>NW_027270894.1:737500-1371557 GCF_040938485.1 Diadema antillarum | reverse complement strand
CGATTTATTCTAAGTACTTATTCTTTCAGATTCCTTTTAAAAAGAGAAGCTCTTTCAGCTCACTCGGAGATGCTATCTCAAGGGACCCTGTAAGGCATACAAAATACAATTTTCGTAAAAAAACAACAACAACAAAAACGAAACCACTTACTTGAAGACACGGTAGCAAAGAGTGGGTACAGTTACAAAACTATATAAAAAAAATAGAAAAAAGTCTATGAATATATCTGCACTTAGCATTTATGCAACGTTCATTCATATTCGCCCAGAAATTAATGGATTTAATTTGCCATTGTCGAGGACATATTTTTCAAAATCTCTTATTCTCTTTTGTCGGCCCTAGTAAACTTGTGAAAATCTCCAAATAATAGCATAACAGAAGCTCTGAGTTCATATACTTTTAATCTCTTTTTTTTTTCTGAGTGTGTGTGTGTGTGTAATGTATGAATTGCTATATCACCAAATTTTATCATCTTAGTTCTTATACTTTAAATCTCATTTTGTGTGTGTATATGTGTGTATGTGTGTGTGTGTGTGTGTGTGTGTGCTTGAATCACTGAGGATCTTTGCAAGCAGTAATTTCATTTTGTTGTCCATTGTTATTAATTGTTCTTGATTTTTTCAATTCAACACAATTGTTCCAATGTGTAACCAAGTCAGCTGCTTTGTTTGTGTCTGTGTGTCCTATTGCGTGCGTATGATCTGTTTCACGTCTCCCCTGTTTCACAGGCAATTTACCGTATGCTTTTGTTTGATCAACACTATTAGTTACTGCTCATGGGAGGACCGCGTTCTGCAGGCTAGGCTTTTCAGCTCTTTTGTTCATTTCCAATAACTCTTCTTCGATGCAATAGATTTACAGTTTGCTTATGTATTCTCTTAAACGTTGTTCCTTTCAATTGTACAAATGAGCTGCATTGATTGCGCATGCATATGCATAGGTCATATCGTACCTGTATACTCTTTTTGGAAGTGAAATATAGTGAAATAATATGTTGTTATGTTTTATAAAATGGGTTCAAGAACGTAGCCAATAGGAAGCGCTGAAATGAGTCACGTGGGCTTTGATTACTTTAGTACCATTGCACTGCAGTACAGTACCAGTGCGCACTCAATCAGTTGTTACAAGTGCGTCGCGCGCTACTATACGCGCTGTCAATCCTGTAAACAACTTCTAGTTCGGGCTGCCGGCCGGCCTTTCTTGTGTGTATAACATATTATGTGGCGTACGTATACAGTACTCTTATACGTACGTACAGTACTTTACATGTGCGGGATTTCCGAGTGCGACGTGCTTGACTCGACTCTCTCGAGCGAGTGCTACATGTAGCTGACTGGTCTGACCCACAAAGGTACGTGAAAAATGCTGTTAGTTTTCGACCCATTTTATAAAACAAATGATGCACAGGATTATTTCGTGGCGTTTCGGCTTCGCCTCTTGCATGTTTCACAATTGTAAATACCCTCGAGTGCGCTACGCTCCACTAACGCACTCTATCCTGTGCATCATTTGTATAATAATTGGCTGCAATATTTTCCCAGACGACGATGTATGCTGTAGTGTAGCATTTTTTTTTTAGCATTTCAGCCAATAAATCTTCCTTTCTCCCCATTTTTTTTCTTGCACGGTGTGGTCTATTATCTCTAGGCTCGTTGTGCCTCATCATCCAACTGCCATTATAATTTTCCCCACATTTTGAAGCACCTAATATTTTAGTCCTTACACTTAATTCTGATATGAATTTGGCGTTGTGACAAAATTGGAAGCATCCGACAGTTCTACTTATTTTGCTAATATGAAAATGGTCTCCGGAATTTCAAATTTCATTATGCGAGATTTCATTATTCGAGAAAAGTGGAATATGTTGGATTTTCTTTATTCCTTCTTTATATTGTTGTACACATGTGACATCACAAGCTATACTAAGTAGTCTTCTTATCCAGCCTGGAGTGAGCAGAAACTTCAAAAACACATTACTTTTGATCTCACTGATGCGTTCTACTAATACTGCTGCATTTACTCAATCCACATGTCTACGAAGGTGAACTTGTCCTTTAATAGTTTGCCGGCACAAACCCTTGTTGGTCGAAAAGGATTCTGCGCCAAGACTACTCTATGCACCAGCGATACCTGGCACTGCAACCTCTCACGACAACTTGTTGGCAGAAGCTACAACCATGGATCATACGTTGTAGTAGGGTCCATGCTACAACACAGGGCGGTATGGGACAGTGCCAGAGGGTGGTGCATGTAGTAGTCTTGGTGCAGACTCCCTTACGACCAACAAGGGTTTGTGCCTGTAAACAGATTTACTCTCTTGTTTGTACCCTGGCGTCCTTCTCTTACCATGGCCGTCTCATGGTACAATCGTTGCTTCAGCAGATTCGATGATCATGCTTTCTACGTGCATTCTGGTTGTGTGTTGTTGCCATATAGCAACGGTATATAGGCCTACTGAGGAGGAACCATGGAAGCGTATACGGATGATACTTATTAATAATGCTAATGAATCAGTTACAAGAGCTCAGTTTTCCACGTTTTCTAATATTGTAGGATTATTGAGCAAAGCATCATCGTTGGAAATCTTTTTTTTTTCATCCCCCCTATTTTTTTACCCCGACATTGGAATGCTGAGGTGGTTTGCTTTAAATTGTCTATTTCATTTTATATCTGAAAGGTTGTTACGTACCACGAGCGCATGTACAGCTGATAGCGACTACTTCATCGGCTTATGCATCGTGCTCTTTGCAATGCATGAATGAAGCGGGATGTATTTATACGTGCATGAGTTGTGACTCTCTCACACAAGGGACCTTCACTTTGTCTCCTGTCTGACGAAATGCAATTATTTGAAAAGATCCCAAACACTCTTTTTTTCAACAACAGCAACAACAAATAACAAACAACAAACAAGCAACAACAAAGCAACTGGAAATGTATGAGTGGTCAAATGAAAAGAAAATTCAATTTAACGTCTAAAATTAGAACTCTTTGGCCAGTTTAACTGAAATCTTGATGTTATGTTACTGTAAGTTTCGACAGACATTTAAACTTTTTAATCAAATACGTTTTTTTTTTTCTTTTAAGGCTATAGAAAGGATACAGCAGTTTTGGGTAATTTTAAGATTTCAATGAGATTTCAAAATGTAAAATGACAACATTTGGGATTTTTGTTTTGGATTTATTGAACACAAATTACTATAACGGACGTTTTTAAAACAAAAAACTCCGTTTTTCGATTAAGAAGCTACAAACATGAACACTTGAAAATATATTTTCAAGCATTAGGTCTTTTAAAGTTCCCGAAAGAGGGGTTAGATCCCCGGCTAGAAGGCCCCCATACACTAACTTTTGTCAAGCTGCTTGCATCATTGTTTCCGTGCGGACAGGTATCCCAATCAGCATATAAATTTAGCTCAGGTGGATTGCAGGACAAAGCCGCGACTCCTATAAATCGAGTGAAACGAAAGACTCAAACCTTAGAATTATATTTAATTCTACACCAAGTTCTCCGTGTGAGTGATCAGGTGAACAGAAAATTTAAAGTAAAACACACACACACACACACACCCACGCTCGACTCAAATGTATGCTTTCAATTTCGTGTTTGAGCGGCATAATGGTAAATTACAGCCAAACAATCATTCGCTATCGAGCTAATAGCGCTGATCTCCTGCAATGTCTGTGGCACCCTTATTCATCATCGATTAAACTAATCCTTTGAGATAGACAATACTGCACCTCGAATTCAAGATCGGATGAGACTGTGCATAATTATGGACACTATCATGACAAAGGACTGTGCGCTTATTGCAATCAGTCCCAGCAAATATACTCATCAATCCATAGTAGACACTACTTAAATATATGCATTTGTGATATGAAACCCACAGTCTGCATACCTATTTTGAATAAGTTGTCCACGTGTTGGTGTACAGCAATAAAAACATCAAAAATAAAACTGAAACGTTCATGGTGTATTCATCAACAATATATTTCGGTACACAAGTAAACTGTTGGTTAATACAGCATGATCTTGGTTTCAATTTTACTTTTGAATATATACATATATAGCAGAACTAGAAATAGCAATACAATAATGTCACAATAGAGGAATGCATTTAGAAAATGCCAATTGCCTTGATTTTGATTCAAAATCTAAATTTTCGGGGACCTCCCCCTTCCTTTTTAGCACTTTCAACCCTGACGAAGGAGAGACCCTCGAAAATTCGGATTTTGAATTAAGATCAAGTCAACTGACATCAATGCATTCCTCTACTGTGACATTATTGCTATTTATATTGTTGAAATGTCTTTGTGTGTGTGTGCGCGTGTGATTGTGGGCTTGTGTAACAAGTACATAAATGCGCTACAGAGCAAGTACCATACCTTAATTACATTCTCTTTTATTCATCTACCGCAGGCCTTCATTAACCTGTTTGTTCTGTTCCTCGTTCATATTGGAACATCGCCAGGTAATTATGAATTAGCATTCATCCAAAAATATTCCGGAAAGTGATTCCAATGACCGACAAAGGGCTTCGAGGCTAGCTAAGGCTAATGGTTTTACCTTATTATCAAGCACATCTAATTTCATGAATTCTTCATTAGACCATCGATAGTTTTCGCGCCAGAAATCATCATCTTATCCATCAGTCTAACAACGTATAAGCGTATCATTTCTTGGAGGAAGATAAGAGTCGGTTATTTCCAATTATTCTCACAAAATGGGAAAATATGGTTATTACAGCACTGACAGTTGACTTTGATCATTACTAGAACAAGTCGCGAAAGTAATGATTAGTTGCAAATTTAGCAATTAAGAGCTTGTAATCATCCTACAACCATATCACGTAATAGAATGTAAAATTATGACCAAAAGGGGTGAACAAGATTGTTATTCTTACTGCTGATGTAACGACTATAAATTGGAGTAATCACAAGCTGCAAAATCAGAGAAACGAGCGCTACTCTCCTAGTTTGCCTTTTCATCGTTAAACCGCATTCTCTTGCTATCGGTTCAGTAAAAATTTCAACGGTTAAATGGTGAAGATTGTCGAGGGTAAGTACTTCAGAGGAAAAAAGTGTCAAGGGTGCACTTGCAAGGAGTAAAAATGCTAAGGGTAGAAACGTCCTGGGTAAAATGAATAGATAATATATATGTATATTTGTATTGTAACGAAATTCGGTGGAACCGATTCGATTTAACCGTTTCGATTATAATTTGTTATGATCGATTGTGCCTATAGCATAGAAAGGGGGCACGATTGGAACGTTTGGCAAATGCTGTAATGTGGTAGTGCATTATTATGAGTTTTAATATTTATTATTAGATATGTGGTTACTTGTTTGTCATGGGCAAGTTTGAATTATTTCAATACCAACTCCGGTTTAGACCGATGATACATGCCGAATTAAAGTAACCATGTACAAGAGATACTGCTAAAATGTATAACCGTTGTACGAATTTAATAACCACGCCAACATTGCAAATAATTTGAACAGCTACTGCGGGTATTTTCCGCACTGCTCACGGCCGTGCGGGATTGCCTCCTCATTCCGCGATAGGAGGAGAGGCATATAAAGTGACCGTTGTGTGACATAGTCCGCAACAAGCAGCCCGTGTATGATACATTTCCAATGTGTTGTTAATGTTCGCTTCTATGTATAATAAACTGTACATATGTTCCTGAATTGCTGTCCTCACTGTGTCTTCTTGAGGGTTCTGCCATAATACAACAACTTGGAGAATGGTGGTACATGTTCCTGAGTTGGAGCGCCGTTACTGAGAAGACCAACTAGTAAGTCATTGGATTTCGGGTATAATGGTAATGTGACTTGTCGCATAGTCCGTGCCCAATCCAAGTTCCAGTCGTCGCCGTTGGATTTTGGGTAAATTGGTAATGTGACTTGTCGCATAGTCCGTACCCAATCCAAGTTCCAGTCGTCGCCTGAGGAAGTTGGTAACGGTGCGATACAGCACTTTACCCCGTGCCACCAACGATACCTGTGCCACCATATGGTTGTGAAAGGTGTTCCACGTTAGCGTGACTGAGTTGGTAGCAGGTGTTCCACGTTAGCGTGACTGAGTTGGTAACAAAAGTTGGTAGCAGAACTTGGTAGCAATAGTTGGTAGTAAAAGTTGGTAACAAAATAAGTGTACCAATTCAACATCCTCTACAAAGTGACGCTTGGGAGTGATGTTGAACTTGGTATGTGTGCCGCTTGTGTTGGTGAGCTGCTTCTGACACAACATGGTAGCGTACAGACTAGTAGTTTTAATAATTTAACTCTTAACGTGCCATGGTCGCCGAACGGCGACCTTAGTCCTGACGTGCCATGGTCGCCGATCGGCGACTAAGAAGAGCGAGAAAAGCATTGGTCATTTAAGTTCTTGTGGTACCGTAATGCGTTACACCAAGAAACTGCCACTGATATGTGCTGGTAGCTGATTAGCATAGCCATCGTTTGCACTAAAAATATGAGCATGCTTACATTGGAAAATTTTGAGTAAATACATGATTTTTCAGCTAGATGTATTTTTTTTCGCGTCGGGAAAATCCGCAGCGAGCGCACCCTCTGCGAGATGTGTATGGATCAAAAGTCTCATTGGTAAACCACGCGTGTGTATGCTATTGAATCTGCGTGTATTGTCTATGCGGTTCCACTCACATTGTTCCGCTTGGACGCTGTCCTGCGGGAAGCTGCTTTGATTTTGTCCCTCAAAGAGGGTCAGCTTAGGTTCGTTGGTCAAGTCTTTCATCGTTTTGTTTTGGTGAACGTCACTAATCGTCCCCACACTAGCCTAGGAATTGCGAGGGGACAAAGGCCTGCCGATTTCAATAGAGTACCCCGCCCGCAGTCCGCTTAGACAAAAGGAGGATTAGTAGGTTTTTCCTTCTCAAGTGGACAAAAGACACTCTTGAAGGGCCCGGGACAATTACTTTAGTTTCAAATACAGGATCTGGGACTAAAGGACTCAGATTTGGGAATGAATTTCTGAATCGGAAAGAGAAATTGCTAAGACAAAATAAACTGCCAGTATCTTAAAAATCATACAATTCTAGAAGGCAATTTTGTAATCATTTGAAAGAGGAGATGTTGCTCTAAAACTTTCTCACAGAGTCAAGGGAGCGTTCTATTGAAGAAAAAATACGGCTGACTCTTTTTTTCCCATACTACACAAAAATATGTAATAATTTTTTGATGTATCAATTATTTCTGCAATATTTCAGGATCAGGTAGATATTATGGCAAACTGACAACACGACGCGAAAGTACAAACATTTCTTGATACATGTTGTGTAGACCTCAATTCAAAACAGTGAGTAGATTCAGAGATATGGCGGTTTTAAATTTCATTGTCAGTCCAGTTTTGAAACGTTCTGGCGTTAAGTAAAAACCTCTGGCACGTTAGGGGTTTTGGGCCTGGCACATTAAGAGTTAAAGGGATCGTTGTAAACTGCAACAAAACGAACCCCGCCTACTCGGCCATCCTGACACGGCTCGCGGAGGCATTTGTACAAACAGTCAAATACACTCTCTTAATTCACGACGAGAAGGCGAGTTCGTCACAGTATATTATACATTATATACATTATATATAATTATATCATTATGCATTATATATATATATTGAGTAAAATGTCTGAGGAAGTTTATCAGTGACAAATATGCACTCGTGAGTAAAATAACATGAACAAGTGTCGGAAGAAAATTGTCACTGGTAAAAATATCAAACACACACAAAAAAAAATATCAAAGGGTAAAAAGTGGCGCGGCATAGCAAAACACTTTTTAAGAATGAGATTAGAAACGTATAACTTCTCATTGGCGGATGGGGGGGGGTCGAACGTCTCTTTATTTTTTTCAAACAAAGGAAATAAAAAGAAAAAAGTTAAAGGGGCGAGTGGGCCACATCTTTTAATTTTTTCAAGAAACCGTCTTATTCAGCCGATGGCACCAGAAAATTGCCTTTCTGTTTTTTGCTCGTCCGCCGATGAAACCCGGAAGTGACACCAGAAATATTTTTGGCGCCTCTTTTTACGGAATTCCTGAATCCACCCATGCGTTTGCATTGATGATGGAACCAACATCTGATATTTTGCTGTAGCTTCATCTCATTGTCTTATGACTGGAAAATTCTGTCAGCCATGTCAATCACTATTCTTTCTGGGCAAAATTTGGGCAAAATGTATTGATTACGACTTGTTTTTTTTTTCACTTTTAGCAGGCCACCGTACATCCGAATGCTATTTCTTGTGAGCTTTCTTTCGTATGGCAAAAAGCCTACTCCAATAGTTAAGTAATTTTCATCAGTCATTCCCCAAAATTTGGCAAATACATGGCATACTTAGGTTACTCCATTGCAGTTTGTGTCTTCGTTAGGCATGGAAATAGAATTGTTTACGCCCTTCAAAAGCTTTAATTAGCTTGAATTCGTCATGTTCATGCCATGCACGAATAGCTAACACTCCCTCTTAACAGAACTTGATTGAAAACTGCATGATTACTATTGCTGTAGTTAACCAAAAGCAGTGTCTCTAGAGTCAAAGTAAACGACTAATATTGTCCACATTGTTCATAATTCCATAGTTCTATTTCTTACTGCATTTTTCACATTCAACAGGAACTTGCGCATCGAATGGAGACATGTGTCCAAATGTGCATCGCGAAATGAAAGACGCGTGTCCGTATGTATTCTCCGAAAGGACTGGCGGATACATAAGGCTGACTCCGAAGTACGTCCCACTGGATCATCCTAATTATGACGTCATGGTTCCGAGAGAGGCCAGAGGGATGACCAATTATTACTGCGCCCACCCAGGTACTATAGATTTGTAGGTAAAGTGGATAATCAATATACAATTCTCACATCTCGTTTGCCACATGACATATTATCATGTATTGTCTTACAACAACACATATGTAAAGGTATTACCTGGGGTATGCTGCCCTTTAGTAATCGGTTGTAAGCGCACCCACTCCTCATGTGATGATGATTGCCGCTAGCACTTTGGGAAATTTGTGTCCGTTTCCCCCTGACTACGGAAACAGTTGAGCGTCAGAGAGAAGACGAGATAATTCCATGCCTTTTCCAAGTTCTCAGCCACACACACCCACAAACACACATGAAGAAAGAGAGAGAGAGAGAAAAAAAAAAACACACACACACACACGGAAAATCAAGATCTCAGACCCGACGAGGAATGCTTTCGTTATGTTGGTGACACGTATACGCCGCTTCCGTAACCTTGCCTTTGGATGTAGTAATGACGACCCTTAAATAGCTCTGCTTCTGCACCTGCTCCTTCAGACAATCTTCAGAGCAATTAGGTTGGCGTACAGAGAGCTTCTGGTCATTGGATGGATTGGGTAAGCATTTGTATATGCGCCATCTGCTGCCTTTTCCATTGAGGTCAACAGTGAAATACTTGTTTGATAGGATTGGTGGCATAAGGCACGTATCTTGGCATCTTTGAGTCATCAGCTCATACGGCTTCCGGACAAGAAATATATGATTTACTGTATCATAAGCAGCGAGGTCGAAGAAACCAGCATCAGTGATCATATCTTTCTTAAAACCAATCTCCGATGAATTGAATGGCATTCACTACTTGGACAGGACTTGATTTCCTTGGACTGTAAAGCGTGCTTGTTCAGGGATAAGGCGTTCATATGTAGGAGACGGTACGGTTGAGAACAGCCTTTCAAACAGCTTGTATGTGAGTGGCTCAGAGAGATTGGTTGTAACTCTTCGAGATTTGGGGTCTTTTCCCGGCTTCAGCAAGGCAGGGACTTTGGCTTTCCTCCGTAATGTAGGGATGTTGGCAGAGTTCAGCCACTGAAATGCTCCAGGGATTGACCTGTTCTCAAAGGACATTTGCCAAGTTTACCTCTGTAGCTCTCTCCAATTGAAAAAGTATTGTGAAGTCTTGAGACCATAGTGAACATGCGGCAGTGGCCTTTGGAATCTTAGTTCTTTTGGGAAAGTGGTCTGGGTTTCCTTGGTTGTTCACAAGGAGTTGGTGATCAACGTGATCACCTGTGACCTGTGATCTTGATTATGGCTTTTTTGTAGTCATTGCTGAGGACTGTAATAGCTTTTTTTAAAGGCTTTTCTGCAGCTGTGTGTCGCGTCATTTAGGTGGATGCAGTCTTGCCATTTTATCTATACTGCTGTCTGTTATATTGTAATACACAGATTTGCCCAGCGTCTATGAGTCGTTCTAGCATTGCTTGATATGTCCTTAGTACAACACCTTTGACTCATCTCCTCGTCTTTAGGGATGCAATCTTGAGGGGTCCTGTGCCAAATTTTTCCTCGTTAGTCCCCTTACATACATATAGCATATCACCGAAAAACATATAAAAATGCAATTCAAAACATAGAAACTAAGGGTGCGTTCGAGCGCTCTAAAGCGAACCAAAGCGAACTGAACCAAAGCGTACCGTACCGTACCATGCCAATTTTGGTGCGTTCGAGCGCTCTGTGGAGAAAGCGTACCTCACGAGTTATTTTTAGAAAAGGTCACATTTGTTTACAGCAAGAATGTCATTCACCTCTCGCTTGAACTACTTACAGCTGTCCCGAACAAAGAGAATGATGTTTTTGCATTGTGACGTATGCGCATGATACGCGCATGCTTTACAATGAACTTTTGGTACGCTTTGGTACGCTTTTGAAGCACATCGGGAAGTGGTCCACTTTTGTCTCGGTACAGTACGGTACGGTATACTTCAGGGGCCGTATTCTCGAAAGGTCTTAAGTGGGGCACTTAAATATGAAAAATGTGTCTAAGTACCCTGCTAATTTAAGCGGGGTGCTTAGATTGGTATTCTCGAAGGAACTAAGCACCCCGCTTAACTGAGCTGACTTAAGCATCCCAATTGTCTTAAGTCAATCTGATGACGTAGGCGCGTATACCAATTAACAATGGCCTTGACGACCACAGAAAAATTAATTTTGTGCGATAGATTTCCTATGGGATTTTACGTGTTAATTACTTATCGCGGAAAGTTTGAAAGATGGAGCTAAACGAAAAAAGGCGAAAGCCCAACTTCAGTGAAACTGAGAAGATACTTCTCATTGAAGAATTCAGAAAGAGGGAGGATATTCTCAAGGGGTCATTCTCACAAAAAATAACTTCGAGGCAAAAACATTCCGCGTGGGAGGAAATAGCAAACGAGTTAAACTGCAGGAATCCTTCGGTGAAGAGAACTGTGCCGGAAATACAGAAGAAGTGGCAAAACCTCAACAGTTCAGCCAAGGCGGCAGCGGGCAAACGGAGGAAGGAGATGAGAAAGACGGGTAAGAATATGAATATATCGAATTGTTTGTTTGCTTACTTTGTTGATATTATTTTTTTTGAAACCCCGAACGATATATTTCTCTCTTTTTTTTTTTATTTGGGTTTGCAAAGAATAAGCTACCGTAGTCTCGCCCTTTATTTGACCCGAGTGACCTCAGGTGCGCAGCTACTAGTGATGCTGCACTGTGTGCGCTATAGCTAGCGCTACTGTCACCACTGTGTTTTTAGTGTGGCAAGGCTAGTAAGTCAGGCTAGAGATGATGGGCGCCGACGTCTGGTATTATACGAAGAAACCAGCAAAATTAAGCTAAGTGTCATTAAGTTCATACTTTGGATTATTTCATTGGTTCTGTATTGGTGCTTTACCGTTAAAGTCGGAGTTTAGCTAAATTTTGTAGAGATCTACAACAACCTTGTTCGACTTGTTTGGTGATTTTACGAGTGTACCGATAGATCGTCTGCTCATGTGTCATGCACCAGTTGCACGCCTGCCTGACCGGCTGCAATGACAATGCACACATCGGAACAGGCAAGACAGATGTTGTCAACCATTGCCTGGTGACGGCACTGACGATGGAAATACACTCTGCGAATGATTCGATTATAATGCCAAATAATTGCATGAACATCTTAACAGATATAATTTCAGCTTTAGTTTAATCTAGACCCTACATGATATTTTTCCCGTTCAAATTCAACCTGTCCTTGTTATGTTGGCATGGACGTACAAATGCCAATGAATTGCCATGGCATGGCAAGTAGTATACTAGTAATGCGATAGGCATAAGCCGGTAACTGGATAGACCCCACACCACAGTTTGCCGGCGGTGCTAAACACTGAAACGGAAAGTTTTGTTATTTCTGCATTCTGGAACTACACTGGTGTAAGAGCTGGGTAGTATTTCTAGCAGCATGTATTACGACACAACTCACAAGTCAGTAGCGTTTAAATTACAAAACAATGCTTGATGAAAAGCAATAGGTTCTAATACTGTTTAATACATCCAGTTTAACTGTAGCATTGCTTTTTCAAACAAAAAGTGTATTGCAGATAAGAACACTGTGTTCTATACTGACAAACTACAGACAGTGTCAGAGTTACGTTATAAAGTGAGACTGTGAGGTACAAACTGGTATGAAAATTTCGAAATGCACCTGTCAATTGTAAGTCCCACCCCCTTACCCCAGTGCCGGGAGATGTGCGTCGGTATAAAATTGGGGACTCGGGGAGCTGGGGGGGGGGGGGGGAATTTGATGGTTAATGTCGGTCTCTTTACTGGGTGGGTCGTAGGTGCGTAAATGAGGTAAAGTCCAAAACTGACAGAGGTGTGTATTTTCATGGGGCGGTGGCCAGTGAGTCCAAATTTGCGACGGAGGGTGCGTCAATGCCAATGGCAAGAAGTGGTTCCTCCTGTGACAACGACACATCCTCAAAGCACATCTCCCGGGGGTCAGGGGGTAGGTCTAACAATTGGTCGGTACATAAGGTAGTTGATGATGTCACTCCCTCACAATACAGACCATAGTGTGTATTTCAGTATAGATGTCAATCTAATGATTGGTTTAATTGTACTGTCAAATTGAATTCATTAGTTTTCAGCATTTGATTTCAAACAGTTTTATTTCCTAATATTAGACCTAGTTCACAGTGATTTTCCATTGTAAACAATGACTTTGTCCATGTTCAACAAATCTGGAATTCCATTTCAACCTGCCTGAAACTCGCTTTCCGTTTCAAAAGGTTATTTCTTTGAATTCTGTCCATTTTTTTTCCCACTCTCGTGGAAAATCACTTTCCCCGTATATTTCTTGTTAGATATATTGTTGCACTTTTTTATTGTGGCTGATCCTCCTTGCCCACTGACAGATATTGACAACATCCTAGGCTACATTTACCAATATTGTAATATCTTCTTTGAGAATACCAACTCTGATTTAGTCCTTTACAACACAACATGCAATCAAGCATGCATTCTACTTAATTTAGTATTTCCTAAGATGATGTGATGATTGCTCTGAAATTTGTGGTGATTCAAGCCTTGCACGAAATTAACAATGTAACAGATTTTTTTTTTTTCTCTGTAACCCATACCTAGGTGGCGGTCCCCCTCCCCAAGACCTGAACGATGTTGACCAACAGTTATTGGAGATCATCGGGTTAACTTCCCCAACGATTGCTGGCATTGATGGAGGTGTTGATTCTCTAGGAATATGGTAAACTAAAATATTATTAGTTTGCATGATTATAGACATTGTAATTTACCCAGTACATTGGGGGGGGGGATGGACAAAGAAATAAATTTGTTGCCCCTCCCCCGATCATTTCAAAACTTCACAAATTTTCAATATTTTGGCCTGCTTTGGCCACAAAGTTAACAATTGCAATTTTGTGTGCCAACAATGTTGACATTTTTCTTCATCCTCCCCCCCCCCCCCAATTGAAGCATGGATCAACATGTCATGTACCCATTCCTGCATCCAGGTACGAAATTCTGTGTCCGTACCCCATACTTCCATCCATTATCTCATGCCGTACCTCATACCCATACCTGTGACTTTGTGAAATGCTGAACCTGCACCTGTACATGTACCCATGCTTCTATCTGATTCTGTATGTGTACCCATATCTGTACCCATATCCGTTCCCATGGCCCTTGACTCTTATCACTGTGACAAATGCTGACATCCAACCACATAAAACCTCTCTCTTTCTCATACCAAAAAAAAACAAAAAACAATTAGATGAATTAAATGAAGGCACAAATCACTAGTACCACAAACTAACTAGAGGCAATATTCACAAAACATTCATTCAGTTTCACAATTGGGTGGGAACCATGCTGTTACTGTATACGCCATATATTTCGCGTAAGTAATATTTCGCGATTTTGCTTCGAGACGGGGAATTTGTGAGAGTTTATTTTATTTCATTTTCATTCAACGTGTATAGAAGTATTAGGAAGTGAAAATGTTCACGTTTGTTAAGTCGCGAAATTCGAGAAAATTAAACCATCGCAAAATATTCAACATATACAGTAATTAGAGAACACTCAAGTCAGTCCCAAAATATGACATAAAACACACATTCAACACTATCAAAGGACGTAGATATAAAGAATAGTTCTATTGAAATGAAGAAACAAGAAACTCAGAGATTCACATTCAATTCTTATTTTTAATGAGTGTATCTGGCATATTCACATTAACCAAAAAAAGGGGGGTTAAAAATGCCATACATGTATGATATATTTCTGGAATTGAAATATGGTGTTTTCTCATTGTTATTTTCCACAGCACTGTCCAGCCAACAGAAGTGGAGCTGGAAGCGGAAGAGCACCATCAAGAACGAGCATCCAGCAGCAGAATCCAGTCAATGGAAGACCATGGTTGGGTGTGTCGAGAACCTACAAGTACAAAAGAAAAATTGGAAGTTGAGAATTTAAAGTTGAGAAATGAACTGTTGACATTGAAAATCAAAAAAATGAAACTGGAAATCGCACAAATGGAGGGGTGTGGAAATGCAAAGGATGAACTATTGATCGATTTGTAAATATCAACAGTGACAGACTTTGTCTCGGGACTTATAACCTCCTTCAATAGCATTTCAAACCCTGAGGGTGGAACGTTTGGTACATGTTCCCGAATAATGAGTATTTTTCCTAGAGAATCAACACCTCCATCAATGCCAGCGATCGTTGGGGAAGTTAACCCGATGATCTCCAATAACTGTTGGTCAACATCGTTCAGGTCAACATCGTTCATGTATTACCCAATATATATTCTGTGGGAAGTTTCTTGACAAAAGGTCAAAGGTCAAAAGGTCGAAGGTCAAGTGAAAGTGCTAAATTGCACTTTTTCCTCCACATCTCGAAAGTAACTCAAGGTATCATCATGAAACTTACATATTTATGCATGTTCTACATAACAGTGATTCTCTTTGGAACTGTGTGGTCAAAGGTCAAAGGCCAGGTTTAGATACTATTTTACCATTTGATACTGAAATTATACTTTTTCTCAATACCTTGAAAATTACTCTATGCATAAACTTATAAAAGGGTCAAAAGTCAAGTAAAAATCATCAGTTCCCCAAATACCTGCACTATGACGTTTTAATCATTCATCCAATTGAACCTAGTTCTAGGAAAGTGAACATTCAGCACATTTGTGGCAAACCTGTCATTTTAATATTTTGCCAATTGTGTGAAACTGTCATCACACATTGTCAAGACATTGTACTATAGATCTATTAGGAGAACCATGCATTATGGCGGAGGCATACCAGTTGCTATAGCGACATTTGTAGTTTAGATAATATATACTTGAAATTGAAATATATTTATTTCTTTTTGCCTCCGCAACGAAGTTTCCGGGATATCTGTCCGTTGTCTCGTTATCTGTTACGGTGTCTCTTTATTGCAATAAATTAAGAAGAGGTGATCAGATTGTGATGTAACTAGGACCAAGTATATACCATGAGACAACAATATACTCATTAGATTTTAAAGTTGAAAGGTCACAGGTCACAGGATTTTTTTTATAGACCCAACAGCAATTCATTGCCATGGTAACTCACATATTTTTTGGTTAGATTTGGTAAATACATGAATGAGGCATTTCACTTGAACTAATTGGACAAGGAGTGCGGAGGCATATCCATTGACTGCAGGGCTGTCGAATTGCTGTATCTGTCATTACATGTATATGTGCATTGGAGAAAGTGGAAAAAGAAGCAGTGTGAAAACATTCAAAAGTAATAAAAGAGCTTCTAACCTATATATAACTTGTGAGTCACACACTAGTTTTCCATTCATCTTGTAGTATGAATTAAGTTGTGTTATGGATAGGTTGAAAATGCAATCCTTGAGTACAGTTAATGTGCAATTTACATGCCCCAAACACAAACACACACACACTATAGTGAAAATCAGCCCATGTCCTGGAAACGTCCACTGTTCTCCATCGGGGATTTCCTTCGATCCCATTAAGTCATCGACCCACTCACATTTAACAGTACATGTACTTTGAAATAAAAGGCTAGAACTTACCTCAGTTGAAATATGCTTGCACGATCTGTAAGCGGTGAACTGCACCTTCTCCTCTTTCATTATCAACATCAATTTGGTTGGGTTGTGGTGGGCCCTCCTCTTGCCGTCTTTGGGGTAGTGGCATTCCCATATCCTTGGCTAAATTGTGGAGGATAGCACATGCTGTGATGATCCTGCATGCTCTCCTTGGTGTCACCCGTAACTCATCATGAAGACAGTGGAATCTACAGTTGTCATAGTATTAGTGGATATTACATAATGTAATTTTTCGACCATAAGAAATGGAAAGAATGTAGAAGTGATGTCACTTGGTTTATTTTGTCGCTCTGAAAACAAAAGGGAATACTTTTGGAGGTGATTTAATTGGTAAATGAAGGGGTAGTGTACAATAATTTACGATATAATAGGAAAATAACCGATAAATGTTCTGTGGGTACGTGTATGTGCAAGGTTTGTGTTGTGTGACGTTTTTGTGACCTTTGTGTGTGTATGTGTGTTAGTTTGGTGTGTATTGTTCAAGGTTTGTGTTGGTTAGAAGTTTGTGTGTGTTTGAGTACTTGTTTATTTTTGTGTGTATTTGAGTGTGTTTCTGATTGTGAATGTGTCTGATGGTGAGTGTTTGTGTGTGAGAGTGAATGTGTTTGATGGTTAGTGTTTGTACCAAAAAGTGCATTTTTGTATACCAGTACCTTCGTTTCAGCTGCCCAATACATCTCTCTACTGCACTGCGTGTTGTCTTGTGTGCTGTGTTATATCTTTCCTGACCATCGTCGGCTGGTCTCAGAAACGGTGTCATGAGCCACCGCTTCACTGGATAGCCGCTGTCTCCAAGAAGATATCCGTCTATGTGTCGCATCCTTTCCCCCAGCAAACTCTCTCTTAAAATTCTTGCGTCATGAGTACTGCCAGGCCATGCCGCATTCAGATGGAGGATTTTGGAGTCCGGATCACAAACAATCTAGTATGGGGAAAAAAAAAACACCCTACAATACACATGATACATGTAACTTTTCTGTTTTCCTTCTTTCCATCCATGTTCAAAAACTACTCAGATAAGTTAAAATGTCACAATTTCACCATTTAATGAGGTTCACTATGTAATTTCGTGTGAACGTTTTGGAGAGTTTGAAAATTATATATTTCTGGAAACCTCATTGTGTAAGCAATCAGAAAAACAATATTTCCATTTTCACTGAATGTGTTAAAAACTACGTTGCCATGGTAACGACATACTATGGCAATAAGTCGGGTGGAAATATTGTGGAGCCAACTACGTCTTCATGTTTTAACCAGTGGTCATATAATTTGTCACACATATTGGTCTTGGGGAGAAGATGTGCAGGACACCTTTGTTGAATGTGTCGGAAACTGTGTTGGCATGGAAACGGCATACTATGGCAATAAATCTGGTGAAAATCATGTGGATTAAACTAACATCTAGTTTTCGAGCAATGCTTATGATATTAGGTACTCACATTTGTCTTTCGGTGAAGAGGTGCAAGACACTTTTTTTTCAAACATGCCAAAAAAAAAGCGTTGCCATGGTAACTGTAAATTATGACAATGAATCACGGCTGCATTAATCATCTTTTGGTGAGGAGTCTAGCATTATTTCACTAATTCATGTCTTGGTTTCTTGCTCACCTCAAGTGAGCTATTGCATTCGCTTTTTGTTTGTCGATCGGCGAACATTGTTTCCATGACAACGCAGTTCCTGACACATCAAAGACAAATGTATATTGCACATCTTCACTACAAGACCAATGTTTGTGCCAGATCATATGAGCATTAGTCAAAAACTGTGGAAGTGGTTAATCTGCAATACTTTTACCAGATTTATTCCCATAATATGCAGTTTCCATGGCAACGCATTTTCCGATACAATCAAATACCATGCCTTGCTCATGTTCATCCCAAGACCAATGCGTGCGCCAAATTTCACACAAGCATTGGTCAAAAACCGAGGTATTACCGTCGTTTGATCCGCAAGATTTTCATCCAACTTTATTGCCGTAGTATGTCGTTGCCATGGCAACGCAGTTTTTCACACATTCGATACAAATGGAAACATTGCTCTTTCTTATTGTTTACAAAATAAGGTTTCCAAAAATATATAATTTCAGACTCTCCAAAAAATTCCCACGAAAGTAAATTTCCAAGCACAGTGAACCAGGCTAATTTTTATTCATTTCCCAAACTTTTACTGGGTGGAATGATTGGATAGTAAAACGCAATATGATTACGTAGATGGATTGATAAATCCACTGACAAATTGATGGGTGGATATATTGTACAAAAAATAGACATTATTTATCTTACATGAACATTGATGGAATGATAGTTTTTCCTGTTGACAAACTGGTCTTCGTTTTCGTGTGGGGCTTGAATTTTTATGTGGGTCCCATCGATGAGACCCACAACACCCGGGAAGCCAGCCTTCCGGTAGAAACGATCTTTATTCTGGTTTAGGTCATCTTGTGGCGGCAGTCTTACGTAATTTCCCACTCTCGCCGTGAGTGCATCACTCACTGCTGCGATGCACCTGCTCACGGATGGTTGTGAGATACGAATTGTATCTCCATCCGTGAGCTGAAAATTCCCACTGGCGAAAAATTGAAGCGCCGCGCACACTTTCGTGACGGGTGGTAGGGGGAATCCTCTGTTTGTAACGGGTGTTATTGCTGGTAGAATGTCGTCGGTAATACGCAAGATACCGGCTCTATTGAACCGGTATCTTTCAATCAGTTCGTTGTCGTTGTACTCGTCAAATGGATTTATGCGCCGGTTAAACAATTCTTGTCTACCTCGAGGTCTTCCTATGACCGCCATTTCAGGAAAAATGAATAAAACGCTACATGTACCTTCAATTTATACAACTACGACATTTAAGACTCTTATCTGACTTAAGACTCTCAAATAGGTGTCTTAGAGTTAAGACGAAACTTAAGCGGGGTGCTTGAAGTTAGGACTTTTGAGAATACCACTTAAGTGGGGTGCTTGCAGTTAAGACAAGACTTGAGTCAGAATCTCGATATTTAAGACTCTTAACTAATTTAAGACCTTTCGAGAATACGGCCCCAGGAGCGTTCGAACGCTCCTCTGGCGCGGGTATGGTACGGTACAGTTCGCTTTAAGCCCCCGTCACACTAGAGCGGATCGAGCCAACGAATGCCCAGCGGATCCGAAAAGTTGGAGATACGCTCACATCCGTTGCTCGTCGTTCGTGACCCGCTTGACGTTCGCTGTATCCGCTAGCTGTTCGCAGAGATTCGCAGAGATTCGCCAGAGCCAAATTTTGATTTTGGACATGTCCAAAATCTTGAGCGGATGACGAACGGAATGACAATCCGCTCTGTGTTCGCTTAGCATCCGCTGATCGAAAGTTTTGGTCGCTCTGCCTGCGTTTCTTATTCGTCCGCCGTTCGTCCAAATTCGCCCACCAAATCTGCACAGCAACACACGTTAATTTAACGTATATTAGGAAAAAACAAATAAATATTCTTAGCACACATAATAATAATAATGATAATGATAATAATAACAATAAAAGAAAAAGGTCTTATTTACCCAGGGTAGCCTCTTCAGTGTTGTCACTGCTCTACCAGTGGCCCTGGTATTATCATTACCCTAGCGTTGCCAGGTACCCATTTACACCTGGGTCGAGAAGGATATCGTAGGTAAAACATCTTGCCTAAGGAGGTAAGGACTGGACGGTATTCGAACCCGGGTCGTCGGTTCGGGAGTCGGGAGTCTTATCCGCTGTGGCACACCCCCTACAAGACATTTCATTACACGTATTCTGGCATTAAGTAATAAATGGTAGATAACCGCACTTGTAGTACTTGTATCGAGAACATTATTCTAAACCGCTGCTATAAAAGTCAACCTGTAGTAAATGAGAATCTCTGCATGGAAATTTGGAATTGTGAAAGTTCGACTCCAGTTGGAGGCACCAGACGCAATGGAGGATGTTGGACTACCATCATGCGTCAACGTGTTCATCAGAAGGAAGTGCACTTTAATAGGGGAATCTTGAGGACTGTCGAGGGTAGTGACATCAGGGCACCGTTTCATTAAAGTTGTCAGCGCTGACAAGTTGTCAGTCTCTGACAATCACCATAGTAACAGTCAGTGATCAGAGGATCTCAGCAAATCAAAACCGATGATTTTGCTGAAATTGTCAGAGACTGACAACTTGTCAGCGCTGACTAAATTGATGAAACACCCCCCCCCCCCAAGAGTACTAGTACTTTGTGGTGACTTCTGCATCCTTCTTTCGGGGGCCATTTTCACAGTCACAAGATTACCTGACATTGTCACTGCTCAAAATAATTTGGTAAAGTGTGCGTCAGCCGAGATCCGTCACGTGAACGCCGCAGTATCGCTCTGCACATGTTGGGCATTCGCTGCCCATTCGCTTTGTCCGCAAAGCATCCGTTGGCTGGACTGTACGCATTCGCTTTTATTCGTTACTTTATCCACTCGTAACACGGTTAGCATATGCTCATCATTCGTTAGGTGAACGTTCGAAAACCACATTTTGCTTGCGAATTCGAGCGGATTTGAGCGTATCTGGACTTTGCCAAATTTTGCCCATCCGCTAGGCATTCGCTGATTTATACGCTGTAGTGTGACGGGGCCTTTTAATAGGAGAGCGCTCGAACGCACCCTAATGTTATGTTAATATGATAATGATGATCAGCCATTTAACACAAAGGCACAAAAACAAATGAGGGAACCGTTTCATCAGCATGCTTTTTTTTCCATACAGCGTGCGTACCAAATCCGTGTGGAAATGTTGGAAACTGTTCTGAAACATTGGTCGACTTTGAGTGCCACTGCAGCAGGAATTTTACCGGAAAGACATGCTTTGTTGGTAGGTATAAAGAGAGGCTTCAGTGATACAGGCCCAGATTTCACAAGAAAGAGGGAGGCGCATGGGTCCGACAGCAGGCAAACAAGGACCGTGAGACCGACACTAGGCGAAAAAAAAGGCCTACAAGACCTACACTGTGTACATTAATCCAGGACTCGTAAGCCTTCGTGTTTGCCCTGTGGGCCTTATTGTTTCTTTGTATTTTTCTCTTTTTTTTTAGGGGGGGGGGGGTGGGAGGCGCAATGTGGGACTCATGGGCCTTATTTGCCTGGTGTCGAGCTCGAGGCGTGTATGACTCGTGGGTGTCGGACTCGTGATGTGCACCCGACATAAGCTGTGTGGATTCTTACAATTGTCTATCATTTTTTGAGTATGCTTATGAAATTTGCAGTGTCATATAATACACCAATAATTCTTATCCAATGTTATCGGTCCGGTGATGTAATAATAGATCCTCTTGTTTACTATGTTGTTTCTTTGTTTGTTGTCAAGAGCTTGATGCAACTTGTACAAATAATGTTCCAAATTAATCAAAATCAACTCTGTGAATCCGAGAACGGCCTTTTGAAAGGTTGCATCGTATAAACTGCTTGATGGTGCATTTTGAGAACTATAGCAATCTCAGAGTAGTCATGAAGGCAGTGTTAAGTTAGCTGAACTTGGAGCTCCATATTCATTCTTTTTTCTACTTTTCGTTTATCGTATTTTCGCAACAGCCCAGTGTCCAGAGGGATGGTCTGCGCGTAACTTTGAGACTGAGTCATGTTATCTTCACCAATCCAACGCTCTGACATGGACCGCCGCGAGGGACTCCTGTGTTCAACTTGGCGGATACCTAGCAGCCATTCAGACTCCCAAAGAGATGACGTCAGTTAGGGAATATCTGACGTCAATTTTCGTTGACCAATGGGTATGGATAGGCTTGAATGACCGCGTCAGCGAGGGAACTTTTACGTGGACCGGGTTTGGTGGCGCTCTACCCCTGTCCAGCAGCTTGTGGAATCCCGGCGAGCCAAACAATGCTTTGAACGAAGATTGTATCGTGACAAATGGATATAATTTCAACGATGACGCGTGTCACGATCTCCATCCCTACCTATGCGAACTCCATCTGTGATGAACAAGAACATTTACACATTGTTTATGAGTAATATGTTTTTCCTCTTTGGCTCGAATAGTGACCATCCAACACTTATCTTTTTACCCATATCCTGCATTCTCATGCACAATTTGATTTTTTCATATAGATTATGGATTTGGATGTGATCGGGTATGTTTTCATCCCAAATACATGATAAACATGATATGATTTTCAATCCTTTAAATAGTGATTAGATTCTGAACTTTTTTTTCTTTCTGTGTGTGTGTGCAATCAAGTGATGGCAATGCTATTCACAATTCTGACTCCCGAGAGTATAATGATTTTGTTTCAGATGATGTTGGTTCCTTTTTTTTTCTGAAACACTGTAACTGGATCCAGTCCAAACAACTCGTATAAAAAAAATAATATGTTAACGATAGTCAGTTTCTTAATATAGGTTTTCCCGGTCAATTTCACACTTTTGTTATTCAAGTTCCTATTCCGAGCATTCAATTTCACGCATTCCACGCTCGGAGCACTGATTTAGCAATCAAATTCAAAATCAGGTCATTCGTATTCAGTATCGGAGCATTAACGTTCACTATCCGAACATTCAACTTCAAGAGAGGAGCACGCATTTTAGCAATGAGCATTCAAATTCATGTCAAGTTGGCGACGGAATCTGGTCGGTCATTCAAATTCGTGAATAGGCAACCATCTTCCAAATAGCTGCATTCAATTTAAAAGAAGGCCGGAATTTAGTTAGTTTCGGGCCGTGTATGTGTGTGTTTTTTTTTTTTCATTTAGCTTTGAATATATCGGGATCTATGATGAATATCATTTATTTTGCAGTAGAGGTCCACCTGTTCATTGCCAAATATGAACTCACGCTTCACCAAAAAGTATATACAGGCACAGGTCCCTCTGATAGGACATAAGATGGAGGTCCCATGTGTGGCAGCGTCACACCTCATGCATGCAAAAGATCCCACTTCATTCAATTATCGCAAAGAGCAGAATGTTTATCCCAGTAAAGTGGTCCCACCTAATATCACTGGACCCCAAAGAAGACCAGCTATTGCAGTCATCTTCTTAGATGGAAAATGAAACAAACAAACAAACAAACAAACAAACAAACAAACATTAGGCATTGTACATGCCTAAGTACAGACGAGCATGATACGGAGCGTTGGTTGACACCTTCGAAAAAAAAAAGCAATTTCGACTAGGACTACATTGAAACTGATAACATGAACATTGTATACGTCTTATTTGTTGTTTATTGATATCTTATTGGTTTACTATTTGCGGGATTATTGTGAGGTCATTGTGTGTCAGTTTGTCTTTTAATTGATGCATTACCATTATGTGGTTAGTGTTTGGGCGTTGTCAGAATGCATGCAGTGTTATCAAGAAATATGATTGGATTGTCGTGTTGTTTGGATGCGATGCTGATTGGAGCTAACAATTTAGATTTTTTTAGATGAAAAACAAAAAATACATAAACAAAGACCAATGCACAACCTTTAAACAATAATAATTGCACTATATGCATTTGGTTGTGTATGCCATTTCTCCCTTCTTAAAAAAGTCTACTCCATTTTCATCGTTAAATTGATGTAGGATTGATGCGCGAAGTAGGAACTTGATCGCCTGAAAATGAAATCGAGAGTGAATTTGAATGCACTAGTAGGAAATGCCGTGCTCGCATTTGCAATCGTGAATCTGAATTCACAAAAATGAAATAAAAGCCCATAAATGAAATCGATCGCTCGGATTCTGAATTTGAATGCCCGAATATTTCCGCGTGTGTGTGAATTTGAATGCACGTTAAATGAATTTAAATGACCAAAGTATAAAATTGACCGGGAAAACCTATATATATTATGAATAATTTTGATCACTGTAAATTTTCGTTATTTTTTCTTAATATCACGAGTTTAAGTATATATTTTGCTGATTTTCAGTTATCTATGAATACGTATGTTCAAAAATATTCATCCGTAATAGGACTCATCGAAGTTTGGTTCTTTTAAGAATCGGACATACCACTATCTCCCTTGAGCACTGTAATCTCATTTTAAGAAATTTATAAAGGAGGTTAGGAGGAGTTGCTCTGCATGTTTGAAAAAAAAAACACACCACACAAATGTGACTCTGCACCTCAAAACAAACAAAAAGTCGCCAGACATGAATTTTTAGTTAAGACCATATTCTGAAGAGCAGACTTTAAGCTTTAAAATGATGTATAACTCAAATCAAATGGACTCTCCTAACCTATCTAAATATTGGAAAGAAAGCGCAAACTCAGGAAAAGTGTGAACTGAGAAAAGAGGCTCTGAAATACAGTGTCTATTCAAGCGCTTAATCTTTACCAAACCGTGCTGGCTGTGCGATGATTGGGACAAAAAACAGGAAGTAAACCACCAGAGTAACAACAATGAAGGGATTATCAGATTAAACTGATATCAAGCATGCCTCATTAACACATTCTGTCCATAATTAATGCCAACTTTCAAAGCAGTGGCACTATCCTTTCAAAAGTTATTAGAGTTGAAAGTGAAGAGTGTGGACAAGGTTTTTCAGAAATGAAAAAGGGATTCTAAAGACACACCTAATCACACTATTCTACCAAAAATGTTCGAGATAAACTGCTAAAAAAACACACTTTTCTGCCCGTTTTATGATACCAAATTTTAGCATAATGTAAAAGAAGACCCGCTCTTTCAGAAAATATGAAAAAGTCCAGTTTGGCAAGGTTGACCCACTTCACTTATTTTCAGTCCTCACGCAAAATCAGTGCGTGTGACTTTATGTTCGTTTTGAGGTGCACGGTCACAAATGGTAATGTTGTTCTTGATAAATCATCTCTTACTAAAGATATTTTGAGTCGCTTTGTTAAAATTTTAATCCTCGGCAGTAAAAATGTATAATGATTCGCTTCATCGATAGGCCACGTGATGCAAATGCCGAAAGTCTGTTTTTTCTATATTTTCATGGATAATTTTTCTTCAAATTCCATCAAAAGTGAGCACCAGACCTTTGAAATTCATGAGAAAACTCAAAATCTTCCTCTTGTGGGGTGGGGTTGGGAACCCTCCTCGACTCATTCCACTTCTACATAAACTTAGTACAACGTGAAAAATACAGTGGACTCCAGTTATAACGAAGTCCTCGGGACCTCCAGTCTTTCTTTCGTTATCTCAAAATTTCGTTGTGACCAAATAAATAAACAATAAAGAACATAGAACCGATAATGCTGCGGCCTGAATTTTCATTTCGTTGTAACCGGAATTCCGTTATAACCATACTCCTTATAACGGGAGTGCACTGTACACCACATGCGGAAATCTTTATCAAAAGCTATTCACAATATACTGAATTTATACGTTTCTCACTTTCTATTGAATTGTCTCCTGTATTTTTTTTTTTTTAACGTATGGTAATTGCAGAGATTAATACCAGCTATTTCTCTTCAGTGCCAGTTTGGGGTTTTCTTCTGTTAACGTATGATAATTGCAGAGATTAATACCAGCTATTTCTCTTTAGTGCCAGTTTGTTCAACTGATTTTTTTTGTGTGTGTGATAAAAGAAAGTAAAAGGGATTAGATGATTAAACGAAATTCATTTTGAATTAAAAACGTCCGGTCCAGTCACCAGAGAAATACAGCCTTTTATCTTCTTTTCTTTTAATAATTTGATAAACTTTACGTTTCCATGGACCACCAAGCCACCGCTACTATCAAGCCCCAATACCTATACAGTATAGCATACAAAATTAGTATTTTCATTTATGTAAATGTTATTATTTTGTACTCTCTAGATATTCCTTACATCATCTTGTTGATACTACGCGGGGTGTAAATAATAAAGAAAGAAAAACAGAAATAAACCCATTTCAATTCAAAGCAAAGCAGCATTCATTATATAGGCGTGTCTATTTAGCGCTCTACAGTATTTTAACATGCATGGAATGAATTTTTAATTGTTGGTTTATTCCATATACTGTATGCTAATAACGCCACCATCTTACTTGCTAATAACATCAAGTTTGATAACCCTGATCACTACTAGTCTTAGAGGAGATTTGTTAAGATTCCCTAATTTGAGGCTTTGGATGACAGCCCTCACCCCTGCGGAACACAATGCCAGTAGTTTGACCCAAGTAGAACATGACTTTTATAATATTCAACCACCAGAGCGACGACACGTCTGGAATCTAACGACAATTTGGCCATGCGTTTTCAAGGCAAAGATAAAATGAAAGAATTTGGACCGAACCTGATCCCATAGGGAGCACCCCAAGATATGTCATAAACTAACTTGAAAAGGCAGACACCGATCTATTACTTATAAAATCAATCTTAACATTAGCATTAACATGGTGTCCGTTCAAAAAAAAAAAAAAAAAGATCCAAAGTGAAAATCCGTGTAGGTGTTTTCAGGTAGGAAAAAAAAAACACGTAAATAGCTTACGTCCAACAGATCCCTGACGATGAATGGAAGCGGGTGCTGTTCGTTATTCCGAAGGTTCGTTAGTAATCCAAAACACACAAATTCCCTATACCTAGATGTTCGTTAATCCGAAAATGGAAAAAAGAAATGTTCGTTAATCCGACCATTTGTGGCATTATTCCGAAGGCTCGATATTCCGGAGATTCGTTAATCCGAAAATAAAATTCGGAATAACGAACCTTCGGAATAACGAATCTTCGGACTAAAGAGCCTTCAGAATAATGAACTTTCTGAATAACGAGCTGTAACCAGGGTAGCAATATCTTACTTGAGCTTTTGGTTCAGGTGAGCTCAAAATACACTCAGCAAAAAAGAAAGTAAACACTTTTTCAAGCTTATCTTTCTCATAGACTATCTGGCTAAAAATGATGTTTTATATACCATCAACCTAGTAGGTCAATGAAAATGCTTACTTTACGAATGAATGAACACATTCGTTTTTCTCTTCCTAGGCACAAAAGTAAGAATTGCAAAATGGACAAATTGCTATTCAAGCGCAGTTGCTCTTCCATATAATGATGAGAACAAAAGACAAATTCAACACAAAAGAAATGCAAATCAATTTACAAAAGCAGTCTATGATCTCCATAATGTCTCTGTAACCCTCCAAAGATAAAGAAAGGAAAATGAAGAATCTTCTGTCAAATCTGCAGTCAAAAGACATGAGAGAAAAATTATGGTGACAAAGAAAGTTAGATTTGAAACGTTATTCCAAATTAAGAAAATTGTAAATAATATTTGGTTCTCGAATTTGTCTCGTGCATTCTTTCTTCAATTTCTTCATTAAAAGGTAAAATGAAGAAATTCTGTTGATTTTATCCCCTTTACGACTTACTCCCTTTGCCATTTAAAGTTTGAATTGTTGGAAAATGCTTATGTTCCACCTTCAGTTTCCTCACCATATGTTTTTGTTTTGAATAAAAATGGAAACAAGGAAACGGAAACTTATTTCTGTTTTTTCCTTTCGTGTCTCTCATTGCGTTAAATTGTTCTCTTGGTCTTTTGTTCTCATTTCTATCTTGGAGGGCATTTGCAAATGAATTTCAGTATGTCTAATTCTGCAATCTTTACTTTTCTGCCTTGGAGTAAATTTCCCTTTGTATAAACCTACCAGGTTGATATGCCACTAAATGCACGGAACACCATACAAGAAGAACTATCATACCCTGGACAAGTGCGTTAATGCGGGATAAGTTTATGGCGGATGATACCTGTTTGTGGAATAGAAGAAATATGAGTTGTTTATATCAATTCACATGATATACGCATAATTACAACGCCCTATTATTTCTCCATTCCAAGAAGTGATCTTAACCACTCTCATGAAAACGATGGAAGAGATATGACAGAAATATATTTTGAAGATTAAGGAGAATTCTAACACTTTTCATGGTCATCTTTGATTTGATTAAGTCCCTCTACTGATTGGAAATTGTTTCCCTGCAATGTTTTTGTTTGTTTTTTGTTTGTTTGTTTGTTTGTTTGTTTTAGTTACTATAATAGTGACTTGGAAACATGCAAGTTTACTCTTCACTCCTATGTGCCAAGTTAACACGCCCGACTACGTCGACTGTGTGACAACTGCATATTCTGCTCCAACGCACAAACTTGTCCAAACCGATCAATAGATCGCCAAATGCCACAGTACAATGAAAGCGTTTTCCGCAATTTCATTCCAGTTACATGAAGCTTGAATTTCATGTGGTGATTGACCATGACAGAACGTCCTTTCTAGATTTGCGAGTACTTGTAGTAATTTCTGAATTCCTGCACTGCTTTGTGTGCAAACATCATGTCTCTTATGCAATAATGTAGCTTTCTTATTTGAAAGAAAAAGGATCATAGATTTTTCGAACAATTTACATCAAAGCAAATCTTTATTTCTTCTCGAATATTGCTCATTGCATGTCCAGGCTAACAAAAATATATACAATTTACACAGACAAAGAAGAACAAACAAAACGTTTTCTTAAAGCATGACTATATACTTTGCTTTTTCAGAATAACGTGGCAGGGGTTTTACACCATCATACATAGCTAGGAAAAAGTGCATTACAATATATTTTCTTAATCATCAAATTGCAAACTTAGCAATGATTTTGACAGGAGGTGTCATTGACAGAAGGGTTTGGTTGTGTTTGTTTGTGTGTGTGTGTGTGTGTGTGTGTGTGTGTGTGTGTGTGTAAATGTGTTTGTTTTGGCGGAGTAGCCAAGTTAGGTGACGACAAATGCATGTAGTATAATCATTGTGAAATATATTGCACTTTGATAATTATGTAGATATTCATCCGGCCAAGAAAGTGATGTTGAGAATATTACTGCCAATTATGTCCACATGCATTGGCCTTATTCAGTTTCTTCGATTTTCTCTGCCGCACTTGGAGACGTTGGCAAAAAGTTAAGACATTTACTGTGCAGTCTTCTACAGATAAAAAAGTTATAAGATCAATAGTAATAACAATGATAATAATAAAAATCATTATTATTATTAGTAGTAGTAGTAGTAATATCATTATAATTATGATAATAACAATAACAATATTGTTGATAACAAATATTTTCTAGTGCGCACTTTCTGACAATATGTCACACGAGGCGCTACAATAATTGATACATTATAATCATTCTACAACAAAATTCAAATAAATAATAAGTTGAATAAATCGAGACATTCAACAAAAACACATATGTGCAAATGGTAACTAGGATAACAATGATAATAATCAACATTTATACCGCGCTTAATACACTTTTACTTTTTCTAAGCGCCTTACATGTATCATGATTGTACCAAAACATAACCTTACATCATTCAACATAACTACAAAACTCTACAATAATTCACATTACTCAATATACTTTAACAATAATCAAATACTAAAATTAGCATACTTCATACACACAAACACAAAACGTAATACACAACCACATAAGGTCATACTCATTTCAACTTATATTGACTTCATTAAATGTGTCTTCAGAAGGGTATCTAGCGAGGGTGAAGATCTGATGTGAAGGGGGAGTGCTTGTTCCACAGATGATATTGATTCTGGGTTTAGTTGGAGGTGGATTGAGCGGGGGGGGGGGGGGGATCGGAGGACACGGAATAGATTCTTGGGAACTAATATTTCAGATAGGTATCCAGGGGCTAAACCGTCATTGACTTTGTAGGTTAGGGTGAGTACTTTGAATTGTATCCTTTGAACCATGGGGAGCCAGTGAAGGGAGCGAAGGATAGGGTGATGTGGTCGGATTTCTTGGTGCAAGAGACGAGACGAGCCGCTGTATTTTTGATTTTTTTATTTTTTATTTTTTTGGCGAGGGGGGGGGGGGGGCAATGATGGGCACAGGAAAGGTTGACATACAGAGAATTGAAATAGTCGAGGTGCATGGTGACAAAAAAAAAAAGGCATGGACAAGACGTTCCGTGTTGGCTTGGTCAAAGAAGCGTCTAAGTTTCCCAAATTTGCATATGCCTAAAGCGGCTGAGCGGCACCTGTTGTTTATATGCCCCTGTAAATTGCATTTGTGTTCTACGACTACCCGAGATCTTGAGAACTGATGATGATCGGGAGAGAGCATCGCCGATACAGTTGTTGGGTAAGGGGATTGATTGGCGAAACTGAGATGTGACGTGCAGGATTTCAGTCTTAGACTCGCTAAATTTGAGTTGGTTCCGAATTGGCCACAATTTGACCGCGATAACACACTCAGAAAAACTCTCCAGACTTTCCTTATGCCATGCTTAAGGACTACGTACAGCTGCGTGTCGTCCGCGTACATGACGTGGTTGACCCCTTGATGGGATCTGGGCCCTGTTTTATGAAGAGTTGAAATTGATTATAAAGTTGATTAACTATCATAAGTCTATGGCAGCCTGTGTGTTATGGAAATTCAAAATCGATCATAATTTTTGATAAAACAGGGCCCAGATGATCTCAGTATTGTAGAGAACCAGTGTACAGGATAAATTCTAACGGTCCATGACCGAGCTCTGGGGCACACCGACCTGTACAGAGAAAGGAGAAGAGTAGGAACCATTCACTTTTACAATTTGCGTCCATCCTACGAGGTTCGTCTTTAACATCTGCTAGCCAGCTCATTGATACCCTATGTCCTTTGAAGTCTCTTGAGGGCAACCTTGTGATCGATTGTGTCGACTGCCGACGAGAAATCTAGGAGTACAACGACAGCTTCCCTTCGTCTAAGGCCAGGAGGAGGTCATTGCATACTTTTAACAGTACGGTCTCAATGGAATGGAACTTGCGATAAGCTGACTGCATCTCAGGAAATAGACGCGTGTTTCTCGAGGTAAGCGCAGAGCTGGGTTGACATTTTCTCGAGAACCTCCACCAAGAAAGGTAATGTTGGCAATTGGCCTGTGGTTTTAAAGTACATTTCGATTCTAGTGAGGTTTCTTCAGTACCTAAACCACATGGGCTACCTTGAATGATACCGGAAATATGCCAGAACACAATGCCAGATTGACCATATTATTGGTGATCGAAGAAAGAAGCCCATCTAGAAACGACTCAGCTAAGCATCCACGTTGGAATTGAATCTAGGCTTCTCGTTAGAATTGCACGTCTCAGTATAACACTGCGAACATCATTCATTCGGGGACACTGGCTCAAACAATGAGAACTCACTGGCACATGTATTTCCCTCGTTTTATTCTCTTATAGTATTAAAAACCAGATAAAACTTAAGGCGTGACTAGAGAGTTTTGAGGTTATGTGTGTTGTTGATGCTACCAGGCAGCCTGTTCCAGATGATTGGTGCTACATAGCTAAAAGCACTGTCCCCATAATGAGTGGTTCAGCTTCGAGGAGGTATCACCAACGCAAAGATAACGATACGATATATATATATATATATATATATATATATATATAATTTTTTTTTTTTTTTTGGGGGGGGGGGTTCAGAGATGGAGCTCGCATACGTATGGATAGGAAGTGCTACAAGAAGCATCGTTAAATGTCTGTCCGTTCGCTGCTACGCAGTTCTCGTTATTATTGGAATTGTTTGGCTCGCCGGGATTCCACAAACTGCTTGACAGGGGTAGAGCGCCGCCAAAGTCGATCCAGGTAAAGGTTCCCTCGCTGCCGCGGTCATTCAAGCCTGTCCATACCCATGGACCAGCGAAAGTTCCATACTTTGACGTCACATATTCCCTCAGTGCCGTCATCTCTGCGGGAGTCTGAATGGCTGCTAGGTATCCACCAAGTTGAATGCAAGAGTCCCTCGCGGCGGTCCATGTCAGAGCGTTGGACTGGTGAAGATAACACGACACAGTCTCAAAGTTACGCGCAGACCATCCCTCTGGACACAGGGCTGTTGGAACAATATAAAAACAAAAAGTTAAAAGAAGATGAAGATGTAGGCAGGACACACAGCTAATGGAACAGTGCCTCTATATTACTTAGTTTTAATAGCGTAGTTCCAAAAATCCATAATCAGGCAGATTATATACACAAATGGCCCTCCTAGGTTTCACGGAGTTCATCTTTACTACCTTTCCGAATTCAGGACACTGATTTATAAGGAGTTGTTCAAAAAATCGATACCAAACGAGAGGCCGCGTTGTCATATTGCACATAGATATGGACAAAAATGTATATCATAGGCCTAATACAAAACAAACTACGTAACACTTCTCTAAATTGTGGCCTTCCATAGGCCTATATTTCTCGTATCCCACATCTCCATATCTAGTCCTCAAGTTAAGTACATTCGGACTCTATACGTCGTTAAGAACATCCTCTCTTTAAGGAAGTGTAAACATCTCAATTCAGGAAATTAGAATCAGACAAGTATTTGCTTTATGATTGTAAGGCACAACACACACACACACAATATATATATATATATAATATATATATATGCCGCACGCCCCCCCCCCCCCCCAAAAAAAAAAAATCCACTTGCAACGGGAACCTTCACAACGATAATATTGAGAATAACTATTTAAGTAATAATAATAATAAATGATAATAATTATAATAACACATGCAACGACAGGATATGAAACTCTAATTTATTTCCAACATCCTGAAACCCACTCCGTTTTGTTTCAGTGGTCAAAGAGAAATGATGATGTTGTAGAGCATGTCATAAATACCTTCCCTCCAAGTTCTGTCCATTGTGTTCACACATAATATGCAGTTCCGAAAGCATCCACGTGCTAAACGTGGCAGAAATGGACAACTTGCTTTATAACAATCCACATTTCTCTGTCACCACTTCCTGCAAAATATAGGTAAGACATTGTATTCTTTGGCTCTGAAATCGCATTCAGAAAGTTTGATTATATTAAAGGTTATCAATGCGAAAATCCGATTGTGGGGGTTGGGAAGGGATACTGTATAATGGCAATGGCTTCGATCGCTGAAACACGTACCAACAAAGCATGTCTTTCCGGTAAAATTCCTGCTGCAATGGCATTCGAAGTCAACCAATGTCTCCGAACAGTTTCCTCCATTTCCACAAGGATTTGGCAGACAAGCTGCACGTGGAAGAGAAAAAGAGGTATGCTTATTCATCGAAAACCAAGTTGTGATAAACGTTCTACTACATATCATTCATTGTTTTTGCTACAGGTTGTATCAAGTCCCAAGTTCATTCCTAATCAATTATTTTCGTTGAGCCCACCGTAGGTATGACGAGACTATAAATGGATTGCCTGCGGCGTCTGCCCGTCCGTCGTCTGTCCGTAACGCTACAAAACGTTAAATAACTCTCTACTGAGGACTTCAATTTCACTCAAACTTAGAGGGAAGAGTGGTTATACATATTTACACATTTTACCAAAACATGAAGGTCACCACAAGATCAAAGGTTACAGGCAGAGATCAATTAACCTCAGGGCCCGATGTTAAGTTTGGATTTTAGCTCTTAATTTTTGACGAAGGCTACTATATCATTATGTCCGTTTGTGACCAAACTTGAAAGGAAGATGTCCCTTGGGGAGTTGAAGGTCACAGACAAGGGAATAATTAACTTTTAGGCCCCAATGTTAAATTTTTACTGCGCATTTTGATTATTGCTCATAACTTTTGATCCTATGTCCGTTTTTGACCAAACTTTGATTGTGGATGTCCTTGGGGGTTTGAGGGTCATTACAAGGTAAAAGGTCACAGACATTGGTCAACGAACTTTTAGGGCCAACTGTTTTTACGGCGCGTTTCGATTATTGCTCATACGCTTTGGGCCCTTATCTGTCCGTTTGTGACCAACCTTATACCCCGTTTATACTGCGAGCGGATTTTCAGAGCCTCCTCGAGGAGGTCTGAAAGCCCACCCTGAAAAAAAAAAACAGCCTCTCGTCTGTTTATACTGCTAGCAAAAAACATACCCAGGTCCTAGCAGGCCCAACCTTCTCTTCCCATTTGATATATGGCGCGGGCTTTTGAGTGTACGTGTGCTAGTTGAAAGGCTTTTTTTTCAGCGGGATTGTTCGAGATGGCTGAGTAGTTTATATAAGCAGGTGTTGAACTTCAGCAATTACCTCCGGGGTGGCCAATAAGCAGCTTCTCGAAGCCCCTGACGTTTATACTGCAGTCGATCTCCACGTTTAGGTGGTTTCAAAACCTGACCGGATAAGATCTCCTTTCTGAATTCTGTCTGTTTATATTGAGCTGAAAGGCTGTTCGAGGCCCAATTTTAAGTTTTTGCAGCGCGTTTCCATTATGGCGCATAACTTTTGATCCATTTGTCCATTTGAGGATGACCTCTTGAACGTTAAAACAAATGCCAGTCACGCAAATTTATGAAAATTATGACATTTGGCCAATCAGCGTAGCGTATTCAAGTGAGAAGCACGCAGGGACGCGCAATTGCTTTAGTGTATGAACATATTGGTAGGTTGTTCACTCGGAGCTAAACTGACACGGTTTATGAATATCGAAAAGGTATCGATGGCGAAGTTTCACGAAATTCCTCCAAACTCAGTATAAATACACGTGAGTATTTGCTGCAAATCACTAGGCAGGTGCATTGTGCAAAAACAACAGGTTTGTTAGTAAAATAACCCTTCCAAAATGGCCTTCAGGCTCACAGATGGCACACCGCGCCGTCAATGTAAAATTGCGTGTTGTCGTATAGAGCTGATTGCGTTTGAGTGAGAAATGACACCTAATTTTCAACTCGAAAGGTACCGATGTAAAATTTTCTCAAAACTCTACAAATGAGGTATGTAGAGCAAGCCTGAAATCTAGATTCTCATAAAAACCAGGTGCATTTAAGCAAAAAGACATATTCTGGGAGGTATGAGTTCGTAAAGTCGAGAGTCCGTGTAAATGTCCTATACCTGATTGTGCGCTCTGCGCGGTGCATTTAAAAACGCTCGTTTCCTATGGAGGATGTCATCGCACTTTTTGAAATGTATACGCAAGATGAGTCCATGCATAAGCTACAATTTCCCATGCCAAACTGAATTTGGCCCAAAATTGGACTTGGGTCGTTCTTATATTCAGGTCTTCAATTATTCCACACAGGTGATGGGGAATATCCCTTACAAAAGCCCTGTTAAACAGATCTTACCGTGACAACGTCGCGACACCGTTCAAAAAAAAAAAAAAAAAAACACAGCTCCTCATAAAACAACAACAACAACACACACACACACACGCACTTAAACACACGAACTCATAATAACGAGAACGTGAGGGGTACCCTTTAAACAAACCTACGCCGAAAGCCATGCACAGGGTAGGTTTCCACAAAGGGAGTGAACCTGATGCGACTACCACGCCGACCGGCCAGCGCTACTTAAAGGGGCATGGTCTCGGTGTTTTAGTCAAATACGTACGCGGGCGCAAGGCGCAAGTTTCCTATAGAGACCTACGCTATCGACTTCTCTTTGGCTCTTACGCTTTTGCCCACTTTCCCTAGTCCGAAGAAGTCCGATTCACTGTAGTCAGTGGTCCGATCATAGTTCGGCTCATGATTCGGCTGAGGGGGGTGACAGCTGTAGCAAAATTCTTTGTGATGTCATAATAACAAGCAAACTCACGCATCCTGGCATTGCTACAGACTGCGCGATGCGCAAAGAAGACAACGAAGGCAACGTTACTTAGCAACACCTACGCACTTTACTTTTGATGACAGCTCAACTTCGGCAATCTTCGTATCAATGCTAACCGTGATCGGCAGTTTTATCAACAGCGCCATCTACACTACCGGGATTATGCCCCTTTAAAGTGAAAACTAAGTTTCGGTAAGTGCTTGAGAACCCGTCTAGCACCATTTCATTTTTGCTTGCAATATATCGAAAGAGTCCACTAAGAAACTTACCTGGCTGACGCGGTTTGCCGGAATGATGAGTCGGTTTGGAGTATTTTGAGAAAAATAATAATAGTAGGAAAACCGACTTTTATTCCAGAAGGCTCCAGACTAACTCGGTCTCGGGGAAAAATTCGACCCTACTTCAGACAATTCACACGCAGTAAGTGATCGCCACTTACAACTGTACTGGCCAATGCATAATACCAAATGAGGCCTGGGCCTAACTGAATGGACAGGAAAGTGCGTGCTAACGTAATCCTGTACAAAACAAAACAAAAATGACAGCGCGCGGTCCTCAGTTGCTGAGACGCGCGGTCTTTGGAGTTTTTGTTGTTTATCAAGCGCCTTTAGTTGTTTTAGAGGTGCTTGATAGGCGCACACTAATTTTGCATGCGCGCAAAAGAGGTTTTTGATGCGCGCGTTGTAACAACTCGGTACTGCGAGTAGCCAGAACACGAAGCGCTAGTTTATAAAAGCCGCTCCCATAGGACAACACTGTACAATCAAAGGGACAACCATTACAACTCATCCCGCCGTCAAAGCGAAGCCGAGTAATCCCCGAGTCCGAGTTTAGCCTGACCCCGTTCGGGTAAGTTCTGAGACTGAACCTTTTTGGTTAATATTTCGCATTTTCGTCGTTACCCATCGAATATCTTGCAATAACATCGTTATCCTGCACATTTCCTAAGCATACGTTCACATTTGGGAGCGAAATTTGGCAACTTTTGCAGGCGTACCAGAACTTTGTTTGGGCTTTAATAGGGAGCTTTAGATTTTAGACGCGCGGACGTTCAGAGGGGAAAAAAAAAAAACATGTTCTGAGCGTGCGCAGAAGCGTGCGTCAAATTGACCCGCGCTTCTGCACCACCGAACTAAAACATAGTGGAATGCGTGTCCCTATTCCCAACATGCACGAGACCGTGCAGCCAAATTACCGTGTTGCGTCGCCATCTAGTTCGGTCAATTTTTCCTTAGCACGCGCAAGGCGCGGTCAGACTGGGCCACTGGTACGCGCGCAAGCAAGAGTACGCCGTCCAGTGGCTAGTGATTATGACGTAACAATGCACGTTTGTACATGACAATGGTCTTGCCCTTCGGAGACACAGCCCGCACTCCATATAAGAAAAAAAAATTGACCGAACAAAATGGCGGTGGTAGCAAGTTTTGGTGGCTGCGTATTTCCTGGGTGAACACGCATTCTTCTGCACACGCTCAGAACATTTTTTTTCCCTTTGAACGTCCGCGCGTCTAAAATCTAAAGCTCCCTAATGTTCTAGATGGCGCACATTCAATCACTGATCTCAACTACATAGAAAACAGTGGTTACAATCCACGCACGTGACTGGCGCGTTGCGTGTCAGTCCTTCTTTGTCTGCAACGCTGCACATGCGGGTTGAGTGTATCAAAGGAATGTTAACAGCAGTTGCATTCTAATAGAAGGGTAATGTGAGGGCAGAATTTGGTATTAAAGATACCGTGACAACGTCTTAGTAACTTTGCGTTGACAATTTTTGAAAAGCAGGGTAAAAAAAAAGAGAAAAAAACCTAATAAGGTCGTTGCCGCCGTAACTCTAGTTTGAAGAGATCTCTTAAAACGGGGATTTAGTCACACATTTACCTATGAAATGTATTGCTAGGATTATGCAGTAAACTGGACAGGTAGAACCAATGAGGTACTGATCTTAGTATACCTCCTTGATAGAACCGTATAATCTTGATCATCTATCTAGTCATCAACAGCTCTACAGTACCTGGGTGGGCGCAGTAATAATTGGTCATTCCTCTGGCCTCTTTCGGGACAAGGACGTCATAATTAGGATGGTCCAGTGGGACGTACTTCGGAGTCAACCTGACGTAGCCGCCAGTTCTTTCGGAGAATACATACGGACACACGTCTTTCATCCCGTCATGTACACTTCGACACGCATCTCCATTCGATTCACAAATTCCTGTTAGACATCAAATATTCTATAAGCGAGAGAACTTTGAAACTACAAACAATACGGACAATTTTATGTCGACACTGATCGTGTTTTCTTAATCATAATTCAAGTAATATAATAATACATAGGCTTACGGTAGGTATCTTGGAGCTGCTACTTCATGATATTATGGTCATGCTTTGACGAAAAATGAAATAAACTTTGAATTGAATTGAATTGAGAAGTTACCCTTTTGGAAATTCGATAGCCCGACGTAAATAGAAGTGTAAATAAATGAATAAATAAATAAATGAATAAATAAAGAAAGAAAGAAAGAAAGAAAGAACGAAATGATCATTTATTCATATATATGCATTACATATACATCACGCATAATCATATATATATATATATATATGTATATATATATATATATATATATATGTATATATATATATATATATATATATGTATATATATATCATAAACAATACATTACACATAGGCCTATGCATATACACACGAACATTCATAGAATTGATGTTAAGCCGTAAATTGGAACTGTGTGAAATGAAAGGGCTATAACTGGCATATTTCATTCTGTTTCCTGAATATTGGTTATTAGTCTAGTCCCAATAACAGGTAAAAAATGTAGGCCTACGTAAATTTTCAATTGCTGATATACTTGTAATGAAGATCAAGTGAAGCTTAGACTAGGTAACAGGGTACATTACTGAATAACTGCGGTTTGATTACCTGGTGACGCTGCAATGTAGACTAAGAGCAGGACAGATAGGTTAATGAAGGCCTGCAGAAGATAAACGTAAGAGAATGTCATCAGGTATATGTTTGCTTATCGTTCTTCATCGCAAGGTCAGGACTTTAAGATAAATTCAAAGGTCAACTTGTTAATGAACTTTACGTGGCAAGCATTGTTCGAATAATATTGCGATGTGCTCTCATAAAGTTTCCACTGCTTTTAGTTATGACCATTATGGACAGCACTCACACCATCGGGAGACGATGTTTACCTGTGGCGAGCCATGTAAGGGCTTTTTACACTTGTAATTTTTTTGCTCCGTACCAACGGTGGGGCTAAGCCCCCCCCCCCCCCCTAGCCCCACCGTTGGTACGGGACTATCCTTAGCCCACTTTCTGTTTACACTCGTTTTTGCCAAAGTAGGCTGCCCCACCGATAGTCCGGTACTATCTGGCCCTGCAAAATAGCAGGGTTAGCACCGCAATTGCGGTGCCAAGCAAGTGAGTGTAAACAGAACGAAAAAATAATCCGGGACTAAGCGACGGAGACGAAGCCCGACCCCCACTGACCAATCAGAAACGAGGTAATCAAGTGCTGCCGGTGCGTGGGTGTACGTGTACAGTGCACAGCGTAATCATGAATATTCATGTGGTTTGGAAAGTCCGGGGCTAAGAAATACGAGTGTAAAAAGGTCAGTTCTCTCCTTAGCCGCGGACAAGAGATAGTACGGGACTAATTGGCCAGTGTAAAAAGCTGAAAAAATTGGTACGGGACTAACGATAGTCCTGGGTCAGAGAAAGTCCGGGGTAAAGAAACACAAGTGTAAAAAGGGCTGTAGTAAGCTTGAGCATATTGGTGTATTCCGATAGGGTCAGGAATCGAATGATTGATGAAATTTAACTGATAAACATTGCATGTATACACAGTATTGTGGTGTACTTTCACAATATCTTGCCACAGCTTTGAGCTGAGACCATACACAAACCATAGGTGCGTTATCTCAATATGTACATTAACACTGACTAGGTTAAAGGTTAAACTGTTATGGCATGTTTAAGTACTGTACTTGTGGAACATTGGATTACTCTCAATAACTTGCTATAGTTTTAAACTTTGGCCTCCTAATTCACACCACTATACAAGGATGCATGTTAAGTTTGACTGATGATTTAAGTATTATGCTATGTACTCTCAATAGCCTTCAACAGCATTCTGCTTGGTTTACAAAACTCACACCATACATGATAAATATGTCTGCTAAGTTTGAATATCTGTTAAGTTTTTGATTGATCATTCCAATTTGCTTGCAGTTCCGTGTGTAACATTTCCCTTAGGAAAATGAAATAAATATTATTCTATACGATTTATTACTTAGTAGCTCACTATATTGAACTCATATGCGCCTGTTGTTGCTCGTGAATATTTTTGTTTTGAAATTTTTAAGGCCTATTGTTTTGTGGGTGAGTGTGCGCTTGGATTATATAATGGTTTTGTTTTTGGATTGTGCATACGTTTACGCGTGTTTACGTAGCAGTCTTTTAGGAGCTTAAAGGAGGCCTCCGGAATTTCATATTTTTATATTAAATTGGTGAACAACTATAAATAATCAGTTATACTTGGTACAGAGTTTCAGAATTCATAGAGATTAGGATGAGGAAAAGGAATGTTTTCAAAATTTATAACAAATCACAATGAACAAGGATGATGACATGGCAGCAAGAATGCTTAAATAGGGGCTCAAGAAAGCAGAATAAAAGAAGAAGGTATGCATAAATTCTACACAGGTCAACTTGTTGAGCATGTGATATTGTAATGGTATTACATTGCTACATTTCTGAGATATGTGAGGCTCGTATGTCACCATCGCTGTTCAGTGTAATTTGTTTTTGGTTTTTCAGAGCATTGATTTCTATGCTCAAGGACCAAAATAGATTCCACAAATCTATACGTGGTGCTGTCGATTTGATATGTACTAAATGATGTGAAATCATGAAAATCGTCTGGAATGGTCCTTTAATGGTTTAATAAAAGTTAGTTTGCTTCTTTTTTTTTCTTTTAGAAAGTGTATTTTTGGATTGATGCGTTTCTTGCGCAACATGTTTGTGGTCGATTAGTGTGCCGTTTGTGTGCGCACGTGTGTGTGTGCATGGGTAAGTTTGATGTAATGTGTGCATGTGTTTGTGTGTGACCTCCATTGCTTTTATCACTATTGTCAAAGTGATATACTGCATACTCTGTAAAATTCTGAATTTAATACATTCATTGATTTTGTAAATGGGAATTAAGGGTCTTTCGATTTCTTTGAATTATACCACCTGTTACAAAGATAAACGAGATTCGTAACTGATCTTAAAGCCATTCGCGCGCTACGCTAATATAGATGAACAGCAATAACAAGAGCAACTATAACAAAAATCTCAATATAAACGCATTAAGAAAACTGGACATGGATTTTTTTGTTTTGAAAAATTCTACATACAATTAATTATACACAGCGCCTGAATGTGTATGTGTCTTTAATAACAAAAATCTAGATATAAAAAAAATGAAGAAACAAATTGAACATCGAAAATAGTTTTTTTTTTTAACCGACAAAAATCTACATGCAACTTATCATACACACTTTCTGAATATGTGTGTGTGTCTTTAATTCGTCTTTAACCTAAGCAATGAAGAAGAAGAAGAGACTTTCGAAATTCCACAACTCAGCATAAATACTCAAGAGATGAAAAAAGAAACCATCAACATTTCATCTACCCTTATAATCTGTCAACATCAACAGATGCAAAAACAAAAAGAAATCTAGTCTATTGACCAATCAGGAATACGAGTGCTGACTAACATGTGTTACTTATACATATACATGCTTTTATATATTTGTTACGTGTGTGCGTGTGTGTGTGTGTGTGTGCGTGTCGAATACATTGCACTTTAAATATTCAAATCGAATACATGTATATCTATGCGTATACAAACATAATTATGCTGTAATTCGAATTGGCATAAATTAGTCGCAAGTGACAGAACAATGGATTGCCATGCCAAAATTAATGAGGTTTCAAATACTGACCTGTCCCATAGATATATTTATATGCACAATTGGTGCACTCTTTAGGCTGTAGCTACAACTCCCCCCCCCCCCCCCAAAAAAAAAAAAAAAACAACAACAACAACAAAAAAACAAAAACAAAAACCAACCAACCAAACAAACAAACAAAAACCGAAAAAACCAAAACAAAACCAAAACAAAACAACAAACAAACAAACAAACGAACAAACAAACAAACAGAAACAGTAAGTAATGCCTTGAATATCACAGCATTCAATTTCAATTCAATTCAATTCAATCATAGTTTATTTCCAATCATCGAAAATCAAAAAACATAGTACAAAGTATACATGTGATGAAATATTGTTCAAACGTTTGCATAAGATTCATGTAATATATATACGAGACATATTATAGAACAACATATAACATGTACAATATTTAGGAAAACACTGTATAAATACTTCGTGGGCGAGCGGAAAATAAATTCGAACAAATTCGAATAAATTCGAGCATGATATCAAGATCAAAATTAGCAGGTACACGTGTCTTTGTAGTTTTTGATTTTGGAATCACTTAATTTTCTTTACGTTCTTTGTTTGGTAGTTTCTTTATATTCTGCAAATCAATATACATAGATTGAATAATCATGAACATGGGAAACATACAATGTATATTTGAAAAAGAGTCATTTGACTTGCATAAACAACGATATAAAAGGAAATTAATGATATTACAGTATGCATGTCTATGCAGCTGGAATTACAATAACAATATTATATTTAAGAAGTGATAATGCAGAGGGCCGCCATTGTAAGCATTGCTTGAAAAGATGGCAGGCCCGAGGAAAAGGTAGGTTGGTAAATTGGCAACAATACAAATTCTGCTGCGAAGATAGCAGGGGAAAATAAACTCTGATGTGTGATGGTGGTGAATGTGCGTGCGAGTGCTTGAAAGTGCACAGGGGCAGATAGGCTGGGATTTAGAATAATAAAATTGGTTTTCTGGAAGAGGGGATGACTTACGATGTTGCTACTGTCGGGAGACCAACATGAGTCATATAGATTATTCGTGCTTAATTCGTATTTGAAGTATACTATGATAAAATATGCTTCTTTAAGTTTGCTTTGAATGAAAACAAGGAGGCACACTGTTTCAACTCCTCAGGAAGAGTGTTCCATGTATCCGGACCGTGATGTCTAATCGACTTTTGAGCAAGTAAAAGCTTTGCATTACTTAGATAAAAATAATGGGAACGACGGGTAGGGTATGAGTGAATATGATCATTAGTTACTAGGGCATTATGGAAAAATGATAATAAATTTCGAATGTGTTTATACATAAATATAGCAGTTAGGTATGAATGTATATCATGGGCCTTTAGAGTTCTCAGGCGATAAAATCTGGGATCAGTGTGAGCAAAAACAAAAAGAAAAAACAAAAAAAAATACTCAGATGTCCCAGCATTTTGTGACCAATTATTTTTCGTAAAGGATATCCATATTCTTTTCAGATGATCACGTTTCCTAGGATATGCAAACTGTATTTGGGTTAAGAGAAATAAAGACAGATAGATAGCTTATTGAATAGAGAGAGAGAGAGAGAGAGAGAGAGAGAGAGAAAGAGAGAGAGAGAGCGAGCGAGAGAGAGAGATGTGTCGATGTCTCATCTCTAACATGCTACGATAAACGACGACATAGTATGTGGCGTGCGTAATCACAAACTGCCGTGGCATTAATTCATTTGCACTTATTGGTAGGAGGGAGACCAAGCTGGTGCTTTCCAGAGCAGATCATTATTAGATTATGACAAGAATTAGTTGCACTTATGAAAACCAAGGCTTTTGAAATTGACTCGTTAGAGTTATTGATCGGTAAGCAGCAGCCATACGCTCGCATGGTTCCGAGCACAGTATGCCTGTTACTATGACAACAACATACAACCAGTATACACGTGGAAAACTTATGTAATGAGCGCCGGGCCTGCTGTCGCAACTTAATATACTCGGAAACAACAAAGGCGAAAGAGGGACGCCGAGGGTACAAACGAGACAGCATGCAACGGTAGTCCCTATTGGTCTACCTTTGATACAGGATATATTTTCGAAAAGAACACACGGCCTATTGCCGAGAGAAAAATCAGACAGACAGTGATGTAAATACCAATTTAGGTACGTACAGGTGGAAATAGTTTTAATTCGAGTCTGATGCCTTCAGTCTTTACTAGATGCCCAATTCATGATGCCATTTCCCACAACGGGTTAAAATCAGGTACCAAGCAAACACATAACCTTTTTTTAGAACGTTTCGTAAACGTTTTATTTTTTTGTTTTTTTTAAGATTCCGTACGTCTCCGTATAATAGGGCCTATAGACTTTTTAAAACGTGCATACAACGTCAAAGTTGGGACTTGAAATGGGGAAAGAGACCGTGAACCATACCGGGCATGAAATATGTTAGAACGATTTGATGATATACCGTACATCCCCAATCCCCCCCCCCAAAAAAAAAAAACAAAAACAACAACAACAACAACAACAACAACAAAAACAAAAACAAAAACAAAAACAAAAAAAAATACAACGGCACCCTCCGCAATGAAAACTTTAAAGATAATGAATCAAACCAAATACAATTTGAGGGTACGAAACTACAACTCATTACCCACATCTTACAGAAAATCCAATTCGACTTGCTTCAGTGGTCAAAGAAGAATGTTGTGGAGCATGTCAGGAATCTCTTCCCTCCAAGTTCTGTCTATCGTGTTCACACACAAGATCATCCAAGTGCTAAACTTGGAACAATCAGACTAATTACATGCTTTACAACAATCCACATTTCTCTGTGACCGCTTAACCAAATTGATTGGGGTTTTTCTGCGAAAGAGAGCTAAGACGTTATACTTTAAAACTCCGAAGTAGCATTTAGACAGTTTATGATTATTGGCTGTTATCAATGAGAAAATCTGATTGTGTTTCTTTCTCCTTTTTTTTTGGGGGGGGGGACATACTGTACATACAAAAGACTATGGTCAAAATACTTAGGCACCACAGAAAAACCTGATAGAGAGATATCTTCGTCGCGACGATGTCGCATTGTGCATGTTTGATGATTTGCATATGAACAGGCGTCACGTGCATATGAATAAGCAACCGTGCATATGAATACACGTACTTTCTATTCATACCTTTGTTTATTCGTCCCGACGATAAGCGACGATAGAGAAAGGATTCCCTTTCACTAATCGTCGCTCTTCGTCCCGACTTACTAGCTATTTTCAAAGTTCGGCTTCTATTGTGCCTTGCGTTTCTTTTGTTAAAAACGTCGCATATCGTTCCCGACGAATCATTGTTCAACCGTCGGGAGACGTTCTGACTATATGGCTTCGTTTCAATGTCGTTCGTGTTCAAGTTTATGTTTTGTTCAGCTTTACTTGTCACAGCATAAAGCCTGTTATCCGTGTGATCTAAAACGTCGCATATCGTCCCGACGAATTACCATTACTGTACCACCGAAATTCCGTCTCTGTTCCATCGTCGAGCAACGTCCAAAACGCGTGGCTACAGCTAATCCGCTGGGTGATATGATTCGCAATGCCGAGTACGATAATGAATGGGAAGTTTTGTGTTTTCACGAGAAAAAAAAAAAGTATTCTCGCTGCTATAGATAATTGTGAATAACAGGCTGACTTTCTGTCTTTTGTGCAAATGGTAGTTACGGCGATGTGAAAGGAGACTTGACCGCAGTCGATAGACATTGAATTTGTATTATCTTGTCTTTACGCGTAGGAAACACGGCGGAGAGATTTTGTCCGGTTTACAAACGAAAACTTGACCATCGTTGCAAAACTTATTTGATGGTCGCCGTTCGTTGTCAAACTCCGACAACTTCTGTCATATTTTTTGCAGTAGAATACATTGATTTTTTTTTTTTGTTATTTGACACAACATTGAATCAAACAACGTGTTTACCTATTTATTCTGTTGCGGCATTTACTTCAACTGGTCGTCGGCCTTCGCGTGGTTGTAATCATTGTTAACATTAACTTATGTCGTCTTGTAAAATTTTAGAGCGGGCGGAGAGATTCTGTCCAGCGTTCAAACGGGAATTCGACTGCAGAACTTGTTTCAGCTGTCAATCCCTGCTGACATGTTCTCATTGTTTGTTATGCTAAAAAAGGGATATTGATTTCATGTTGTCAACATACCAAAAATGTCAGTTGCATTCTCCTTTTAACCTTATTGTAAAGGCGGATTTTTTTTTTCACCCACTTTGCGCAACCAGAAACTAGCGCAAAAAGAAAATTATGCGAATGTTTTCACTTGCCATTATGTTTCAGGAGATGATGTCTTGGTTTCGGTAAAATACGAAACTCTTTTTCACGGCCAAGTACGAAACTCTTTTTCACGGCCAAGTGCGGAGAATTGGTCACTAAGATGGTTGATGGTAGCTACAACGACTTGTAAGGAAACTTGACTGTTATCGAATTAATTGTTAAGCTTCAGGTGGAGAGATTTTGTCCGACTTCCAAACGGGAACTAGACTAACATTCTTATACTTATTTCAGCTGGTTGTCTTTCTTTGTTAAACTCCGTTGACTTCTGTCATTTTTGTAGCTGCATAGAATACATTGATTTCTGTGTTCTTTGACACATCATTGAATCAAGTCTGTGTATTTTAATACCAGGTTTACCTTTTTACTTTGTTGCGGCATTTACTTCAACTGGTCGTCGGCCTTCGTCATGGTTGCTATATAATTGTTAAAATTTATGTCGTCCTGTAAAATTTTAGAGCGGGAGGAGAGATTCCGTCCAGTTTTCGAACGGGAATTCGACTGAAGAACTTGTTTCAGCTGTCCATCCCGCTTATGTCGATCCCTGTTAACTGTTCTTATTGTTTGTTATTCTTAGAAAAAGAAACAAAACAAAGAAAAAATTTGATTTCATGTTGTCAACATACCATAGAATGTCATCTGCGTTCGCCTTTTAACTTTACTGTAAAGGCGGATTTTTTTTTTTCGCCCACTTTCCGCAACCAGAAACTAGCACCAAAGGAAAATTATGCAAATGTTTTCACTTGCCATTATGTTTCGGGCGATGACGTCTTCGGGAACACACACACACACATGCAAAATAAACCACACACACACACACACACACACACACACACACACACACACACACACACGGAACTCTTTTTTTTTCACGGCCGAGTGCGAAGAATTGGTCGCTATAAGCCCCTTTTACACTTTCACGGATTGCATCACGGATGACCACGGATCGTCGGTCCGGGATCATCCGTACTATTTCCGGCATGACCGTGTTGACTTCGTGAAGTCATCCGACATTATCCTTGAACATCCGGCATGTCCGCCGAAAAAAAAAAATGAGCTTGCTTAATTTTTCATCCCGGACATCACGGATGGAAATCAATACAAACTCTTCCTTGTCGGCACCGTCTACTCCGTGTTGCATCCGTATTCCTTCCTTGTAGGCACCGGCTACTCCGTGTTGCCTCCGTGAAGACATCGGAACGTCCGTATTAGCATCGGCTCCATCCGGGATGAGAAATTCGTGTATATTTTGCCAATACAAGCTCAGAAAGTCAATGAAATTTGCTCACATCTTCACCCATCAGTACAGCCAATCGACTCCTCTAGTAGGTTTATATCGCATGAGAATCTTCAAGTGACCCACACACATCTTCTTGCTGTTTTTTTTTTTTTTTTTTTTTGGGGGGGGGGGGGTTGATTTGTCTTAGTTTGTTTTGCTTTGTTTATGTTATGTTCCCGCAAAATGAGATTTTGCAACAAAGAGATATGCCTTTATGATGTCGACAAGCAGATGCGTATGTAATCTGCTGTAGATTTTCTGGTGTGCTTGTTACATATTACTTAGCTCTGGAAGCATGTCGCCTAAGAATGATAAAGTATCAAAAGAAAAAGCAAATGTAATGTGTCAACTTTTTGGGGATATCCGCGTAAACACCGCGAAGGGACGAAGTTGCATCCGTGCTCTGCCATGATATCCATGTTAGCTCCGTATCGTTTCCGCTGTGGTCCGCGTTCATTCCTTGTCTGTCCGTGTAGGCACCGTACTTGTCCTTGTAGCTTCCGTACTTGTCCGTGTAGACAACCAGTTGGGACTGTATTCACACCGGCATTGAAAGGAAAATCGATATGTTGCATGCCGGAACACCACGGATGACGATCCGTGGTCATCCGTGAAGCAATCCGTGAAAGTGTAAAAAGGGCCTTGTGATGATATTAAAAGATGGTAGCTACGAGTTGTAAGGAAACTTGACTGTTAGTGATATAATATTGTCTGGCATCAGGTGGTGAGATTTTGTCCGACTTCCAAACGGGAACTAGACTAACATTCTAATACTTATTTCAGCTGGTCGTCGTTCTTTGTCAAACTCCGTTAACTTCTGTCATTTTTGTTGCTGTAGAATACATTGATATTTGTGTTCTTTGACACACCATTGAATCAAATCTTTGTATTTTAACACCGGGTTTGCCTTTTTATTCTGTTGCGGCATTTACTTCAACTGGTCGTCGGCCTTCGTGATGGTTGTAATATAATTGCTAAAATCTATGTCGTCCTGTAATACTGAAGAGCTGGAGGAGAGATTTTGTCCAGCTTTCAAACGGGAATTCGACTGCAGAACTTGTTTCAGCTGTCCTTTTCCGGCTGAGTGCGAAGAAAATGGTCGCCAAGAAGGTTGATGGTAGCTACGACGAGTTGTAAAGAAACTTGACTGTTATTGATATAACAATATATTGTTAAGCTTCAGGTGGAGAGATTTCTCCGATTTCCAATGGTTTGTTTCATTTAACATATTAAAGATATTTTCTTTCAGTTACATGCATTCTTTCAAACGTTGGGGTAAGGTTACAATTATGAATGAGTATCTTATGCTTTTAATTGCACCATGTGCCCATTTCTATGCAAGAGCCAAATTTTCCTTTTCTTGAACTTGTTGGACACCTCATAACAGGCTAGAGAGGCGCATCAATTTTGAACTTTGTGTTTGAAAGGCTATTGTCATCTTAAAGACGACTTATAATGTCGCTCAAATCGACTGAATGGAGCAAGCCCTCTTACGATGCATGCTCGGATCTACAAAGACTTTATGGTCTAGTGCTCCGACATACCCAACAAAGAGACGGGACGAAAAGCATCGGTGTCTGTTTTCTCTGTTCTGTCCTCACCCTTTCCTCTATTCTTCTATCATCCCTCCTCTTCCATGATATCCCCGCCTAATATAGGCTAACACTAGAGGCGCCTGCCCCCGGGAAAGGCCGAGACTTCACCGGCGTCGGCGGGCGGGTCCTCTACCTGCTTGCCGACGGGAACGGCGTAACCCTGCATGTCGGTGCAGGAGTATAGGCAGGCGATATCTTTTCTTAAAACGTGTCCCCTTTCTTTCTCTGTAAATATCTCGTTTGTAAATATATATATATATATATATATATATATATATATATATATATACATATAATTATTTTTATTATTATTGTTATTATTATTATTATTATTATTATTATTATTATTATATTTTGTAAATAATTAGAAGTATAGTGTAGGTTTTTATAATTGAATTTAAGTGTATATTTAAATTGAATATATTTTTTGGAGTAAATTGCCCACCCGGCACACCCGGCACACCCGGCACACCCGGCAGAGAGCTCCACAAAACTAAAAGAACAACATCAGCATCGGTGGTACACAGGATGTGGTTGCTTAGGCGACGCTTTCTATTGTCGGGATGGGGATGATGATGTAGGCGACGCTTTCTATTGTCCGGATGGGGATGAAGAAGGTTCTTTTATAACGTGAAACGTTCAGCGTAGCAAACTTAATCTCCTGAAAGTAGATAGCGGGAGTCCATTCAAAAAGAAACTGCCGCGTACTGTTGACGTGCTTGTACATTATACGAAAAAGCTATTCTTGCTTGTTGTGATGACTACACGCTGGCACAGCGGTGTTCACACTGTTGCTGATCACTTGATGATCTGACAATTAAGCTACATGTTGCATAATATTTTAAATGGGCCATTGGAAGTTTGACGGAAATTTGTATACATGGCTAACCATTCTCCTTTCGTCCGTGTATATGAATTCGTCAACATAGAATGAAATTTGAAGATTTGGCGCCTAATATATTTGAACCGAATTTTGGAATATGCTTCAGGTTCTCTTCCTGCAGATGTTAATCCCACAATGTCGATCAAATTATAAGACAGTTAATCTTTCTGAAGCGGTGGACACACAAAATTGTCATGTCAGTGATCATCCTAAGAATGATGTGTAAAGAAGACGAAGTTTAACCTTGCCTTTGGTTTTGTATTGTTTTACCGCTTAAGTTGCAACATGCGAACACAAGGTTTTACTGTAAAACGAGGAATAATTGCGTGCATGATAATTTTGCAAATTTCCCGAGAACCAAGAGATTAGCATGCAAGTGGAAGTTCTTGCCTACACTATATGCATTGAATGCCAGCGACAATAAGCATAATTATTATTTATGCCACGGATACTTTAATGATATTAAGAATCGCAAATCTTCAGTATTGCAGGGATGAACCATAAAAAATCAATCATAATCATGACTGTTTTTATGCCAAATAACATTTTTTTTTTTTTTGGGGGGGGGGGGGGGGCGAGGGCGCAGTGACACGGTGGATATTTAAGCTTCACGACTCCCAGTCGAAGGACCCGAGTTCAATTCCCTCCCCGCAGCGATTACGTCCTATTCCGTCCTATAGCAACTCTATATACGATAATAATGTCAGGCGGGCCCTCTGATAGCTAGAGCACTGATAGCATTGAAGAGGCTACTCTAAATAGAGAAGACTTTTTTTTTTGCAATTTATCATCATTGTTATCGTCATTGTTATTATTATGATTATTGCGGGGTTGTTGTTGTTGTTTGTTTTTTTTTTTTTTGGGGGGGGGGAGGGTACTATTGCTACAATATCATTAGTCTTGCATGAATGCGGTTAGATTATGTTCTACCTCCTATCTCTTTGTAACATTCATCTATCATCTTCACAACAAATTTCAAGACATCATTATGTTTGTGTCATGTACTGTTAAAAAGTGGATATTTTCGCACGACTAATTTTTCGCGTTTGGCCGGGTAAGAAGAGATTCGCGTTGTTTTTAATTCCGCGGAATAAAGACATCACGCACAGGAACATACAGCAAGCAAAAAATATTCACGTGCTTTTATTTTCACGCTAGTTTTCTGGTTGCGCGAAATTCGCGAAAATTTCAACACCGCGAAAAATTCCACTTTTACAGGTAGTAACTAGTTAGTAGGGATATTCATTTCACTTTGAAATACTGCAATAGTAATTGACATAATCAGACAATGATTATTTTTTTTTTTTTGTATGACAGGAAGGGCTCATCGTGAATCCAAAACCCAAAGAGAAGTTGCGATTTGAAATGGCTGAGATATAGGTGCCCGCCTTTTACAAGGATCGCTATGTTTCACTTTGTTTCTGGATATCTCTACCATTTCAGAACCGATCTTCACCAAATGAAAATTTTGATTTCCCGTCAGAATTGTATGCTCTGTAATATTTCTTTCTTGTTCAAAGTACGTTGTATCTGTAAAAAGGCTAATAGCTGAATCCTCATCTTAACCAATTATACTATTTCATGCTTAACACCTTGAATATGCTTCTCTGCCCCTCGAAAAAAAAAAATGCGGACAGTTTATCAGCATGTAGTACATTGATTTGATGAAACTGCAATACTGAGGCTGTACTTTTTTACATGTTTAGATTAGTTTCGTTTTGATAGCAGCGGAATAGTGTGCAATGAAAGCCGACTTATGGATGTTATCATAATAAGTTATCGAGTCTTATACGATACACTGTTACCTGTAATCTTTAATTATAATTTTGCGATTTTCGTCTTTTACGTTAACTTTCAGTGTATATATTATGTATCAAAATGGACATGCGCCATTTTAGATATTGAATAGAGTTATTCTTGACAACGGGTTGTTACATTAAACATATTGAAAGTGCTTTTTGTCAGTACCATGCATTCTATCAAATGTCTAGTAAGTTTACAACTAAGAATGAGTATGCTTAGAATTGCACCATTGGCCCATTTTTATGCAAGAGCCATATTTCCCTCTTTTTTGTACGCGGTGGACACCTCAGTGTCTATATGGAATATGAGAATGATAGTTATTTTCAGGCTAGAGGGGCGCATCAATTTTGAACTTTGTGTTTGAAAGGCTATTGTCATCTTAAAGACGACTAATGATGTCGCTCAAATCGACTGGAGCAAGCCCTCTTATGATTCATGCTCGAATCTATAAAGACTTTATGGTCTAGACATTCCCAGTAGTATACGCGAAAGAGACGGGACGAAAAGCATCGGTGGTACACAGGATGTGGTTGCTTAGGCGACGCTTTCTATTGTCGGGATGGGGATGATGATGTAGGCGACGCTTTCTATTGTCCGGATTGGGATGAAGAAGGTTCTTTTATTATGTGAAACGTTAAGCGCGTGGTCATCTTAATCTCCTGAAAGTAGCTAGTACAATATAGGAGTTCATTCAAAGAGAAGCTGCCGCGTACCATTGAATTGTATATCAGAGAGGCTTACAACCTGTTTCTTTTCTCGGACGAAACGCTAAAGCAGTCCTGCTTAGCGACGGCGTTCACGCTCCATCTCACGCACTACCATGAGAAGGAATAGCGATACCACGCATGATACATGAAAACATGTTTAAAAGGCGAGAAAACTAATGAAGTTTAAAGTTGACTTCTCCTTCCTCTTTCAATGAAAACAGAATAATTGAATAGATCTATTGAAGCGGATTGTCACTGCTGCGAACGATCGCCATAGCATCGTTAGTCTTGCGAGCAAATCGAAATCCTAATACTTTTATTTTTGCCTGATAATATGAGTAGTAAACCTTTAAAGGACTCGTAAATTCGACGTTTCAAGCAGTATAGTAAAACAATGACATGTATTTCAAAAACATTTGGATGCGTTGGGTGTTAGCATTTAATAGCATCCATCTGCATTTTATTTTCCGTCCGTATTGCACACAGAAACGCAAGCAAACATTATACTGTGAATACGCTGTAAAGCATCGTATCATTATTAAAAGTGTATTCATTCTTCTTTTATTTTCAGCCTGCTTGAAGTAGTAGTCAAACCATGTAATCAGTTAGGCAGCCTATGTATAAAGATAGTCGTTACTCAATATTCGTTTGATTTGTTACTGTGTGGTTACGATTACGAACGTTGGTTATGAGTCCGAAACACTCGTTCATATTGAACTACATGTATAAAGGTCAAAGCTGTTTCGATAGTATAGCTCGGTACGAGTTCAAAACGCAATCGAAATCATCAGAATGCCATCATAGGCGGAAATTACAGCTGTGGAAAACTTGTATTAAATATAGGTCAATAAAGATTGCCATATCCAATCTCCGTAAAAAGTTTTGATTCATGCCATCCTCTGAGCATTTTGAGATATTTTGTTTGTGTTTTGATTATGTTACGATTTAGGTTTGAACTATGAAAATTGAAAGGTGTGGTTACCTCAACGATGTCGCAGTTCCATTAACCATGATGGGTAAAGGGAATTCATGACTTTATAAGACTATTCCTTGCTAAATTGAAGATCAATTCTTTAAACCATCACTTATGTCTTGTAAATAGATACGTCTGTAATCATAACCAAAATGCCTTGGGAGACAAAAATCATCAAACGTTTTTAAGCGTCATCCGACAAATTTACAATTGACAATGCGAATGTATGATTGCCCCATTTGCATGTAGCTGTAAGCTATCTTTACGTTGAAGTTAACTTCCCTCCTTGAGAAAAAGAAAAAAAGTCGGGTTTTCGCTAGAGGTACTTATTAGGAAACGGTATAAAAACAATTATCAAGAGATAACCTATACAAACATGAAACAAACGCATATTCTGTTCGTTATATGCATGGATCTGTTTATTTGTTTGTTTGGTCATTATTTTAATGGCATTGATCTTGGTTTTTTTTAATGGCATCGGTCTTGGTCGGGGGAAAGATAACAAAAAAAAATGTATCACTCTGTTATCAGATCAGGATGATTGCGAGAAGGGTGTACATGTATTCCCGCCTTTTTATACAGGCAAACAATAAAAGCTTTGTATGCTATTATAAAAGCCTGGCGGCAAAAGGCAGTTTCAACGTTCAACTTATAGTAACCATAGTTTATCCAGGGCTCGACACTAACGGTGGCCCGGTGGCCCGGGGCCATCAAAAACGCACATCGGGCCACCAAAATTTCAGAAATGAAGACTTTGGTGGCCTGATCGGGCCACCAAAAAAGGACGGATGTTTACCTTTGGGCCACCAAAAATAAAGGTTAGTGTGGAGCCCTGGTTTATAGGACATAAAGAAAGTTAGCGTCTCACTGACTGTGGTTCTTTTGTTTTGGCAAAACATGAACACAAAGTGGGTCTGAATTTTTTTTTGTACATAATACTTGTAGCAGACATTTATGCCGATTCTCCAACAGCATCGCTCCATTACGTCACTTCCTGCTATCGATGGCGAAGAAAGGATGATGGCTGCTTGATTATCCATTCCTTGAGATTGCAGGAAGGTCACCTTTCTTGTGTGTGTGTTTCGTTGTGTGTGGTTCTGTGGTACTCAGTTACAAGGCGTGAAGGTCCGAGTCTTTTCATTCTGATTACACATTTCAATACAGGCAACTGATTCGAGTTTCGCAAAGCTGTTGAGGCAAATTCTTTGCAGACTTGACCTCTGAACTGTCAGGTACACGTACTACACGAAAAACATTCTTATTTAACAAACACATTTTGTGTAGCGACAAAGCTTTCTGTCATTTTCTCAAATAGGCCCTACTTCTAAAAGTGCTCAGATGAAGAGATTTCACAAAGAGAACACGAGTTAAAAATGGGCATCAGTTATTGTTCCGATTTCTCTCCCTGCCGGCAATAACTTATTCAATAAGTCTTTGGACTGGGAAAAGTACACATATATTCATTTGGCGAATTAGCGAATGAATTATTACACGAATTGTCTTTGCGAAAAGGAAATTAACCTTGTATATCTCCAAAGATAAACTTTGAACAGCCTGTCACATAGTAGGGAACAGCTGATTATTATCATTATTTGAATGAATTATCTATTGATGAAGCCAATAACCTTTGTAAATGTACACACGGAGAGCTGTCGTAAGTTCGCTATTTTGTGTTTTAGCTGTTATAAAATATCTCACATTATATATATATATATATATATATATATATATATATATATATACATATCGTACTTTGTGTCTACACTTTTCAAACGCCATTGTGCGTCATGCCAATCACCACTTCATGAAATGTGGTGCGTGTATATCGCCGATCAGAGTCTTGCTCAGCTCATCAGTATTGCACAATTCTAAAGCCCTCGCCGCCGCACGCTCTATGCCTTTTGTCTTCAATGGGGTCAAGAGCAATGCTCATTAGCATCTTATGCTCTACAACGGAAGCAGAGTCTCGATCGGGCCAGCCTTTTGTCAAGGCCCTCTCGCTGTATGGTGAAGAAAGCCCAAATGTAGCTGAGTGGGGTTGCGCGCTGGCGCGGTTGGCTGGGCTCGCTTCGCTCGCTTCGCTCGCCCATTACAGCGAGAGGGCCTTGACAAAAGGCTACGATCGGGCAAGAACAATAGGTGCAAAGCGCACCGTAAAGTCGATGGTTGGGAAAAAAAATAGTAACGGAAATAAAAAAAAATGTCTCAAAGCAACCGTGATTTGGGACACTTTTACTAATTTTTCACACTGAAATTTTCTGAACAGATAAATAAAACACCAAGGAATCATTATCCGTCATAAAATAACTTCCCTATTTGACCCGAGTAGTGCATCCCCTTCATCTCTGGCTCATTACAGGAAAACTCCACGTGCGACATAGTACTCATTGTGAGAGAGCGCCACACCGAATAGACGTCACCTAATAGGTTGCAGCGTGAAAAGCTTAAACTTCTTTAGACGAGCATGGGATCATTTTCGTTCTTTCTTTCTTTCTTTCTTTCTTTCTTTCTTTCTGTCTGTCTGTCTGTCTGTCTGTCTTCCTTTCTTTCTTCCTTTCTTTCTTTCTCTACATATGTAAAATAAAGAGAATATGTGCGGAATCAAACACAAAATCATTACGTTTTGTTTTCCCGTTACCCGACTATTGCAATAATGTCGAAAGATAACTTTACAACGACAAATGACAGTGTTTGAGACAGAAAAAAACAACAACAAAAAGCGGGAAATAAAGATTCGTTGGATTTTTTTTTTTCATCACTGGGTAATACTGTTCCGTAGAATCTTTGGTTGGAGGGATTTAGCATTGCGTGCTGGCCAACGCGGCTCTAGCTGAAAGTCAGGGGATCGCGGTGATCGAACAGCAATTACTCGTTTACCTTCCTGTATATCAAAACATCCTTTGAACTACTGCGTATTGAAAGTAACGTGTAAAGGATGGAGAAAAAGACAGTTTGTTTTGAACAAAACAAGCACAAGTGTGATGATGGCACAATACCAATATACACACTGTCTCGAATAAAGAGAATCAGGCGCTAGTGTAGGGCCTATTTTCATACCCATGGGGACTTATCAAATTAAACAAGTACCAACTTGCACCAAAATGACAAGAACGCTAAATATAGAATTTCCGATCACCTTCGTAAATTTGAACCGAACCCGTTATCGCGAATTACGGCAAATTGCATGGCATCGATCAAAACAACTCGTGACTATATCTGTTCGATCTGAAATTGAAATTAGCCTCCTACACTCTTAAAAAGAAAAGGGTAAATCAACATTTAAAAGGGCTGAGGAGTGACAACGTTTTTAAGGTAATGTTGCATTCACCCTATCTATCCAGCTGAATCCAACGTTAGATGTGCTAGATACAGCTAGAAAAAGGGTGAATACAACATTTTGAAAACGTTGTCGCTCCTCGCCCCTTTTAAAACGCTGTTTTACCCTTTTCTTTTTAAGAGTGTAATGCTACGTGTTTTGGTTGAGCAACCGCCTCGACAGACCAACGGACATTATGCGCAATATGTAATCATACAGCCAACTTCACTTTCAGATTGTGTACGTGGCGGTCGTCGCAAAGCGAATAACTTTGGAGCTGTATTTCTTTCTTTATTTATCTTTCTTTTTATGGCATTCAGTTATATATATATCTTCCAATCAATCCTAGATTGGAACTACTTTCTCGATGTTTTCCTCTCTATCTGTCTTTCGGTATATGCAATGCTGAATTTCGTGTAGGATATTTTCTGCTATTACTTTTCGAACAAGAATCCGCCTTAGGGCTGGGTTCCACTGCCGATCAAATCTGCATGTTATGATCTATAGTCCGACAGAGTGTTAAAAAATATCGTGTATAGGAGGAAGCCAAAACCAATGTCGATCAAGGTAGATCGATCACATCCAGATCGATTCCGATCGCGTCCTTGTCGAGAGAGATTTGATTGGCAGTGGGAATCCATCGTTTCCATACTTGACTTCATGTATAGTTGCTATTACAGGGCCTACAGTTCGGGACATAGAGTCAAACTTTCGTTTTATAGGCCTATACTGATGGTATTACGCGTGCATTGATACATAATAAAAGCATTTCCTTCCTTTGTACGTTAGCGTGGGGACGATTAGTGAAGTTCACCACGATAATAATGAAAGGCTTGACCGTCAAAGGAAAGACGACCCTTTCCCAGGAACAATGAAAGCAGTGTCCAGCTGTCTTGAAAGACACCATCTTGGCGGAACAATACAAGAAGAATCGAATAAGACACGCTGATTCAACAACACACACAACGAGACTCGTTTTAGACACAGCTCGCAGAGGGTGCGCTCGCTTGTGAGTTGGGGTATCCCTCTTGCCAATAGCTAAGAAATCATGTAAGCCATTTTAATAGTGTAAAATTTGTATGAATTTTACATACTAATTTTGGTGCAAACACCACACATCACGAACAGCTTCTTAGTGTAACTGATTAGGCCTATGATAACACAAGTAGTTGTATGGGCATAGTATTCGCGCTGTTACGTCACTGATAGGCAATCACGGGACGGATACACTGATTTGGTCTAACAACAAACATCAATCTTTTTCGATTCTCTGATTAGATAGAATGATGTGGAATCGGGTTCTTTAGTGTGATCACTGTAAAGGTAAGATTATATGCCTAACTAATGGGGTGTTGCAAGAAAATTGCAAATAAGTGCTAATTTTGAAACAACCATTCTGATTGGCTCAGGGTCTGCCCTATTAAGAAGACATGCATGCAACAATGATTTTGATTGGCCAGTGACAATCAATTGCAAGTTGCAATTGATTGCAACTTTCTTGCAACACCCCCTTAGACTTGACTCATTTCAAAAGAGCGCGTACCCTTATGTGATCCCCAAAATTCATAAAGAAAGGGGAATGGAGTATAGGGGATATAATAGGCTTTACCAAACATGCAAAATGGAGCAGCATCGCGCTGTCGACGATGCTTTTAACACATGTCCGAAATCATTAATTTTCCTTCAAAATATATGCAGCTGAGAGTGATCAATTTCACTAACATAATAGTCTTAATCTCATTTCGTTCTGTCCCTTCTTTTTCATTAATAGAAACCATAATGATGAACGAGGATTCGACTGGAAAGGTCCCTGAAAAGATGAAAATTGCTAGAGTCGTTCCCATATTCAAAAAGGGTGCTGAAGAATCGGTTAGCAATTATCGTCCAATATCTCTTTTAACTTCAATTTCAAAAATCTTAGAAAAGCTTGTTCACAAACGAGCTCTTAGATTCCTTATCAACTGCAATATTCTTTCGAATTTTCAGTTTGGTTTCAGAAAACAGCATAGCACAACCCACGCTTTGTTAGCTTTCATTGATAAAGTAGCACATGCTTTAGACGACGCTTCCCATACTATAGGTGTTTTTCTCGACTTCTCGAGAGCGTTTGATACGATAGACCATGATATTTTGCTTTATAAGTTAAGCCATTACGGCATTCGTGGGACAGCTCAAGATTGGTTTAAAGACTACCTTACTAATAGAAAGCAATATGTTTATGTAAATGGATATGAGTCTCTTTTGAAAACAACTTCTTGTGGTGTCCCTCAGGGTTCCCTACTTGGCCCGTTATTATTTATCCTGTACATAAACGACCTCAAAAATTCGTCCCAGATTCTTTCTTTCATATGCTTTGCTGACGACACAAATTTATTTCTTTCACATCGTAACTCAAACACGCTTATACATATGTTAAACAATGAACTGAAACTTGTTCAGTCCTGGATCCACGCAAATAAGCTGTCACTAAATATTGATAAGACGCATTATATGCTTTTCAGCAATTCTCTGAACTCTGTTTCTGATTATGTTAAGATCAATGGTATCAATTTAAACCAGGTAGATAGTATCAAGTTTCTGGGACTTTACATTGATACTGATCTATCCTGGAAAACCCATATTAACTATTTAAGTAAAATTTTGTCCAGAAACATTGGAATTTTAAACAAGCTGAAATATAATTTCCCCATACGTATATTACAAATTATAATTATATTCAACAATGATTTCCCCTTACCTCAACTATGGAATTCTAGCATGGGGTAATTCGTCCAAATTTTTACTTGATTCGCTATTCCTTCTTCAAAAACGCGCCATCAGAATTATCAATAACGCCGGATATTTATCTCATACAAATGAATTTTTTCACAAGAATAAAATTCTGAAATTGATTGATTTGTTTGATTACAATCTAGGTATTTTCATGTATAAGTACTCAACGAATGATCTTCCTGATGTTTTTCTTCACATGTTCAAAAGAAACTACTCAGTTCACAATTATCCCACCCGCCAACGGGACGCTTATCACCTTCCACGTACTCGCACAATTTTCGCGATGAAAACAATTATGTATGCGGGACCGAAATACTGGAATGACCTCCCTCCTGAACTCAAAGGTTGTTTATCACTATCATCCTTCAAATGCAAATTAAGACAGTATTTATTGAATAATTACGCTACATCAGCTCATTGAAATTCTGTTTTGTGCTGTCCAGGACTATCCCGTTATACTGTACTCCAGGGTTGTTGTCATGTAAAACCAGACTTTAAGAGCCCAGCTGTTTGCGCCCTTAAATTCTATCACTGTGTTTATGTATATTTTTCCTTCTTTAAAGATAGCTGGGACGAGGAAACAGCTGGTATTTCACATTCTCACTGCACTGCAACTGGTTGTTCGATGTCTTTTTTAATGGATTTGCAGGTGCATGTGTTCCCTTCTTAATACACGCAATGTACACATTTCTAATACTGTCTGAACGGTATCATTGTTATTATAACTATATTAAGTCATATTGTATTGCCAGAACGACAATGGTTCATCCGCCTATATACAGCATGTGGCTTTTCCGATCCCTAACCTGCACTAGAGAAGAATTTTGTTATATAACTGTATATTTGTACTTTTTTTTTTCTCTTATATATGTTCCGGTCATTGTTGTACCCGTGCTCCCCTTCTCAATCTTAAACTCGTTTTTAACCGGGACCTACGCTCAACAAGCTCGCTTTTTAAGTAGGTTCCTTCATATTTCTTTAGCATTCATTCACAGATTCCAAACTGAACAGATCGACCACTATTATGTTTTACACATTTGCAATATTCTATGTATGTCATGTATTTCATTTAATTTTGTTATATTTGATGTAATTTTTCATCGAGAAATATGAAAATAAATTGAAATTGAAAATTGAAATTGAAATCCTTAGGTTGTGGCATTTCTATTGCGTTTGACGGTTAAATTGCGGTATTGTGAAGGTTTCCAATTGACAGGACACATAATTCGCTGTAATTTAGATCAGCTGTAGAACGCAGGCATCCAATATTGATCATTATTTTAATAAATATTTGTGAAAGATCGTGAAGATATCTTACGATACTCAAATTTACATAATCATACTACCAAATACCCAACGTCGAAGAGCTCTGCAAACTTCATAGTTGTGTTGATGATATTAAGCGATGGTCTCGCGATAATCATTTGAAATTGAATTCTGATAAATCAGAATTGTCAGGCGGGCTAGTTTTCTCACAAAAATTTATCTGCCAGTCCGTCAGAGATCTAGGAGTTATGATAGATAAGCATCTGAACTTTAAACAACAATAACAAACGAACAAATGAAATAACACACACATTAAGAACTCATGTCGTTCTGCTGCTTCAGGGGTATTTGTAAAAATACATTATTAATATCCGTAAGTTATCGGAGCAGTCTTCCACCGAACGTCTAATTCACGCATTTGTTACTTCTCATCTTGACTACTGCAATTTCCTTCTTGTTGGTCTCCCTGCTTCGAGTATTGCACCAAATTCAAAATTCAAAATACAGCTGCAAGGCTTGTAACCCTGACAAAACATCTGACCAAATTACTCCAGTTATCCAATCCCTCCACTGGCTCCCCATACATCAACGTATCACCTTTGAAATCATCCTTATTGTTTACAAGATAAATATTATGGATTAATCTTACCTCCCTTCCGCTCCTCCACTTCAGCCTGTTCTCTCTCTTCTCTCCAATTATCACGCGGTCCCGCACATACCCGCTATATGGTGATATAGGACCTTTTCTGTATTTCCCCACCCCTTTGGAATAAACTCCCTCTCTATATTCGTATAGCTGAAAGTGTTGATATGTTCAAATCATTGTTGAAAACTTGTCTGCTTACTCAATCCTAATCTTGTTGTTGTTGTTGTTGCTGTTATGTACATAATGCTGTATCTTAATTATACCTCAATATTTTTAATGTATATATCGGGCATCCTTTCTCTTTATAAGATTATTGGTGCTGTTCGTTATTCCCAGGTTCGCTAGTCCGAAGGCTCATTAATCTGAAACGCACAAATTTCCTATACCGAGGTTCGTTAATCCGAAAATGAAAAAGGGTTCGTTAATCCGAACATTGCGTTATTCCGACGGTTCGTTATTCCGGAGATTCGTTAGATTGAAAATGAAATTCGGAATAACGAAGCTTCGGAAAAACGAATCTTCGGACTAAAGAGTCTTGTGAATAACGAACCTTCGGAATAATGAGCTGTTACCAAGATTATTGGGCATTGGCAGGTTGATGTGCGATGCGTTGTAATGTGCTTGATTGTAAGCAAAAGTAAATATGCTATTTTTTCTTAATTGATCAACTTCATGTACATTAAAGTGTAGAGAGTTATATACGCCTACGCATGATCATCTTGATCTCAGTGGCCTCAAAATATAATTTAGAAGACATCCCAGTGCAGCTGTAACAAATCTGTTAATCCAAAAATTACACGAAGGTTCGTCATTCAAAAAGGCGAATTATCCATCTATGCCGAAAAATAAACGTATGGCTCATCCTGCATGATTTAGAAAATGAAATAAAGTCTCATCCACAGTTACAAAATAAGGAGATGCAGTTGAAAATAAAACAAAATGACCGGATTTCACAGCACACTCACCCGAAAGAGGAATACGTATCACACACGAAGCCGCTTTCATCAATATTGGAGCATTGTACTATACATGGTGAATGTATGCTTTGCGTAAATCCAGTTTCCGAACACAAAAGCTATACTCTTGATAGCTTAGTCAGGGGAGCACAATTGACTGAAAAAAAAAATCATATCAATGAGATACTTTTACAGACTAAATCTATAGAGAACACCCTGTGTGCCACGTTATTCTGAGACACGAAGGTAGTCATGCTTTGAGAAAGAATTCTGTTTTTCCAATTTGTATAACTTCTACAAATTTCTGTTAAGATGGGCGTAATAGTAGGCAAAGTTAAAGAGGAATGCCAAGCTTTGTTTCGATATAAATTGTATGCCGACTCTATTTTCATTTTTTTTTTTTTAATGACCAGTTGCTACATTACTATAAAGGCATGACTTTTGCACATTAAACCGTGACAGAAACATAGAATGTACGAGTAAATCTAGTTGGGAACATCGCTTGATAGTCGTTCACCACATAGAATGCAAGCCGTATACTGTTAGGTATGAGAGGAACAAAAGCACGAGAAACGCTTTCATTGTGCCGCGGGATTAGCAGTAATTAGCGGTTTATTGATCCGTCTTGGCGGCTTTGTTTGTTGAGCAGAATATGCGAAGTTGGTACGCCGTCGACTGAGTCGGAGGTGCGAACGTGGCACATAAAGAGTTAAAGAGTTAGTATTGATATTATACACTTGATTTATTTAGTGCTCCACTGTGAATCGAGCGTAAAAATACAGTTTTGGTTACTGCTGAAAGCAAAACAGAAGAACACTTCGAATCGCAGCGTTTATGATTATATCATTATGCTTTACTTTAATGTAGCTTGTAGATACATGCATAGTACTTCCCGTGTCCGAGGCACTCGGATAGAGGTCATGAACTTCATGTCCTGTTTTATCATTTTTAGTATGTCAGTGTAGTTCATTCTTTTAATGCTAGATTTCATCAGCCCCCCCCCCCCCATGCTGAGTCTGATATATCAATACCCGCCTTCACGATGTGCAAAATAGCGCGTTACTGAACATGCTCCAATACTCGAGGGTTTTTTTTTCCAACTTCTCAGACAAAAGAGCGTACACGCGAGGATTGTACCCTTTTTGGTTCAGACGCTCCAGCCACCCTCGGAAAGTTGAGGGGTTTTTTTGCAACCGTTCACACGTACAGAAAATATCCCGCTAATTGCCAATCGATGAAACTATTGTTCTTGTGCCTCACAGTGGTGTTGAGAGCACGCTGTTGTTAATGATGAGAATCAAAGAACTCAATCAAGTTTCTAAACCCGACCGTACAAGTACTGCCGGGGCAAATACCGCGCTCATTCGGAAATATCAGCAAGATTTCTGAGGTTATGCATCGCGCTACTGGTTCGCACTAATTTTCTGTTGTGTGTGTGTGTGTGTGTGTGTGTGTGTGTGTGTGTGTGTGTGTGTGAGTGTGTGTCCACATGTGCAACAGACTGGAGTTTGCTAAAGGGTAACAAAAATTGAATTCTGTAACATGCTAATTTGTGTACGTGTGAACCCCCTATTACAGGTATGTTGTAAGACTTTTGTTGGACTTTCCTACAAAAGGAGGTTTGATTCTAGCCTGCTCGCTTGCTGTGTTCTATCATTCATTTTGCAGTAACGTGTCTGTTTGTATTGCTGGTATGCCATACGGAATATTGTAACATGAATCCACCTTCCTGGGGACCGTTTCATGAAACTTTTTGTCAGTGATTTACACTGACAACTGTTAAAAGCTACTGAAATCCTTGCGTCTGATTGGCTGATGGCAAATTTGTCGGTGAAAACCTCCGACGAACTCGTTGATGAAACGCCCCCCCCCCCCCACCCCGTTAATCTACTTTGCGATTCGTTTGCTTTGTATACGCCCTTGAACGGGTGGCGGTTTTTTTCCTCTCTCTCTCTCTCTCTCTCTCTCTCTCTCTCTCTCTCTCTCATGTCATGATGATGATAGTCGTGTATTGATTGTTATAGGATATGACTATAAAACTGATCTGAATAGCAATGGTGATGACAATTACTACTGCTGGCATAAGTGACAGCTAAATGAACAGATGTTTCCTTGTTCTGATTTCACCTCTCCCTCATTTCTCACTCTTGTTTGCCCCCTCCCATGAGTGATAAAAAACAACAACAACAACAGACTTAACCGCACAACAAGTCAGATAAATGCGTGCTGGCAACCAATAGACCTACGTGACACGTATCTTTTAGGTTGAAACTAACTTAATGGCCACGACAAATCATATCAGAGGAAATAATGGCAGAAGAAAAAAAACTGACAACCTTTCTAGTGTAAATTTCTGCGAAAACAGGTGGCCCCCCAAAAAAAATGCGCGCACTGCAACTATTTAAGGTTACATAATATAAGCAGTCTGTAAACCGACCGAACGGCATAATTCTATTAAAATGTCGCCTTATCTTGGCTTCTTTAACAGTAAAAAAAACCACACGTTGAACAGTATTGGTGTATTACACATTAATGTTAACACTTAAACAAAACAAAGGGGTTATTCGTCGCTTCATACTTACAATCAAATCACGTGTCCAAAAAAAAAAATAATGATGATTTAAAAAGGTCCCGAATGCCGAAGAAACTATCGCTTTCCTAGATGCCGCTGCAACAAGCTGAAGTTTATAGTGTAAGAGCTATGCCTACCCAATTACACACAGTAGGCCTACATAATATCATGGCAACATATATTGAAACTTCTTTCGATCTCACACTCATAAAATCTGCGTACCACTGCGTGTGAAAATTAGAATGAACATCACGGACATATCAACTGAGAAGTTCCTCTAGATACTTCTTCCCGACTTGGCGATCATCAAACATTTAAAGACGTGACTATTAATCTATTTGTATCGAATATAAACTGTTTACTGTAAACGAAAAAAAAAAAAACTATACGGAGTGTCTCCTCCGTTTATTGTCTTTGCCGTAACCATGGAGCTACTACGAAACCAAACAAGAAGCACGCATGGACGGCGCGTTTCATTGAAATTTAATAACCACGTGTTTCGCACTTCGGCACATATTGCACTGCGCGAAACGTAGCGATTACTACGGAAGCTTAAAAGTGCCAACCAGATGACGAGATAAGAAGACGAGAAGACAGGTTAAATACCGAGAAGCCGAGTTACTGCAACTCGGCAAGTCGACTTGCTTGGATCAAGAAGACAAGATGACAAGTTGTTGAAACTCGGTAAATCGACTCGTTTGGGACAAGAAGACATGATAACGAGTTGTTGAAACTCGGAAAGTCGACTTGCTTTGGACAAGAAGTCAAGATGACAAGTTGTTGAAACTCGGCAAGTCGACTCGTTTGGGACAAGAAGTCAAGATGACAAGTTGTTGAAACTCGGCAAGTCGACTCGTTTGGAACAAGAAGACATGAAAACGAGTTGTTGAAACTCGGAAAGTCGACTTGCTTTGGACAAGAAGTCAAGATGACAAGTTGTTGAAACTCGGCAAGTCGACTTGCTTGGGACAAGAAGTCAAGATGACAAGTTGTTGAAACTCGGCAAGTCGACTCGTTTGGGACAAGAAGTCAAGATGACAAGTTGTTGAAACTCGGCAAGTCGACTCGTTTGGAACAAGAAGACATGAAAACGAGTTGTTGAAACTCGGAAAGTCGACTTGCTTTGGACAAGAAGTCAAGATGACAAGTTGTTGAAACTCGGCAAGTCGACTTGCTTGGGACAAGAAGTCAAGATGACAAGTAGATGAAGTACAAGTCGACTTGCCGAGTTTCAATAACTTGTCATCTTGACTTCTTGTCCCAAGCAAGTCGACTTGCCGAGTTTCAACAACTTGTCATCTTGACTTCTTGTCCCTAACGAGTCGACTTGCCGAGTTTCAACAACTTGTCATCTTGACTTCTTGTCCCAAGCAAGTCGACTTTCCGAGTTTCAACAACTCGTTATCATGTCTTCTTGTTCCAAACGAGTCGACTTTCCGAGTTTCAACAACTCGTTATCATGTCTTTTCGTCCCAAACAAGTCGACTTGCCGAGTTTCAACAACTTGTCATCTTGACTTCTTGTCCCAAGCAAGTCGACTTTCCGAGTTTCAACAACTCGTTATCATGTCTTCTTGTTCCAAACGAGTCGACTTTCCGAGTTTCAACAACTCGTTACCATGTCTTTTCGTCCCAAGCAAGTCGACTTGCCGAGGTTCAACAACTCGTTATCATGTCTTCTTGTCCCAAAAGAGTCGACTTTCCGAGTTTCAACAACTCGTTATCATGTCTTTTTGTCTCAAACAAGTCGACTTACCGAGTTTTAACAACTTGTCATCTCGTCATCTGGTTGGCACTTTTAAGCTTCCGTAGATTACCGTACTTATGGCGGACATACTGACTTTGGTCAAGGAATGAAAATGGAATACATTAAGAAAAATATCATGATATTGAAATACCGACATCATGAAAATGTTTGGAAACAACGAATGATTATGGAGTATAGAAATGAAAATGCCAAACAAAGATTTTCATTCGCTCATAGGGAAGCTCTCTAGAAGAGATGAAAGCATCTCCCCTCGTATGGCAGTATAAGTTTCCCCAACAAGCTGGGGTTAGTGAGGTGTACACCAGGGCTCGACACTAACGGTGGCTCGGTGGACAGGGGCCACCAAAAACGCACGTCGGGCCACCAAAAAAAGTCGGATGTTTGCCTTTCCTTTTGGAAATGAACAGCGGTGACAGTCGACTCCGTATAAGATGCTAAAATAAATGTCAGATGTTGTTTTTATTTTTGGAAATGAATAACGGTAATATTCGACTCCGTACGGTACTAAAATAAATGTCGGATGTTTGCTTACACCAAGGATGCTTATACTTTTCGATTTGAATAACGGTAAGATTCAGCTCCGTACGGTGCTAAAATTAATGTCAGAAATTCGATTTTGCGTTCGGAAATGAATAACAGTAATATTCGACTCCGTACGGTGATTAAATAAATATCGCATGTTTGCTTTGACGTTCGGAAATGACTACTAATGATATACAACTCCGTACGATGATAAAATAAATGCCGGGTATTTGCTTATGCGTTCGAAAGTAAATAGCAATAACATTCAACTCTGAAAGATGTTAATATAAGTGTCGGATATTTGCTTTGCCGTTCGGAATTGAATAACAATGATATTGAACTCCGTACGATGATAAAATAAATGCCGGATGTTTTCTTTCAAGCTCTGGATTTGTGGAAAGATAATAATGTACGTTCATCACTTTTTTTTTTCATGATTCATTCAAGAATTTCGGGAGTCTGACAGCCAATGGATCTCGTTACGATGTTTTTGTATTGTTTACAGACAAGTATGGCAAACATGAGAGCAAGGCTTCATAGAAGATGAATTACCCTGGTGGCAATCATTGAACGACAATTTCAATTCAATGGGCAATCGTCGGGACCACTCGCGATGTTAGAAAAAATAGACACCTCAGCATCGAGCAATTTCTATATATTATTGAATGAGCAATCGTCGGGACGATGTGCGACGTTTCAAACTCATACCAAACGGTGATTTAAGTTCAATGGGCAAGCCTAGGGACGATGCGCGACGCTTTAACAATTACTAAACGCGTCTCTGACCAGTGATTCAAGTTGAATGGACAATCGTCGGGACGATAAGTGCGACGTTTGAACAATTATGGATTAACAAACTCGCCACGGAACGGTGATTTAAATTCAATGGTCAATCGTCGGGACGATGAGCGACGCGAAACCATCACCAAAACCTTTACAAAACGGTTAGTCAAGTTGAATACGCAGTCGTTGGGGACGATGTGCGACGTTTGAACAATCACTGAAACGCTTCGCCGATCGACAAAAGACCTCCTTAATTGATTAGTCGCGACGAAAAGAGACGACTTCGTTCCGACTCGTCGGAACCATCTTTTGTTGATATTTATAATGAGCCAAAAAGAGCGCAGTAATGAGCACATGAGGCCCAAAATTTGGATCGTCGGGGACGATTGGCGACGATCTTTTGTCTCATATCGTCGCGACGAAGATATCTCCCTAACACAGTTTTTCTGTTGTGCCTAAGTTGAAGTCTTGAAAACAGGCTTCGGGCAACGTTTGGTTCTGCCAATAGTCCCTTACTGTTCGAATTGATGACTGAATGTGACTCTGTCGAGAGGACCTTGGGAGAGCTACATACACTGATTACTACGGCCAGCGCATACGCACACATCACATGCGAACAAATTTCAAATCCATGAACGGATAAGATGTTTGTGTGCGCGCATGCGCTGGCCGTCAATTCATTGTAGCTCTCCCAAGGTCCTCTCGACCGAGTCACATTCCGTCATCAATTCGAACAGAAAGGGACTATTGGCAAAACCAAACGTTGCCCGAAGCCTGTTTTCAATACTTCAACTTAACTGGTAAGTCTTCAAATTGAAGAATTTTTTGGATTTTAAGTTGATATTTATCCGCGATACTAAATCTGTCATGATCCTGTAAGCTACAATGCGAAGCCCCATTTAGCTATGCGTATGGGGCTGCTGGTCGCAGTTAGCTACTCAGTATGCGTGTAGGGCTGCACGCTGCTGGTCGCAGTTATCATGCAATAATGGTTTCGTACAATACGTGTACTACCTCGGCGCCGTACGGCGGCGGCTCTGGTACGAAACCTTTATTGCATGATTACTAAGACATGAGAGCACTTTGGGGCGAGTAAGTCTCACAGTGTTAGTTATATGAAAGGTTCTTTAACCTGAAACACAAACTATGATAAGGAAATTCAGGGAAACTTTTGATGTAATACCAAAACTTTATATTATCTTAAAAAAAGGTCTTTTTTATTTGTCCAACAATATTCTATTTAACTGTAATGGGAAGGCAACATTGTATAAACAAATTAGAACATATATTGTTATGACAATTAGCATTTACATTAATTGTGGAGAGGCTATTTTGTGTGATGAACTTGGGTTGTTCTTTTAATCATATAGACTTGGGTCATTCTTTGATTCATATACATAATATTCTGCTATAGAGATGAGAGAAGGACGAGATAGGGCGCTATAATATGAATGTAAGAATGAACCAAGTCCTTCATTCTTACATTGATATAAGATTTAACTCATTCATTTTAGACACTTCCGGTGGTAATTAGGATCTATAATTTACACACAAGATGAGTCCATGCATAAGCTACAATTTCCCATGTCAAACTGAATTTGGCCAAAAATTCTCATATTCAGGTCTTCAGTTATGAAAAGATGAATAAATGAAAAAGATGAATATAAATAAAAATTAAAAAATATTGAAAGATAAATGAATTAAAGGACAAAATATTTAAAAAGATGAATATATTCCATAGATGAATACATTAGAAAGATGAATAAATTAAAGAGATGAAAATAGTGATAAGATTAACATAAACAATGATGAATAAATTCAAAGACGAACATAATATAGAAAAGTTGGATATCTTAGAATGACAATTGTTATTAGAAGATGAATATATGTGTTGAAGATGTAGACTGCATTCCGAAGATGAATATATTTCTTCAGAGATGAATATATTTTCTCAGAGATGAATATAAATACAAATGATGAATATATTCCCCTTTGGCTTGCCATATTAAGGACACGATTCATTCGCAGATGGCTGATTTTCTCATTAACTGAATCCAAATAAATGGAATCCTTTGTCAGGCCAACTGAACAACAGCACGTATCCGGAAAGGCATCACTCATTTAGGCCTACTTGTCCCACGTGTCTCTTTGTGGTTCCGCCTCGTTTCATTCAATCTCACTTTTGTCACCATCACCGCCTCCACAACAACATCAACAACAACAACAACAAGGAAGTTTTATATCAAATGAATGATCATTTTCCTTGAAAAAAAAAACACGAACCTTTAAATTTGTATACTGAACCATTCTACATAGAAACAAGAATACCCAAGGTTGCCTTGGTGGCAACCAATGCGAATTTACTGGCATACACTTTTATTATAGAATGCGAATCAACAACAGCATAAACAACAAAACAACATTGTATTTTTCAGGGTCTGATAAAATTTTATCCGACTCAAACGAGGTAATTCAATTTTCAAAATACACAAGTTGCCCTCGTTTAGAAGGGGTTATTATGCTCCCACACGCTCCGACCCAGCCTCAATAGACCTTATACCCAATTACAACAGCCGCAATAAGTATTGAGATTCCGCGATTTATCTATTAACATTTCCCTGAGTAGGCCCTATTTATTTCCTTTCTTTCGATGAACAACAAAATATTCAAAGTGTTTCATCAACAGTGGCATGTAGGAATTTTTATCATGTATTGGTGGGAAAGTGAACGAAGAGCAAACGAGACCTAGGGATTACCAGCCCGGTGCTCTACCGACTGAGGTATAGAATGCCCCAGTACAGTGCTCGTCTTAATTGTAAATGCTCGAATGATCAGAAGCTATGGCGGTTTGTATGTTTACACAATAATTCCGTTGTTGTAATAATTAATCGTACGTTTTGTTTTCCTTCAACTTTTATCGAAAAAAAAATAAGATATTGAAAATAACATTTGATTTAAATTGAGTTAATTGGTGGGGGGGGGGGATCTGCACCATATCACTGAATTTCAGGTCTGAAAATGAAAAATCATAATCGTGTGGGAGAAGGAACAAGCTCCTCCTACAATATCCCCCGGCTCAGTCTCTCCGTTCCCTCGCACAATACATCCCACCCCTTCCCTCTCCCCCACGTCATTAAAACGGATCGACGCACGGCAGACGATTGCAATTATCTGAACACAGATTCAGTGGACCCTATGTATCAACTGCTTTCATGTTTTTAAGGGGAGAAGGAAAAAAAAAATGATAAATGCATGCACATATGGGCATACGATGTATACTTACTATCATGTCCTTGCATGATTCTTTTCCTTTTATCTGCCTTTCAGACCGTTCCTTCCTGCATTCAAAGTAACTTAGGCTAAAAAGAAAAGTTTGACAACAGATTTGCTATCAGTTTCTAACGAAACGTGCTTTTTCACCCTTGTGCCCCCCCCCCCCCACACACACACACAGTCCTAGCTCGCTGCCAGGGAGTATTATACTTCTTCGGTTAATGTTTTCCTTCAATTCAAGTGATTTCATTTCCGTACAAGTATAACAAAGCAATACACATAACGCTTATGTTAGTACATTATGTTTTAAGGAACTTTGAATAACTTAATTTTCAACAAAACATGAATACGATTATAATGTTAGTAATTTTGGTTTCAGACAAATAAACAAGTAAGCAATACAACTTTATTTTGTAATTCTATGGAAAAGAGAGGTTCCCAAGAGAAGAACAGTTTGTAAATTTTGAAAATTTCTCGAAAAGTTGAGGCAACTCAAGATCCGTCAAGGAGTCCATGTATTGAAATGTTGATATTATGACGTCAGGCAAAACAAACAGATGGATAATGAGGGCTTGGGTTTAATTATTTCGCCTTACAGCCCCCCCCCCCCTTTTTTTACACAAGACCGCCACCAGTGGGAAGTCGTGTTCTTGTTTTGTTTTGTGTTGTTTTCTTCTCTATGATTGTCTAACTGGCCTGGGGCCTGATATTCATGATAAGAATAAATACTTAAAATAAATGAAGAGTCTGTTTCCGAAAGGCGCTAAATTCATCCTTTTCAGTGGATTTAGCGCCTTTGGAAGCAAGCTCTTCATATGTAATGATATCCTTGTAGGCATATTGTTAAAGTGTAATCTAAACCAATCTTCTACCATAACCTTAACAGTTATCTTATAGAGAGATTGTTTCAATTTGAAAAATAAAATGCCAAAACATGCACCAAATCGCACCATAAACAACACAAAAATGCAAGAAAATAAAATCATTGTCTGAGGGCACAGAACCTCTCCTACAACCTCCCCCACTTCGTATACTACTATCAGAACAACAATGTACTTAAATGTTGAACTCACGTCTGTTCGGTTCATTATTAAGCTCCAGTAACTACATATCAATAACTACGTCGAATCAACATGAAATTAAGTGTTTCTTTTTTTTGTGTGTAAGAGCGCACGCTATGATTTCCTATCACCACTTCAAAAGAAGGGCAGATAACCAATCCTGCATTTTTTGTCGACCAAGTACATTTGTCTTGTCGTCCTTTTCCTTCCTCACCATCTTTTCAGGTGTCAAATGCACGAGGTGTGGTTACGAAGAAGGGAGGTCTTCGTCATCTGATGATTACTTAATAAATGTCCGATAGCTGCTGAATAGTTTAGTAATAAAGTTAAGAGGACACAGTACTTAAAATAAAGTTAATAGACGTTTTGGCATATTTATAGGAGTGCCCCTTTTTATGTTTCGTACATTAATATGTTAAAGGGAACGTTGATTTCACCAATGTTTCTCTGAATAGTCCGCCATTTTCAGGCAAGTGGCAGCCGACCAAGGCGCAGAACTGAATTGCAGCAACTGACCTCAGTAAATGCAGCTCTCGCTAGAGAGGGCGCTATGTGTCAAAGGACATCAACACTTTACAACATCGAGTAGCAGGAGATTGAGAAAGTATTAAAGGACAAGTTCACCTTCATAAACATAAGGATTGAGAGAATGCAACAATATTAGTAGAACACATCAGTGAAAGTTTGAGGAAAATTGGACAATCGATGCAAAAGTTATGAATTTTTAAAATTTTTGTGTTGGAACCGCTGGATGAGGAGACTACTACAGCTTGTGAGTCATATGCGTACAACAGTTTAAAGAAAATGTAAAGAAAATTCAACATATTTTCACTTTTTTCGCATAATAAAAGAGCACTTGACTTGACTCTTTCTAAAGGCAGGGGGAATAATATTACCCATAACATTTGTCGGTAACGAGTCGGGGGAATGTGTACTGTTTTTCAAAAGATGAAATTTTGTGAAATTCTCTTTATATTTTCCTTATATTGTTGTACGCATGTGACATCTAAGTTATTCACACACTGCAGTAGTCTTCTCATCCAGCGGTTACTGCACAAAAACTTCAAAAATTCGTAACTTTTGAACGGATTATCCAATTTTCCTCAAACTTTCAATGATGAGTTCTACTAATATTGCTACATTCTCTCAATCCTTATGTTTATGAAGGTGAACTTGTCCTTTAAAAGCCAATTCGGGATTGGTCATAATAATGTGCCAAATGATACAAACAACTTTTCAATTTGCTATTGAAAAGTTTCTTATGGCAATTCTTTCGTTTACAGAGCGTAATAACGTCAGAACCGTATATTGGCCTGTAAAGCAATAAATGTTATATTATAGCAGCACCTTACCTTTGTAGACTCGTATTTCGACGTGACGTCAATATCATATCCTAAAAGGCTTATCTTAACGAATCAGTTACGACACTTTCCCAAGCCCAAAAGAGATAACGAAGATCTTTCTTTCTCATACTCTACCAGTAAAATTTTCAATTCATTACCAATTTCCGCTCAATCATACTCTTTGCTGTTGCTCTTTTTTTATATCTTTTTAGGGCTTGGGTAAGTGTTTAGCCTTTTTTCATCAAGTAAACTTTAATTCCTCTCAGAATTGCGCGCTCTTTAATATTTCATAGTCAGCCATTTAGGAATTATCCTTGGATGCCTTTAATCAGACATCAGACAGTTACCATACTTGGACCAACAACTTAAAGGGTTACACCAGACGATTTTTATACTTTCACATAAACAGCTTCATGTATCTATTACTTTCGTAGAATTTATTATGGCCCTTGAGCGGAGAAACCATGACTATGGAAATCTTAGACAAATTACTCTGAACAGTGTTGATGACATAAAAGCTTCACAGACATGTAGCAGTGGAATTCTATTACAATACCGCTCGCTTCCAGTTCACCTGTGTAGAATCTATGAATGTCTTATTATTTTGTTCTGCCTCCTTGAGCCCCACTTCATCCATGCTCATGGAGAGGCTGTTATGTCGTCTTCCTTGTCCATATTATTGCAAGTCGTTATAAGTTTCGAAAACATTCGCATTCCTCATCCCAATCACTATAAATTTTGAAACTCTGTACTCAATACGACTAAATATTCATAGTTTTTCAAATGTACAAATCTGAAAATTATGCTGAATCACTCAGCTGAGTGATGAGAGAGTGGTGATACAGTGTCCTGTCTTGAGGCATATCCACTGCGGGCAAGATCGAGAACCCGAGCCACAAACCTCATCATTGATCTTGCACTCAAGATCTCGTCCACTTCGCGGCAACTATGACAGCACTACACCGCCGGCGGAGGAAAGGGTCTGCAGATTTTGGATGCCCAAGTCACAATCCATGATAAGAAATATGCAAAGCAAAACATTGAAACTGCGATTGGAGAGAAGAGGGCTCTTACGACCTTTTGCAATTATGCGTTCACGCACAGCAGGTTGTTTTTATTTTTCTGCGTGCTTCAGAGGTATCTAGGATCATTTTCTCTTTGCGATTAAAGGTCAAGAAAAATAAAGAGAATAATAAGAAAATTTTGCTTCTTTTGACCATAACTTTAAAAATATACCTTTATGTATGTAGTGACCAATATATCATTTAAACGATATTATTTTGTACTTTATGACAGAGATCGTACTTCAAAATCTTCAAAAATGGACTTATCGGTTTTTGCAAACAAACCCTTCATATTATCATAATATTGAACCATACAGAAGAAAAGATTACATGGCGATATGACTGAATTACGATAATTTTATACTGTATTTGAGGGACTGAAGTGTACATGGTGTTCAAAGGTCGGCTAGGTCAAGAATACATGGTTTATTCCATGAAATGTTTATTCCAAAACAAAGTGGCTTAGCGTTAACACCTTGCCTATGTCACTATTTTTGCAGATCGCTGAGTTATTGTCCATCTGAGGTGAATTGTACGAAACCTACTTTTTTCCAGCTTCTTGATTTGTAAGGTTTCTTTTTCACATCGCTGCAATCTCTGTTGAGCACATTCTTACCTGCATTCATTTCATTGAATAAAAATAAGAGATGAAAGGCATTGATTGCTACGTTCATACAGCAGGATCAAGTACATTACCCTGCAAAGGACATCGTGGAGACGTCTCTGCGACCACCACGTGACGTAACCAGCAATACTCTAGTTGCCAACAGGTTGCCCCCGAAGTCTCCAAGCAAATAAGAACAATCATTTTAGGGGGTGGCCTAATTTTGGTTTAGGAAGAGGAAAACCTCTATTGATATGAATACTTTGTGCTTTTCTGTTTAGCTTCAAAGACATTTTTAAGGATAGCTATTGAGTCTCTTGACACATTCTTATCTTACAGTTGGTTTGATTGTTCATTTTTTTTCTTTCGATTCCTTAGATACCTATTGTGCAAAAGGTCACATGTGTCCAAACATCAAGCAACAGTTAGAAAACATGTGCCCTAACATCACCGTTGGAGCAAATGGCAAATATGTCAGACTGACCCCTAAATACGTGTCACGTGATCATCCCCTTAATGACGCATCGATTCCACAAGAAGTCAGAGGAACAGAGAACTTCTATTGCGCTTACCCGGGTATTGTTGTTTTTGTTCTTAGTCGGTATACCATATTGGCATGTGATGATGACTTTCTATTTCTCATTTGCAATCTTCACCTGTTGATCAGGAGACGGAGATTCACTAACACGCGATGCTTACTTCTGGCAATACTGAAATTTAGACAGCAAAGGTTTAAAGGAAAACCAAAACCCACAGACCAAATGTGAATTAAGAGAAAGCAGCAACATTAATAGTAGAACACATCAGTGAAAGTTTGAGGAAATCGGACAATCGATGCATATTTATGAATTTTTGAAGTTATGGTGTTGGAATCGCTGGAGAGATTGAGCGTGTGCTTTGAACGTGTGATTGATGTGTGTGCGTGTGGGTGTGGTGGTGGTGGGGGCGGGGGTCAAATAGTCATTTATGTCCGTCCCATTATTCTCTCTCCAACAGCTTGCAAGTCCAACCCTTGTCGTTACGGACAGACGTGTAGAGAAACTCTGGACGGGTACCAATGTCTCTGCGCTTCACCGGCCGTTACGGGCAACACGTGTAGGCCTACATAAGTATACGAATGTTTTACATCTAAAAAAAAAACTTGACATTTAACTAATCGCGTTAGTTGAGGGAAACTATTTTTGTTCTTTTCCTTTTTTTTTTTTGGCCAGAAATGATATGCGCAAAGAAATTGGGAGTGTGTACAATTTTTTTTTTATTATTGCATGTATTTCAGCTATAGGTCCCGCGACCAGCTGCCTTGCAAGATAGTGTGCAAAACCAAATTAAGTATATTTTACGGCCTAAGATGACCATATCATTTCTTTTTTTTTGGTTTAAAAAAAAAAAGCTGCGCAGTAATTTCTCCCTCATACATAGAAATCTAAGAACCTCTTAACCCATGCTAATTCCTTTCGATCTATACAGAAAAAAAAAAAACCCGGAAACAGACAAACAAACAATCAAATCACCGTGTTTTTGCTCAAAATTAATTTCCCGATGTTTTCAAATTGAAGCTGACGCCGAGGCTGATACGCTAGCTGCTGTCATAGAATTGTGTACATGGGACTTCACTGATAAAGTAGACTTACGTATTGCAAATGTAAGATAGTTGTTCCTCGAATTGCCGTCTTTCAGTTGGTCAGTAATGAAAATTATTCGGTGCTATGACATCTGGAATGCTAAATAAAGTAAAGTTTCAACATTTTGTTAATCGGTTCAATGATTATGATTCGATTCATTTCATTTCTGTATTTCTTTTTATCGATCAAGCAATATCATGAAGATTTACCTGGTCAAAGGCATTAAAACAAATCAGCTGTAAGGAGGAACTTATGTTTCCCTATTTGCAGAGGGATAAAGGAAAGAACGATGCAGAAGGCCGCCAACGTAAGCAGAAGCTTGAAATGTTGATGGCCTTTAAAGAAAGTACACTTAAAAAGAGAAATTCCAAATCAGTATGTTGAGTGAAGGTGAGTATAATGGTGTAGTAGCTTATGCTCATTAATTTCAAATAATCAGATGGAAAGAAAAAAAAAACGAGAAAAAGAGATTAGATTGATCTTCACAGCGGTGACTACAACATAAGTGTAGGAGTTCGCTACAAGTCACAGCTAGTTTATAAAAATTGTTATTGCTCCGTAAAAAGTTTGAACAAAGCAATATGTATGTATGTGTGTGTGCGTGTGTGTGTGTGTTTAGAATTTCTAGTGTGATGATGATAATGGAGCAATTTCCAGAAGCCTTCTTCAAATTCTTCAAATTAAACAGGAGTTTTGCATTTTGTAATTCCCGACTTTCTACACGGTGTTTTTATCATCCCTAATTCCACCCCCTTCGTAGCATTCCCTTTTAGTCCCTGCAAAAACAAGACCCGAAACAAAGCCGGTCAATACTGCAGGTCTCTCTCTGGAGGAAGTATACCATTGCCTCGAAACAAAACCTACCTTCTCGATCTGCTCGCCTATATCAACTGCACTTGTGGTTTGGACGAATTATGGCTGGATTGTACCTGCTGCTGGCAAACGAATGAGACATCGTGGCACTGGAATAATCGGACTACCACTGGGGACTGGGTGTGCTCTCAATCTGACGCGTCAAAAAGTAGTCTTCTAACTTCAGTCTACAAGGACGAAATTCCAGGTTATCATTAAATAACATAATACTCTCTTGACTATAAAGCTCAACATTCACGGAAATTTGTAGATTAATATACATTGCCTTTGCTTAAGGCATTCTATAAAAAAATAAATGAATAAATAAATAAATGTCATTATTATCAGGATCTTATATCAAATTTGCTGATCGCGAACCATTTGCATTTCCACGACTTATCAAATCGCATTTCGTTGATGTGATCGTTGAAAAGTCGAATCGAACTATTAAAGCTCATCTCTATGAATATTCCAATTTTGGTTGAAGTTTGACTGTGTCTCCCATCTCTAAAGATTTTTGTTAATTCCTCCGAAGTCTACAAAGTTGACACAAATCCCTATTTCATTTTTCATCGTGTTGCGCTCTCGCAGATCATCTCAAAAAGGTTACAAAGAAGAGCATCCTAGCTGTGAAGAGCAGCGCTGCCTCTGGCGAAGATGTGGAATTCATTGCTTCTGGTAGTGAGGAAAGAGGATTTGTATGTGTCGACGAGGACTGATGGCGCTCTCCATGTCGGGGAACCCCCAGGATCCCCGGTGATGTCAAGTCAGATTCAGCCCCCTTTGACTAATTGTCCGCGAGCTCTTTACTCGTCGGGTATAGCCATATATTTTCTTCAGTCTGACAAACTATTGAATACCTTAAGTGCTTTACCCTACTTTTAGCCTTCTCGATCACGCCTGTGTTTTGTTTGTTTGGCTTTTGTCCGGTCACCTATTGATTTATTCTAGTGAGCCCACGTTAAAGACATCAGTGACTTGAAGTTGGTTCACTCAGTCACCGACCCCTGTAAAATGCTTATAAATCTTTCCATATGTGTTCCTTGTATATTGATTATGCATAATGGGAGTCCCTGCAATCCGATTGGCTAAAACATCGCACCACTCACAGCTTTCCATATGCGTTTAGTGGTTATTTTTACACGGCCTTGGTTTGTGATACTGTTCATGTTAGTGATCTGGTTTATTATAGGAACTCCATGGGCCCCCGCAATGTCATATTTAAATGCATCTAATTTATATGGACAAATGCCCTTGTTTGATAAGCGTTTCGTGTGTCACACTGATTTTATTTGTAATATCAGGATGTTGTACTCGTTAGTCTGTCAAACAGGTTGTATTTTTTCTATCCTGTTATTATTTTCAGCATAGTGATTCTTTTTTCTCTTTTATCCATCCACTACATCACAACTGGACCTTTTCGAGCGCTCAAAGCGCACCAGCTTTACATTGCGGGAGCCAGTCAAAAACTATCAGTCAAAAACTATTAGCCTGTCATTCCTAATGTCCGCTCGGATTTCTGTGTTGTATATATTCCATTGTTATCGTCTCGGAAGCCCTCGGAGACAACCAATTTGTCCTCGTTTACATGTTATGTGTGTTTCATGTTTCTCTTCGTTGTTACTGAACTTTCTCGTCTACTTTGTACTGCTCTCTTTTCTTCCCTGTTCGACTTCTTCGCAGCGATCCTCTGCTCATTATGATTTTGCCAGAATCCATTTTCTTCGGCTTCTCCAGTGTCCTACCTCACTCTGTTGGTTTCTTATTTTCTCGCAGTATGCACTCGTTCCTGTCATTGAGGCTCGATCGGTAATACAAACTTTCATAGATATGTTCCACATTTATAATGGCTAATTTCCCGAATGCACCGTTTAGTTCTCTTTCAAATAATGACTTTTTTGAGTTATTTAGGCACATAAGGTTAGATTCAGATCCGGTTCGTGGAGTTTCTAATTCACGAGCAATTTTTTATGACAATGCTGTCGCTGAAAACTTAAATTCATCTGTAAATGAATTGCCTTATGATTTTGGTGGAGAGTTAACTGAAAATATGTTGTGTAAATATATTACTGTGAATCAATGTAAAGATATTTACGAAAGTTTTTCTGAAGATACATTTTCTTTGTTGCATTTAAATATCAGGAGTCTGAATAAGCATTTTGATGAGTTAAAATTATTTTTAGAGACTGATGCAAATCAGGCATTTTCTGTTATTGGTTTAAGTGAAACCTGGTTAAATTCCAACACTGAAAATTTTTTCAACATTGACGGCTACAATATATTTGCTAATAACAGGCCCGATAAGAGTGGTGGAGGTGTTGCACTGTACATATCGAATGCTTTTGAATGTATTGTTCATGATGATATTTCCAGAATGGATAATATTGTTGAATCATTATTTTTAGAAATTTACATCCCAGGAATTAGGAATATTGTGGTCGGCATTATGTACAGACCTCCAAACTCCAATATCAAGGATTTTTTAACTTACCTTTCAGATTTGATAAAATCCCCAGTTTTTAAAGATAAGGATTGTTTCTTCCTCGGCGACTTCAATATTGACTTACTCAAGTTGGAAAATGATACTGCCGCACACGAGTTTCTTCAAACATTTTTGTCCTCTTCTTTTCTTCCGCTTATTTCGAAACCTACGCGTGTCACTGATCACTCTGCTACTCTGATCGACAATATGTTTTGTAATACCCTACCCCTTATTAATTCTTATATAATTCTTTCAGATATGACAGACCATTATCCAATTATGACTCATTTTGCGCTTAAAACCTCAGTTAATAATGTTAAATTTTTCTCATCTCCTTTATTGAGTCGTAGAGTCTCGTCTGAAAAGCTAGCTAGTCTTGATGCGGTTCTCGAAACTGTTGATTGGTCAAGAGTTTTTGAAAGTGATGATATTAATTTGTCTTTTGATTATTTCATGGAAACATTTAATTATCATTTGGATAATGTAATTCCGAAACAAAAAAATAAACCAGATTATAAAAAGACACCTAGGTTGCCGTGGATTACAAAATCAATTCTTCGGTCGATTAACAGGAAAAATCGATTGTATTATAGATACAAATTGGAAAAAAATGAGCGATCAAAACGTAAATACACTTTATATAAAAATACTCTAACTATGATTTTACGTTCTGAAAAGAAAAGATACTATTTTAAGCAATTGCAAAGATACAAGTTTGATATGAAAAATACTTGGAATGTGTTAAAGCAAGCTATGAATGTCTCGAGTAAAAAATCTGGTTTCGACAACATTAAGTTGAATGATGAAATCATCAGTGACCCTGTTCACATTGCAAATGCTTTCAATTCTTACTTTTCAAAGATAGGTGAAAGTTACGCCCACAATATTCCTGCGTCAGAGCATCATTTTACTGAATATTTAGGCCAGCGCAATTCCAATTCTGTTTATTTTACTCCAACTAATAGACATGAGATTATTGATATTGTATCTTCTCTTAAGAACAAGAGGAGTTCTGGGTATGATGATATAGATAATTTCATTCTTAAAGGTGTCATATCTTCAGTTGTTGATCCACTTGTTCATATATTCAATTTGTCAATTTCTAACGGTGTGTTTCCTGACAAGATGAAACTGGCCAAAGTTATTCCATTATTTAAGAAGGGTGATAAATCCGATGTCAGTAATTATCGTCCAATGTCATTATTATCATCGTTGTCCAAAGTTTTAGAGAAACTCATTTATAAGAGAACTATTGGTTTTTTGAAGTTGCATAATATTTTTACTAATTCGCAATTCGGTTTTCGAGAGAAGCATAATACAACTCATGCTCTTTTATATTTTATTGATAAAGTGGCTCACGCAATTGATAATCACTCTCATTTAATTAGTATTTTCTTGGACTTCTCCAAGGCCTTCGACACTGTTGATCACGATATTCTACTCCACAAGTTATCACATTACGGAATACGTGGGAAGGCCTTGGAGTGGTTAAAGAGTTATTTGGAAAATAGAAGACAGTTTGTTATAATCAAAGATAATTGTTCAGTGATAAGAGAAGTAAATTGTGGTGTTCCGCAGGGAAGTTTATTAGGGCCACTGTTATTTATTGTTTATATTAATGATTTTTGTCAGGCATCTGAAGTACTTTCTTTCATCCATTTTGCAGACGATACCAATGTATTTTTTGCCCACAATGATGCTAATTTTCTTGTTCAAAAAGTTAATTCTGAATTACAAAAAGTGAGTAATTGGGTAAGAGCCAACAAATTATCCTTGAATGCCCAAAAAACGAAATACATGATTTTCAGTAATACTGTTGATACTCTGAGTACAGCTATAGTTTTGAATGATATTCAGTTGGAAAGAGTTTCACATCTTAAATTTCTTGGAATTATTGTTGACGACAAACTTTCCTGGAAGTTACATATTGATTATATATCCAACACAATCTCGCGTAATATAGGCGTTATAAATAGAATGAATTCGTATATTCCACAAAAATCATTACTTATGTTATATTCTTCATTGATATTGCCTTATCTTAATTATGGTGTTTTAGTATGGGGTAACACTCATCAGAATCTACTGGATAGAGTGTTTCTCCTACAAAAGAAAGCTCTCCGTATCATCTGTTATCCTTCCATACCCTCCCACTCAAATTTGTTATTTTCCTCCAATAAGCTATTAAAAATTAAAGATTTGTTTTTATATAATTTGGGGCAATTTATGTACATGTACAGCAACGACTCACTCCCGTCCATTTTTGCTTCTATGTTTCAAAGAAATCAATCATTCCATGAGTATCCCACTCGACGCTCCAATGAATTTCATTTACCTCTTTTACGAACGATGTTTGCTAAGAACACACTTATTTACACTGGCCCAACTTACTGGAATTCCCTGAATAATGATATAAAAGATTCCCCCTCTATATATTCATTTAAAAGAAGATTAAAGTTTTCTTTATTGCAATTTTATGATCCCACAGAATTGAATTAGCCTGTTGGCTTATTTCAATTCCTTTTCGAAGAACTTGGCTTACAAGTGATATACCGTATTTTCTCGTCTCTCTTGTCCTGAGACACCTACAGAGTAGGTTTGATTTCATTTATATTATTTCTGCATCTATTTCTCTATACTTTTCTATATAATGGTTTCCTTTTCACGCATCCCATCATTTTTTTCAATGAATTCTGTCGAGGATCACTGGATCTGCTCTGTCTTTCTGTCCGTTGTATTGTCTTCCTGTTATATTAGTCTTGTCTCGTTCTGTCTTGTCTCGTTCTGTCTTGTCTATGAGTTCCCCTTTATTAGTTTCGCCGTCCCAGTTTCGTTTTCTGTTTACTCGCCTGAGTATGTATGTCTGTTTGATACTCTATCTTCCTAGAGGGCTTCCAGACTTTTTTCTTTTTTACTTTATTCCCAGTCTTTCTTCCCATTTTTGCATCAGTTCAATTTCTATTGACATTCTGTACTTGAGGGGCCCACATTCTACAAGCATTGTCTTTTTAGTGGGTCCCTCCATTTTTCGATGTCTTACGCATTATGTCGTCTTTATCACTTTAGTCAAGTTTCATTACAACGTACTTCTTATTCCAAGGTTCTTCGATTTTATTTTTCTCAATTTACTTTGTCTTGACTATGCAACCTTATTCTCTGTTACCAAAGAAAGTGAAATGTTTATGTTCTTTTCGAAAAATGAAATAAAACATGAATTGAATTGAATTGAATATACACTTTTCCCTTTGCATGGGCACACTACATGTCCATAAATCTCATATGACTTCGTAAATGCCCGGAATAGATATAGCAGAATTTTTGAACATGTTTTAGACTCTTTCAGATGATAAGAAGCACATGAGAATAGACAAATTGATAAAAAAAAACAATAGCAAAAAAAGAAGAAAAGACATGTGAAATTATCAATATTTCATATTTTTCTGATGATAATTTAGAACACATTCTCCAAAATTACTTTATTACTTGAAAAATTCTGAACTAAGTCAATATCATATCTTTGTTTTCTCCATCTTTTTAAGCAAAAACAATTTCAATATGAAAGTGTGTTCGTCTTTTCAGAGATTCCTGAAGCTTGCTTATCAGCAAATGAGTTAAAACAACTAGAAAAGCATTCGGAGAGAGAGAGAGAGAGAGGAAACAACTACTGAAAGTTCCTGTCATGTTATTGAGTGCCATAATATATATTTTACTGCGTGATTAAACAGTGAACGTTTTACCAAGTAAAATTCGAAACGTTGGTGTGTATATTATGTGACGATGCTTCACAAAACCGACAAAAAGTCGCCGTACATGGATTTTTAGTTAAGGGCAGATTCTGATAGAGCAGACTCTAAGCTTTAAGATAATGTAAAACTAAATTCAAATGGACTCCCCTAACCTATAAATACTGGAAAAAAAGAAGAACAAACTCTGGAATAGTGTGAACTGAGAAAAAAGAGGCTGTGAAGTACAAGGTCTATTCAAGCGCTTTCACCAAGCCGCGCTAGCTGTGCGATGGAAGGGACAAAACACAGGACGGCAATCACCAGAGCAGCAACAATGAAGGAATTATCAAATTTAGCTGAAATTGCGCATCTTCTATAAGCACATTCTGTCCATGATTAATGCCAACTTTCAAAGCAGTAGCATTATCCTTTCAAAAGTTATTAGACTTGAAAATGAGGAGTGTACAAAGGATCTCAAGAAATGAGAAGGGGCCTCTTTTACATATCTGATAATTCTACTCTCCCCCGGAAAGGGGTTGTAGAAAAACTGCAAAAAACACACTTTTCCATTTGTGTTATGATCCCAGACTACAGAAAACTGTAGAAGAAAGATAGCTCTTACTGAAAACATGAAAAACTCAAGATTAACTTAGCTGACCCATTTCACCTGTTTTGAGTCCTCACGTAAAATCAAGGGGGGGGGGGGCGACTTTGTGTTTCGTTTTGTGATGCACGGTCACATATGATAGTTCCTCTCAAAATAAATAGCTTCACTTAAATGTACACGTGACTGTCTTGCCTCCTCCTCAGACTCCATCCACAAACCTTCAAACAAATCTTAACCACGGCCGCGTTCAATAGTTTGAATTCACATGTCTTATTATTTTCGTTAATATTTCATCAAATTTCCATCAAATCAAATGTATGTACTGCTATTGGAAACGTTGACGCTTTATGATATCGAACATGATAATACGGCTGTTGTTGTGTTGTGTTGCTGTTGTTGTTGCTGTTGTTGTTTTAGCTAACGAATGGCAGGTAAGACCGATACTATATATGTCATCCTATTCGTAATGCGTAAAATAGAAAACACAGATCTATAATAATTATAATGTGTGTGTTGCAATGTGCGTAATGTTGTGTGAATAATGCAATGGACGTAAAGCGATGTGCACAAAATTGTGCTGAACGTTGTGTTTAATGCGAACGATGTATATTATATAGTACAGCCATATTGTACATAATTATATGTAACTTGCGCTTATATTCTATTGTGCGGGGTTGTCTTATTGTTACTCATATATCACTGTTTTTTGACAACATAATTTCGAACCATATTGGACATCATTGCATTTGTTTTTTTTTTAATGTAATAGAGCTTAAAAGGATCGTACAGTATTGGATGAAGTGAGGATTAAGCTTTTAACTTATTTCGAGATACTTTAAAACCCATCTATGAATAATGTTAAAGAGCATATTTGAAGAGGAAGTCGAATTTTGTTTGTTTGTCTTTTGATGAAAATTGGTTTTAAAATGGCTGAGATATTAGAAATACAGGAAGACAAAGCGATCCCAAATAAAAGATGGATCCTTCTATTCATTAGGATCATTTCTTCTTTTCTTTTTTCTTTTTTTTTGGGGGGGGGATATATTTTGGATATAAATTACATACAGGGTCTACTGATTGCAAACAAATTATTTTCATCCTCAGCAATGCAATTTAGAGATGTAACGTGCATATTATAATAAGTACACTATAGTATGTTGATAATAAATGGAGACAATGCGATAGCTGGGGCATAACATTAAGTGCACAATGTAATCGACATATCATATTATAGTGTGAAAAAAAATGCAAATGCAAAAATGCAATGCTTAGAGTAATGGAATTAGTTGTTCATAACAGTGCGAAGCGTATGAAATTTAATGTCCAGACTGTTATTATACGCGTGAGATGATTCAAATGTCACTCATATACTGTCTTTTCAGAGATAAGTTCAAGTGATATTGCGTATAACAATGCCGTATGTCCACTGGTATAAAAACCTAAACTTAGATACCTTCAGGAAAAGGGAAGACGCCGTAAAAGCCTACGTTTACAAAATAATGGCATACATGTTCTGATTACAATAAAATGACAATCAATGCACATGGACTGATAATGTTGCACAGAGGCAAATACATTATTGTTTACATTGAATGAAAGCGAATATCTATGTGTTTCAAAATGTTTGTGCGCTAGCGTGAACGGTGGTGTGTGTAAGTCTGTGCGTGAGGATGAAATAACGGTTCTAACACCAAAACTTTAACTCTTTATGTGCCATGGTGGAACCTCCTGTGTGCCACATTATTCTGAGACACCAACGTAGCCGTGCTTTGAGAAAACATTGTGTTTTTCAAATCTATGTAACTTAATTAGCAGATTTTTGTTACATTGGACATCAAATAGTGACCGAAGTTGTAGAGAAAATGCGAAACGTCGCTTTGATGTAAATTGTATGCCAAATATATGAGTCTTTTTCTTTCAAAATCACCAGTAGCTACATTACTGTAAAGGCATGACTTTTGCACACAAAACATTTACAGGAACTTGTAATTTGTACGGGAAATAGAGTGGAGACCACCGCTTGCTAGTCAATCACCACATAAAATGCAAGTTATTTTAATACGAGAGGGATGGAATCGCAAAAAAAAAAAAAAACGCTTTCATTGAGCTGCATGTGTTGACGATATGCATTGTTATTACGATAACGTCTATTAACCCTTTGTGTGCCACATGTATTTTCTCACCATAATCAAGGGGTGTGGGAAATTTAAGCACATTGAGACTCATTGGCCCGAATTCACGAAGGTGGTATATATGAAACCATGGTTTAAACCATGGACAAAAACCATGGAGCGCCAAGTGTCGCACGGAATATTTCGTTACGAAATTGGTCAGTTCGTCGACAAAATGACCGTTTCGTTAACGAAATTATCATTTTGTGGACGAAATGTTCATTTAGTAACAAAATGTTGTCATTTCGTTACAAAATAATCATTTCATCAACAAAATGACTGATGTCGTAGCGAAATATTCCATGCGACGCTTGGCGCTCCATGCTTTTTGTCCATGGTTTAAACCATGGTTTCTTTTGTACCACCTTCGTGAATTCGGGTCATTGACACAAGCCGACTTAAACGGTTTTGAAGTTATAACAGCAAGGTCTATAATAGATTTATAGACTAATATCCAAAATAGACCATTCTTCCACAAAAGTGTCATGCACTTTTTGGCTGTTACCTCCATCATGCATTGTAAGGTATATATTAATGTTTTAATGCGCGTCTAGAAATAATGACTTTCGTTGTCGTTGTTGTTCGTGTTCACACAACTCGTCCTTCGATTACATTAGCGAGCTTTTGCAAGCACGACACGGCCGGCAGTTGAGCGTGCCGTGTGGAAAATTTGCTTCTGCGCATGATCAATTGCGTGAAACGTCCCGTCTCGGGGAAAACGAGTACGGTACTCGGCCAAAATAACGTTCGGTCCCGATGCTGTAAGGATTAAGCTGGCCAGCCAGCCAGCCAATCAGCAATCTTATCTCCATGCCTCCGTCCTCACAGGAAAGCGAAACTGCTTAGATCAAGGGGACGGGAGTCCGAGTTCAACTGTGCCGTCATTGATTGTCGGTCTTCCCGTCGTGTAGCAAAAACTCCCTAATAACTACAGAGGCGGCTGTTTTACGCACAACAATCATGAGGCAGTTTGTCTGTGTTTTCAAAGGGTTCAGTATCTTATAGAATTTACACACACACACACACACACACACACACACACACACACACACACGAACGCACACACAAATTCATATCGAATCTTGCCCATCAGTTATACGAGTGTAATTGTGTATACAGACCAAGAAAACTGGCATTCAATAATGAGTGCAGTCTGACATGCGCATGCGTAACGTGGTCCGATTCGAGCTTGTTGCATGAAATCTTCACTATTTATGTATTTATCTATTCATTTATCTAGTTATGTATTTATGTATTTATTTATGAATTATTCATTCATTCATTCATTCATTCATTCATGATTTCTTTAAAAGCAGAGTTGTCCCGTTCAGGCCCCAATGGCGTGCTTTGCAAGGGAGCCCTGCGTCAAATACAAACGTTACAAAATCAAATACGAATTACAAATAATATCGAGTAACATAATCAGGGCAAATGGAAAATACAACAAAAACATATGAAAATATAATACGATACAATACAAGTGGTGGTCATACGAAATAATAACAAAATCAAAAGATAGACTGGTGAAGCCGGAGGCGTTTCTTGAAAATTTTGAAATGAAGGGTATGATTGAACGGAAATGGATAATGAATTGAACATTTTACAGGCGGAGTATCAGAAGGAACGTCTTTTTTTTTTATTGTCTGTTTTTGGTTTAGGTAAATATAACTGATTTGTTAGGACATGACTTTGATTTCACCTGCCTTTGTGAACTCCGACCACTTGGGCTCAGCAAGGTCTCTCATTGTGCATTCTATAGGGGGGAGAGCCTACTGAGACATTAGCCACGTTCTACACGTTGTCTATTCATTTTTTCTGATATCTTTTCATTTTCTCTGACACTATCAGCACTTCATTTCTCGTTAACAACCAAATAGCCTTGTTATATAGTTCGTATGCATACAAAGAGCCGTACCTTTCACAGTCACGCATGATCGCTGCCCACTATTTTACTTTGCATTTGAAGAGTTTGTTTGCAAAACCGATAAGTCCATTTTTGAAGATTTTGAAGTACGGTCTCTATCATAAAGTACAAAATGATACCTTTTAAATGATATATTGGTCGCTACATGTAAAGGTACATTTTTGAAGTTATGGTCAAAAGAAGGAAAACTTTTCTTATTATTCTCTTTATTTTTCTTGACCTTTAATTTAATTGCAAATATCTCCATTTGGCAAATAATGGACTTATCGGTTTTTGCGAACAAACTCTTCATTTGCTTCTATTCCGCAGTATCCCGTTTGGTTTCGGTCGTGCCAATTTCTCTGTTGTGCCAATGTTGATCACGATTGCCTTTTACCATTAATTGCGCGGATAATATACCTAGTCAGTAATGTCTCAATCCAGAATGAATGACGGAATAGATGTACCTTTTTACTCTATGTTGGACGATGAGTTCTTTGATTTTTTTTTAGACCAACTACGCCTCAATCTGATCCCTTAGAAAGAGAAGTTTCTAACAAACGTGCATTTTTTTATGAGGACTTAGTCGCTGACAACATTAATTCAGCAGCGGAAGAAATACAGTATGATTTTAATGATTTGACTCAAGATCCATTGTGTAATTATGTCACTTTGAATCAATTTCAAGATATTAATAAGGGTTTAACTCTTTATAGTGAGCAAAGTTAAAGAGGAATGCCAAACTTTGCTTCCATGTACAATGTATAACAATTCTATTTTCAATTTTTCTTTTGAATTACCAGTTGCTACATCACTATAAAGGCATGATTTTTGCACATAAAATAGTGACAGAAACTTAGAATGTAAACGCAAATCTAGTTTGGAACACCGCTTGATAGTCAATCACCACTTAGAATGCAAGCCGTATGTGAGAGGAACAAAAGCGCGATAAACGCTTTGATTGTACCGCGGGATTAGCGATTTATCGATCGGTTTTGGCGGCTTTGTTTGTTGAGCAGAATATGCGAAGTTGGCACGTCGTCGACTGAGCCGGACGTGCGAACGTGGCACATAAAGAGTTAATGAAAGATACATTTTTTTTCTTGGTAAAATATAAGAAGTATTAATAAGCATTTTGAAGAATTACAGTTATTGTAAGACAATCCAAACAAATCTTTATTTTCAGTGATAGGACTCACTGAAACGTGGTTATCCTCATGTCCAAAACAATCTTTTGCGCTTGAAGGGTATAATGTTTTTGCGAATAATAGACCTGTTCGCTCTGGTGGTGGAGTCGCTTTGTATGTTTTAAACTGTTTTGATTGTACTGTTGATGAAGAGCATGTGATGTTCTGTAGACAATATGTGACCCTACACCACAAAACGAACAAAAAGTCGCCAGACATGAATTTTTAGTTGAGACCATTCTGAAAGAGCAGACCTTAAGCTTTAAAATGATGTATAACTCAAATCAAATGGACTCGCCTAACCTATCTAAATATTGGAAAGAAAGCACAAACTCAGGAAAAGTGTGAACTGAAAAAAAAGAGCCTTTGAAGCAACCAGCAGCCCCATACGAATAGCGTAATGGGGCTTCGCATTGTAGCATTCAGGATCATGACAGATTTAGTATCGCGGGTAAATATCAACTTAAAATCCATAAAATTCTTCAATTGAAGACTTACCAATTAAGTTGAAGTCTTGAAAACAGGCTTCGGGCAACGTTTGGTTCTGCCAATAGTCCCTTACTGTTCGAATTGATGACTGAATGTGACTCTGTCGAGAGGACCTTGGGAGAGCTACATACACTGATTACTACGGCCAGCGCATACGCACACATCACCTGCGAACAAATTTCAAATCCATGAACGGATAAGATGTTTGTGTGCGCGCATGCGCTGGCCGTCAATTCAGTGTAGCTCTCCCAAGGTCCTCTCGACCGAGTCACATTCCGTCATCAATTCGAACAGAAAGGGACTATTGGCAAAACCAAACGTTGCCCGAAGCCTGTTTTCAATACTTCAACTTAACTGGTAAGTCTTCAAATTGAAGAATTTTTTGGATTTTAAGTTGATATTTACCAGCGATACTAAATCTGTCATGATCCTGTAAGCTACAATGCGAAGCCCCATTTTGCTATGCGTATGGGGCTGCTGGTCGCAGTTAGCTACTCAGTATGCGTGTGGGGCTGCACGCTGCTGGTCGCAGTTATCATGCAATAATGGTTTCGTACAATACGTGTACTACCTCGGCGCCGTACGGCGGCGGCTCTGGTACGAAACCTTTATTGCATGATTACTAAGACATGAGAGCACTTTGGGGCGAGTAAGTCTCACAGTGTTAGTTATATGAAAGGTACTTTAACCTGAAACACAAACTATGACAAGGAAATTCAGGGAAACTTTTGATGTAATACCAAAACTTTATCTTTTTAAAAAAAAGGTCTTTTTTATTTGTCCAACAATATTCTAGTTAACTGTAATGGGAAGGCAACATTGTATATACAAATTAGAACATATATTATTATGACAATTAACATTTACATTAATTGTGGAGAGGCTATTTTGTGTGATGAACTTGGGTTGTTCTTTTAATCATATGGACTTGGGTCATTCTTTGATTCATATACATAATATTCTGCTATAGAGATGAGAGAAGGACGAGATAGGGCGCTATAATATGAATGTAAGAATGAACCAAGTCCTTCATTCTTACATTGATATAAGATTTAACTCATTCATTTCAGGCACTTCCGGTGGTAATTAGGATCTATACTTTATACACAAGATGAGTCCATGCATAAGCTACAATTTCCCATGTCAAACTGAATTTGGCCAAAAATTCGACTTGGGTCGTTCTTACATTCAGGTCTTCAGTTATGAAAAGATGAATAAATAAAAAAGATGAATATAAATAAACATTAAAAAATATTGAAAGATAAATGAATTAAAGGACAAAATATTAAAAAGATGAATATATTCCATAGATGAATACATTAGAAAGATGAATAAATTAAAGAGATGAATATAGTGATAAGATGAACATAAACAATGATGAATAAATTCAAAGACGAACATAATATAGAAAAGCTGGATATCTTAGAATGACAAACGTTATTAGAAGATAAATATATGTGTTGAAGATGTAGACTGCATTCCGAAGATGAATATATTTCTTCAGAGATGAATATATTTTCTCAGAGATGAATATAAATACAAATGACGAATATATTCCCCTTTGGCTTGCCATATTAAGGACACGATTCATTCACAGATGGCTGATTTTCTCATTAACTGAATCCAAATAAATGGAATCCTTTGTCAGGCCAACTGAACAACAGCACGTATCCGGAAAGGCATCACTCATTTAGGCCTACTTGTCCCACGTATCTCTTTGTGGTTCCGCCTCGTTTCATTCAATCTCACTTTTGTCACCGCCACCGCCTCCACAACAACATCATCAACAACAACAACGAGGAAGTTTTATATCAAATGAATGATCATTTTCCTTGAAAAAAAACCCCGAACCTTTAAATTTGTATACTGAACCATTCTACATAGAAACAAGAATACCCAAGGTTGCCTTGGTGGCAACCAATGCGAATTTACTGGCATACACTTTTATTATAGAATGCGAATCAACAACAGCATAAACAACAAAACAACATTGTATTTTTAAGGGTCTGATAAAATTTTATCCGACTCATACGAGGTAATTCAATTTTCAAAATACACAAGTTGCCCTCGTTTAGAAGGGGTTATTATGCTCCCACACGCTCCGAACCAGCCTCAATAGACCTTATACCCAATTACAACAGCCGCAATAAGTATTGAGATTCCGCGAATTATCTATCAACATTTCCCTGAGTAGGCCCTATTTATTTCCTTTCTTTCTATGAACAACAAAATATTCAAAGTGTTTCATCAACAGTGGCATGTAGGAATTTTTATCATGTATTGGTGGGAAAGTGAACGAAGAGCAAACGAGACCTAGGGATTACCAGCCCGGCGCTCTACCAACTGAGGTATAGAAAGCCCCAGTACAGTGCTCGTCTTAATTGTAAATGCTCGAATGATCAGAAGCTATGGCGGTTTGTATGTTGACACAATAATTCCGTTGTTGTAATAATTCATCGTACGTTTTGTTTTCCTTCAACTTGTATCGACAAAAAAAAATAAGATATTGAAAATAACATTTGATTTAAATTGAGTTAATTGGTGGGGGGGGGGGGATCTGCACCATATCACTGAATTTCAGGTCTGAAAATGAAAAATCATAATCGTGTGGGAGAAGGAACAAGCTCCTCCTACAATATCCCCCGGCTCAGTCTCTCCGTTCCCTCGCACAATACATCCCACCCCCTTCCCTCTCCCCCACGTCATTAAAACGGATCGACGCACGGCAGACGATTGCAATTATCTGAACACAGATTCAGTGGACCCTATGTATCAACTGCTTTCATGTTTTTAAGGGGAGAAGGAAAAAAAATTGATAAATGCATGCACATATGGGCATACGATGTATACTTACTATCATGTCCTTGCATGATTCTTTTCCTTTTCTCTACCTTTCAGACCGTTCCTTCCTGCATTCAAAGTAACTTGGGCTAAAAAGAAAAGTTTGACAACAGATTTGCTATCAGTTTCTAACGAAACGTGCTTTTTCACCCTTGTGCCCCCCCCCCCCCCCCCACACACACACACAGTCCTAGCTCGCTGCCAGGGAGTATTATACTCCTTCGGTTAATGTTTTCCTTCAATTCAAGTGATTTCATTTCCGTACAAGTATAACAAAGCAATACACATAACGCTTATGTTAATACATTATGTTTTAAGGAACTGTGAATAACTTAATTTTCAACAAAACATGAATACGATTATAATGTTAGTAATTTTGGTTTCAGACAAATAAACAAGTAAGCAATACAACTTTATTTTGTAATTCTATGGAAAAGAGAGGTTCACAAGAGAAGAACAGTTTGTAAATTTTGAAAATTTCTCGAAAAGTTGAGGCAACTCAAGATCCGTCAAGGAGTCCATGTATTGAAATGTTGATATTATGACGTCAGGCAAAACAAACAGATGGATAATGAGAGCTTTGGTTTAATTATTTCGCCTTACAGCCCCCCTTTTACACAAGACCGCCACCAGTGGGAAGTCGTGTTCTTGTTTTGTTTTGTTTTGTTTTCTTCTCTATGATTGTCTTACTGGCCTGGGGCCTGATATTCATGATAAGAATAAATACTTAAAATAAATGAAGAGTCTGTTTCCAAAAGGCGCTAAATTCATCCTTTTTCAATGGATTTAGCGCCTTTTGGAAGCAAGCTCTTCATATGTAATGATATCCTTGTAGGCATATTGTTAAAGTGTAATCTAAACCAATCTTCTACCATAACCTTAACAGTTATCTTATAGAGGGATTGTTTCAATTTGAAAAATAAAATGCCAAAACATGCACCAAATCGCACCATAAACAACACAAAAATGCAAGAAAATAAAATCATTGTCTGAGGGCAGAGAACCTCTCCTACAACCTCCCCCACTTCGTATACTACTATCAGAACAACAATGTACTTAAATGTTGAACTCAAGTCTCTTCGGTTCATTATTAAGCTCCAGTAACTACATATCAATAACTACGTCGAATCAACATGAAATTAAGTGTTTCTTTTTTGTGTGCGTAAGAGCGCACGCTATGATTTCCTATCACCACTTCAAAAGAAGGGCAAATAACCAATCCTGCATTTTTTTGTCGACCAAGTACATTTGTCTTGTCGTCCTTTTCCTTCCTCACCATCTTTTCAGGTGTCAAATGCACGAGTTGTGGTTACGAAGAAGGGAGGTCTTCGTCATCTGGTGATTACTTAATAAAATGTCCGATAGCTGCTGAATAGTTTAGTAATAAAGTTGAGAGGACACAGTACTTAAAATAAAGTTAGTAGACGTTTTGGCATATTCATAGGAGTGCCCCTTTTTATGTTTCGTACATTAATATGTAAAAGGGAACGTTGATTTCACCAATGTTTCTCTGAATAGTCTGCCATTTTCAGGCAAGTGGCAGCCGACCAAGGCGCAGAACTGAATTGAAGCAACTGGTCTCAGTAAATGCAGCTCTCGCTAGAGAGGGCGCTATGTGTCAAAGGACATCAACACTTTACAACATCGAGTAGCAGGAGATTGAGAAAGTATTAAAAGCCAATTCGGGATTGGTCATAATAATGTGCCAAATGATACAAACAACTTTTCAATTTGCTATTGAAAAGTTTCTTATGGCAATTCTTTCGTTTACAGAGCGTTATAACGTCAGAACCGTATATTGGCCTGTAAAGCAATAAATGTTATATTATAGCAGCACCTTACCTTTGTAGACTCGTATTTCGACGTGACGTCAATATCATATCCTAAAAGGCATATCTTAACGAATCAGTTACGACACTTTCCCAAGCCCAAAACAGATAACAAAGATCTTTCTTTCTCATACTCTACCAGTAAAATTTTCAATTCATTACCAATTTCCGCTCAATTATACTCTTTGCTGTTGCTCTTTTTTTATATCTTTTTAGGGCTTGGGTAAGTGTTTAGCCTTTTTTCATCAAGTAAACTTTAATTCCTCTCAGAATTGCGCGCTCTTTAATATTTCATAGTCAGCCATTTAGGAATTATCCTTGGATGCCTTTAATCAGACATCGGACAGTTACCATACTTGGACCAACAACTTAAAGGGTTACACCAGACGATTTTTATACTTTCACATAAACAGCTGCATGTATCTATTACTTTCGTAGAATTTATTATGGCCCTTGAGCGGAGAAACCATGACTATGGAAATCTTAGACAAATTACTCTGAACAGTGTTGATGACATAAAAGCTTCACAGACATGTAGCAGTGGAATTCTATTACAATACCGCTCGCTTCCAGTTCACCTGTGTAGAATCTATGAATGTCTTCTTATTTTGTTCTGCCTCCTTGAGCCCCACTTCATCCATGCTCATGGAGAGGCTGTTATGTCGTCTTCCTTGTCCATATTATTGCAAGTCGTTATAAGTTTCGAAAACATTCGCATTCCTCATCCCAATCACTATAAATTTTGAAAGTCTGTACTCAATACGACTAAATATTCATAGTTTTTCAAATGTACAAATCTGAAAATTATGCTGAATCACTCAGCTGAGTGGTGATACAGTGTCCTGTCTTGAGGCATGTCCACTGCGGGCAAGATCGAGAACTCGAGCCACAAACCTCATCATTGATCTTGCACTCAAGATCTCGTCCACTTCGCGGCAACTATGACAGCACTACACCGCCGGCGGAGGAAAGGGTCTGCAGATTTTGGATGCCCAAGTCACAATCCATGATAAGAAATATGCAAAGCAAAACATTGAAACTGCGATTGGAGAGAAAAGGGCTCTTACGACCTTTTGCAATCATGCCTTCACGCACAGCAGGTTGTTTTTATTTTTCTGCGTGCTTCAGAGGTATCTAGGATCATTTTCTCTGAGATAATTTTGTCTTTTTCTTTTCTAATGAGAGAGAGAGGGAGAGAGAGAGAGACAGACAATCAGACAGACAGACAGACAGAGAGAGAAGAGAGAAAAAAAATTCTCACAATTGTTTTGATTTGTTTTAAGGTCTTTAATTTTGCTTGATTGATTGTTGTTGTTTTTTAATACGAAGGGGATTAGTAATCTTTTAGAAGGCGTAATTATCTTGTACTCCTGTCCATTAAGCGGAGGTAGAGACTGGAGACATGAATGTTGAATGTGTTCGATGGTTAGAGGTTTTCTGGATTCCCTGTCCCTAGGAACGGACGTATGTTAAGGTTAAAAATGTATATCAATGTTTAGAAATTGCCAGTAGGCGTGTCAGTTTTACAGCTGAATGTTTTCTCGCGTTCTTTTCATGATTTTTTTCATGTGTTTAGTCCTCTCCGAAACGAACTAAGAAAGAAAGAAACAAAGAAAAAAAAAACACCTTTGCGGTGAAAGGAAAAAAAAAGTGCCTTGGACTTGGGTAGCCCTATAAAACCAATTGACTGACACATCGTCCTGGACACTTGTGACCAGAAATCTTCAGGTTGAGATACAAAATGTTAAAGGTACGTATTATATTTACCCTATATTTGATATACCAGTTGTATCAGTTGCGATTGAATATTAATTAGTGCGATTATTATTAAAGTTATTATCATTATTATTATCATTATTTTTATTATTATTATTATTATTGTTGTTATTGTTATCATTGTTATCATTATGATTATACCAATCGTATAGATGTAGTGATTTGACGCCATCGAACTTTTAAACGTACAAATGCCATTTCTGATAGTACCTATTAGGATTTCGGAACCCACATAATTTCATTTTTCAACTGTTGTTCTACTGTTTGTGTGTGTGGGCGTGTATGAGTGTGTTTGTGTGTGAGTATGATTTTATCATATTCATTTTTTTAGCTTTTTATTAAGTTTATGGCAAGTTTTGGGAAATGCTATCTTCTCAAAGGAGCGTAAGAGAGTTTATGGAATGAAGCGGATATTGATTAATTTGATCAAGTTAGTCAATACGTTTTTTTTTCTTCTTTAAGAATAATGATAACTTATATATATATATATATATATATATATATATATATATATATATTTGTATATAGCGTGTGCCTTGCCAGAAAAAGAAAGCTATTTTTGTCTGCTTTTTAAGTGATTTTGCAGCACATTTGTGATGTGTGTGTGTGTGTGTGTGTGTGTAATAAGGTGGATATGGATTGGCTTGATTAGGTATATCAAGGTAGCTTTTTCTGAGAGTTGTGCAGAATTTCTTTCATTTCTCTTATGAATATGTATGTCATGCGGTCACATTACACCTTTTTTTTTTATCCATACCTTTAAAATTTCTCAATGCATAGACTAAAAATACTATCAAAAGTCAAGAAAGAATACTGAAATCATTGAATTCATGCTCTCTTGGAAAATATAGCAAATTCATCCAATGAAGTTCAAGAAAAGTGAACATGTAACACATTTTCGAGAAACATGTCATGCTGATATTTTGCCAATTATGTGAAAACTGTCATCACACATTGCTAAGACGTACTAATAAGCTATTAGGAGAACCATAATGCATTACGGCGGAGGCATACCAGTCGCCCTAGTGATATTTCCTAATCTTTCTTGTAAAACCGGATTCAGCTACGTTTTAGTATCAATTTTTTACTCCCTCTCCATTAGGCGGAGGTAGGGAGTGGAGGCTTGAATGTTTCATATTGTGTTCGATGGTGAGAGATTTTGCTGGATTCTCTGTCTCTCGGAACAAACTTAATCTCTCAAAATATGAGAATGTGAGTTAAATGTGTAAATGAGAATAGGATTGCAAGAGGTGTTTTTTTTTCAGTTTGATACCTTTTTTTTTTTGGCTTGCTACCGGAAAAGGAGAGTGATCCTTTGCAATGTAATCGTTACGTTGCAGTAGTACTCTATTAATTGCAAGCGAGAAGCTCGTTGATGGTGTTGCAATATGTATTATGGCGATGTTAGATGCGCAAAACAGATTCAAGGCTTTTTTTTCTCTCATTTTCTTTTTGTGTGTATGTGTGCGTGTGTTTGTGTGTGTGGGTGTCTTTGTGTGTGTGTTTGTGGCATGTGCACCACATCACTACCATTGAAAGTACCATAGCATATTTTACAATTTCTGACGTAAACCCCTTCGCCTTTAGTGAAACAAAGGGGGCTCCCTTTCATTTATTTACCTACAAGTCTGACCTTGCTGGATAGATCGACCCATCATCCGTCCCAAGTTTAATTGCATCAGCACTTTTGTACGATCGCATCCGTGGCGATTTCACTCCTTGCTCTGTAGTGATCATAGGAAGCGATACTCGCTCTAAGTGGACGTTCACTCGCGAACTAAGGAAGAAAGAAACCGGCACTAACAAACGCTGACGGTGTGACGAAAAAGATTATTTTGGACGCAGGTATCTCCTTAGCCACTTGGCTAACATTTTGGCAGAGGATCTTGAAACTGGAATCTCCTTGGCGAAAAAAAAAAAGAATGTTTAAGGTACGTGAAATATTATCCTGCATCACTCGTTTTTCTTTGTTTTGTTTTGTTTTGTTTTGTTTTTGCGGGGTTCCTTTTTTTAAGTGATTATATATATGAAGAGTTTGTTTGCAAAAACCGATAAGTCCTTTTTTGAAGATTTTGAAGTACGGTCTCTGTCATAAAGTACAAAGTAATACCTTTTGAAATGATATATTGGTCACTACATATAAAGAGTTTATTTGCAAAAACCGAGTATAAGTCCATATTTGTCAAATGGAGATATTTGCGATTAAAGGTCAAGAAAAATAAAGAGAATAATAAGAAAATGTTTGCTTGTTTGGACCATAACTTCAAAAATGTACCTTTATGTGTAGTGACCAATACATCATTTTGAATTTTATGACAGATACCGTACTTCAAAATCTCCAAAAATAGACTTATCCGTTTTTGCAAACAAACTCTTCATATAAAGATTCATTTTTGAAGTTATGGTCAAAAGAATCAAAATTTCTCTTATTATTCTCCTCATTTTTTTAAATCTTTAATCGCAAATATCTCCATTTAGCAAATATGGACTTATCGGTTTTTGCGAGCAAATTCTTCATTATATATTATTATATATATATATATATATATATATATGGGTGAGAATTTTGAACGATGTACAATTGCCAATTTTCGCACCTTATGACATTCTTTCCCTTAGAACACGCCAGGATAATCTACGAAACCAATTTTTTTTTCATGTCATCTCAAAGATTGGTAAATTTCCTTTCAGGAAATATATAGTTTGCTTGACTTTTGCCTGATATTTTTCATTTGACAAGGACTTAAAGCGTAAAAATACGGTAAAAACGCTATTTTCACAATAATTTTTGTTTTTCAAACTAATGATGTGCATTTTTCATGGTGCGTGGCATCTAATATCTGACCATGTTCTAAATCTGACATATCATGGGTATGTACCACAAAATTATAAGAACTTTATGAGCACGTATAAAATTACAGAGAACAATTGAAATATCAAAGTCCTAAACAGACGAACGTCCGTGATGCTTTCATTTCTATCGCTGCTGCAAATTCTACTTTGTTGTCCCAACTGTAACGTATACGAAATTTGTTGTTCCACCTAATAAACATATCCTGCCAAAATTGTACGTCTGCTGGCTGTACATGGGACGTAATATTTTTTTATGCAAAAGTATACCCAGTTTTCGTCACGGACGTGGTTCCGCTATTTTCTAATAAAGATCGTAGCCCATTAAACGTAGTTGGCGATATTGTTCTGAGTCGTAATCAGCTAAGATCTAGCCACACGATAATATGTTTGTTTCGAGTTTCTATCCATCCTTTGTCAAATAGGAACCGAAATTATATTTTTAGACGAACCTCCGAGAAAAAAAGAACGTCCGTGATGATTAGAACGTTTTCGAGTGGGACACCATCTTGCTTTGATGGCGAAGGTGCATTTTACCTTTGGCTCTCTAGCCGAGGAGCTGCATGTCATTTTTGGAGCGGACTGAGGTTCATCCGCATTTTTTGGACCATGCAATTCACCAAAACGAAGCAAATAATTAATATTTTCTCTGAAAATTCACCTCCTGATCCCCTTCTGAGCAATACATATGTTGTAAGGATGTCAAGTTTCTTATAATTTGCATTGACAATACCTTTTCAAATTTTTGAAAGAGTTAGGAAGGCCAGGTACTCTCTGCCGATTAGTTATCCGTCCTGGAACATGACCCTTTGATAGTAGTAGAACGAACGTCCGTGACAATTCCAGCGAACGTCCGTGACGTATGCAATCCCTCCGATAGGGATAACTTGTCCCGAAAGTGTCCTGTATTCTTTAAAACTTTTGGCTCCAATAGCGACAAATAAAGTTTTACAAAGTAAACAATGAGTTTAGAGCAGTAGTTTCAGAAGTTTTAGGGCGTTATGTGATCATGATGAACAAACAGTTGAAAATTTACTCACAATTTTACGCTTGTTTTCCCTCTAATTATACAAAAACAGCTAAACACTGAAAACAAAGTTATAGGAAAATGGAATTTTGCGTAATCTGTAATTTCTGTGCATTTAAATTTCTTTCTAATGAGGTTCTGGAGACAATTTGTACTGTTACAGGTTCTGAAAGTTTTGCTCACGGACGTTCTGTCCGAGAAAGGAAATTTCTGATAATTACAAATATATCACTGCACATAAAGTTAATGTTAGTTGAAAATATTACCAAATCACTGAGCCGCTCATACCCGAAAGTGAATAACGTTCACCACTCAATTTACCTGTAATAACAAACGGAAAACGTTTTGGTCACGGATGTTCGTTGGTTGAATAAGTCAATGGATTACATAATAGGAGAAAGAGGATCAGTGCCACTTTTTAGTGACAGGTGCTCCAAGTGTTTATCTTTTGAGTATGGTAGCTGCCATCTCAAACAGAACACATCCAGTTTTGGTCTCCATAACGGACGTTCGCTGTAATTGTCATGATATTAAATGCCATAATTCATTCTTATTTTTCTCTTCATGACGATTTTTCTCTCATTCCCTCAATAGCCTGAACATGCTGCGACCAAACAGAAAACAAAAACAAAACAAAACAAACCAAAACAAATCCGAAAAGTGCTACGCAATCACATTCAGGATAATGACGGAAGAAGTCTGTAATGGGCATGTGTTGAATAAGAAACGGAAAAGTTTCAAAAGGACGTGGAAGCAGTTGAATGAAAATGACTGAGAACAGAGAAGGGATCGAGCTCTAACACACAGAGAAAAGAATTGCCAGTGCACTCCCGTTATACCAAATTCCTCTGGAGAAGTTTTTGTTTGTTTGTTTATGTTTTTATTTTCATCGAAATGCCGTCACAAGCGAACAAAAATAATGCAGTATACAATTATTGTCTGATGAAAACACACAAATCCTCCGCTTATCATCACATGGTGTTGTTTTATACTCATCAATGAAAAGCAATATTCATTTGTAATTTTTTCCAAGATTTTTTTTTCATTTTACAATTAAGAGACAGAGAGATCATCAATTTGTTTGTGCTTTTGTGCTTACTTTGAAAACACATGTTAAAAAAGTAATGATTAAGAATAGGTTTAAGGTAGCACTTTGATATGTTCGCTCTTCCAAAGATTCGTTACTCCGATGTCCAAAGGTTTGCTATTCCGAAAATGAAAAAAAAAAAATGTTTGTAGTTAATTCAGGAGGCTTGTTATCAAAAATGTTCTTATTCCGAATGTTTGTTAGTCCGAAAAATAGATATTAAGGATCATTATTTTTAGGTCCGTTCTTCTAAAAGTGGAATGGGCCTGATATTCGTTTAGGTGAAAACGGTTATTATGAGGATTTTTGGAGGATTTTAGTTGTAACTTGTTTCTCCACATTTGGATAAGCGAACATGATTTGTCATGTTCCAATTAATAAACCTTTCGATTAACCTTCGGAGATTCCTATCATTTACCGAATAAAAAAGCTTCATAATTATACGAACTCTATCAATTTTCGTATTGACAAACTGTATGAATAACGAGCCTCCGAAATGACGCGCTACAAAATGTTTGTTATAACAAACCATATTGTATGATATCGAAGTCACAAACATCCATCCAAGTTATATGGACTTATTGTGTCTTGTTATGACGAAACTTCGAAGTATCGAACCTATTATCATTTCTGACTTAACACAAATTATCTTCGGTAACAGTGTGTAACACAAGGAGCAAACACAGAGGGATTTCTTCCTAACGTATTCGTTTGCCCTCCCCAGGTAAACTTCGTATTTCTATAACGGAGTACATTTCTGTTGTTTTTCTATGTTAATTCTTTGTCATAATTTTAGCTGTGACCATGTTCGTTATAAGCAAATTTTGCATTGTAGACTTTATATAACAAGTTTAGGACCTGAATCTTTACTTCGTGATAACGAAATTTTGATAAATATATTCGTTCTCAAGGATGGGCTACGTCACTGAGATTACACGTACGTTTGTACGTTCATTTACGACAGATGGAAAAATTGTTTTCCTTGATTCCTCAGTATGAGAAGATAAACACGCTTATATAATTGAGAACTGGTAATATATATTCAGAATTTTGCAGAGGAATTTGTTCTCGACATGAAATTGCTGTTTGTTGTGAGTAGAATGCGTTTCCAACTCAAGAGAGCTGCATTGTTCAATATCTTGTTTGTTCCGAACGTCCGTGAGCTACATGCGAACCTCCGTGATGAAAACTATGCTATGTTTGTTGGGTTATAGAGACTGCCCAGATGAGACACATCTTAAAAAGGTGTGTTATTATTTGGGAGTGAGGATTAAAGTATGGGATAGTGAAATAAAAGGTCAAAATATTGAGTTTCTGTGAAACGCGCGTAAAGTGGAGAAAGTGTTTAGCGAAAGAGCAATATTTCAACAGAAATGACGAATTTAGTTAAATCATCAGTTGCCTACCATTACGTACAGGTTAAGAGTACAAGCTTAATATTCTGCAAGCACGTACACATGTCTCTTAAGATATTTCGTTAGGATTTTGAACTGAATCAAATCTTTGCAAACTATGTTAAATGGTATTCAAATGTATGTGCAGTACTATTCCTCACGGACGTTCGCTGCTCTGGACATGGTCAACTTCAGCGGTGAATAAAAACTTGTTCCTCTGGGAAAATCCTAGTATAATTGGGTTCATATTAAAGCTTGAGTTATACTCTTTCAGGTAAGATGAATGATTTGGAGAATTTCTTACTTTTTAAATTTTGCCTTCTTTTGGCTCAATTGTACATCGTTCAAAATTCTGACCGATATATATATATATATATATATATATATATATATATATATATTGTGTGTGTGAAACACGGAAGGGAAGTTTTTGCTATATATATATATATATATATATATATATATACATACAGTGCGAGAAGAAGAGCAATAGTGGACGTAGCTAGGGTCAACGTGCGTGCTTATTGCCGAGCTTTCGGTCCCGTTAGGACCTTCATCAGGGCTGTAACGATACAAAAATAACTCATTCGAAAGCTCGGCAATAAACACGCTTGAAATTTGGCCCATTGGCACATGTTACAGCTATAATTACAGTAGTGCAAACTTCATTTTTTCTTAATGACAATAATTGTGTTGCCACGGTAACAGCATTTTGTAATGAAAATCATAGAAATGATGATTTATTTACTTTACTCACTCAGGTTTTGAGCACTGGACTTGAGATATGGCACATGTGACTATCAGTGAGCAAAATATACATTTATTCAATGTCGAACAATACATTGTAAGGGTATTCTTTTTTTATATATGAAGCATGCAACGTAATCATTGCTAGTTGAGCTAACTTCGTCAGTGTTAGGTGGGGGCATTAATCACAATGAGTCATCGTAGTTTTATTTCTTATGTAATTTTAGGCCCAATCGTGATAGTAATTCAGGATGATAACTGGTGTTTCTCGACAGGTGTGAAAACGGTCTCGCTCTAGCTTTCACCCGTTCAGCCCCCTCTTAATACACTGGAGGAATTCCCCAGTAAAGCTTTTTAAAATTCAGGGAAATAACATTAATGTTTTAGGCGTAGTGGTTTCAGTCTCATCTCTCAGCCACGATTCCTTTTCACAAAGGCCGTTAAACTTCGAAGCGTCGCTAAATGTCACATTTAGAATATAATCATGCGGGGGGGGGGGGTTGTTACTGATATAACTTTATAACATTGAATAGGTTTGTAGGCCTACTCATTTGCTATTTTCCTGGTTATATCTTTTATTGCATATGCAGGTTTTCCAAGTCTACTGGCTAATACTACTGCTATTGATTGACCGTCAAGGTAAAAGCAAATGCTATGTGTTTGTTTGCTTGTCTGTTTGATAGCCATTCAGCAATGATTTACACGCGCACGCGCGCGCACACACACACACACATTCACAAGTAAGATTACTACATGAACTGCATTATATGGAGTTGCACTGCTGAATGTCGTGACTTACCGTTAAACTACTTTTCGTCACAATGTTTTTAGATTAGTGCATGTTTTATGATATGATTATATAAACATATTTGTGTATGTTCATGTGTATGCATATGTTATGATAATTCATGCATAAGGTACAAGGGCAATTACTCGCTGGATAATTACCACGGACCCTTCCCCTGACCCTAACCCTAATGCTAATCCTGAACCTAATCCTAACCCTAACCAAAAATACAGCCCTAAACCTATAACCGTAACCATAATCTGTATACGTGCCTTATCATTATCCAGAATTTAGCCGGGAGTTAATAGTCCTCTGGGGTTAATTGCCCTGATACGATTATATTGGCCTACTAAAACATCTTATACTCAATATTACTCTGCATAAAACAGGGCCCAGAACCCGTCGTGACAATTCAGACCACACCTTCTATAAATAAATTAAATCAGTTTTGATAAACAGTCTTGCACATGCTCACAACAATTTTTGTTTTTATTTTTGTTTGTTTTTTATCTTCTGAACGTCCCCGTCACAGCAAATTAACGTTTCCTATATTGCAACTCGTAACATTCTTATTCAACTAATTGTATATATATATATTTTTTCTATTTCCGCAGAAATGCATTATGCAAACGGTCACGTGTGCTCAAACGTCACCCAACAGTTAGAAAACATGTGTCCATACATCACATTGGAAACACGTGGTGAATTTGTCAAACTTACCCCTAAATACGTCCCAAGTGATCATCCGGTTAATGACGTACCATTTCCGCATGAAGGGAGAGGAAAGAGGAATTTCTATTGCGCCTACCCAGGTATTTTTGTTGCCTAACTTCTTCCTATAAACCATTCATGGCTTATGATGATCTTTTATTTCCCCCATGCAATTTGTGTGTATAATGCCCGCAGTCTCCCTTTGTGTTTGCGGATTATTATTCGTCGAAGACAATTTATAAATCCTTCGCTGCCTACCGTTATGTAATGATAACGTAACATTACACAGTACTAAAAGGGGGAAATCCAGTCCAAATATAAATTAGCCTGATAAGAAAGAGTAAAATATTACAAATTCAACGGCAAAATTCTGATCGAAATCGGTTGAAAAATAAGGAAGTTATGATATTTTGAAGTTTTGCTAATTTTTCAGGAAACAGTTCTTAAACGCTCAATATGAATATTCCAATGGCACAGCGAGCATGTCATTCCCTCAAAACTTGTCATATACTTTGTACATGAAATTGTGAAATTTCCAGTTTTCCATTCAAACGTAATATGCCCGAGGCTCAAATCCTGATACATCTAACTTATCACTATTCGGACGTTATTCAACCAGGAATAACATCATGTTTTAGACTTCAATGACAGAAACATTGAATTTTCGACATTTTTTTTGTACACGATCAATGAAAAATTGTGAAGTTATATGACATAGTCAGCTCATTCATTTTCATAGTCATATCCACTGTAAAATAAGTGTTTTGCAGAAATTAGCAAAACATCAACATTTCATGATTTCCTTATTTTTCATCTGATTTCAGGCAAATTTTACCGTTGAATTCGTAGATGTACTTACTTGTGGACTGGATTTCGCCTTTAACGTTCATAAGTTTAGGTCAGGAGTTCACACTATACGTTGGAACATGTGAAGAGTTTGTTCGCAAAAAACAATAAGTCCATAAATATTTGCCAAATGGAGATATTTACGATTAAAGGTCAAGAAAAATAAAGAGAATAATAAGAAAAGTTTTGCTTCTTTTGACCATAACTTCTAAAATGTACCTTTACAGGTAATGACCAATATATCATTTGAAAGGTACTTTTGTACTTTATGACAGATACCGTACTTCAGAATCTTCAAAAATTGACTTTTTTTTTTGCGAACAAACTCTTCATATTTTGTCCCGGGTGCTGGAGATCATTCTTGACTGGATTCAATCTTCTCTCACGTGCTCGCAAAATGCAACCACAGTAACATTATGCTGCTGCTCGGAATTTCGACAAAACAAAGAAAAGGAGCATAGTAAACAATAATATGTTGTTCAGGCAGAGGGAAAAGCTGTCAAAAAAGAAAAACAAATTTGAAGACCAAACTCAATAGGGTTAGAGTAGAAGTCTTTGATCAAATTAAGTCATGCTTGTAGAACAGTAAAGAATACAAATGTCACTATTAATATATTTTTGAAGAAATTGATTTAAGCATTGTCCATAAGTCGGTTGTGAGTGCATGACCATTGCTTTTATAACTTTACCGATTTCACGATCGCTGCCTCGTCCACAGCTTGCCTGTCCAACCCCTGTCCTTTCGGAAAGACGTGTAATGAAACTTTAGACGGGTACCAGTGTCACTGCACTTCTTTCGCCGTAACTGGAGACGAATGTCAAAGAAGTATATGAAAATATATCTAAACCTGCATCACAAAACCAACAAAAAGGCGTCATACATGGATTTTTATTTAAGAGCAGGTTCTGAATGAGCAGACTCCAAGCTTTAAAATGGTGTATAACTCAATTCAAATGGTCTCCCCTAATCTACCTAAATACTGGAAAGTAAGCACGCACTCTAAAAAAGTGTGAACTGAGAAAAGAGGCTGTGAACTACAGGGATTATTCAAGCGCTTAATCTTTCACCAAGCCGCGCTAGCTGTGCGATAAAGGGACTAAAACGAGACGTCAACCACCGGAGTAACAACAATGAAGAGGTCAAAAGAATTAGCTGACATTTAGCATGACTTACCAAAACATTCTCTCCATAATTACTTTCAAGGCACTAGCATTATCCTTTCAAAAGTAACTAGACTTGAAAATGAAGAGTGTACAATTAAGGATTTCAAGAAATGAAAAGGGGCCTCTAGAAAATACCTGATGATTCTAACTCTCCCCCCAAAGGGGGCTGTAGAAAATCTGCTGAAAACACACTTCCCCAAAGTGTTATGATCCCAAACTAAAGAATAATGTAGAGGAAAGATGCTCTTAAAGAAAATATAAGAAAAAAATCAAGATTTACTTAGCTACCCATGTTGACCTTGTTTTGAGTTATTACCTAAAATCTAAGGGTGCGACTTTTTGTTCATTTTTTGATGCACGGTCACATTAATGTATCTTTACATATCTAAGTAAGTCTGCAAGTGTGTGAATAATTATGCATAACATTAGTATATAAGATGCAAATTCACAGGAAAAGCTGTTTATTAAAAAAGAAGAAAAATCCCAAATCCAATATATTGCTAAATTGAGTCGACTTTTCACAATTTGCCTATGCGTATGAAATGAACGAGTGAAATCTAATATGAATGTATATAATACGACCCTCATAACGGACTTAAGTCAGTCTCACATTTATATTATAGAGACCTCTCTCCTCACTGCTTGACTAAAAAGCTTACTCCAGACATCGAAAACTTGGCTGGCATACACAACACACATGACTTTTTGGGGCATTTTTTTTTCTTACAAAAAGAACGGAAGCAAAATATTTAGAAGGGGCGTAGAGGAGAGGAAAAGGGTATGACATACATGAATTGGATACAAACAATCAAGTGAAATGGTTTTAGTATTTATGTGGACATGTGAATCAGTGATGCGTATGGTCTGAATTTAAAACTACATGGAAATGTTGCTTTTAAGCCATTTCAGAAAGAAAAAAACAGAACTCTTAGTAAAGTCTCAGTGTTTATTTTTTACTTTCACCTCTATAAATCTATTGCGCAGTGAAACCACGTGCTGTGGAAATACGGAGATATGCCCCTACACATCGTCCTGTTTAATTGATTCTCACTTTTATTTTTCATTGAATTTTTTCTTGACACCCCTCCGAAAGTGTCCACCAGTGAAGAGGCAGACACGAAGAAGAGGTGACTGCTACCACGTTAACGATTCACAATCCCCTGAAAACCAATTTGAATATATGTAGGGTTGGGGGTACCACGTATCGTCACCCTAAGGATCTGTAGCTTGTTTATTCTAAAAATATAACACAAATCCGCCTAATTCTTACCTCAAATATGCCATAAATACTGCAGTTTTGAATGTCGTGACCGTCTCGTTGATTATGAATCTCCGTTTTAAAATAGCGCAGTTTTAGTGCGTGCGTTCCGTTTTCTTCGCGCAGCTAAAAAGGGAACCTTGCGATCGGCACCCCCTCCCATCCATAGGTATACACGTGAATTTCACAGCATAGGTAATACACGTGAATTTCACAGGCCATAGGTAATACACGTGAATTTCACAGCCATGCGTCGTTACTGAGCGGATGTGTAACTTTTAGCTTGGTTTGTTTGAGTTTGATTTTCGCTTCTTCGTTTTTATTGTCTTTATAGCTAATGACACTTAATCCCGCGCGTACCTTTTCGTTCTATACGCAAACAGCCATGATACGCAGGGTGCTTTTCGACTGATAATTTGTCAATAAAGTCGATATTTCATCCTTGATCTCCAGCTCTAAAAATGAAAGCTAACATCTGCCCATCTCCATTCATTTTAATACCGCACAGGGAACACGCACAAAAGGAAAAACAGGTGACATATTATACTACATAAGTCATTGATATCGGCCTTGATCTTCATGGGCCTTACTCCTGGATTATTTTTTTTTCTCCAAATACTAATATGTATATATATATATATATATATATATATATATATATTATGCAACAGATCGATAAATTGAGTTCTAAATATGCAAAATGTGTCTCGTAGCGGAAGTGCCCTCCCCCAAACCTTCTAATGATACGAACTGCAGTAATTCCGATGCGATTTAACTTTTTTACCTGCCACGTCAAGACAAGCATGAATACATTGGTGTCTGAAATAATGCGGCACACATTGGGGGTTTCCACCTTGTCACAAGAATAGTTAACTACACTTTCTTAACATATTTTATCTACAATCCCACTTCCGATCCTTCTGCAGCGTTCCCTTATGCTCCCTGCGATTCCAGGACATTCTGGGAAGCATACAGCTACTGCGGGTTTTCTACCGGAGGAACTCTACCCTTTCCAAGAAACAAAACCTACCTTCTCGATCTGCTCGCCTTTGCCAACCGTACGTGTGGCTTTGACGAACTATGGCTTGATCGTACCTGCTGCTGGTCGACGAATCAGACGGCGTTGGAATGGGGTAATCGGGTGGACACTGGGGGCTGGACATGCTGTAACAAACAAGGACGTCGTCTTCTTACTTCGTTTTACTCTGACCGAATTCCGGGTAATATCAGGATAGGATTTATTTTCCCGTATATGCAATTTCATTAGATTTGCACTCGATTTATGATGCGATCATTTAAGTTCGAGCGGATTTGAATGATCGCCGAGATCAACATTCTATATGATAAGTAGTTCATCCAGTTCCATTTCGTTATGATTCTCTTGCGTGGTTTTCTCACATAAACGCGTAAAACGCGCGTTCAATTTAAAATTGCGCGAGAAATGCATTCAGATTTGCATCAGCATCACCTTCATAACATTAAGGAAATCAAATTCATCAATAAGGCCAGCGTTCATATTGAGGCAATGTTTACGTTATTAATTTCAACTTCAATTTCAATGCCGGTATTTTCATATTTCTCAAAATCATAGCAGGGAAAATACAATTATACATAACAACAATTATAAAGCCTAAATTCGATGAACATTTACCGTAATATACAACGATGTATCTCATTATAAAATCAATACACACAAAGGTCTGTTTACGTTAAGTTGAGCTGTGATCATAATCATAAGTAAGAGAAATAATGATACGTCTACGTAAAGCAGGCTTCTTTAGTCACAGGTCCCAGGATTAAACAGATAAGGGGAAAATTTTGATACGGCTGTCTATTGACCATGCTGCAATTGCGGGGAACCGATTAAAACATAGGAAGTAAGATAAATGATACTAATTACAACACAGAAAAGTCAAATGATGGAAGAATATGAAAAAAATATATCATTAAAAGGTACAGAACTAATCAAAAGATGTTGCCTCAGATTCCGTTGTGCAACATGTTATAGATTAAATATTTAGGCCCAGTGAACATAATGTTTTTTGTTGCGCGAAAATTGTTCGAGTATACTTTGACCTTTGAGATTTACTGCAATTTCTCAGTCCCTCGACAAGTTTTCATCTCAAGCAACAACTTTAACACGCATACATGTCTGTATATACGTTCATATTTTAATGCACATATTTGGTCGATACTAGAATATCAGATTACATGAATATTTTGAATATGGACAGAAAAGTGGGAGCTGAAACATTTTGACAACTGCGAGATTATTATGTGACTGTCAAGATAATTATTATCTACAGTCTCAGGGAAAACAAATAGGTCTACGGCTGGGTCGAGCAACGTTTAATATAATATATACGAGGAAGGTAAGCAATCGACAATGGGGATGAGTTCAAATAATATTATTATGTAAACATGGATCAGGACCTTTGGAAAATGAGCGATATTGAAATAAAAATTCCTTAAAGGCAGCCGATCGCCATCCTTTATGGCACGTAAACTCCGAACGACCGAAGTTTGGGCATGCAATTGCGCAATGCCAGACTCGGTGCTATATCCATAAACGTGTTGGACAATGCTGCCACTGAGACACGTGTGTGTGTGTGCGTGTGTGTGTACGCATCATACACAAACTTTGTCACCGCGAGCTGCGGTGATTGGAGGAGAGAGGCCAGAAGACGCGTGGCTCTTTTGGCCTCTCTTCATGCGCATGCTCACTGAGAGTGTGCGTCCATTCGGAAGCTCTTGTGGCTCGCTCGGACAGCCATTTTGGGTTAGGAGATTTGTAGCTGCATAGAGCTCTTGTAGGTTAGCGTGTTGTTCACTGACCCATTGAACCGGCGATATTCTCATTCGTTGTCACTACATTTGATACAGAATGGGGGAGGCAGCGTGTTGCGTTCGTCTCCGTGCCGCACAAACCACTCGCCACGATTGGGTGCCTTTAACTGTTTTACCATATTTGTTGGTAATAAATAAAGTGCACCTGGAAAGAACAAGACAAGCAGAAATATAAAATAGGATAGAAATTAACCGATTAAATGAGACTTGGGAATAAACATTAAGTCAATCAAATAATTATTCTTTAAGAGTGAAAAAAGAGAAAATTTGACAATCTGACGCCTACAAATGCGATATGAATCATTTAAAAAGCAGACCTTGCTTAATATGTTGATTGAAAACGAATGTTTGATATTCGAAATTGTGTGCCTATAAGGAAAAATGATATTGGTACTTGGGACGAACTTGAGCGGCTGTCGAGTTGGCGCAAAATTGCCGACTTTGCGTCGTCAAGTTCAATGAATTTCTATCTAAACAAAATGAAACAGAATCTAAAAGGAATGACATGAAACAAATTTGAATGATTAAATAATTTAAATGAACCAGGAAAGCAGAGTGTTGACGAAATCACTTCTTTTTGAACGCCTATTCATTAATTCGATTGCAAATCTGATGAAAATGATTGGCAAAAGAAAAATTATATAAATATATATGATAATTATGAATGCACGATAATGGATTATATGGATTACAAACAGTGTCAAATGTTTAGGTTCTCTGTAGTAAACTTAAATAGGCAGACAGGACAGCTGCATACAAGTTGCTTTGCTGAAATCTGCATTTGCATGGGCTTTCACACAAATTCATATTAGTGAAGATATTATCCTAATAAAAGATTCCGGTATAGGCCTACATGCAAATAAGGGGAAAATGACTGGACACGGAATATCCATAATATAAACTCACCAAAGCATGCCACAAACAATTTACACACAATAGTATGTAAATGCCTATGCGGGCTTTGGTGAGTTAAGTTTCCAGTATTGTAAAGGCCAATCAGTAAAACGGGGAAAAAATGGGGAAATGCAAAGCTATGTCGTGTGGTGTCACTTTAGGCTGGGGATGCAGATATTTATATGAGTAGAGAGTGTATAATAATAGGGAGTATCCACGGGAGCCTAAACTTTGTGTAGGCATGAGTGCGTGTGTATATTTAAATATGCATGTGGACTGAGTAGCTGATGCACTGATTTACAGAGAGATAATAGTTTTCGAGTGAACTATTGATTATACTTCTTTAAAAAGTTCAGAACAATTCCCCCCACGAAAAAATCGTTAATATTCAACTTAAAAGCAGTTTGCTGAATTATATTTTAATTGCGTTGAACTGTAAATTAAGATGGTTATAGGGCTTTTGGATAACATGGTGCATGGAAGTGCATGTAGCATTTGGTATGGAAAATAAAGTGTACCTATGACAAAGTTAAATTCACAACTATGACAAAATGAATAATGTAAAAGTGCAGAAAGATGTCATAATTGTCCAGAATATATCAATTTCTCGCATATTATGAAATGGTATTAATTGTCCCCTCTTCCGACAGCAGTGGGAATATAAAAATGATATTAAATGTCGAATGATTTTATTCTGGTTGAGATTAAGGAAAAGAAACCAAACACTCATGTACACTTTTCAAATTTCTTCTCCTTTTACAAGGAGACATACACTCCCCATCAAAATCAGAATGGTTATTATTTATCGCAAACATTTTTTTTTTTTTGGTATTATTATGCAGGGCTAGAGAATGCTAGAGTGCTGCATGGGTTTCACACACTTCAAAAGTTAGACTTTTATGTTTAGTCAAACGTGGAGAGCAGCCACATGGTCAAATAAAATTTGTACAAATTATAGAATGTTTAAGCATAATGTTTGAAAAGTATTTACAGGTCTTGTGTAAGACAAATTATATTTCATTAAGTAACTTCAGATGTTGATATAATGGATTGCCCGTTAATAAGGGCAGGTTTGATGCAAGCCTGACAGCTGAAATGCATTGTACTATGTGTTCATCTGCAGATAAAGGGGATGAATTTCATTATATTTTTGTTTGTCCCTTTTTCCACAAAGAGAGACTATTGTATTTACCAAGTAGCTTGATGGCCAGTAGACCAGGTGCATTACATATGACCAAACTATTCAATTCAGCTAATGCTTGCCATTTGAAAAAAAAAATAGCCAAATTTTTCAGAATAATAATAAATATTATTATTCAGTTTTCTTCAAAACCAAAGAAGAAAGACAGTAGTTTTTTAAAAAGTAAAGTAGATGTGAATGTGTGTACACGTAGTGTACACACGTCCTTTACGCCTTGTTTTGTAAACATGTTTATTTATATCTGTCATTTTCACATGAAAACGTACATTATCAATTGTATTTTTGGATTCGCATTGTAAATATGTTTGTACTGTCATACCCCGATAGGGGGTGAATAGAGTTAATAAAATCTTACAAATCTTCCAAATCTTACAAATTTCAGTTTCAGTTACAAATCACATGTGACCCGCTACAACAAAAGGAATCGAAAGTCGGGGAAGGACAATTTTCTGAAATTGGCATGACATATCCCTTACTCTTCTACTTTAATTACATGTATAGCACAACTCGTAAAAGTATTTGGTTGCGGAGATATCGATGATTTTATTACCGCGTGTCAAGTAGTTGAGGAAATCAGAGTTTCGAGAAAAATGCCTTCAAAGTTTTCCTTCCGACGCTATCATGATCAAGGGGAGGCGGGACAGTTTTCACCGCTTGACAATAGAAGGCATGCTCCTAGCGACCTCCACCATGTTTATTCAAGCTTAGCGCCAGCAGTCTATACAGGACCAATCAGTATTCAAAATGGCACGTACTGACCAATAAGATCCCTCCCTCGTTGCTAGGGACGGAGTCTAGCTGCGGCGCTAAATCCAAATCTTCGGACACGTTTCTGTTATGCTGAAAGTCGGAAAATCATGGCCCAGAAAATGCTGATTTATTGCCTTTCCTTTTATCATTTAGCTTTGAAATTTCGGCAGATGATAGACAAAACATTGGACTACAAAATTCTTGCAAAAACAGAAATCCTCATGTTTTGACCAATTTTGATGATGTGACTTTAAACTCGGTTTTCTTGGCTCAGCCGTCAGTGACTTTAGGATCCTTTTGTTGAAACGAGTCACAAATAGATTTTGTCCTTGTCTTTTTAAAGAGATGATTTTCTTTCTTATTTTGTCTGATTTTTCCTAAAATTACACTGTTGCGTTCTACTATATTGCTGCTTTTACTCAATCCGCATGATTTTCTATTTGGATTTCATTCCCCTTTATCGAAATAAGAGGTTTACTTCTTTTTGTTTTATTTGCCGATTTTGAGGTAAGGCCAAATACCTTCCTACTGAAGTTTCAAAATCGTCGTATGTCAGATTCAGAATTGTCAAGATTTCATGTAACATTTTTGTTTTTAACCATGCATCAAATCGTTTTAAATGATCAATTGAAAAAAGTCAAATCAAACTAAATCCGGTCGCTACCAATATGAAATCAACTCGTCTTCAACTTTTACTGTAGCTCCGTTCTAATGGCAATACATTAAAGCTCTCCAAACATAACAAAAAAATCCTTATTCTTTGTGATGTGTCGATTTTTTTTTCGCAGATGATGTCCAAAACGTTACAAAGAAGAGCATCCTAGCGGTGAGAATAAGCGCTGACTCCAGCGAAGATGTGGAATTCATTGCTTCTGTTCAAAGAATCGACAGAGGATTTGTGTGTGTGGAGATCGACTGATAGCGCACTCGGTTTTTGTCTCCCTCCCCCTCCGCTCCCGATGATGCCATGTCAGATTCTGCCGGCTTAGTTTATCGTTTCCGACCTCGCATGCATATCTTGTGGGCCTATTTTTTCCCCTTTGTATGGACACACTTAGATAATAACTATTATCAACAAATTCCACTTAGATAATTTCGTACCGTAAAGAAACAAATGAGAATTAAATGAAAAAAATGGCCGCTACAAGTGCCTTAGTGACAGCAGATTTTTTTTTTTTTATGCCTCCACCACGAAGTGGTGCCGGAGGCATTATGTTTTCGGGTTGTCCGTCCGTCCTTCCGTCCATCCGTAATGAATTTTGTGGACAAGGTATCTATCAAAACCTTTTGAGGTATCCTAATGAAACTTGGCACGAATGTGTATTAGGGGGTGAAGTTGTGCCTATCAACTTTTGGGTGCACATGCTCAAGGTCAAAGGTCAAAGGTCAAGGTCAAATACATAAAATTTTACTATTTCCACCATATCTATGCAATGCCTGAAGATATTTTCATGAAACTTATTGTATACATGTATTACCCATTTAAGATTCTCTTGTGAAAGTTTGGGTCATGAGGTCAAAGGTCAAAAGTCAAAAGGTCAAGTAAAAATATTAAAACTTCTCCTTTTTCCCTGACAACCGTAAACGGTTCTTTGCATTTGTCAGGGAAAGGAAAAGACACTCTCCTCCTCCGGTTCTTGTAGTTGACGACCATGTGATCAGGAACCCAGCTGATATTGCAAATGGGTATCTTGCCACTTTTCAAAGATACTTTACTGGAGGCCAAGAGGTACCCGCTGAACCTCCAAAGTGCCAGTTTCCCATAAGTTCCATGGAATCACTTGACATATCTGTAGCGGATGTCTACCGGAAACTGCTCACTCTCAAAGCCAAAAAAGTTCCAGGGCCTGATAGGCTCTCGCCAGTCCTACTCAAGGAAACAGCTCCAGTATCAGCTCATATTTTGCAGCGGATCTTCTCCATTTCTCTTTCGACTGGTTCTGTTCCAACATCCTGGAAGCGATCAAATATCATACCAGTGTTTAAGACAGGCAACAAATCTGACCCGTCCAACTATCGACCGGTTGCTCTTACCTCAATAGCTAGTAAGATCATGGAGTCCTTGGTGGCCAGAGCTATAGAGGACCATCTCGCTTTAAACTGTCCGATTACAACTGTCCAACACGGATTCAGGAGGGGGAAATCGTGTGTTACCCAATTACTGCACTTGACGAACGACTGGCTTCACTCTTTGGAGGGCCCACATGCCTCACCTGTAGATGTTCTGTTCCTCGATTTTTCCCGTGCTTTTGACAAAATGCCTCACGATATTCTCTTACATAAGCTCTCCACTCAGTACAATATCACCGGAAAGCTCTGGCACTGGGCCAATCGCCAAAGCCTTGTATCGTTTCATATTGTGTGACGACATCGTGTCTACCATTAAAGTTGTTACTCGACGCCCATATGATGTACGTTTCCAGCATCTGAAAGCTCGCACACAAAGACTTTCAAAGACAGCCATGCACCTTTTTCCCATTTTATGGGATCAGCTGCCCACGGACTTGCGCACAGATTTTGTGCTTGTGAACTTTACAAACTGGCAACAAAGACTGAAATCACATGTCTCTTCCTTTGATTAGACTATGATATTTGTATATCTAAAGTATGTATTTTTTGTTTGTTTGTAAGGTATCAAATATGGCTCATGTTACCACATCGTGACTATACTATTTGCCTGTACAAAATTGATCTTTCGTCATTGTTACAAAATGTGTAGCCATGTTAACAGCATATTTTGAATGAAAATCATAATGTTATTGTGAATTTATTTAACTCCCTCAGCATTTGAGCAATTTCATTTAAATTTTGGCACATGTGACAGCTATGAAATATATTGTGTAGTTGTGCAAATTTCATTTTCCCCCATATCTTTTATCTTCATATCAAACATTGTGTTGCCATGGTAACAACATTCCTTAATGAAAATCATTGTTTATTTCAATACCTTACTCGGGTTATGAGCACTTGAATTGAGATAATACATGGCACACGTGACTACATGCTTTATTAGTGAGCAGAGTGTACATTTTGTTCAATGTTGAGCGATACATTGCCATGGTATTCTTTTTTTTTTCTCCAATAGAAAACATGCAGATGATCATTACTGGTTGAGCTGTCTCCATGGGTGTTGGGTAGGGGTGTTACTCACGTTGAGAGATAGTTTTAGTTATCTATGAATTTATTATTTTTCTCTCTATCTTTCGCTCTTTCTCTCTCTCTCTCTCTCTCTCTCTCTCGCAGTTCTGTTTTGATATCTGTCCAAATATAATGAAGTTAAAATGAAATGTTGTAAGGGAATATAGTTTACATGGAAATTTCAAATTCATACATTGTTCATTAACTGTATGCATTTTCACACGCAGTATAGGTTTTGATGTCGGTAGTCATTTAAGAGCTGACATACATATATGCAATGTATAATTTTTTTTTCTTAGTAGTATTTTATTTAGAAAATGATCTCTGATATCTGAATGGAATAAGAAAGATTGGTAGGTTCACATATCTCAAATTGACACTTACAAAGAAACAGTTGTTTTGTTTTTGTTTTTTATGTATGCCTGTTAATGAAATTTGTATTTTTTATATTGTAAACTGACTGTTTTGAGTGCACCAGGTGGGTTGGGGAGGATGGCCTGAGGGCCTAAGTCATTTAGTTGGCTCTTTCCAGACCCGGGCTACCCAACCTGGTGCCCCCTTACCACTCCAATGTACAATTTTCTGATTTCGAAAAATGTATTTGTGATTGAAAGCCAAATAAAATAATAATAAAATAAATAATAATAATAAAAGTACCTTGGAAATTGTTCAAGGTATCTTCATGGAACATAGTATATATATACATGTACTGACTGACAGTGATTATCTAGAGAATTTAGGATTCATGGGGTCAAAGGTCAGGGGTCAAAGGTCAAGGGCAACACTTCAAAATTTTATTATTTCCTTCATGTTCATGCAACACTTGGTGTATGCATGTATAACCTAATAGAGATTCTCTGGAAAGTTTTTTTTTTTCTTTTGTTTCTGCCTCAAAGATCAAAAGGTCAAAGATCAAGTGAAAGTGCTGAACTGATTTTTTCCTCCGTATCTCGGAAGTGGCTCAAGTTATCTTGAAACGTCCTACATCTATTGTATTTATGCATGTTCTGCCTGGCAGTGATTATCTTATGAATTTTAGGGTCAAAGGCCAGATGAAACTGGTAACAATTTACTATTCAATACAGAAATTGCACTTTTTCTCCATACCTTGAAAATTACTAAATGCATAAACCTATGAATTTGTCAAAGTCAAGTTAAAGTCCTTAAATCCCAAATACATGCTCTCTATTCATCCAATTAAACCTAGGTCAAGGAAGGTGAACATTCAACACATTTGTGACAAACTTGTCATTTTAATATTTTGCCAATTTTGTGAAAATGTAATCACACATTGTCCACATGTACTATCTAGACCTATTAGGAGAATCATGCATTATGGCGGAGGCATACCAGTCGCCATAGCGACATTTCTAGTTTTTAGTAATATTGCTTTACAGGCTTTATTTCACATGAACACTTATAAATTTAGGAAAGTCTATAAGAAAGGACACGATAATAATGAAAAAAAAACGCTAAAACGAAATTAAATGATTAATATAAAAAGCAGTAATATGGTCACGATTTGGTTTAGTAGGCTGTACCATCAAAACATTGTTAAACAAGTTTTGCAATACATACAGTACCTATCGCACAAATTAATCTTCGCGATGTTTTCTTTTTCTCGCGGAGAAAAAAAAAAAGAAGTTGTAGCGATCCCATGATATCATTCTGAGGTCTAAAATGATATGCAGTAATGATTTCTAACTAGTTAATGTAGCTTAGAAATATACAATGATAAATGTATGTCGTTATGAAATATGTGACCGTGCATCAAAAACAAACAAATGATTGCACCCTTTGATTTTAAGTCAGGACTAAAAACAGGTGAAACGGGTCAACAAAGTCAATCTTAACCCGTTCCCTACGGGAACTTGGACACCTGTGTGTTAAGTCTATGGGGATTAAGAATTCAGATTGGAACGGGTTAAGTTTTTCATATTTTCTGAAAGAACGATTCTTCTTCTACATTACTTAAAAGTTTGGGATCATAAAATGAATTGGAGAGTGTGTTTTCAGCAGTGTTTCCGCAACCTTTTTGTTGAGAAGGCATGTCTTGGAGGCCCCTTTTCAATTCACGAAAATCCTTTGCACACTCTTCTTTTTCAAGTCTAATAACTTTTAAAAGAATGATGCTACTGCTTTGAAAGTTAGCAGTAACCATGGTCAGTTTTTTGTTAATAGAGCTTCAGATTAATTTGATAATCATTTCATTGTTGCTCACCCAATGGATTACGTCCTGTTGTTTGTCCCATTCATCGCACACCTAGCGCGGTTTGTTATAGATTAAGCACTTGAAAGGGCCCTGTACTTCAGACCCTCTTTTCTCAGTTTACACTTTTCCATAGTGGGTGCATTCTTTCCCATTATTTAGGTTAGGAGAGTCAATTAGAATTGAGTTATACATCATCTTAACCCTTTAAAGCCCAAGCTATTTTGGAACAGAAAATCAAGCAAAATCTGATGATTTGAGTTTACAGTTGCCATGGCAACAAGCAATATTGGACATAGCTAAATCATATATGAAAATGTTCGCAATAAGATTCTAGGAAAAGTCACAAATTTCGTTGAAATCGGTTAAAGGGTGTAGGAGTGGCAAATGAAAATATGGTTGGGGGGGGGGGGGCACAATCCCCTTGGGCTTTATAGGGTTAAAGCTTTATCTGCTCTTTCAGAATCAACCCCTAAACCAAAAATCCATATCTGGCGACTGTTTGTTGGTTTTGTGATGCAGGGTCACATAATTGTATGGCCCTCTTATAAAGGAATGAAAACAGTTGTGATATAGTTTCATTGCGTAATGAAATACCCATCTGTAATCATCAACGACACAACTATTTTTCTTCAAAATTACCTCATAACTGAAAAAAAACAACAACATCTGAACTTATTTCTCCTGTTTTGATCGAAATTGAATTCAACACGAAATATAGATCATCTTTTGAAGGATTCGTTGATCATATACTTAATTCAACTGAATCAGTGAAGTTGAGATTAAACATACAATGGAAAGTATACGCAGAGCATCATTCCTCAAACTTTACAGCAGCAATGCATCAGAATAGATATAATTATTGTTCTTGCAGAGCACATAAACAGACAAAAAATTAGAACAGAATATACATCAGATCATAAATATTATAGATTGACCTTGCAGAGAACATTTTCGATGTAGAACTTCTGTTAAATTAAGAACTTACGATATGTGGTGCATCATCCTGTTACCCTGTGTAGTCAGAAGTCTTGAGCAGTGATAAGAAGAAGACAAATTAATGCCCATAAGGCCGACTTATAACCATTTCAGCTTTCTAACTTCTTTTGATGTTTGTCTTTCCTTGTAATGAGGATACTCTTGAGATATACAAATCATTTGTATTTTATCAATATAAATCTTAATGTCTGGCGAATTTCCTGACATTATAGCTTGCACGATGACGCATATATACACACAATGCAACATACAAAAATACTGAAAATGCTCATTTTGAATGACTATGTGATCTATACCTGTGTTACGGCAAACTGCAACGTAACAGCAAGTGTGACACAACTTTTTGACATTATAAAATAACATGATTGTCATCAACGAGTGATTATAATTTTAAGCAACAATATGACATTCAAAATTGTTAAGAGTAGTTATCAAGAAATGTAGCTTAGGATATTGAGCGAAATTGGTAATATATGATAGTCTCATTTTTACTTCCTAAAAATCTTATCATGATGGTATAAATGAGTGCCATGATAGTCATTGCCGTATTAGCCGGTGAATAATACAGTACCGGTAATTCGAATCCTTTGTGTGCAAATCATGCTGCCCATCTGAGTGTGCTGTGCAATCTTGGTGATTATCATGCATTCTCTTCATTACAAATTAAACTTCGGAAATGTATCATTGCTTTTGTTGTTGCTGTTTTTGTTGTTGTAATGAACCCCCAGACAAAACAGATGAAAAAAAAATCGCAGTTTCAAGTCAAAATAAAAGCAATACACAATGCCCTATCGCTTAAATTCTACACACTAGTCGTTTACGCTTTGATAGTGAAAATGATTGTAACATCCATCCGTATTGCCTAGCGGCTATAATGATTACAAATATTACTGCGCATAAAAAAAAGTGACAGTTACAAAATGCATAGTGCAATTTCAATTTCCTAGTAGTATTTCCTGTAACAGGTAGAAATAATGGTCATTAGTTTGCGTTCGTATAAGTATTTAAAGGACACTACTGGATAATTTGTGAATTCTTCATCTCCACACCTATAAAACAGTTTTAATACTATGTTCAGAATTTCAGAAATCATAGTGATAGTAAACAATGATGACATACAACCGTACAACATAACTTCTTATAACGCAATATGATTTGGTGCACAATGAAGCAGAACAAAAGAAGAAACAATGCATGAATTCTACACAGGTGAAGTGGTTAAGCAAATGGCATTCTAATGAAACTGCGCTGCTACATTGCTGGATTTGATATTCTGTGGCATCATTCTTCAGTTATTTGTTTTTCGCGTTTGGGTTATCTTGCTGGAGCCTCAAGGACTACAGCAAATTCTACAAATTAAAATATGGCAACATCGATGTATAAACCATATCATGATGTGAAATTATAGAAATCAACTGGAATGCTCCAGACCTTGAGATCTGCATTCTCGTTGTAATGTATCGAATAATGAAAGAACGACATGGGTATACAGGGTGGTAAAAAAAAACCCGTTACACCATTGAAAAATTTGTCTAAATTACATTTCAAAATATTTGGAAGATTTTTTTTTTCATAATTATGGATACCCAATAGTCTCATCTATCAAATGCAATCAACAAAACAAATTTTTGTTCTCGCTTGGCTGAACACTGAAGCTCTTTGTCCAGAGTATGAAAAATGGCTTGCGCCAAATTGAAAGAAGATGGAATTTTCAGCCAGCAGTCCAAATAAGTGTTCTCAATCAAACAAATTGCTCTTTTGCTCACAATTTTGATTATGTTATGATAGTTTAGGAATTCTCTGGCGATTTTCTGTCACGTTTTAAATGATTCCATTCTGTTATGGAAGGTTGATTAACAACATCAAGATCTTTTAAGCAGAGTTATCACAAATCATGCACAGACATACTATCGAACCCACATGCCAGTCACTCAGTCAAGAAAAAAAGTACAAAATTAATGCATCCCCAGATCCTTCAATCAATCAATCAATTCAATCAATCGATCAATCCAATCAATCAATCTAATCAATCAATCAAGCTAGCAAGCAATCAACCAAGCAAGCAATCAATAATATAGTATCAATCAATCAATTAATCATACATTTAATCAATCAATCTATCAATCAGTCAGTCAGTCACAATTGTATGCATGTTTAAATTGGCAGATCGACATAGGGCATATCACCTCCCCCCCCCCATCGTGTGTTTTTTTTTATTTTGTATAGGTTTTTTTTTGTATTTTGTTCATCCAAAATTTCCACTGCTCTCTTCCCTTTTTGTTTCCACCACCAGCCCCTTTACATATTTATTGATGGGTTGATTGATCAATTGATCAATAAACTGATTGATTAATGGGATGGATGACTTGAATGTTGATTAATTTGGTACCACTACCACATTAATGAATAACTGGCATGTGGTATTGATGTGTCCGTGTTTTGTGAAAACTGTGCTTTACAGATCTTTAAAGATCCCGCAGGGGGAATCAAAGACAGCGGCCGCGACTGAGAGGAAGGCTAACTTTGCTATCTTTTTTTTTTTTTACCTAAGTGTCTTCTTTCTTGAAAAGCGTGAAGCCAACATGGCAGCGCATTTTCTTACTTCGAGTATAGATGAGAAATTTAATTTCTTTCATGTATGTGCGCGTGAAAAAATGAGCTTCCATTTTGGCTAATTTATATAAACTCTTTTCTGAGGTCATGTCAGAGACCGAAAAGTCATCGCCATTCACTTTGCACAGTCTCTCTAAGCGTGGGAATCCTCGGCGATTGCGTAATGCCACGCTTTATCTCGACTTCACGAGATAATAGCCTCTCCTGGGAAATCGAGAGTATGCCTAGCTGCTAAATAAGTATGTGTTATATCATATTCTAAAACATATCTTTCTACACCCTTTTAAGTCCTACCTCTTAAAAACAAACAAACAAACAAAACTCCAGATCATTTTTGTTTTCATATTTCCGCTGCGTCATCATCCTCCTGTAACATATGGAATGAACAATACACCTGATTAATTGCTTTACTATGCATTACTGTCTCTAAAAGAAAATGTATGAAACATTGGCACATAGAAAAACAAAGATTATGGTGCTGTTGTGAGTGTAGAAAGTGCAGGTAATGATAAAAATAGTGAACAAAATAAAAACGTGATTGATACATTGATCATGTATGAAAGCGGGTAAGCTAAGCTCCGATCGCACACAATTATTGCTCATCTGAAAACGTGATTAGATATCCTCCCTCATCAATTACATTGTTGTCCCACCATGCAAGTTGTCGCCTTTTGGATTTCAGAACCAACGCATGTTAGGGACAGACTTAAAACCATCTCTCGATGGTCGAAGAGGTCGATCGAAACTCGCGCTTAGCTCGAGGGCAATGTCCTGACACATACTGCATGGTAGTAGGGTCGTAGTGCTCGTGTCGCACTCTTCAAAACTCGAGCAGAACTCGCGTATATACTTGAAGGTGGCGAGTTACGAAGTGTTCATCTCGAGCTTTGTACTAGTATTGAGAGTTTGTTACGAGCAGTACGAGTATATTACGAGTTTAAAAGAGTTCAGCACGAGTTACTTCGAGTTAGGGAAAATTTTGAACATGTTCAAAAATTTTGGAACCACTCGCGAGTTCACGGGGAGTTTTGCAGATTCACTACGAGTTACACGAGTTGTCGCGAGATATCCCGAGTTACATGAAGAGCTTCACGCGAGATATCGCGAGTGCCCCTTTGAGGCAACTCGCCACAACTTGCCAAAGCTCGGCACTGTAACTCGGCTAAGTGGGAGCCCTTCAATATGAACCGCTCAGGTACACGCCAATGTGCACCACGCACGCAGAAAACTCGCCCCAGGCAATCTTTCGTTCCCAATTCTATCCATCTGTTCAATGCACAAGTCAGGAGGTCTGTCTCTCAAGTGTAGTTTATATGCAACGTAACCTTCACTTAATGTTTTAATTCAATCAGGTTGTATGGTATGCCCATCAAAATGTTAAATTTTGGTATATATTACACTCCGATAAACATCACTTCTGTATAGCCTCTACTACATAGGCTGCTTCTTTCGAGGTTATTCACCTTGCAAAACGTTTCAATATAAAATTTGTCAGTGTATAACAATTTTGTTGAATATGGATTTTTGTTATTCACCATCATTCGATGATCCGACGATCAACATCATAAGCAAATAATGATGATGCTGCTAAAGTATAATCTTTAATTGATAGTTAAATTAAGATATTGAATGGATGTGGAAATATATTGTATTCGTTTGTTATAATCACTGGGTGTATAACACATTTTTTTTTGTAAGAAATAATTTATAATCTAATGATTGTGCATGTTTTAAATATCAAAATGTTAAAGATTATTTTATTTTTTTATTAAATATATCACGTAAAATTTCACATAAGCTTGCTTACACGGTATTATTATCATTATAGGTTTTCCCGGTCAATTTCGCACTTCTGTCAGTCCATTTGTTAGAAGGTTTATTCAATTTAGCAAAACCCCTCGTTATTGCACAGTCGGTTGTTCAAAATTAGAACTTGTGCGTGCAATTTAGCATTTCGATCAAAGAGCGTTCAAATTTGTTGGCACTCTACGTTCATTCAAATTCGCCACCACTCGCCGAAAAAGGGTATTCGAGTCATTCAATTTCGCGAATAGCAGTCAAATTATAAAAAAAAAAAATCATTAAAATTAAAGTCATGTTATTTTTTTTTTGAGAAGGTGAGAAGATTCAAACGTGTGCATTTCTATGTGACTTTTCGATTCATCCACACACCGTTAAGCAGAAAAGTGTCCTTTTTTGACCCGATATGACTCGAGTTTGTTGTTCTGCGACGCCCCTTTTCTTTCATACATTATAGACCTACATGTATCCATCATACTACAGATTAACTTCATCTTCTTACAGTCACGACAGCACAAGTTAGATACAGCCGTATATCTCAAAAAGACAAAGAAAGAATTATGGGAACATTTGATGATCATAACCCTGACTTACTGGAACTGGCCGACACACTCGGAATAAAGCGCTCAACTGCAAGATAAGTTGTAGCCACATGCGCTAACGTCGGACTGGGAGACTCAATAAGCACACTTAAAAACAACAAAACAAAACCAAACAAAAACTGTTGCCAACTGTTGCCAATGAAGTGTAATGTCTTACTCTCTAAAAAAATCGAGTGAAAATATTCACTCTTAAAGGAGTGAATATGGAAAAGAGTGAATTTTGAGTGAAAATGTTCATTTTCACTCATTTTGGAGTGACCTTAGGGATCACTCGAAGACTTTGGAGTGATCCCTGAGGTCACTCTAAAATGAGTGAAAATGAACATTTTCACCCAAATTTCACACCAAATTCACTCTATATCCACTCTTTTTTGTATTCACTCCTTTAAGAGTGAATATTTTCACTCGATTTTTTTTAGAGAGTACAAAACAATAACTATGTGGAAAAAATAAAGAAAGAATCAAAGCATAAACATATGTGCTAAATTGATCACAAAAGTTGTTAAATTGGATGCTCAAAAATGAAATCGAATGAACGAGCCCAGCATATACGTGATCACGTAACCACATCGTTCGAAATTAAATGGAGAAATAACGAAATGGTGCTTGTTTTACGAATTGAAATTAAAAAAAAAGTGTTAAATGAAATAATGTTAAAGGTAATTTGAATGCTTCAGAATGAATTTGAATGAAAAGATCATCAAATTGAAATACCGAACATGTCATCTACGCTAAAATTTGCTCAATTAAATGCAGTAATAATGAATTGGACTGCGAAATTGGCCGGGAAAACCTATATTATGGTAAATAGTGCTATCAAAGTCAAGATTTGTGATTGACCAGGTTCATACCACGTGACGTGAGTAATTTTTTTTTTTTATAGTGCACGATGAATATAACTAAAATCAAGGAGCGAGACTTTTCACAATTTTGTGTATTGTTGTTGTTTTTTGTCCTCACGTAAAATCAAAGGGTGGGTCTTTTTTGCTGCTGCTGTTGTTGTTGTTGTTGTTGTTGTTTTAAAGGGGATGGCTAGTAACTGATCAGTGGGAATTAGTGGGAATGCTGGGAGATGATTGTTCCAATCTTTGTGGGATGCATTTAATAGTACATTATGTATCTATTGTTGTGTGAGAATTATTTGCTTCAGAACGGTCTCATTTTCAAGTAATGTGCAGATTAATGCCCCGTCACTGACCAGGCACGCTAACCTGGAAACATTAGACTGCTCATTACGTGAGTATGAAACCATTCTGAAGCAAATAATTTTCACACAACAATAGATATATAATGTACTCTTAAATGAATCCCACAAGAATTGGAACAATCATCCCCGAGCATTCCCACTGATTCCCACTGATCAGGTACTAGCCATCCCCTTTAAAGAACAGTCATAAATGATAACATGAAAACATGAAGAACATTGATCTCCTGGCCTTTAACGTTCCTACACTGCACAACACCGAGCTGCCTTCATGAAATATTCCACTAAACACACCCGATACATTGATCTGATAATGCACTGCCAATTCCCCCCCCCCCCCCTCCCCACGGGCCCCGCACAGCACACATCTTTCATAAGGCAATAAACCTTTTCTCCCATCAGTCTGACTTTACTTTAATAAGCTGGCTTTCTTTGCTCGTGAAACTGATTATGTAGATGTCTTTCTTTTTTTTTTCAAGAGAGAGCTGCAATCACCAATACTTCTTCCATCAACTCTCGTGCTAACTTGTTAATCGTGGCTATTGTCAAATGAAGCGATGTTAGAGAGAGAGTCCTCACCCTCCAGCTCAAGAAGGTGTTACTTGGTGTCGGACATGAAGCTTCAGAAAATATGACTATTATACTGAATTATTTGCTTTACGTAGACCTAAAAGGGATGGGCTAGTTTTGGTTGAGAAGGGGATTCAGATTCCGACTTTTTGTGAGATAAATACAGAAGCTACTTTCACGAGATAGTTAAAGAGCATACAATTTTGAAAGGAATTAAAAATCATTTGATGAAAATCGGTTTCGACATGGCTGAGATACCAAAAAAGGTGAAAAACAAAGTGGTCTGAAATAAAAGGTATGTGCCACCTTTTATTAAACCAATTTGTATTTTTTTATATCTCAATCATTTCAAAGCCATTTGATGAAAATCGGTTTCGACATGGCTGAGATGAAAAAAAAAAAAAAAAATACGGGTAAAACAATGTGTGATCCTGCACCACAAAATCAACAAAAAGTCGCCAGACATGTTTTTTTTTAGTTAAGGGCAGATTCTGAAAGAACAGACTCTAATCTTTAAAATGATGTATACCTCAATTCAAATGGATTCTCCTAACCTACGTAAATATGGAAAGAAGGCCCACACTCTGGAAAAGTTTGAACTGAGAAAAGAGGCTCTGAAATACAGTGTCTATTCAATCGCTTAATCTTTACTAAGCCTTGCTACCTATGCCATGAATGACCCCCCAAAATGATGTAAACCAATGTAGCAACAACAATGAAGAGATTATCAGATTAATCTTAAATTGAGCATGCTCTATTAACACATTCTGTCCATGATAAATACCTGTTTTAAAAAGTAGTAGCGTCATTCCTTAAAAAGTTATGAGACATGAAAATGAAGAGTGTGTAAAGGATTTTCACGAAATTAAAGGCGCCTCTAAGAAAAATCTGATCACAATACTCTACCAAAAATGGGTTGTATAAAAACAACTAAAAATCCACTTTCCCATTGAATTTATGATCCCAAACTCGAGAATAATATATAAGAAAAATGGCTCTTTCAGAAAATATGGAAAATTTAAAATTGACTTGGTTGACCCATTTTACCTTTCTTGAGTTCTCACGTAAAAACAAGGGGTGCGACTTGGTTTGTTTTGTGATGCACGGTCACATGTGGTTTTTAATAAAAGGTATGACCCACCTTTTATTCAAACCAATTTATGGTTTTTCATATCTCAGTCATTTCAAAGCCGAATGTCATAAACATACATACACACACACACACACACACACACACACACACACACACACACACCAACTCCTCTTACAATTAAAATGATTTCTAATAATTTGTATTTATAGGGGCCTACCTCACAGTAATATTACTCCCCTTCTCAACTAAAACTATGTACGGTTCCTTTAACGAAGCACTGAACGCCTGCAAGCAGACATCAAACAGCTATCATACATGTATTGGACCAACGACTAAAGTTAATCAGCTGTGGATAATGAGATAGCTATGATAAATTATAGTGCCTTGCCTCGGGGCACATCCACTGCGGCAAAGGGGACTCATACCAGTAGGGATTGAGAACCCGTGATGCAGCCATCCACAAAAAGCCAACACAACGCAACACACACAACCAGCAGTTGAAATTGTCGGTTTTTATTGATGGCCACGTCGCAAGCTAAAAGAAGTGAAAAGCAAAACATTGAAACTGCGATTTTGAATAAAAAAGATGCTTAACTTTCTTTGCAATCTTGAGTGCACTGACAACAGTCTCTCTCTCTCTCTCTCCCTCTCTCTCTCTCTCTTTGTATTTTCTCCGTGCTTCAGAGTAGTGTAGGTACCTACGCAAAAGTTGTAAAGGGTGTAGAGTCATTTCTCTGGGTCTTTATGTTTTGTTTATATTCCTTTCTTTTTTTAGTGAGAGAGAGAGAGAGAGAGAGAGAGAGAGAGAGAGATTTCGAGGAAAAACGTTATGTCGACATAATTGTTTAAACAGGTTGAACGTTTTTTTGTTTTGTTTTGTTTTGTTTGATGGGTTGGTTTTCGTTATTTATAGTATAGTATTAAGGGAGTCAGTAATCTTTCAGTAGTTGTCTTTTACTCCCTGTCAATTAGGCGGAGGTAGAGTTTGGAGGCATGAATTTTTGATGTGTTCGATGATGACAGGTTTTGCTGGATTCTCTGTCCCTCGGAACGAACTTAATCTCGCAAAGTATGGGAATGTTACAAATACAATCATGTAAGTGTGAATTTGCCAGGGGGATATTTTCCTCTGATTAATTTTTTTTTTTCGGCATACACCTGGAAAAATGGAAAAGTACAGTGATCTGACACGATACAATAATGTAGGTTGTAGTAGTATTCTGTTGCAAGCGTGAAGGTCGTTTATGGTGTTGCCATGGCAACATTATTTTTGTTTGTGTCTGTGTGTGTGTGTGTGTGTGTGTGTGTGTGTGTGTGTGTGTGTGTGTGTGTATGTGTGACATGCGCATCACATGACTGTAGCTGAAAAGTACCATAGCAAGTTTTACCATTTGCGGCGTAAGCCCGTGTAACAGCTTTGCCTAGAGCGAAGCTCAGAACGCTCCCTTCCATTCAGTCACCTGCTGACCTCGTTGGATAGAGCGTGTCATCTTTCGTGTCTTCTAAAAATCTTGTACGGTCCCATCCGTGACCATTCGTTTTTTGCTCTTTATAGCGATCATAGGACATGATACTAGTTTTAGCTGGATGTTCACTAGCGTTCTCCAATTTTGTTGTGTGTGAAAATCTCTCAGGAACGATCTGAGAAAGGAACAAACATTAACAAACGTTGACCTAGCGAAGAAGAAGAGTGCCTTTGATGTGTATGCACTCCCATTATAACGACCATGGTTATAATTTCGAAATTCGGTTACAACGAAGTAAAAATTCAGGCCGCATCATCTATGTATTTCTATTGTTGATTTTGTTTGGTTATAACAAACTTTCGATATCACGAAAGAATACTGTCGGTCCCGAGGATTTCGTTATAACGGGAGTCCACTGTAGTGCTGTAGGTATCTCTTTGACCACTTGGTTGACACATCAGCTGAGATTCTTGGGTCTGTTGAGAGCCTTGCGTTCACTCGCTTTCTCTGTAAGTTTTGGATGTGTGAAGATCTCTCAGGTAATAAACTTAGTTGACGCGTCATTTGAGGCTGTGGAGACTAGAAAACGTCTGGCGGAAGTACAAAATGTTTAAGGTAGGTGAGATATTTTCCTACATCGTTTGTGCATTGTGATTATATGGGACCTTGCATTACTAAACCAATAAAAAGTCGCCACACTTGAATTCTCAGTAAAGTACCGATTCCGAAAGAGCAGACTCTAAGCTGTAACTCAACTAAAATGGACTTTCCTCTCCTTAATAACGGAAAGAACGGTCACACTCTTGAAAAATGTGGTCTGAAAAAAGAGGCCCTGAAATATAGAGTCTATTCAAGCACTTTAGTACCACGTCGTGCAAGTTGTGTGACGAATCGGGACAAATAACAGGATGGAAACCACCTTAGCAATAAGAAAAAAAGAATTATCAGATTAATCTGAAATTGAGCAAGCTTTATTAAAACAATCATATGAATAATCACTGCTAACTTTTACGCAGTAGCATCGTCTTTTCAAAGTTCTTAGAGTTGAAAGCGAAGAATTTAACTTTCCAGGAATAAAAGGGGAATCTGTCATGTAAAAGGCATAGTATCACACTATTCTACAAAAAGAGGGTTTACACAAATTTTTCCCCTTTATTTTATTATCCAAACTTAAAGAATACAAAATGCTGAGTAAGAAGATCTCTTTCAGATAGTATGGACGACTAAGGATTGACTTGGTTAACCTGGAATTTTTTTTTTTGAGTTCTCACGTAAAATTAAGTGGTGCGACTTATTGTTAGTTTTGTGATACACGGTCATGTAAAGATCTGCTTTGTTTTTCATTGAATACAGCCACACGCGTGTGGTTGTATTCACAGAATGAAAAAAACATTCCACTAAGTGGTATTAGCTGAACTGTTCATTATTTAGACAAGCCCCAACTCACGCATTCTTATGGCTAGGCTGCCATTTCATCATCCTAAGTACTTGTTAATTGCAATTTGTAATAAGTTTATTGTTTATTGTTTATTCCCCATCCAAATCACTACAAATTCTGAAACTCTGTAGGCCTCCTAAGTATTACTATTTTATATTTGTTCAAATGTACAAATGTGAAAATCATCCAGGTGTTTAATAATAAACCTCATCAGCCACGATACATTGTCTAAATGCTACAGTCACACACGGCCGGGTCACAAAATGAAATTGGTCCGGGTGAAAATGAGGCGGATTAAACCCGGAATGGAGGGTTTATGCTACTGGACAGTCACACACGGCCGGATTTCGAACCGGGTCCATAAGGCATCAAAACCTTATCGACCCGGCTCGAGCCGTAGAAATCCATATTGGCCCGTATCGAACCGTATAAAAATCCGCTTTAAATATTTTTCGACCCCTATCGACCGGGCATGTCAACCCGCTTCGACCCGTAGGTACCCTACCGACCCGGATGTAAATCTTGTCATCATCCGTTGCATGAAGGCAATGCGTATACGGCAAGGGTCCATACGGTTTTACGCTGCGGGTTGCAGCGGGGCGATGCCAGTCAATGCGGTTCGAACCGGGTCAATTCGGATATCAATACGGAATTTAAATCCGTGAGAAAATTTTGAACATGACCAATTTTTTTTTTTTTTTCACCGCCGTATCGTAGCCCCTGGAATCCATCAGGAATTGACACGGGTTGCGATGCGGGTCAATGCGGGTCTCTACGGCTCGCTCCGGGTTGATACGGTTTTAATTCCTCAAGGACCCGATTCGAAATCCGGCCCTGTGTGACTGTAGCAATAGAGACCGTTAACTCTTTATGTGCCATGATGGAAACCCCCTGTGTGCCACGTTATTCTGCGACACGAAGGTAGTCATGCTTTGAGAAAGAATATGTTTTTCCCATCTATATAACTTCTACAAATTTCTGTTAAGCTGGACATAATAGTGAGCAAGGTTGAAGAGGAATGCCAAGCTTTGCTTTGGTATAAATATTGTATGACAAATCTATTTCTTTTAATTTTCTTAATGACCAGTTGCTACACTACTGAAAAGACATGACTTTTGCATATGAAACCATGAGAGAAACTTAGAATTTACATGTAAATTTAGTTGGAAACACCGTTTGCTAGTCAATTACCACATAGAATGCAAGCTGTATATGAACGGAACAAAAGCGCGAGAAAAGCTTTGATTGTACCGCGGGATTAGGCGATTTATCGATCGGTTTAAGCGGATTAGTGCGTTTGAGCAGAATATGCGAAGTTGGCACGCCGTCGACTGAGTAGGACGTGCGAACGTGGCACATAAAGAGTTAAACTGGTAACATAATTTAACAGTGCATTAGAACAAATGCGGCTATTTTAGCTGATATTACTATTTACTGAATAGATTTGTACATACTACTCGTTATTTTTTCACGGTTCTAATATTTTTGTACATGCAGGCTTTCCAAGGTTACTGGCTGTTACTTCTATTATTGATTGACCGTAAAGGTAAAAACAATTATAAACATGATAATAATAATGTAAGATATGAACACAAATTGGTATGGGTATTATTGGTGATGGCAAACAATGGTATTGATATTCCATATTGATTACAATTCGGCTATTAGTTACACACACACACACACACACACACACACACACACGCACGCACACACGCATACACACGCATACACACACAAAGATTGCAATTGAAGAGTTTGTTCGCAAAAACCGATAAGTCCATTTTTGAAGATTTTGACAGACATAAATTGAAGTTTAACATTGGTATTTGACATTGACTACAATTCAGACAACAGTGATGATTTCCACGAACATCATATGTGTTGCATGCAGTGGGATGTCTGAATGTAATGACTAAAAATACTACTTCCAGTCATAATAACACGTGTTTCGTTGGACATTAATTTTGTGCAACAAATATAAATACATCATGCTTATTTATGTTAATGTCTATGTGCGTGCACAATGGATATAATATAGTATGACCCTGCACCTCAAAACAAACAAAAAGTCGCAAGACATGAATTTTTATGCCTCCACCACGAAGTGGTGCCGGAGGCATTATGTTTTCGGGTTGTCCGTCCGTCCGTCCTTCCGTCCGTCCGTCTGTCCGTCCGTCCTTCCGTCCGTCCGTCCGTCTTTCCGTCCGTCCGTAATGAATTTTGTGGACAAGGTAACTATCAAAAGCTGTTGAGGTATCCTTATGAAACTTGGCATGTATGTGTATTAGGGGGTGAAGTTGTGCCTATCAACTTTTGGGTGCACGTGCTCAAGGTCAAAGGTCAAAAGGTCAAGGTCAAATACATAAAATTTCACTATTTCCACCATATCTGTGCAATGCCTGAAGATATTTTCTTGGAACTTAGTGCATACATGTATTACCCAATTTAGATTCTCTGGTGAAAGTTTGGGTCATGAGGTCAAAGGTCAAAGGTCAAAAGGTCGAGTAAAAGTATTAAAACTTCTTTTTTTTCTGTAAATTGGAGAATTGTTCAAGGTATCTTCATGGAACATAGTATATACATGTACTGACTGGCAGTGATTATCTAGAGAATGTAGGGTTCATGGGGTCAAAGGTCAGGGGTCAAAGGTCAAGTGCAACACTTCAAAATTTTACTATTTCCCTCATGTTCATGCAATGCCAGCAGGATTATTATTTTTATTTTTTTTTACACTTGGTGTATGCATGTGTAACCTAATAGAAATTCTCTGGAGAGTTTTTCTTTTCTTTTTTTTTTGCCTCAAAGGTCAAAAGGTCAAAGATCAAGTGAAAGTGCTGAACTAACTTTTTCCTCCATATCTCGGAAGTGGCTCAATTTATCGTGGAACTTACTGCATATTTATGCATGTTCTACCTGAAAGTGATTATCTTATGAATTTTAGGGTCAAAGGCCAGATGAACATGGTAACAATTTACTATTCAGTACAGAAATTGCACTTTTTTTCCATACCGGTACCATGAAAATTACTCAATGCATAAATGTATGAATGGGTCAAAGTCAAGTTAAAGTCCTTAAATCCCCAAATACATGCTCTCCTATTCATCAAATTAAACCAAGGTCAAGGAAGGAGAACATTCAACACATTTGTGACAAACTTGTCATTTCAGTATTTTGCCAGTTTTGTGAAAATGTAATCACACATTGTCCACATGTACTATCTAGACCTATTAGGAGAATCATGCATTATGGCGGAGGCATACCAGTCGCCATAGCGACATTTCTAGTTAGTTAAGACTTTAAGCTTTAAAATAATGTATAACTCAAATCAAATGGACTCTTCTAACATATCTAAATATTGGAAAGAAAGCACAGACTCAGGAAAAGTGTGAACTGAGAAAAGAGGCTCTGAAGTACAGTGTCTATTCAAGCGCTTAATCTTTACCAAACCGTGCTGGCTGTGCGATGAATGGGACAAAAAAAAAAAGGAAGGAAACCACCAGAGTAACAACAATGAAGGGATTATTAGATTAAACTGAAATTAAAGGTGCCTCTTTAACACATTTTGTCCATAATTAATGCCAACTTTCAAAGCAGTAGCACTATCCTTTCAAAAGTTATTAGAGTTGAAAGTGAATAGTGTGGACAAGGTTTTTTCAGAAATGAAAAAGGGATTCTAAAGACACATCTAATCAGACTATTCTACCAAAAATGTTCGAGATAATCTGCTTAAGAAACACACTTTCCTGCCCGTTTTATGATACCAAATTTCAGCATGACGTAAAAGGAGACCCACTTTTTCAGAAATTATGAAAAATTCCAGTTCGGCTAGTTTGACCCATTTCACTTATTTTCAGTCCTCACGCAAAATCAATGGTCTTCTTTTTTCATTATGCTAAAATTTGGTATCATAAAACGGGCGGGAAAGTGTGTTTTACATGACGCAAATCTCTCGTTTGAAGAGGCTACACCCCCGTAAATAATGCCAGTGTATATCTTGGCAATCAATGACTTAAAATCAAAGATATAAAACACCTGTTTCTTGACCCTGGCCTAATCTAAGCATCAGTCATCGCCACAGCACCACAGGAGGGGGGGGGGGGCACCGCGAGAGGAGGAGATTGTTTTGGTTTTGGCATGGGCTATGTAGCTCCATGGTGCGTGTGTGTGTGTACGTGTGTGTGTGTGTGAGTGTAGACATTCAGCGTATGCAGACAGAGCATGCCTGTACTGCAGTGACCGGAACTATTGTCATTCCATTTTGTCTCTCCCCTTCTCCCTCCCCCATCTCTCCCCCCCCCCCCCTCTCTCTCTCTCTCTCTCTCTCTCTCTCTCTCTCTCTCTCTCTCTTTCTCAATGATCCAGTCAGCAGGCTGATTGTAACCAGGGAGGTAGTCTCACCTTCCTGTTGTAACTCACTGCCAAATAGCACATTGTCAGCACCGGCAAACTGGCAATGCTCTCCTTCTTATTCCTGTATTTTCGTTATTTACGGGTCATTTTTTTCCGTTCGAAATGTAAAATGGATGACCATAGAATTTCTCAATAGAACATAAAATTGAAAACTTTAGAAAGGGTAGAGAAAATTGAGTTCACTTTGAATGGTCTGCCACAGGCAGATATCCTTATCATGCTCTTACGTAATACGACAGCTGCTGGAGTCATCAAACCCTGGCTTGGCCTCCAGGTTTGTCACGCCTGAGCAGAAAGTTTATTTGCAATGGACAAATACTTTGACTCCCAACTCCCAAACGAAAAATAATGAAAGCGGTACAGCACCCCACTTTCTGAGGTGGAATTTGGGGTCTCGCCTCAAACGAGGGATTGACGGCATGATAGCAGTTTAAAACCTTGTACACACTCTCACTTCCAACTCTAATAACCTTTGAAAGGATTGTGCTACTGCTTTGAAAGTTGGCATTAATTATGGACAGAATGTGCTAATGAGGCATGCTTACTTTCAGTTTAATTTGATAATCTCTTCATTGTTGTTACTCTGGTGATGCACTTCCTGTTTTTTGTCCCATTCATTGCACAGCCAGCACGGTTTGGTAAAGATTAAGCGCTTGAATAGACACTGTACTTCAGAGCCTCTTTTCTCAGTTCACACTTTTCCCGATTTTGCGCTTTCTTTCCAATATTTAGGTCCATTTGATTTGAGTTATACAGTTTACATCATTTTAAAGCTTAATGTCTGCTCTTTCAGAATATGGTCTTAAGTAAAAATACAGATCTGTCGACTTTTTGTTCGTTTTGTGGTGCACGGTCACATACAACGCTCAACCCTAATTCTTCCTCCCTAAATCAAAAACAAACAAGAATACAAAAAAAAAAAACCAACAGACAGCAAATCAAAGCAAAACAAAAACACACAAAAAACCAAAACCATGGACAATAAGTATATTCATAAAATATCAAAACTGTTATAAACTATGGCATTTATATGAACATTTCAGGTTTGATAGCGGGCTTCAATATACACTATAGCTTATTAACAGATTCAGTCAAACCGGCTCATTTAAAGTAGACGCATAAACTTGATTTTCCATTACAACACTAGGTAGTATAGAGCCTTGATAGATATATTACATACGCATTATAGAGACAGGTCTACTCGATAATGTTTCTAGTTTCAACTGGATGCTCCTTAAGTACTACGCGAGCAACTCTTTCTATGAAATAAAGGGAAATCAACCAACATATAGGTGCGTTGACTTTATTTTGGTCAGCTGTAATTTGCTGTAGGCCCGCTGTATAGGCCTTCCTGGAACTAAGATTTGACGAGTTTTATCGCAAAACGAGATAACTCCATTACTGTTTAGTTGAGATATTTGTGATTAAAGCTGATAAAATATCAAAAAAAATATTCAGAAATACCAGATGTTTTTAATAACACATTCGAAAATATTCCGTGTTTTGTCACAAGTGAGGTATTACTGCAAAGGTTTGATTTTGCTCTATCTGATGATGGAATTAAAGACTTCGAAATATTTATAAATGGTTATTTTTTAAATATTAAAGCTTATTCTATTAAATCTTATTTTGCAATTAAACTCGTCATATGAATGTCGTAGAGAAGGATAGAAAAGATTTAAGGAATTTCAAATTGGATTTTGAATTGAATTCAAATTAGAATTGGGACATATTTCAAAAGAAATAAACCACCTCAATTCTGTTATAATTTTTTAAAAGCAATAAAAGGTCCAATCGGCTTTACACAAAGATAAATACTGTTACATGTACAACAAACACAATGGATCCATATGAAGAGTTTGTTTGCAAAAACCGATAAGTCCATATTTGCCAAATGGAGATATTCATGCCGTCAAACCCCCGTTTGAGGCGAGACACCATCGCCAAACGAAGCTGATGGGGTGCTATACCACTCTAACGATTCCTAGTTTGAGAAGTTGGAGTAGATGTATTTGCCCACTGAAAAATAACTTTCTACTCAGGCGTGGCAAACCTGGAGGCCAACCCAGGGTTTAATGACTGCAACAGCTGTCATATTACGTAAGAGCATGATAAGGATATCTGCCTGTGGCAGACCATTCAAAGTGCACTCAATTTTTATGCCTCCGCCACGAAGTGGTGCCGGAGGCATTATCCCCGCGTTCACATTGGTCCCCGCGACGCGGGGACAGCCACAAGAGATCTTATCTTTTTTACGACTGACCGTTCACATTGGTATCTCATCTGTCCCCGAGCTGTGGGGGCAATTGGGACTTGGGGCGAGCTCTGCCAGGCATAGCGCATGCGCACATTTGATGACCACAGCTGGACGCTATCAATTTCGCCCCAAGGTCACTCTCCCCTCCAAATCTTGTCCCCGTACCCGACTTGCTTGGCGGGGACGGGGGGACAAGTCCCAGTGAGCGTTCACATTATGGTTTTGGAGGAGAAAGTCCCACAGCTCGGGACTTTCCCCGCGTCGCGGGGACCAATGTGAACGCGGGGTATGTTTTCGGGTTGTCCGTCCGTCCGTACGTGTCTACGTATGTCCGTACGTACGTCCGTACGTTCGTCCGTACGTCCGTACGTCCGTCCGCTTTCGTTTACGCGATAACTTGAGTAATATTTACTGGAATTTTACCAAACTTGGTCCAAGTATGAAGTATGATGGGGCAATGATTTGATTAGATTTTGGGTGAAATCGGCTAAAGGTCAAAGGTGAAAGGTCACGATCAAATCATGAAATTGCATCCGTTTACGCGATAACTCAAGACTGGATGGAGCAAATTTCACCAAACTTTGTTGGAGGATGATGTATGATAGGACAATTACTTGATTAGTTTTTCAGTGAAATCGGACAGAGGTCAAAGGTCAAAGATCAAGGTCAAATCCTAAAATTTATCTGTTTGCGTGATAACTCAAAACTGGATGAAGCAGCTTTCACCAAACTTGGTCCAAGGATGATGTATGATGGGACAATTAGTTGAGTAGATTTTAGTGACATTGGCAAGAGGTCAAAGGTCATATGGTCAAGGTCAAATGCTAAAGACGTTGCTATTTCCCCCATATCTATGCAATGCCCGCAGTTATTTTCTTGAAACTTAGTGTAGACATGTACTACTGCGTAAAGATTCTCCAGAGAGAGTTTCATGTCATAAGGTCAAAGGTCAAAAGGTCAAAGGTTAGGTGAAAATGTTGCAATATCACTTTTCTCGCAAGTGGTTCAATGTATCTTCATGGAACTTGGTAAATATGCATGTACTGACTGGCAGGGATTATCTCGGGAATTTAGGGGTCATGGGTCAATAGTCAGGGGGGTCAAAGGTCAAGGTCAACTCCTCAAAATGTTACTATTTCCCTCATATACTAGTTTATGCAATGATTGCATTATTAGTTTTAAAATTCAATATATGTACATGTACTTAATGGAGATTCTCTTGGAAATTTCCTGCCAGAAGGTCAAAGGTCAAAGGTTAAGGGTCAAAGGTCAGGTTTAAATGAAAAAAAAAGATATATTTTGTACTGTAATTACACTCTTTCTTCATACCTTGGAAATTATACTCAATGCATAAACTTATAATAAGGTCGGTCAGAAGTCAAGTAAAAATTTTCAGTTCCCCAAATATGTGTACCTGCACTCTTTAATAGACAATTATAGCAAACCCAGATCATGGAAAGTGAACTTTAAAGATATTTCTGACATATTGGGGAAAAAAAGGGCGTTCAAAAATTAACTAATTGCCTATGTGATTTCCCATTGATCCATGTTACTTGTTATACATTCACAGGTGTACGACAGCACCTTTAACAATAATGATCTTCCTGAGCAGTCCCCCCCCCCCCCCCCACCACCACTTCTTCCGATTACCCATTTTTAAAAACGCCACAATTCCCACACATTGTTCATTGTAGTTTAATGGGAGTAAATGGGGAAAAAATACAATGCAGCTTGTCTACTGATCACATGCTCAAACAATGAATACGCACTTGTATGGGACTCTGCTGATACCTCGGATGGTATGTGCTGGTAAAAACTAAGACACACATGTCAATAAAAAAAGCAACTTTGAATAACTTCAATATTTTTGTTGGGGGGGGGGGTTGATGAGGGGAGTGGGGAATGTTTGGGAATATTACATTTGTGCAAGTTCCTCATCCTCACTATGCAAGTTGATACCAAGCACTCAAATACATGTATTTAAGATTGCTTTCTGTGAAAGCAATGACTATACGTGTAGGAAGGGGGGGGGGGGGGGAGGGGTAAGCACACCGAGTTGAGGAAAGTGATGTATCACATACGCAAACTAGATTGATGTGAGTCATTCTCAGCATGTACGTTGTCCAAGCATTACGCCCGAAAGGCACGCTCACTGTTGACACGTGTACTGTTGATTTTTTTTCTCCCCCTTTCTGCATGTCCTCCATCATGCCTGTTTTGTGTGGAAAGACTCTGAAGGGTTCGATTTATAGCATTAGGTTTTGCAAACACATGCTTGTAGTTAAGTTATTATTGGTCATATGCAAAGTGAGGTACATTCTGATATGTGTTACAACATTTATTGTACTTATGGTAATAGCATTCAAGTGCATAACAGAATTTTGTTTTGCGTTCTGAAAGTTTTGCATGTGATTTTTTTAATGCATATACGCTTTTGATTAAAAAAAAAAGAGTTACTCTACTAAAAAAATTTTCCGACTTCCTCACAATTACATGTACATGTACATTGTAGGTCCACTCCAAAATTTGTCAGAAAAAAAGTGTCCAAATTGTATTGCATACTACAATGTATATGAACAATGTATGTGTGTAATGGGGGCGGGGGGGGGGGGCACAATGTACTGGGCATACAGTACCTGTCCTTGGCTCCTAGCGGGTTTAAGAAGTTCAAAGTCCAGAAATGATGTTTCCTTGTGTCCAACCAAGTACAATGTGATGTCAATCTTCCTGTTCTTCTGCCAAAGTTTTGATTTATCATTAAATGAGAGGCCTTTTGAACTTGGATCTTACCTTTATCTAGGTTTTGTTGTCTTATTGTCTAGTTGCCTTTAGGACAGCTTCATGAAATTTTGAGAGGAACAGAGTTGGGTGTATCCAATCACTTATAGATTTCGTGTCACATTTCAAATTTTGTTGAGACTGCCTTTAAAGACTGTGACAGAGCGCTGGTACCAGGGAGGTGGGTGGGAACAATTTGTAGTGATATTAATAGTAATACCCCAGAAAAGGGGTGCCCCTTCTGCTTCCAAAGTAAACAAGAAAGAACATTATCATTTTGTTACTCGCCACTGCAATCGTGGCTAAATAAGATGAAAACAACAAAACAGGTTAGATAATTATACAGAAGTAAAGAAATCAATGACCAGTCGCATGTACTGTAATTGTGTCTTTTAAGCTCATAGAAGTAACAACAAATTAATTCATACATGAAAAATGTACAAGTTTGTACATAATAACTCTGCTTTGTAATGCATTACACAGTAGCTAGTGGTGCAAATTAAACGTGGGATATTAATTGACCAGTGTAGTTTGCATTTAGTGAAAGATAATGTAACATATATCTTTACCTTCTTCATGTCACATGTAAACATTTTATTTTATTTAATGATGTCAGTGTCCATTTGAACTGATACATTGTATTGATGTGTAATCATAATGAGAACACAAAAATATTATTTGAAGTAACAAAATCTCACAGTTGCGATGAGACTTTGTGAATAAGTTTTGTACTACCTATATATTTGTTGTCATGGTTTCTTTCCCTTTTTGTTTCCTCAAGGTGTTCACCCTTGATTTAACTGTCCAGTCAAGTGAAAACATGTCAGATAATGTAAGATTGTAATTGTAAAAAGACAGAGACGCTATTATGAATAACTGGTGTTCGTACTACTTTGTTCACATATTAAACAACATGTTATGATATGTTTTTATCACAAGCAAGACATGTTAATAAACTGTTCTAAGAACACAGAAATGTCAAAGAAAAAAAAGAAGAAAAATAAAGATATTTCTGGCAAACCTGTCATTTCGATATTTTGACAGTTATGTGAAACTGTCATCACACATTGTGAAGACATTGTACTATACACCTATTGGGAGAATCATGCATTATGGCGGAGGCATCAGTCGCCATAGCGACATTTCTAGTCTCTATTCTTTCTCAAGTTTTAGATTTGATATTCTATTGAGAAATTCTATAGTCATCCGTTTTTAATTTCGAACGAAAAAAATTGACCGATAAATAACGAAAATACAGGAATAAGAAGGAGAGCATTGTAGAAATTTGTCGACACACACACGCACCATGGAGCTACATAGCCCATGCCAAAACCAAAACAATCTCCTCCTCTCGCGGGTGCCCCCCCCCCCCCCCCCTGGCGGTGACTGATGCTTAGATTAGGCCAGGGTCAAGAAACAGGTGTTTTATATCTTTGGTTTTTAAGTCCTTGATTACCAAGATATACACTGGCATTGTCTACGGGGGTGTAGCTTCTTCAAACGAGAGATTTGCCTCATGTTTGCGATTAAAGGTCAAGAAAAATAAAGAGAATAATAAGAAAATTTGGCTTCTTTTGACCATAACTTCAAAAATATACCTTTATGTATGTAGTGACCAATATATCATTTAAACGATATTATTTTGTACTTTATGACAGAGATCGTACTTCAAAATCTTCAAAAATGGACTTATCGCTTTTTGCAAACAAACCCTTCATATTATCATAATATTGAACCATACAGAAGAAAAGATTACATGGCGATATGACTGAATTACGATAATTTTATACTGTATTTGAGGGACTGAAGTGTACATGGTGTTCAAAGGTCGGCTAGGTCAAGAATACATGGTTTATTCCATGAAATGTTTATTCAAAAACAAAGTAGCTTAGCGTTAACACCTTGCCTATGTCACTATTCTTGCAGATCGCTGAGTTATTGTCCATCTGAGGTGAATTGTACGAAACCTACTTTTTTCCAGCTTCTTGATTTGTAAGGTTTCTTTTTCACATCGCTGCAATCTCTGTTGAGCACATTCTTTCCTGCATTCATTTCATTGAATAAAAATAAGAGATGAAAGGCATTGATTGCTACGTTCATTCAGCAGGATCAAGTACATTACCCTGCAAAGGACATCGTGGAGACGTCTCTACGACCACCACGTGACGTAACCAGCAATACTCTAGTTGCCAACAGGTTGCCCCCGAAGTCTCCAAGCAAATAAGAACAATCATTTTAGGGGCTGGCCTAATTTTGGTTTAGGAAGAGGAAAACCTCTATTGATATGAATACTTTGTGCTTTTCTGTTTAGCTTCAAAGACATTTTTAAGGATAGCTGTTGAGTCTCTTGACACATTCTTATCTTACAGTTGGTTTGATTGTTCATTTTTTTTCTTTTGATTCCTTAGATACCTATTGTGCAAAAGGTCACATGTGTCCAAACATCAAGCAACAGTTAGAAAACATGTGCCCTAACATCACCGTTGGAGCGAACGGCGAATATGTCAAACTCACTCCTAAATACGTGTCACGTGATCATCTCCTCTATGACGTATCGGTTCCACAGAAAGTCAGAGGAACAGAGAACTTCTATTGCGCTTACCCGGGTATTGTTGTTTTTGTTCTTAGTCGGTATACCATATTGGCATGTGATGATGACTTTCTATTTCTCATTTGCAATCTTCACCTGTTGATCAGGAGACGGAGATTCACTAACACGCGATGCTTACTTCTGGCAATACTGAAATTTAGACAGCAAAGGTTTAAAGGAAAACCAAAACCCACAGACCAAATGTGAATTAAGAGAAAGCAGCAACATTAATAGTAGAACACATCAGTGAAAGTTTGAGGAAATCGGACAATCGATGCATATTTATGAATTTTTGAGGTTATGGTGTTGGAATCGCTGGAGAGATTGAGCGTGTGCTTTGAACGTGTGATTGATGTGTGTGCGTGTGGGTGTGGTGGTGGTGGGGGCGGGGGTCAAATAGTCATTTATGTCCGTCCCATTATTCTCTCTCCAACAGCTTGCAAGTCCAACCCTTGTCGTTACGGACAGACGTGTAGAGAAACTCTGGACGGGTACCAATGTCTCTGCGCTTCACCGGCCGTTACGGGCAACACGTGTAGGCCTACATAAGTATACGAATGTTTTACATCTAAAAAAAAACTTGACATTTAACTAATCGCGTTAGTTGAGGGAAACTATTTTTGTTCTTTTCCTCTTTTTTTTTGGCCAGAAATGATATGAGCAAAGAAATTGGGAGTGTGTACATTTTTTTTTTTTATTATTGCATGTATTTCAGCTATAGGTCCCGCGACCAGCTGCCTTGCAAGATAGTGTGCAAAACCAAATTAAGTATATTTTACGGCCTAAGATGACCATATCATTTCTTTATATCAGCTTTCCGCTTGCATTTATCCAGTGGTTAAAAAAAAAAAGAAGCTGCGCAGTAATTTCTCCCTCATACATAGAAATCTAAGAACCTCTTAACCCATGCTAATTCCTTTCGATCTATACAGAAAAAAACCCCGGAAACAGACAAACAAACAATCAAATCACCGTGTTTTTGCTCAAAATTAATTTCCCGATGTTTTCAAATTGAAGCTGACGCCGAGGCTGATACGCTAGCTGCTGTCATAGAATTGTGTACATGGGACTTCACTGATAAAGTAGACTTACGTATTGCAAATGTAAGATAGTTGTTCCTCGAATTGCCGTCTTTCAGTTGGTCAGTAATGAAAATTATTCGGTGCTATGACATCTGGAATGCTAAATAAAGTAAAGTTTCAACATTTTGTTAATCGGTTCAATGATTATGATTCGATTCATTTCATTTCTGTATTTCTTTTTATCGATCAAGCAATATCATGAAGATTTACCTGGTCAAAGGCATTAAAACAAATCAGCTGTAAGGAGGAACTTATGTTTCCCTATTTGCAGAGGGATAAAGGAAAGAACGATGCAGAAGGCCGCCAACGTAAGCAGAAGCTTGAAATGTTGATGGCCTTTAAAGAAAGTACACTTAAAAAGAGAAATTCCAAATCAGTATGTTGAGTGAAGGTGAGTATAATGGTGTAGTAGCTTATGCTCATTAATTTCAAATAATCAGATAGAAAGAAAAAAAAAAAACGAGAAAAAGAGATTAGATTGATCTTCACAGCGGTGACCACAACATAAGTGTAGGAGTTCGCTACAAGTCACAGCTAGTTTATAAAAATTGTTATTGCTCCGTAAAAAAGGCTATGTTGTAAGTTTGAACAAAGCAATATGTATGTATGTGTGTGTGTGTGTGTGTGTGTGTTTAGAATTTCTAGTGTGATGATGATAATGGAGCAATTTCCAGAAGCCTTCTTCAAATTAAACAGGAGTTTTGCATTTTGTAATTCCCGACTTTCTACACGGTGTTTTTATCATCCCTAATTCCACCCCCTTCGTAGCATTCCCTTTTAGTCCCTGCAAAAACAAGATCCGAAACGAAGCCGGTAAATACTGCAGGTCTCTCCCTGGAGGAAGTATACCATTGCCTCGAAACAAAACCTACCTTCTCGATCTGCTCGCCTATATCAACTGCACTTGTGGTTTGGACGAATTATGGCTGGATTGTCACTGCTGCTGGCAAACGAATGGGACATCGTGGGACTGGAATAATCGGACTACCACTGGGGACTGGGTGTGCTCTAAATCTGACGCGTCAAAAAGTAGTCTTCTAACTTCAGTCTACAAGGACGAAATTCCAGGTTATCATTAAATAACATAATACTCTCTTGACTATAAAGCTCAACATTCACGGAAATTTGTAGATTAATATACATTGCCTTTGCTTAAGGCATTCTATAAAAAAATAAATGAATAAATAAATAAATGTCATTATTATCAGGATCTTATATCAAATTTGCTGATCGCGAACCATTTGCATTTCCACGACTTATCAAATCGCATTTCGTTGATGTGATCGTTGAAAAGTCGAATCGAACTAAAGCTCATCTATATGAATATTCCAATTTTGGTTGAAGTTTGACTGTGTCTCCCATCTCTAAAGATTTTTGTTAATTTCTCCGAAGTCTACAAAGTTGACACAAATCCCTATTTCATTTTTCATCGTGTTGTGCTCTCGCAGATCATCTCAAAAAGGTTACAAAGAGGAGCATCCTAGCTGTGAAGAGCAGCGCTGCCTCTGGCGAAGATGTGGAATTCATTGCTTCTGGTAGTGAGGAAAGAGGATTTGTATGTGTCGACGAGGACTGATGGCGCTCTCCATGTCGGGGAACCCCCAGGATCCCCGGTGATGTCAAGTCAGATTCAGTCCCCTTTGACTAATTGTCCGCGAGCTCTTTACTCGTCGGGTATAGCCATATACACTTTTCCCTTTGCATGGGCACACTACATGTCCATAAATCTCATATGACTTCGTAAATGCCCGGAATAGATATAGCAGAATTTTTGAACATGTTTTAGACTCTTTCAGATGATAAGAAGCACATGAGAATAGACAAATTGATTTAAAAAAAAACGATAGCAAAAAAAGAAGAAAAGACATGTGAAATTATTAATATTTCATATTTTTCTGATGATAATTTAGAACACATTCTCCAAAATTACTTTATTACTTGAAAAATTCTGAACTAAGTCAATATCATATCTTTGTTTTCTCCATCTTTTTAAGCAAAAACAATTTCAATATGAAAGTGTGTTCGTCTTTTCAGAGATTCCTGAAGCTTGCTTATCAGCAAATGAGTTAAAACAACTAGAAAAGCATTCGGAGAGAGAGAGAGAGAGAGGAAACAACTACTGAAAGTTCCTGTCATGTTATAGAGTGCCATAATATATATTTTACTGCGTGATTAAACAGTGAACGTTTTACCAAGTAAAATTCGAAACGTTGGTGTGTATATTATGTGACGATGCTTCACAAAACCAACAAAAAGTCGCCGTACATGGATTTTTAGTTAAGGGCAGATTCTGATAGAGCAGACTCTAAGCTTTAAGATAATGTAAAACTAAATTCAAATGGACTCCCCTAACCTATAAATACTGGAAAAAAAGAAGAACAAACTCTGGAATAGTGTGAACTGAGAAAAAAGAGGCTGTGAAGTACAAGGTCTATTCAAGCGCTTTCACCAAGCCGCGCTAGCTGTGCGATTGAAGGGACAAAACACAGGACGGCAATCACCAGAGCAGCAACAATGAAGGGATTATCAAATTTAGCTGAAATTGCGCATCTTCTATAAGCACATTCTGTCCATGATTAATGCCAACTTTCAAAGCAGTAGCATTATCCTTTCAAAAGTTATTAGACTTGAAAATGAGGAGTGTACAAAGGATCTCAAGAAATGAGAAGGGGCCTCTTTTACATATCTGATAATTCTACTCTCCCCCGGAAAGGGGTTGTAGAAAAACTGCAAAAAACACACTTTTCCATTTGTGTTATGATCCCAGACTACAGAAAACTGTAGAAGAAAGATAGCTCTTACTGAAAACATGAAAAACTCAAGATTAACTTAGCTGACCCATTTCACCTGTTTTGAGTCCTCACGTAAAATCAAGGGGGGCGACTTTGTGTTTCGTTTTGTGATGCACGGTCACATATGATAGTTCCTCTCAAAATAAATATATTCATTTAAATGTACACGTGACTGTCTTGCCTCCTCCTCAGACTCCATCCACAAACCTTCAAACAAATCTTAACCACGGCCGCGTTCAATAGTTTGAATTCACATGTCTTATTATTTTCGTTAATATTTCATCAAATTTCCATCAAATCAAATATATGTACTGCTATTGGAAACGTTGACGCTTTATGATATCGAACATGATAATACGGCTGTTGTTGTGTTGTGTTGCTGTTGTTGTTGCTGTTGTTGTTTTAGCTAACGAATGGCAGGTAAGACCGATACTATATATGTCATCCTATTCGTAATGCGTAAAATAGAAAACACAGATCTATAATAATTATAATGTGTGTGTTGCAATGTGCGTAATGTTGTGTGAATAATGCAATGGACGTAAAGCGATGTGCACAAAATTGTGCTGAACGTTGTGTTTAATGCGAACGATGTATATTATATAGTACAGCCATATTGTACATAATTATATGTAACTTGCGCTTATATTCTATTGTGCGGGGTTGTCTTATTGTTACTCATATATCACTGTTTTTTGACAAAATAATTTCGGACCATATTGGACATCATTGCATTTGTTTTTTTTTTAATGTAATAGAGCTTAAAAGGATCGTACAGTATTGGATGAAGTGAGGATTAAGCTTTTAACTTATTTCGAGATACTTTAAAACCCATCTATGAATAATGTTAAAGAGCATATTTGAAGAGGAAGTCGAATTTTGTTTGTTTGTCTTTTGATGAAAATTGGTTTTAAAATGGCTGAGATATTAGAAATACAGGAAAACAAAGCGATCCCAAATAAAAGATGGATCCTTCTATTCATTAGGATCATTTCTTCTTTTCTTTTTTCTTTTTTTTTTTGGGGGGGGGATATATTTTGGATATAAATTACATACAGGGTCTACTGATTGCAAACAAATTATTTTCATCCTCAGCAATGCAATTTAGAGATGTAACGTGCATATTATAATAAGTACACTATAGTATGTGGATAATAAATGGAGACAATGCGATAGCTGGGGCATAACATTAAGTGCACAATGTAATCGACATATCATATTATAGTGTGAAAAAAATGCAAATGCAAAAATGCAATGCTTAGAGTAATGGAATTAGTTGTTCATAACAGTGCGAAGAGTATGAAATTTAATGTCCAGACTGTTATTATACGCGTGAGATGATTCAAATGTCACTCATATACTGTCTTTTCAGAGATAAGTTCAAGTGATATTGCGTATAACAATGCCGTATGTCCACTGGTATAAAAACCTAAACTTAGATACCTTCAGGAAAAGGGAAGACGCCGTAAAAGCCTACGTTTACAAAATAATGGCATACATGTTCTGATTACAATAAAATGACTATCAATGCACATGGACTGATAATGCTGCACAGAGGCAAATACATTATTGTTTAAATTGAATGAAAGCGAATATCTATGTGTTTCAAAATGTTTGTGCGCTAGCGTGAACGGTGGTGTGTGTAAGTCTGTGCGTGAGGATGAAATAACGGTTCTAACACCAAAACTTTAACTCTTTATGTGCCATGGTGGAACCTCCTGTGTGCCACATTATTCTGAGACACCAACGTAGCCGTGCTTTGAGAAAACATTGTGTTTTTCAAGTCTATGTAACTTAGCAGATTTTTGTTACATTGGACATCAAATAGTGACCGAAGTTGTAGAGAAAATGCGAAACGTCGCTTTGATGTAAATTGTATGCCAAATATATGAGTCTTTTTCTTTCAAATCACCAGTAGCTACATTACTGTAAAGGCATGACTTTTGCACACAAAACATTTACAGGAACTTGTAATTTGTACGGGAAATAGAGTGGAGACCACCGCTTGCTAGTCAATCACCACATAAAATGCAAGTTATTTTAATACGAGAGGGATGGAATCGCAAAAAAAAAAAAAAAAACGCTTTCATTGAGCTGCATGTGTTGACGATATGCATTGTTATTACGATAACGTCTATTAACCCTTTGTGTGCCACATGTATTTTCTCACCATAATCAAGGGGTGTGGGAAATTTAAGCACATTGAGACTCATTGGCCCGAATTCACGAAGGTGGTATATATGAAACCATGGTTTAAACCATGGACAAAAACCATGGAGCGCCAAGTGTCGCACGGAATATTTCGTTACGAAATTGGTCAGTTCGTCGACAAAATGACCGTTTCGTTAACGAAATTATCATTTCGTGGACGAAATGTTCATTTAGTTACAAAATGTTGTCATTTCGTTACAAAATAATCATTTCATCAACAAAATGACTGATGTCGTAGCGAAATATTCCATGCGACGCTTGGCGCTCCATGCTTTTTGTCCATGGTTTAAACCATGGTTTCTTTTGTACCACCTTCGTGAATTCGGGTCATTGACACAAGCCGACTTAAACGGTTTTGAAGTTATAACAGCAAGGTCTATAATAGATTTATAGACTAATACTCAAAATAGACCATTCTTCCACAAAAGTGTCATGCACTTTTTGGCTGTTACCTCCATCATGCATTGTAAGGTAGATATTAATGTTTTAATGCGCGTCTAGAAATAATGACTTTCGTTGTCGTTGTTGTTCGTGTTCACACAACTCGTCCTTCGATTACATTAGCGAGCTTTTGCAAGCACGACACGGCCGGCAGTTGAGCGTGCCGTGTGGAAAATTTGCTTCTGCGCATGATCAATTGCGTGAAACGTCCCGTCTCGGGGAAAACGAGTACGGTACTCGGCCAAAATAACGTTCGGTCCCGATGCTGTAAGGATTAAGCTGGCCAGCCAGCCAGCCAATCAGCAATCTTGTCTCCATGCCTCCGTCCTCACAGGAAAGCGAAACTGCTTAGATCAAGGGGACGGGAGTCCGAGTTCGACTGTGCCGTCATTGATTGTCGGTCTTCCCGTCGTGTAGCAAAAACTCCCTAATAACTACAGAGGCGGCTGTTTTACGCACAACAATCATGAGGCAGTTTGTCTGTGTTTTCAAAGGGTTCAGTATCTTATAGAATTTACACACACACACACACACACACACACACACGCACACACACACACACACGAACGCACACACAAATTCATATCGAATCTTGCCCATCAGTTATACGAGTGTAATTGTGTATACAGACCAAGAAAACTGGCATTCAATAATGAGTGCAGTCTGACATGCGCATGCGTAACGTGGTCCGATTCGAGCTTGTTGCATGAAATCTTCACTATTTATGTATTTATCTATTCATTTATCTAGTTATGTATTTATGTATTTATTTATGAATTATTCATTCATTCATTCATTCATTCATGATTTCTTTAAAAGCAGAGTTGTCCCGTTCAGGCCCCAATGGCGTGCTTTGCAAGGGAGCCCTGCGTCAAATACAAACGTTACAAAATCAAATACGAATTACAAATAATATCGAGTAACATAATCAGGGCAAATGGAAAATACAACAAAAACATATGAAAATATAATACGATACAATACAAGTGGTGGTCATACGAAATAATAACAAAATCAAAAGATAGACTGGTGAAGCCGGAGGCGTTTCTTGAAAATTTTGAAATGAAGGGTATGATTGAACGGAAATGGATAATGAATTGAACATTTTACAGGCGGAGTATCAGAAGGAACGTCTTTTTTTTTTTTTTGATTGTCTGTTTTTGGTTTAGGTAAATATAACTGATTTGTTAGGACATGACTTTGATTTCACCTGCCTTTGTGAACTCCGACCACTTGGGCTCAGCAAGGTCTCTCATTGTGCATTCTATAGGGGGGAGAGCCTACTGAGACATTAGCCACGTTCTACACGTTGTCTATTCATTTTTTCTTATATCTTTTCATTTTCTCTGACACTATCAGCACTTCATTTCTCGTTAACAACCAAATAGCCTTGTTATATAGTTCGTATGCATACAAAGAGCCCGTACCTTTCACAGTCACGCATGATCGCTGCCCTCTATTTTACTTTGCATTTGAAGAGTTTGTTTGCAAAAACCGATAAGTCCATTTTTGAAGATAAGTACGGTCTCTATCATAAAGTACAAAATGATACCTTTTAAATGATATATTGGTCGCTACATGTAAAGGTACATTTTTGAAGTTATGGTCAAAAGAAGCAAAACTTTTCTTATTATTCTCTTTATTTTTCTTGACCTTTAATTTAATTGCAAATATCTCCATTTGGCAAATATGGACTTATCGGTTTTTGCGAACAAACTCTTCATTTGCTTCTATTCCGCAGTATCCCGTTTGGTTTCGGTCGTGCCAATTTCTCTGTTGTGCCAATGTTGATCACGATTGCCTTTTACCATTAATTGCGCGGATAATATACCTAGTCAGTAATGTCTCAATCCAGAATGAATGACGGAATAGATGTACCTTTTTACTCTATGTTGGACGATGAGTTCTTTGATTTTTTTTTAGACCAACTACGCCTCAATCTGATCCCTTAGAAAGAGAAGTTTCTAACAAACGTGCATTTTTTTATGAGGACTTAGTCGCTGACAACATTAATTCAGCAGCGGAAGAAATACAGTATGATTTTAATGATTTGACTCAAGATCCATTGTGTAATTATGTCACTTTGAATCAATTTCAAGATATTAATAAGGGTTTAACTCTTTATAGTGAGCAAAGTTAAAGAGGAATGCCAAACTTTGCTTCCATGTACAATGTATAACAATTCTATTTTCAATTTTTCTTTTGAATTACCAGTTGCTACATCACTATAAAGGCATGATTTTTGCACATAAAATAGTGACAGAAACTTAGAATGTAAACGCAAATCTAGTTTGGAACACCGCTTGATAGTCAATCACCACTTAGAATGCAAGCTGTATGTGAGAGGAACAAAAGCGCGATAAACGCTTTGATTGTACCGCGGGATTAGCGATTTATCGATCGGTTTTGGCGGCTTTGTTTGTTGAGCAGAATATGCGAAGTTGGCACGTCGTCGACTGAGCCGGACGTGCGAACGTGGCACATAAAGAGTTAATGAAAGATACATCTTTTTTTCTTGGTAAAATATAAGAAGTATTAATAAGCATTTTGAAGAATTACAGTTATTGTAAGACAATCCAAACAAATCTTTATTTTCAGTGATAGGACTCACTGAAACGTGGTTATCCTCATGTCCAAAACAATCTTTTGCGCTTGAAGGGTATAATGTTTTTGCGAATAATAGACCTGTTCGCTCTGGTGGTGGAGTCGCTTTGTATGTTTTAAACTGTTTTGATTGTACTGTTGATGAAGAGCATGTGATGTTCTGTAGACAATATGTGACCCTACACCACAAAACAAACAAAAAGTCGCCAGACATGAATTTTTAGTTGAGACCATTCTGAAAGAGCAGACCTTAAGCTTTAAAATGATGTATAACTCAAATCAAATGGACTCGCCTAACCTATCTAAATATTGGAAAGAAAGCACAAACTCAGGAAAAGTGTGAACTGAAAAAAAAAGAGCCTTTGAAGCAACCAGCAGCCCCATACGAATAGCGTAATGGGGCTTCGCATTGTAGCATTTAGGATCATGACAGATTTAGTATCGCGGGTAAATATCAACTTAAAATCCATAAAATTCTTCAATTGAAGACTTACCAATTAAGTTGAAGTCTTGAAAACAGGCTTCGGGCAACGTTTGGTTCTGTCAATAGTCCCTTACTGTTCGAATTGATGACTGAATGTGACTCTGTCGAGAGGACCTTGGGAGAGCTACATACACTGATTACTACGGCCAGCGCATACGCACACATCACCTGCGAACAAATTTCAAATCCATGAACGGATAAGATGTTTGTGTGCGCGCATGCGCTGGCCGTCAATTCAGTGTAGCTCTCCCAAGGTCCTCTCGACCGAGTCACATTCCGTCATCAATTCGAACAGAAAGGGACTATTGGCAAAACCAAACGTTGCCCGAAGCCTGTTTTCAATACTTCAACTTAACTGGTAAGTCTTCAAATTGAAGAATTTTTTGGATTTTAAGTTGATATTTACCCGCGATACTAAATCTGTCATGATCCTGTAAGCTACAATGCGAAGCCCCATTTTGCTATGCGTATGGGGCTGCTGGTCGCAGTTAGCTACTCAGTATGCGTGTGGGGCTGCACGCTGCTGGTCGCAGTTATCATGCAATAATGGTTTCGTACAATACGAAACCTTTATTGCATGATTACTAAGACATGAGAGCACTTTGGGGCGAGTAAGTCTCACAGTGTTAGTTATATGAAAGGTACTTTAACCTGAAACACAAACTATGACAAGGAAATTCAGGGAAACTTTTACATTAATTGTGGAGAGGCTATTTTGTGTGATGAACTTGGGTTGTTCTTTTAATCATATGGACTTGGGTCATCCTTTGATTCATATACATAATATTCTGCTATAGAGATGAGAGAAGGACGAGATAGGGCGCTATAATATGAATGTAAGAATGAACCAAGTCCTTCATTCTTACATTGATATAAGATTTAACTCATTCATTTCAGGCACTTCCGGTGGTAATTAGGATCTATACTTTATACACAAGATGAGTCCATGCATAAGCTACAATTTCCCATGTCAAACTGAATTTGGCCAAACATTCGACTTGGGTCGTTCTTATATTCAGGTCTTCAGTTATGAAAAGATGAATAAATAAAAAAGATGAATATAAATAAAAATTAAAAAATATTGAAAGATAAATGAATTAAAGGACAAAATATTAAAAAGATGAATATATTCCATAGATGACTACATTAGAAAGATGAATAAATTAAAGAGATGAATATAGTGATAAGATGAACATAAACAATGATGAATAAATTCAAAGACGAACATAATATAGAAAAGTTGGATATCTTAGAATGACAAACGTTATTAGAAGATAAATATATGTGTTGAAGATGTAGACTGCATTCCGAAGATGAATATATTTCTTCAGAGATCAGGGGCGTCACCAGCTTTTTTTCAAGGGGGGTGCGTTTTGACACTAAATGTTTACGAGATTTTTTGGACAGACATTTGGAATATAGGAAGCTCTCAATCCCTAGACTTTTACTGTTTTTTGAGGGAAACCAAGCGGGGAAAGGGCACCGGCGCGCCGGTAGCTAGGATTTCATCTTGGGGGGGGGGGGGGGGGTGGGGGGGTAGTATGCGAGGGAGCGAGCAAGGGTGGGGGGACGGTGTGGAAGTGCCGGAGAGGGTTGTACCCCTTATAAATGGATTATGGAATGACGGTGTGAAACGACAAATTGCTCGCAGCGATATCAGGGGCATCACGACTACATGCGAGCGAGCGGAGCGAGCGAGCTTGAAAATTGTGACATGTTACAGTCCAAAAAGCTGCCGTTTGTAGCCATTTTTTTTTTTTTTTTTTTTTTGCTTTTTAGATTAAGGGGGGCGCATCGGGCGCAACTACTGGAAATTACTGGCAGCAACATCAGGTGAATGGCATAATAATCAAATGCGAGCGAGCAAAGAGAGCGAGCTTGGAAATTTTGACATTATACAGTCCAAAAACTGCCGTTTGTAGCCATATTTTTTCGCTTTGGAAATAAAGGAGGGGTGGGGCGCAACGGGCGCAACTGCCGGTAATTACTGGCAGCAACATCAGGAGAATTGCATAACAATTAAATGCGAGCGAGCGAACGAGCGAGCTTGAAAATTTCGACATTTTACAGTCCAAAACTGCCGTTTGTAGCCATATTTTTTTGCTTTGTAAATTAAGGGGGGCGCACCGGGCGCAACTGCTGGCAATTACTGGCAGCAACATCAGGTGAATGGCATAATAATCAAATGCGAGCGAGCAAAGAGAGCGAGCTTGGAAATTTTGACATTTTACAGTCCACAAACTGCCGTTTGTAGCCATATATTTTCGCTTTGGAAATAAAGGAGGGGTGGGGCGCAACGGGTGCAACTGCCGGTAATTACTGGCAGCAACATCAGGAGAATTGCATAACAATTAAATGCGAGCGAGCGAGCGAGCGAGCTTGAAAATTTTGACATTTTACAGTCCCAAAACTGCCTTTTGTAGCCGTATTTTTTTTTGCTTTGGAAATTAAGGGGGGCGCACCGGGCGCATCTTACTGCTGGCAATTACTGGCAGCAACATCAGGTGAATGGCATAACAATTAAATGCGAGCGAGCGAAGAGAGCGAGCTTGAAAATTGTGACATCTTACAGTCCCAAAACTGCAATTTGGAGCCATACTTTTTCGCTTTGGAAATAAAGGAGGTGGGGGGGGGGGGCGCACCGGGCGCAACTGCCGGCAATTACTGGCAGGAACATCAGGAGAATTGCGTATAACAATTAAATGCGAGCGAGCGAGCGAGCGAGCTTGAAAATTTTGACATTTTACGGTAAAAAACAAACAAACTGCCGTTTGTAGCTATATTTCTTTGCTTTAGAATTTAAGGGGGCTCATCGGGCGCAACTGCTGGCAAATACTGACAGCAATATCAGGAGAGCATAATGATTACATTCGAGCGAGCGGAACGAGCGAACTTGAAAATATCACATTTTACAGTCCAAAAACTGCCGTTCTTTTCTTAGCCATATGTTTTTCGCTTTGGAAATTAAGGGGGGAGGGGCACCGGGCGGAACTGCTGGCAATTACTGGCAGCAACATCAGGTGAATTGCATAACGATTAAATGCGAGCGAGCGGCGAAGAGAGCGAGCTTGAAAATTTTACATTTTACAGTCCAAAAACTGCCGTTCTTAGCCATATTTTTTCGCTTTGGAAATTAAGGGGGGCGCACCGGGCGCAACTGCAGGCAATTACTGGCAGCAACATCAGAAGAATGGCATAAAGATTAAATGCGAGCGAACGGAGCGAGCGAGCTTGAAAATTTTGACATTTTACAGTCCTCAAATTGCCGTTTGTAGCTATTTTTTTTATTTATTTATTTTTTTTGCTTTGGAAATTAAGGGGGGGGGGCGCACCAGGCGCAACTGCCGGCAATTACTGGCAGCAACTTCAGGAGAATGACATTACGACTAAATGCGAGCGAGAGGAGCCAGCGAGCTTGAAAATTTTGACATTTTACTGTCTAAAAACTGCCGTTTGAAGCTATATATATATATATTTCGCTTTGGAAATTAAAGGGGGAGGGGGGAGGGGGGGGGGGGGAGACGCCCGGTGCGCCCGGTGCGCCCATCTCCCTGGATCCGCCACTGGTAGTCAAGGGTGTGGGTTTATGTTCATGACTGGGGGAGGTATGACCAGCGAGGTGGCGTCGAAGTGACCAAGCGGGGAAAGGATGTCCAAAATCTGCACTTTAGAGCATCCCCTAAACTAATTGTGCGTGTTTGTTTGTGTGTGTGTCTTGTAATGTACATGGAAAAGTTAGGAATTAGCCCAGGTCAAGTCTTTTTATTGGCAATGCAAGACATTTTTACATAGACTAGTATGTAAAGCAACACTGCAAAATCAATGATCTAGCTTTGATATAACGAAGCGTAAGGTACAAAAGTGTACATTCTACATCACATTGCGCAACATTGTAGCGACTCTTCGTTCGGATGTACTGAGTACACTGCACACATCCTGCTTATATGCAGAATGCCAACCAGGAATCACGCTGAATCACAATCTTTTGTCGGGTCCGGGCTTTTTGAACAATGTTTCACACTATATACCTATCTAATTATGGTTAAAAGAAATCATAGAAAAATATCTTATTTCTTGATCACCCTTTCATTCAAAAGCAGTTTACTAACACTTGAAGAATACTATTTCGGTAAGTCTTTTTTTTTTTTTTTTTAAACCAGCGGACTGGGAGGGGGCGCACCCACCTCCCCCCCCCCCCCCCCTCCCGCTCCGTAGTTACGCCACTGCTTTTGGGTGAAAGAATTGGACAGATTTCTTGAATTCTAAAAAAAAGCAAGAAAATCTTTTCATCGCGGATATTATGATTATGTGGGATGGGGCAAACGTGTATAAGTGCTCCGTATCGTACGGATTTATAGTACGGTCGATAAATAGTAAACACTGTAGGATAGTAATAGATATGTACAAAATCAGTGCTGCCAGAAACAGGGGTGCGAATTGATTTTGTGTGTGTGTGTGTGTGTGTGTGTGTGTGTGTGTGTCCCTGGTGCAAAATATAAACAAAATTAGAAGAGTAATTATTTAGCGTCCGCCGTTGAGGTCACTCGCAGACTAATTTTTTTTTTTTTTTTTTGATCTGAAGGGGGGTGCGTTCGCACCCAACGCACCCCCCCCCTGGTGACGCCCATGGAGATGAATATATTTTCTCAGAGATGAATATAAATACAAATGACGAATATATTCCCCTTTGGCTTGCCATATTAAGGACACGATTCATTCGCAGATGGCTGATTTTCTCATTAACTGAATCCAAATAAATGGAATCCTTTGTCAGACCAACTGAACAACAGCACGTATCCGGAAAGGCATCACTCATTTAGGCCTACTTGTCCCACGTGTCTCTTTGTGGTTCCGCCTCGTTTCATTCAATCTCACTTTTGTCACCATCACCGCCTCCACAACAACATCAACAACAACAACAACGAGGAAGTTTTATATCAAATGGATGATCATTTTCCTTGAAAAAAAACCCCGAACCTTTAAATTTGTATACTGAACCATTCTACATAGAAACAAGAATACCCAAGGTTGCCTTGGTGGCAACTAATGCGAATTTACTGGCATACACTTTTATTATAGAATGCGAATCAACAACAGCATAAACAACAAAACAACATTGTATTTTTCAGGGTCTGATAAAATTTTATCCGACTCATACGAGGTAATTCAATTTTCAAAATACACAAGTTGCCCTCGTTTAGAAGGGGTTATTATGCTCCCACACGCTCCGACCCAGCCTCAATAGACCTTATACCCAATTACAACAGCCGCAATAAGTATTGAGATTCCGCGATTTATCTATTAACATTTCCCTGAGTAGGCCCTATTTATTTCCTTTCTTTCTATGAACAACAAAATATTCAAAGTGTTTCATCAACAGTGGCATGTAGGAATTTTTATCATGTATTGGTGGGAAAGTGAACGAAGAGCAAACGAGACCGCTCTACCGACTGAGGTATAGAAAGCCCCAGTACAGTGCTCGTCTTAATTGTAAATGCTCGAATGATCAGAAGCTATGGCGGTTTGTATGTTTACACAATAATTCCGTTGTTGTAATAATTAATCGTACGTTTTGTTTTCCTTCAACTTGTATCGACAAAAAAAAAAAGATATTGACAATAACATTTGATTTAAATTGAGTTAATTGGTGGGGGGGGGGGTCTGCACCATATCACTGAATTTCAGGTCTGAAAATGAAAAATCATAATCGTGTGGGAGAAGGAACACGCTCCTCCTACAATATCCCCCGGCTCAGTCTCTCCGTTCCCTCGCACAATACATCCCACCCCCTTCCCTCTCTCCCACGTCATTAAAACGGATCGACGCACGGCAGACGATTGCAATTATCTGAACACAGATTCAGTGGACCCTATGTATCAATTGCTTTCATGTTTTTAAGGGGAGAAGGAAAAAAATTGATAAATGCATGCACATATGGATGGGCATACAATGTATACTTACTATCATGTCCTTCCATGAATCTTTTCCTTTTCTCTGCCTTTCAGACCGTTCCTTCCTGCATTCAAAGTAACTTAGGCTAAAAAGAAAAGTTTGACAACAGATTTGCTATCAGTTTCTAACGAAACGTGCTTTTTCACCCTTGTGCCCCCCCCCCCCCCCCCCCCCCCCCCACACACACACACAGTCCTAGCTCGCTGCCAGGGAGTATTATACTTCTTCGGTTAATGTTTTCCTTCAATTCAAGTGATTTCATTTCCGTACAAGTATAACAAAGCAATACACATAACGCTTATGTTAGTACATTATGTTTTAAGGAACTTTGAATAACTTAATTTTCAACAAAACATGAATACGATTATAATGTTAGTAATTTTGGTTTCAGACAAATAAACAAGTAAGCAATACAACTTTATTTTGTAACTCTATGGAAAAGAGAGATTCACAAGAGAAGAACAGTTTGTAAATTTTGAAAATTTCTCGAAAAGTTGAGGCAACTCAAGATCCGTCAAGGAGTCCATGTATTGAAATGTTGATATTACGACGTCAGGCAAAACAAACAGATGGATAATGAGGGCTTGGGTTTAATTATTTCGCCTTACAGCCCCCCTTTTACACAAGACCGCCACCAGTGGGAAGTCGTGTTCTTGTTTTGTTTTGTTTTGTTTTCTTCTCTATGATTGTCTAACTGGCCTGGGGCCTGATATTCATGATAAGAATAAATACTTAAAATAAATGAAGAGTCTGTTTCCAAAAGGCGCTAAATTCATCCTTTTTCAATGGATTTAGCGCCTTTTGGTAGCAAGCTCTTCATATGTAATGATATCCTTGTAGGCATATTGTTAAAGTGTAGTCTAAACCAATCTTCTACCATAACCTTAACAGTTATCTTATGGAGGGATTATTTCAATTTGAAAAATGAAATGCCAAAACATGCACCAAATCGCACCATAAACAACACAAAAATGCAAGAAAATAAAATCATTGTCTGAGGGCAGAGAACCTCTCCTCCAACCTCCCCCACTTCGTATACTACTATCAGAACAACAACGTACTTAAATGTTGAACTCAAGTCTGTTCGCTTCATTATTAAGCTCCAGTAACTACATATCAATAACTACGTCGAATCAACATGAAATTAAGTGTTTCTTTTTTTGTGTGTGTGTAAGAGCGCACGCTATGATTTCCTATCACCACTTCAAAAGAAGGGCAGATAACCAATCCTGCATTTTTTGTCGACCAAGTACATATGTCTTGTCGTCCTTTTCCTTCCTCACCATCTTTTCAGGTGTAAAATGCACGAGGTGTGGTTACGAAGAAGGGAGGTCTTCGTCATCTGGTGATTACTTAATAAATGTTCGATAGCTGCTGAATAGTTTAGTAATAAAGTTAAGAAGTAGACGTTTTGGCATATTTATAGGAGTGCCCCTTTTTATGTTTCGTACATTAATATGTTAAAGGGAACGTTGATTTCACCAATGTTTCTCTGAATGGTCCGCCATTTTCAGGCAAGTGGCAGCCGACCAAGGCGCAGAACTTAATTGCAGCAATTGACCTCAGTAAATGCAGCTCTCGCTAGAGAGGGCGCTATGCGTCAAAGGACATCAACACTTTAGAACATCGAGTAGCAGGAGATTTACAAAGTATTAAAAGCCAATTCGGGATTGGTCATAATAATGTCTCAAATGATACAAACAACTTTTCAATTTGCTATTGAAAAGTTTCTTATGGCAGTTCTTTCGTTTACAGAGCGTTATAACGTCAGAACCGTATATTGGCCTGTAAAGCAATAAATGTTAGGCCTATATTATAGCAGCACCTAACCTTTGTAGACTCGTATTTCGACGTGACATCAATATCATATCCTAAAACGACACTTTCCCAAGCCCAAAACAGATAACGAAGATCTTTCTTTCTCATACTCCACCAGTAAAATTTTCAATTCATTACCAATTTCCGCTCAATCATACAGTCAGACCATTATGTTATGTTACTCCCGCACGCAGTGCGCACGGGGCTGCTTCGTGCGGCTGCGTGCAGGTTCGTGCGATCTCGCACGGGAGCGTATGGCTCCGTGCGCCCCTGTACGCGCCCGTGCGTAGTCGTGCACCTCCGTGCGGATCTGCACGCCCCCGTGCAGATCCGCACGCCTGCGTGCGAATCTGTACGCCCGCGTGCGGATCCATACTCCCTCGCACGGGCCCGTGCGAGTGTGGCGCACGGACCCGTGCAGCTCTGCCGCACGGACCCGTGCGGCTTTGGGGTGCGATTTCGCACGGCCCCGTGCCGCCAGTGCTTGGTTCCCGCATGATCCCATCCCAACCTCCCTGGTTCCCGCGCAGTGCTTACATGGTACATGTACAGTACGTGTGTGTTATCAGGCGTGTACCGCGTGCGAGTCCATGCGCCATTCCCCTCGGTCGGCATAATTATGAAATGAGACGATTCCCGACAATATGTGCGTACAAGGGTTGTTATTTGCGCATTGCCAGTCAGTTGGCAAGCCGAAAACCCCGTCTAGAATATCCAAGTTCTCGCACGCGTGACCACGAGTTGACCCCGCAGAAGATGATCAGTGAATTACGTTTTCACATGATTTTTTTTTTTTTTTTTTTGATTTGACAGGTTACGGTTAGAACCTGAATGCAATACTGTTCAAATTTTCCACGAACGACATGAAAGACCATCAACTTCGAGCATGGCAATTACATTGTATTCATTACCGATGTACGGCACCGGAAATTATGGGTTCTCGTACTCGTCTAAAATTCTCCCACAAGTCTTCTTTTTCATCGTAGGGCACCAACGAACGTATATAGTAACATGTAAACGGAAGATTATGTAAGATGATACCTACAAGGTGTGACGTGCGTGATGATTAGATGGGTCAACAGCCAGCTGAAATCATAGGGATATCGGGATATCATGCCTTTACTCTGCACGAAATCGCGAAAATATCGTACTGTCCCACATATAGAAATTGACGTTTTCTGGATGCCCTTGTTTGTGTGTTATGAGCGACCCCAGCGTAACTGACATGGTCAGTTATAAGCGTCTACTAGCTGTGATATACTGTACTTGTGTCTGTGGTTGGGCATTATGTACAAGTAGCCTACTGCCTCTTTCTTGGCCTCTCTCTCTCTCTTTCTCTCTCTCTCTCTTTCTTCGATTGTTTGTCTTCCCTTGATCTTGTAATTCATAATACATTGTATGTTTATTTGGTTTGTTTTTGTCAATCCTGATGATTTCTTCGACTGGAAGTGCTGTCTGATTCTCAGTTTCTTTCTCCACGGTGAAAATCCAATTGAATTCCCACTGAAAATAATGCCACCAATCATTCAGTCCACCCTCTCTCAATTCAAAGCATCCTAGGCATACACTCAATTACCAGTATACTATAACTACTAGTTATACCGTTCACTTCCGTGAACACAGTTACATTACCCGTATATCGAAATTCCGCTTACATTATCCACTCTGTTATTGTTTTTTGTTTTGTTTGTTTTTTCTCGGTGAAAACAACATTTTGACGTAGCAAAAGAAAACTGCTGATCCCAAGGACTGGTACTATGGGAGGCCATTGTATCTATTCTCACTACATTAGTAGGCCTACATATGAAACTAGGCAAAGAACCTTTGATACATCATTACACATACCTTTATCATTATTTAGTAAAATACCAGTACATTCTTTTTCATTATTATTATTAATAACAGAGAAAGGAGCACAATCGACGAGTTGTTTTCCTTTATAAATGTATATACATACACGTGTATCCATATATTTATTACATGTAGGTGTTGAAAGAACTACACCATTGTACATTGTAGTAAAGTTTCAAGGTATCCATCAATCTTCATGGCAATGTATCATACCAGTACACATAACAAAAATATGTATAGTATGTTACCAAAAGTAAGAGCTGTATAAGCAGTTTTTCTTACTCTTTAGCAGCATAGTCAAATGTGGTTTATACTATTTTATTCATTAATTGATTTACTCATCTATGTATTTATTCATTCATTTATTTTTGTTGATTAATTTTTTGGTGGTGGCCTTGGTCTCAGTCTCCAGCTAAGTCACATGTAAGACCCTTATGCAATTAAGGTACAACTGTCGGCGATCTTGTGAGTAGGAATGCGAGTAGGAACAGTCTGTCTCGACTACGACAGTGATGTACAGTGAACATAAAAAAAAAAAAAAAAAAAAAATATATATATATATATATATATATATATTTATATATATATATACACCGTGTATATATTCGTCTGGTGCAGCTCATGTAAAAGGCAAAGGCATGTACCAGCTAGTTTGAACAATTGCAGAGCTACACTGTGTCAAGCAGATCTATGCAAATAATTTGCCATCAAGTTTTCACACTGGCAATAAACTACACTATATCATGTTACACAAACAGGATTCTGAATATTGCTTGAATATTTGTAAGTGAAAAATAAAGCTAGAATATCACAAATGCTTTTGAGGCAATACCATGTAAATTACAACATTGTACATGCCATCTGCACTTTTGGCAAGGTTTTACTTAATTGAGACAGAGATAACTTCAATAACAGTCCAAACTGCATAAAGGTTTGAGGGGGTAAAAATGCCCTTGAGTACTCTGAAGGCAGGTATGTGTATCTACTAGTACAGTGTATTCACACCCCCAAGGTTACACATATACATCAAATAGAGGGTCACATAAACCAACAGCTGCAAAAGAAATTTGAAGATGTGCATGACTACATATGAAGTGTATTTACTGTAAAAAAAATAAAACATGTTCAAAAAATATGAACTTCATCAACAGTCCAAACAGCAAAGAATTTTTGAAGGTGTTGTCTGTAATATGAAGCATGCTTATTGGAAACAAAACGGATATAACTTTGAATACACTTCAAAACATCGATAATTACTAGAAATCAAAGGAGAAAAATTTCAGTACAAGTGACCCTTATACGTGTAGCACCTGGCAAAATATTTATGTGAAGAGATCTTTCATCCCAACTTTACCATTATACTGTACACAATCTTATCTGAAATGTCCATAGGCAATCTAATCGTCCAAACATCTGTATTAACTGAATACACATGTACTGTTAAAGTGAAAATTTTGTGGTTCGAAATGTACACGCTTTCCGCGCAACCAGAAACTAGCGCGAAAATAAAAGCATGCAAATATTTTTGCTTGCCATATGTTTCTGTGCCTGATGTCCTGATTCCACAGATTTAAAAACACGTGAAGCTCTTCTTATCCGGCCAAATGCGAACAATATGTCGCTAAAAAATATATATCCACTTTTACAGTATCAGTACATGTGGACAAGCAGTATCAGACACATTTAAAATACATGTATACATGTACACAATGAATGTGTGTCATTTTTTCATGGACCTTATGAATAAGTGAATGATATTTGACCCCGTTACCAGTAACAACACTCGACTTGTGGAGTATTAATTGGCCTACATAACTGATAAGAACAAGTTCGTTCATGCGAACATACAGGCAGATTTGGTGGAAACTTTTTGTACACATTTGCACATGTAATGTATTATCATCTGTCTAACTGCTGTGTCAGAATCTTCATTTTCCTTATCCCTTCTTGACCGTTCAATTCCTTTTGGTGACAGACCTTGTGTATTTACCTGTTAAAAAACAGAATTCTTACATCTTTGAAACCTCTTCTGAAATGGGTCAGAACCCAGATATCAACAATACAAGATGAATACTCACTAAACCTCTTATAGTGCTTCATTGGTGATGTACAAACATACCTTCAGCGGCAATTAAGACATGCCCCCTGTTGAGTATTGGCTGGAAGTGCAGCTACTACTTCATATACAGTAATGTACTCGCTTTCATAACGTTTATCAAGGATATCATAGTTCCATGCATTGAATATCTGTAATGGTCGAACTTCACATTTACTACAACACCCTTTTGCTTTTCAAAGGACATAAATGTACTGTCACGCGAGAGGGGGGGGGGGGGAAGAAGAAAGAAAGAAATGAATCCTTCTGGCTGCCACTAATAAAAATGTGACATGGGGAGTCGGAGACCTGTAATCATACTAAATTGCTGCCACCAGTTAATCTTTGAAAGGAATTAACAAACCTTATTCAGGAGTGTTATACTACTCCAGTTCTCAATGTTATCACAACACTGTTACACTAACGAGAGTTTGGCCGTTATCTGATCGTGTCGTTGGTAATGTCATTGTCACTGAGCATGTTCGTTGGAACCGAGTGTTTTGAGTACCTGCTACAACACCATGATCACGTGATCTCAAAACGCGCGAACTACCTGATTCGTACATCACATGTGAGCTAGCTACGCATATGTGCAGAACTGTGGAGTGTGGATCACCACTGACTGTGAATGTCAAAGAATCGTGTTATTTCCTCAGTATGGTAAGTAGACTGTGATATTTGTATGCCTATTTGTGAATGATCATTTCTAGACTATGGTAAGCTATGGATTCAATTCATTCTCTATAAATTAAGGAATTTACGTACTGATACTGGTGTTCTTGTAGCTATCGTCAATCACTCACTGACACTGCACTGCACGTAGAGTCTACATCATACATTGCACTCACGTCATACAAGTTGTCCTTTGACGCAGGCTCAAGATCTAGAACAGTGTACTAACACGGAATCCACATTTCAATGCACACATGACAAACACGACCTCACTCTCTTATCACTGTACATCCATACATCTTCCTACAAACGATAGGTCTCCTAGTAGCGTTTCTACATAATTAGGTAACTATCAACTGTAGATGTTGAATTGTTATGTAGATGTAGCACGAGTTGTTCAATCGATGACTGTTCGTTTTCTCGAAGTCTACGAGGGTGGTTTGGTTTCTTGCATGTTTATAACCAACAACTAATTTCCTGTACCATACTAATCTGCACCATTCTACATCACCATTCATTCTGCCAACAACTCCTTACTACTGTAGACACACAGATATCATATCTATTAAAACTTGACTTTACAAGCACTTCACATCACATCACAAACTCAACAACTTCACATTCACGTGTGTATCGGACAAGGGAAATAAATCATTGTCTGAGAATTTGGGTAAAGTTCAACGGAACTTTAATTCTGGAGGCAATCTCAACATCCTCCAATAAACAATCATCAATAATGAATTCATTTTACACAATATACATTTTGAGATAGAGCCATGTCGAGAATATAAGAGCCATGTCAAGAATATGAGACTTAAGAGCCATGTCAGTGTACACCTTATAATAACTACAGGATACCTTATAATCTCTATAATAACCCTATCTGTTATAAGTTAAATCTTCCCTACACTTTCTATACTTTAGTCATTTTATTCCCACCTGAAATAATAATACTAGATATTTCCCTATCAATAAAAACTACATTTATACTCCGTAGAGTTGTATTGGGTCGATGTAATTGTTCATGCTCTTAAACCGACAAACTACGCTCCACAATGATTCCAGGATCATTGGTTCTTATCTGGCGTAACTAGCTTGACTTTATGCGTTATCCTCTGTAACCCATGTTACATAAACCATCACGTCCCAGCCAATAAAGTATCCAACCTAATAAAATTGTAACCCCACACATCACGTTCTGCCTTATACCAAATTCCAGATCCACGTTCCCCCTCTTCTCCGAGCAATAAAACCAAATAACCACTCCTAGCTTCTGACCCCACTCACTATGTCGGTGCGAGCCTAGCTGATAACCGGTACACCTTCAACTCCAAAATTATCTATACAGCCTCAGGAACTCATCCCCTATATAGACAATTATTCAGGCTAACAACATAAAAAGCTTTCCTCTAGGCAATCACAGTTCGTATACTAACTTGTGGCCTCGGCCCTCACTGTCTGAGCTTGTCAAGTAAGCAACAGCAAATACATAACGACAATACTTCTTATTCCTAACTGTTACCCCTAACCCCAACCATTATTATTCCATTTTATATCATGACTCCTGACATACGGTACTCAAATGACTGACCTTCATCAGACATGACATAACTTACTACTAAGCTCTACGAGCATTTTCTTGTCATTGTTTCTACTACCATCCAAAAGAAATTCAATAACTGAAAACCAACTATTTGAAAACGAGAACAACTAACAACTATCTCCAACTAACTCAATCACATAGCAACGGACAACCTCACATATTCCTATAAGATATCATCATCAATGTATCCGTCACTGATATAATCGCTCATGACTGGAATTTCTACAATTTACACCGACAATGGAGAATATCTTCTCTAGAATTCTATCACATAGCATATTAGCATTGACATATATCTGGTTGCTGCATCTGTTATAACATATCTCTGTTTTGTGGCATAAGCAACGTACGGTGTTCACTAAATTCTCATTAACATTTCTAGTTGTTGACAAAGCAACAGTGTGTACATTTAATAATTAGACAACAATAACATATTTGATTCGTTTGTTGCATAATGCAACGGGATGTACGCTTGACCTTACGTACCAATTCTACGTCACTGCTGAACGCAGCACGTAAGTAACCATCATGGCTATTTAATTTGCGATCTCAGAAATGTTTGGTGTAAAGCCCTACAAAAGAAAAGAAGAGAGAATTCCCAATAAATGTATAAATGTACCAAAATACGAGACTTCTCATGACTTAATCATTTCTGTTGACTTGCTATATTTTACGTACTGTCATGTATCCACTTTGCAAAATACACAGAATAGACAACAAAATATTCCACAAATTCTATCTCTTCATCACTCAGTCAAAATATTCCATGAAAGATTTAACAGAGTTTCTTGTCATAGTTCTGACTGCAAAATCAAATACTTACTATCTTATATCTTATCTGTATAATTATATGCACTGACAATAATCCTAACAGCAAAATATATGAGGACATTTCTACTCACGTTGAAAGGGGATTCGCTAACTGTAGGGAGAAATGGGAAAACAATTCAACTGTTTAAATCTGTTTAGAGGCTGTAGTCTGTTTTCTTCTTCTTCTCTTCTAACTGTACCAAACGCCTTATCTCTCGACAAGACAAATTTTCTCGTTCAGGCGACCCCTTTATATACCCTCGGGCCGATCCGAAATTACCATTGGTGCAATGTTATATAATACAACACCCGCGAACTAATTAATATTTATGGGGAACAAATTGCGCACGCATCGTACTTGTACTGCGGGAGATTCAAATCTACCATGGGGAATCTGCTGTTGAAATAACAAAAACTAGTATTTATTCTGAAAATATCTTGCTTAATAATCATAATTGTTGTGAGAAACAACTTCAACCCATTCAATTTATTATAACACTCATGAATATGGATTTCACATTTGGCATAACTCGAGATCGTTATACTGCGTAAATACCAGTCCCACATATGGAATTATCTGTATGGCTGTCACATGAACATCACATGAATTCTCGTCTTCTCGTGAAAGACTGTACTCTTTTCTCATCTTTAAACAACGGGCCTCTGTATAATCTATCAGTTCAAAAACAGATTGCAGTCTGTCACTCGAAATTAAGGAAAATTGGGTCACTTTTATGGGGTGAAGTACCGTCTTTGCACACCGTACATATACAATACATGGCTATGTATACACTGTACACTATGTAGTAACATTACAGGGAAAACAAGGTCACCTTGACCTTCCGTCATACCGTGTGTGTACACTCAGATCGCACTTACATATCCCTGAATGCTTTAGAATTCAGAAATGAATCGGGGGGAGGGGGATTTCAAAAAAATGAATTTAGTCAAAGATTGAGGGGGTTTCCTTCACACTACCCCTTCACCACAAGTCGATGTCCCCATCGACAGCATTCAGACATTAATTTACTACTGTATCATACACTGGCTCTTCTCATGTCAATATAATTCAACAGGCTCTTTTACAAACAGATTTTCTCAACATATTTGGCTCTTCTCATATCAATATAATTCAACAGGCTCTTTTACACACAAATTTCCTCAACAATCTGGCTCTTCTCATTAAAACACATAAAATTCAGAATATGTACACATCCAGGTCCATAGCAGATACACATTGGAAATACGACTTCATGAGCGCAAAATATACACTTTCACACATTTGTATAATTTCTCTGAATCATTAACCACAGCTTCCTTATTTCCTTGACTTCTTCCAAAAAAAAAATCATCACAAAGTTTACATTTATCAGCTTTAACCTGACCTCATGCATTGAAGAATTTACATTTCCTCAGTATAACTTTGCACAATAAAACAACTTTTTACAAACTGCCACAATACCCCCTGTGTTTAGTATTGAAATAATCATTTCACACAACACCAATACCTCTTCCTATGATACTCCTCGTACCATTATCCCAAAATTGCAGTCCATACGATATTAAGATATTTGAACGTCATAGAACTAGAATACCATAATCGAACCAGATTTTTGTACATTAACATACACTTTTAAAATTATTGGAATTATCCTATACTACACATTTCATTTACAACTCAATCAACCAATCATAAAATGCATCTATTGATCATCTGATGAGAACAACTTATTTACACTAGCACGCAACGCTTAGTCCTCATTTGAGAGTGCAGGTGCCTCAGGTCTGCTCGTTTCAACAGTTCTCTTAACAAGTTCGATGTTTCCATTGACTTCCTTGTAGAAGCTCGCATGCACTGTGATTTTCGTTATTCTTCTGAACCCTCTCTTCATTTTCTTGATCCTTATGATTACTTCATCTTCACCTTCGCTATCCCCAGTGTCCCCAACAACATAGTACGGCCTTTTTGTAGTGCTTCTGCAAGTGCTGCATGAACTAGCGCTGCTGGTACTGGCACAGTCCCAGTCGTTGTCTGACCCGAATAACTCGAGTTCTGCTTCCTTACGTTCATTACTCTTCTGATTCTTCTTCTCTTTAGGTGTAGTGTCACTTGTAGTGGCTGTCGCTGTTACCGTCGCTGTGATGTTCTGTTCCTGTGTTGGTTTCTTCTGTGTGTTGGGTGTTGTTGGTTTCATTTGTGTTGCTTTGACTTGTGTCACCGTCAATTTCTTCTTTAGTTCCGTCTCTGTAGACTTCTTCATCTGTGTCGTTTCTGTTTTCTTCTTTTGCGTAGCCTGTACGGGTGTCGTTGACTTCTTCTTTTGTGTAGCCTGTACGGGTGCTGTTGACTTCTTTTGTGTTTTCTCTGGTGTTTGCTTCACCTGTGTTGCTGTTGGTTTCTTCTTTTCACTCACAAACTTTGGCGTTGCTTTACTGTAACTCAGATACTCAACTTGCTCTGTTTGGGTAGAGTGTTTTTCCTCATAGTGTTTCAGCATCAACATTCTTGTTTCCTCTTCTTTTCCACAGACACGGCACTTGAGTGTTAGTTGGGTGGCATGGCGAAATTTGAGATGAAACTGATAATCCGCCATTGTCGTGAAGCGCTCCCAGCAACTGGGCTGATCGCAGGATATCATCTGTAATAAAGCAAAATTAGAGAGACACACCCTTCCATCAGAATACTGTAATAGGTTAACCAACATTATGCACTGTCTCTGTATCTAATAGGTGGATTTCTGTTCCTGTCTGGATTACGTCTCACACTGTGATTCAACCAGTTAACTAGCGGCACGCCTGTATACAGCTTGAGTCTGTCAATGTGAACGACCTTGGGTTTCCCCTTTACTGACTGTTGGATACGATACACCACATCGCAGAGTTTAGTGACCACCATGAATGGCCCCTTCCAATGGAAAGTAAGTTTTGGGCTCACTCCTCTCTTTCTTGTTGGTTCATAGAGCCACACCCACTGTCCTACATCAAAACTACGAAATACTGTGTTTCTGTCATACTGGTTAGCTTGTCTGTCAGCAGCAATGCCTAATTTTTCTCGTGCTCTTTCATGTGCTTCTTGTAAGTTTTCTCTAACATCTGTCACATAATCTTGTTCTTCTGAATTTGCAGGTACTGGAGACTGTAGCATCAAGTCAACTGGCAGTGTGATCTCCCTTCCTAACATCATGAGAGCAGGGCTTTCTCCAGTGGACTCTTGTACCGCAGATCTGTATGCAAGCATGGCGAATGGAATCTTGTCATCCCAGTCTCTCTGTTCTTCTGGATCAAGCAGTGATTTCAGTATGCTGAGCAAGGTATGATTGAAACGTTCTATGAAGCCGTCTCCCTGTGGGTGTAGAGGGCATGTTCTGGTTTTCTTGATTCCCAACATCTTACACATCTCTGCTACTACTTTAGATTCAAAATTTCTGCCTTGATCACTGTGAATTTCTTTTGGAATTCCATAACGACAGATGAATTCCTGTACCAGTACTCTAGCAACTGTTTCTGCCTCTTGGTCTGGTATTGGAAATGACTCGATCCACTTGGTAAAATAATCACCAATAACAAGAATGTACTTATTCCCACAATCTGTTTCTGGTAATGGACCTAGAATATCCATAGCTACTCTTTCTAACGGAGCACCAACTCTGTATTTCTGTAACGGAGCTCTGTTCTTCTTAGGAGGATTCTTTGTTCTTGCACAAACATCACATCTTTTTACCCACAGTCTGACATCAGCAGCAAGGCCAACCCAGTAGTACCTTCTCTGTACTTTATGAAGCAACTTGTTCACTCCAAGATGTCCTGCTGTGATGGAACTGTGTAACTCTTGTAATATAGTAGAACGCATTGACTTGGGAAGTACAATTTTCCATGTCACTTCTTTCCCATCAGCAGATTCCCATTTCCTCATGAGAACTCCTTCCTGTATCTGTAATAAGTTCCAATGCACCCAATATGTCTTGGTTGCAGAAGAAAGATGTGAAATTTCCTTCCAGCTAGGTCTATTTTCACTTGTCTCTTTCCACCTCAGTACATGCTTTATATCACTGTCTTCTAACTGTGCCTGTCTTATCTCCTCATTAGATATCGATGAGAAGTTAATGGCTTGAATCTTCTCAAAATTCTGATGCTTTGCTGTCATGTTGCCTAATGACTGCTCACATCTGTTATCATCTTCCTATATATACAAGGATAATCCATCAAAATAGTAACACCAACTATCCAACACATTGTAACACAACACTTAATTTATTACTCTACTGTTACTTCTACACGTTCCTCTAATCAGATTCTACGAGGTATCATCTCTGTTTGCATCATCGCAGAAGTTCACTCCTTCAGACCAACTGTTGTCGGAATAAGCAAACTAGCATCATATCACAGCACTCTTTTACACTGTTTGCAAGGTCGCCGTGAAAGTCCATCTGCATTGGAATGGGATCTCCCAGGTCTGTGCTCAATGGTAAGTTGATACTGTGTAATTACTTCTAACCATCTAGCTAACTGTCCCTCTGGATCTTTAAATTCTAACAACCAACGTAATGCACTGTGATCTGTTCTCACTGTTACTCGCTGTCCATAGAGATAGTGTCTGAAATACTTCAGAAAGTACACCACAGCTAAAAGTTCACGTCTGGTGACGCAATAATTCTGTTCTGCTGGATACATAATTTGGCAACTGGCTGTACTCTTGTGGAGTGTAGACAACCCTGTGATCGGCTGGAATCGCATCACCGTATTCATTCGCACGGACCGCTATCTCTGGATCTGGTGCATCTACTGCCCATCGAGCAACCCCACCACTATCAACAACTGTTTTGTCTTAAACCGACAAACTACGCTCCACAATGATTCCAGGATCATTGGTTCTTATCTGGCGTAACTAGCTTGACTTTATGCGTTATCCTCTGTAACCCATGTTACATAAACCATCACGTCCCAGCCAATAAAGTATCCAACCTAATAAAATTGTAACCCCACACATCACGTTCTGCCTTATACCAAATTCCAGATCCACGTTCCCCCTCTTCTCCGAGCAATAAAACCAAATAACCACTCCTAGCTTCTGACCCCACTCACTATGTCGGTGCGAGCCTAGCTGATAACCGGTACACCTTCAACTCCAAAATTATCTATACAGCCTCAGGAACTCATCCCCTATATAGACAATTATTCAGGCTAACAACATAAAAAGCTTTCCTCTAGGCAATCACAGTTCGTATACTAACTTGTGGCCTCGGCCCTCACTGTCTGAGCTTGTCAAGTAAGCAACAGCAAATACATAACAACAATACTTCTTATTCCTAACTGTTACCCCTAACCCCAACCATTATTATTCCATTTTATATCATGACTCCTGACATACGGTACTCAATGACTGACCTTCATCAGACATGACATAACTTACCACTAAGCTCTACAAGCATTTTCTTGTTATTGTTTCTACTACCCTCCAAAAGAAATTTAATAACTGAACACCAACTAGAATTCTATATGAAAAACAAGAACAACTAACAACTAACTCCAACTACCTCAATCACGTAGCAACGGACAACCTCACATATTTCTGTAAGATATCATCATCAATGTATCCGTCACTGATATAATCGCTCATGACTGGAATTTCTACAATTTATACCGACACTGGAGAATATCTTCTCTAGAATTCTATCACATAGCATATTAGCATTGACATATATCTGGTTGCTGCATCTGTTTATAACATATCTCTGTTTTGTGGCATAAGCAACGTACGGTGTTCACTAAATTCTCATTAACATTTCTAGTTGTTGACAAAGCAACAGTGTGTACATTTAATAATTAGACAACAATAACATATTTGATTCGTTTGTTGCATAATGCAACGGGATGTACGCTTGACCTTACGTACCAATTCTACGTCACTGCTGAACGCAGCACGTAAGTAACCATCATGGCTATTTAATTTGCGATCTCAGAAATGTTTGGTGTAAAGCCCTACAAAAGAAAAGAAGAGAGAATTCCCAATAAATGTATAAATGTACCAAAATACGAGACTTCTCATGACTTAATCATTTCTGTTGACTTGCTATATTTTACGTACTGTCATGTATCCACTTTGCAAAATACACAGAATAGACAACAAAATATTCCACAAATTCTATCTCTTCATCACTCAGTCAAAATATTCCATGAAAGATTTAACAGAGTTTCTTGTCATAGTTCTGACTGCAAAATCAAATACTTACTATCTTATATCTTATCTGTATAATTATATGCACTGACAATAATCCTAACAGCAAAATATATGAGGACATTTCTACTCACGTTGAAAGGGGATTCGCTAACTGTAGGGAGAAATGGGAAAACAATTCAACTGTTTAAATCTGTTTAGAGGCTGTAGTCTGTTTTCTTCTTCTTCTCTTCTAACTGTACCAAACGCCTTATCTCTCGACAAGACAAATTTTCTCGTTCAGGCGACCCCTTTATATACCCTCGGGCCGATCCGAAATTACCATTGGTGCAATGTTATATAATACAACACCCGCGAACTAATTAATATTTATGGGGAACAAATTGCGCACGCATCGTACTTGTACTGCGGGAGATTCAAATCTACCATGGGGAATCTGCTGTTGAAATAACAAAAACTAGTATTTATTCTGAAAATATCTTGCTTAATAATCATAATTGTTGTGAGAAACAACTTCAACCCATTCAATTTATTATAACACTCATGAATATGGATTTCACATTTGGCATAACTCGAGATCGTTATACTGCGTAAATACCAGTCCCACATATGGAATTATCTGTATGGCTGTCACATGAACATCACATGAATTCTCGTCTTCTCGTGAAAGACTGTACTCTTTTCTCATCTTTAAACAACGGGCCTCTGTATAATCTATCAGTTCAAAAACAGATTGCAGTCTGTCACTCGAAATTAAGGAAAATTGGGTCACTTTTATGGGGTGAAGTACCGTCTTTGCACACCGTACATATACAATACATGGCTATGTATACACTGTACACTATGTAGTAACATTACAGGGAAAACAAGGTCACCTTGACCTTCCGTCATACCGTGTGTGTACACTCAGATCGCACTTACATATCCCTGAATGCTTTAGAATTCAGAAATGAATCGGGGGGAGGGGGATTTCAAAAAAATGAATTTAGTCAAAGATTGAGGGGGTTTCCTTCACACTACCCCTTCACCACAAGTCGATGTCCCCATCGACAGCATTCAGACATTAATTTACTACTGTATCATACACTGGCTCTTCTCATGTCAATATAATTCAACAGGCTCTTTTACAAACAGATTTTCTCAACATATTTGGCTCTTCTCATATCAATATAATTCAACAGGCTCTTTTACACACAAATTTCCTCAACAATCTGGCTCTTCTCATTAAAACACATAAAATTCAGAATATGTACACATCCAGGTCCATAGCAGATACACATTGGAAATACGACTTCATGAGCGCAAAATATACACTTTCACACATTTGTATAATTTCTCTGAATCATTAACCACAGCTTCCTTATTTCCTTGACTTCTTCCAAAAAAAAAATCATCACAAAGTTTACATTTATCAGCTTTAACCTGACCTCATGCATTGAAGAATTTACATTTCCTCAGTATAACTTTGCACAATAAAACAACTTTTTACAAACTGCCACAATACCCCCTGTGTTTAGTATTGAAATAATCATTTCACACAACACCAATACCTCTTCCTATGATACTCCTCGTACCATTATCCCAAAATTGCAGTCCATACGATATTAAGATATTTGAACGTCATAGAACTAGAATACCATAATCGAACCAGATTTTTGTACATTAACATACACTTTTAAAATTATTGGAATTATCCTATACTACACATTTCATTTACAACTCAATCAACCAATCATAAAATGCATCTATTGATCATCTGATGAGAACAACTTATTTACACTAGCACGCAACGCTTAGTCCTCATTTGAGAGTGCAGGTGCCTCAGGTCTGCTCGTTTCAACAGTTCTCTTAACAAGTTCGATGTTTCCATTGACTTCCTTGTAGAAGCTCGCATGCACTGTGATTTTCGTTATTCTTCTGAACCCTCTCTTCATTTTCTTGATCCTTATGATTACTTCATCTTCACCTTCGCTATCCCCAGTGTCCCCAACAACATAGTACGGCCTTTTTGTAGTGCTTCTGCAAGTGCTGCATGAACTAGCGCTGCTGGTACTGGCACAGTCCCAGTCGTTGTCTGACCCGAATAACTCGAGTTCTGCTTCCTTACGTTCATTACTCTTCTGATTCTTCTTCTCTTTAGGTGTAGTGTCACTTGTAGTGGCTGTCGCTGTTACCGTCGCTGTGATGTTCTGTTCCTGTGTTGGTTTCTTCTGTGTGTTGGGTGTTGTTGGTTTCATTTGTGTTGCTTTGACTTGTGTCACCGTCAATTTCTTCTTTAGTTCCGTCTCTGTAGACTTCTTCATCTGTGTCGTTTCTGTTTTCTTCTTTTGCGTAGCCTGTACGGGTGTCGTTGACTTCTTCTTTTGTGTAGCCTGTACGGGTGCTGTTGACTTCTTTTGTGTTTTCTCTGGTGTTTGCTTCACCTGTGTTGCTGTTGGTTTCTTCTTTTCACTCACAAACTTTGGCGTTGCTTTACTGTAACTCAGATACTCAACTTGCTCTGTTTGGGTAGAGTGTTTTTCCTCATAGTGTTTCAGCATCAACATTCTTGTTTCCTCTTCTTTTCCACAGACACGGCACTTGAGTGTTAGTTGGGTGGCATGGCGAAATTTGAGATGAAACTGATAATCCGCCATTGTCGTGAAGCGCTCCCAGCAACTGGGCTGATCGCAGGATATCATCTGTAATAAAGCAAAATTAGAGAGACACACCCTTCCATCAGAATACTGTAATAGGTTAACCAACATTATGCACTGTCTCTGTATCTAATAGGTGGATTTCTGTTCCTGTCTGGATTACGTCTCACACTGTGATTCAACCAGTTAACTAGCGGCACGCCTGTATACAGCTTGAGTCTGTCAATGTGAACGACCTTGGGTTTCCCCTTTACTGACTGTTGGATACGATACACCACATCGCAGAGTTTAGTGACCACCATGAATGGCCCCTTCCAATGGAAAGTAAGTTTTGGGCTCACTCCTCTCTTTCTTGTTGGTTCATAGAGCCACACCCACTGTCCTACATCAAAACTACGAAATACTGTGTTTCTGTCATACTGGTTAGCTTGTCTGTCAGCAGCAATGCCTAATTTTTCTCGTGCTCTTTCATGTGCTTCTTGTAAGTTTTCTCTAACATCTGTCACATAATCTTGTTCTTCTGAATTTGCAGGTACTGGAGACTGTAGCATCAAGTCAACTGGCAGTGTGATCTCCCTTCCTAACATCATGAGAGCAGGGCTTTCTCCAGTGGACTCTTGTACCGCAGATCTGTATGCAAGCATGGCGAATGGAATCTTGTCATCCCAGTCTCTCTGTTCTTCTGGATCAAGCAGTGATTTCAGTATGCTGAGCAAGGTATGATTGAAACGTTCTATGAAGCCGTCTCCCTGTGGGTGTAGAGGGCATGTTCTGGTTTTCTTGATTCCCAACATCTTACACATCTCTGCTACTACTTTAGATTCAAAATTTCTGCCTTGATCACTGTGAATTTCTTTTGGAATTCCATAACGACAGATGAATTCCTGTACCAGTACTCTAGCAACTGTTTCTGCCTCTTGGTCTGGTATTGGAAATGACTCGATCCACTTGGTAAAATAATCACCAATAACAAGAATGTACTTATTCCCACAATCTGTTTCTGGTAATGGACCTAGAATATCCATAGCTACTCTTTCTAACGGAGCACCAACTCTGTATTTCTGTAACGGAGCTCTGTTCTTCTTAGGAGGATTCTTTGTTCTTGCACAAACATCACATCTTTTTACCCACAGTCTGACATCAGCAGCAAGGCCAACCCAGTAGTACCTTCTCTGTACTTTATGAAGCAACTTGTTCACTCCAAGATGTCCTGCTGTGATGGAACTGTGTAACTCTTGTAATATAGTAGAACGCATTGACTTGGGAAGTACAATTTTCCATGTCACTTCTTTCCCATCAGCAGATTCCATTTCCTCATGAGAACTCCTTCCTGTATCTGTAATAAGTTCCAATGCACCCAATATGTCTTGGTTGCAGAAGAAAGATGTGAAATTTCCTTCCAGCTAGGTCTATTTTCACTTGTCTCTTTCCACCTCAGTACATGCTTTATATCACTGTCTTCTAACTGTGCCTGTCTTATCTCCTCATTAGATATCGATGAGAAGTTAATGGCTTGAATCTTCTCAAAATTCTGATGCTTTGCTGTCATGTTGCCTAATGACTGCTCACATCTGTTATCATCTTCCTATATATACAAGGATAATCCATCAAAATAGTAACACCAACTATCCAACACATTGTAACACAACACTTAATTTATTACTCTACTGTTACTTCTACACGTTCCTCTAATCAGATTCTACGAGGTATCATCTCTGTTTGCATCATCGCAGAAGTTCACTCCTTCAGACCAACTGTTGTCGGAATAAGCAAACTAGCATCATATCACAGCACTCTTTTACACTGTTTGCAAGGTCGCCGTGAAAGTCCATCTGCATTGGAATGGGATCTCCCAGGTCTGTGCTCAATGGTAAGTTGATACTGTGTAATTACTTCTAACCATCTAGCTAACTGTCCCTCTGGATCTTTAAATTCTAACAACCAACGTAATGCACTGTGATCTGTTCTCACTGTTACTCGCTGTCCATAGAGATAGTGTCTGAAATACTTCAGAAAGTACACCACAGCTAAAAGTTCACGTCTGGTGACGCAATAATTCTGTTCTGCTCGATTTAGAGTCTTGCTTGCATAGGCGATTACTCTTTCATGTCCATCTTGCTCCTGAGAAAGCACAGCACCTATGGCATAATTACTGGCATCTGTGTCGAGAATGAAATCAATGTCAAGTTGGGGATAGGCTAGAATTGGAGCTGTCGTCAGCATCTCTTTCATTGTGTTGAACGCTTCGTCACACTCTGATGTCCATATGAACGGCTGTTCCTTCTTGGTCAGATTGGTCAGAGGTTTGACTACGTCAGAGAAGTTGAGAATGAATCTCCTGTAATAGGATGCTAATCCTAGAAAACTACGCACTTCTGTCTGGCTGGTAGGTGTCGGCCATGATTTCACAACTTCAATCTTTGCTGGATCTGTCTTTACACCATCAGATGACACGATATGCCCCAAGTAGAGTACTTCTGTCTGGAAAAGATGACATTTCTTTGGCTTGAGCTTTAGGTTGGCATCTCTCAGTCGCTGTAGTACTATTTCCAACCTGGCAATTACTTCTAGTACTGTAGGGCCGAACACAATTACATCATCGAGATAGATGAGGAGTATTTTCCACTGTAATCCACTGAAGATGTTCTCTATCAATCTCTCGAAAGTAGATGGGTGCATTGCAAAGTCCAAAAGGCATAACCTCGAACTGGTACAATCCTCCTGGTACTACGAATGCAGATTTCAACTTGGCATCTTCATCTAGGGGAACTTGCCAATACCCAGCTGTTAAGTCTAATGTACAAAAGTACTTGGCACCTTGTAATGCATCTAGTGAGTCAGCAATGCTTGGTAGGGGAAAGGAGTCTTTTACTGTGTGCTCATTAAGAAGTCTGTAATCAATGCAGAACCGCTTGGATCCATCTTTCTTGTCTACTAACACAATGGGAGATGACCATGGACTGATTGATGCTTAATGATTCCACGCTGTAACATGTCTTCAATCTGTTTCTCTATCTCTTCTCTCTGCCCTATTGGATTGCGTCTCGGTCTCTGTCGTATTGGTTGCTGCACACTGTGTGTGGATACTGTGCTTGATTTGTCAGTCCTTCCAATATCATGATCACCTTTGGAGAATACATCACTGTACTCACTGAGTAGAGCAGCCACACTAGAATGGTACTTGTCATCGATACTGTGTTTAGCTCTTGTGTAAATGTCTGTCATATGCTCTGGTACTTCAAACTGGTTGACCATCATCACAAGCTTGTTTCCATGACGATCTGTACATGAGATGATTTCATCTTGAATTTTCACAAACATCTGGTCACAGTTGATTTTGGTACTTGTCTTCTGTAAGAAATCCATGCCGATAATACCGTCCACCTGTATATCAGCTATCACCACAACTACTTCGTACTCTTGTTCTCCGAACTTCATCTTGATTGTAGTTTCTCCATACACACCAATGGGAGCTCCATTTGCTTGCAGCAACTGGGTATCTGTATCACAAATCTCTAATGTCTGTAATGGATGAGTCTCATTCAGTGCAGTCATAGACACAATAGTAATTGTAGATCCTGTATCAATCAATAGATGCCTAGTCTCATTTCCAAACTTTACTGGAACATACATCGCAGGATTAACGTCACGTACTGTACAAACTACTGGATTTCTCTCAACATCCTGTGACTCTAATTGCGTGGACCTGTATGACTGTCTGGCCGCCCCGCGGTCCTTCGAGTAGGCCCCAAGTAGTTTCCCTTTGGTTTGGTACAGACTGTACTCATATGTCCATATTCACCACAGTTGTAACACTTGATTCTTGACTGATTCAACTGTTTCATCATCGAGATAACATCATTCAGATTCTGCTTCAACTCTTGTATCTCTCTCTTCATCTTCTCATCTGCAGGTGCTGGACTGTTACTCTCCACTGCCCGAACATGACGAGGTCCCCTGATTCTCTCTCTCGCTCTTTCAGCATGAAGAAACGACTCTGTTGCGAGTGCAGCTGTGATTGCTTCATTCAACGTTTTGGGACGAGCACGAAAAATGGCAGCTCTAATTTCTGCATCATCAATTGCCTCGGAGAAATGTGTCTTGGCCAGTCGTTCGCGAACATCACTTGACATCTCTGGATACGCTAAACTGGTAAGATCTCTGATTGCCTGTCCAAGCTGTTGAACGGATTCATCTTTCTGTCTACGCCTCATGCGCAGTTCCAACATGAAATTCTCAGCTTCTTGCCCTGGTCCAAAACGATGCTCAAGTTGAGTAACCAACTCACGAAATGATATCTGTTCACCATCTGGAAGATTATGTAGCACTTTCAATGCAGGCCCCTGGAGTCGCGATGCCAAAAACTGTGCAGCTTCTCTGTCTGTCCACCCATTCAACTTCATGCAAACACAGAAATGGCTGTAATAGTCTGCCCACGAAATTTTTCCTGCAAATTTATCTGGTAAAATATCGCGATGATGACCTCCTTGGAAACCTGGACGAGTTTGCTCAGCTGTAGTCTGTCTGCTGGATACATAATTTGGCAACTGGCTGTACTCTTGTGGAGTGTAGACAACCCTGTGATCGGCTGGAATCGCATCACCGTATTCATTCGCACGGACCGCTATCTCTGGATCTGGTGCATCTACTGCCCATCGAGCAACCCCACCACTATCAACAACTGTTTTGTCGCCAGCCGCCATAGTATCAGACTGTAATCCAGTAGGAACGGCAGGCTCCACCATCTTAGTTCCTTTAATGTTATTTTACAAATAATTGCTAACATTTTCTGTTCTATTTTCGAATGAGTTTTCTGTTGTAATTCTCATCCTTATAATTGTCAAGCGTACATACCCTTACAATGTTCGAGGAGTAGATCTCCTTAGTGTACACATTCATTGCATGTATTAAATGGCTCTCAACACATATATACAATTCTCAACTGGTCTCTATTTAATGTCCCATTCCAGACTGTAGTTCGATACACACAGTGAATTATACACACTGAAACACACACATACCACATCAACACTTAACATTTACTTCTCCACAAGCTATATCAAGTAACTGCAGTACTCTCTCGACCACATTACCCAATACTAACTTTACTAACCAGGCTTCCTCCTGTTAGTTTACTAATTTGACCTCACAATAAACACAACAAGTAATAGTTACCATAGCAACCATAACATATAATTTCATATTAAGTAACCACAGTGCTCCTTTGACTGAATTACCCAATATATTCACTAGCTAACCAGGCTCCTTCCTGATAACTATTCACAACTAGTTTCCTCATAAGACAATACAAAGTCTAACACATATTAGTCTACACCATAGATACACAATCTCACATTCTTCTTTATCTACTACCATTTCTGTTCCATTTGCTTTAATTTTTCCTTCAGTAACCTCTTTAGTCTTATCTTGCACTTTCGTTACCTAACATCCAATAATGTAACCTTACCAACAAGCTGTCTATAGGAATCCTATTATGACGCTTCCACCGAAAAATATTCTGAACCATCCAATAACTTCAAAGCTAGCCTATTCTCTGCAAGCTGAAATACCACTTTTACTGCTCTGGTACACTATCATAATCAATACAATTTATTCTATACTCTACGAGTCTAGAATTTAAGTCTTAGGTATACCTAATGCAAAGAACACCATCCTTGCTTATACAACAAGGAATTATATTAACCATCCCACCGCTTTGCCACCAAAAATATGTCACGCGAGAGGGGGGGGGGGGGGAAAGAAAGAAATGAATCCTTCTGGCTGCCACTAATACAAATGTGACATGGGGAGTCGGAGACCTATAATCATACTAAATTGCTGCCACCAGTTAATCTTTGAAAGGAATTAACGAACCTTATTCAGGAGTGTTCTACTACTCCAGTTATCAATGTTATGACAACACTGTTACACTAACGAGAGTCTGACCGTTATCTGATCGTGAGGATGGTAATGTCATTGTCACTGAGCATGTTCGTTGGAACCGAGTGTTTTGAGTACCTGCTACAACACCATGATCACGTGATCTCGAACCGCGCGAACTACTTGATTCGTACATCACATGTGAGCTAGCTACGCGTATGTGCAGAACTGTGGAGTGTGGATCACCACTGACCGTGAATATCAAAGAATCGTGTTATTTCCTCAGTATGGTAAGTAGACTGTGATATTTGTATGCCTATTTGTGAATGATCATTTCTAGACTATGGTAAGCTATGGATTCAATTCATTCTCTATAAATTAAGGAATTTACGTAAAGATACTGGTGTTCTTGTAGCTATCGTCAATCACTCACTGACACTGCACTGCACGTAGAGTCTACATCATACATTGCACTCACGTCATACAAGTTGTCCTTTGACGCAGGCTCAAGATCTAGAACAGTGTACTAACACGGAATCCACATTTCAATGCACACATGACAAACACGACCTCACTCTCTTATCACTGTACATCCATACATCTTCCTACAAACGATAGGTCTCCTAGTAGCGTTTCTACATAATTAGGTAACTATCAACTGTAGATGTTGAATTGTTATGTAGATGTAGCACGAGTTGTTCAATCGATGACTGTTCGTTTTCTCGAAGTCTACGAGGGTGGTTTGGTTTCTTGCATGTTTATAACCAACAACTAATTTCCTGTACCATACTAATCTGCACCATTCTACATCACCATTCATTCTGCCAACAACTCCTTACTACTGTAGACACACAGATATCATATCTATTAAAACTTGACTTTACAAGCACTTCACATCACATCACAAACTCAACAACTTCACTTTCACGTGTGTATCGGACAAGGGAAATAAATCATTGTCTGAGAATTTGGGTAAAGTTCAACGGAACTTTAATTCTGGAGGCAATCTCAACATCCTCCAATAAACAATCATCAATAATGAATTCATTTTACACAATATACATTTTGAGATAGAGCCATGTCGAGAATATAAGAGCCATGTCAAGAATATGAGACTTAAGAGCCATGTCAGTGTACACCTTATAATAACTACAGGATACCTTATAATCTCTATAATAACCCTATCTGTTATAAGTTAAATCTTCCCTACACTTTCTATACTTTAGTCATTTTATTCCCACCTGAAATAATAATACTAGATATTTCCCTATCAATAAAACTACATTTATACTCCGTAGAGTTGTATTGGGTCGATGTAATTGTTCATGCTCTTAAACCGACAAACTACGCTCCACAATGATTCCAGGATCATTGGTTCTTATCTGGCGTAACTAGCTTGACTTTATGCGTTATCCTCTGTAACCCATGTTACATAAACCATCACGTCCCAGCCAATAAAGTATCCAACCTAATAAAATTGTAACCCCACACATCACGTTCTGCCTTATACCAAATTCCAGATCCACGTTCCCCCTCTTCTCCGAGCAATAAAACCAAATAACCACTCCTAGCTTCTGACCCCACTCACTATGTCGGTGCGAGCCTAGCTGATAACCGGTACACCTTCAACTCCAAAATTATCTATACAGCCTCAGGAACTCATCCCCTATATAGACAATTATTCAGGCTAACAACATAAAAAGCTTTCCTCTAGGCAATCACAGTTCGTATACTAACTTGTGGCCTCGGCCCTCACTGTCTGAGCTTGTCAAGTAAGCAACAGCAAATACATAACAACAATACTTCTTATTCCTAACTGTTACCCCTAACCCCAACCATTATTATTCCATTTTATATCATGACTCCTGACATACGGTACTCAATGACTGACCTTCATCAGACATGACATAACTTACCACTAAGCTCTACAAGCATTTTCTTGTTATTGTTTCTACTACCCTCCAAAAGAAATTTAATAACTGAACACCAACTAGAATTCTATATGAAAAACAAGAACAACTAACAACTAACTCCAACTACCTCAATCACGTAGCAACGGACAACCTCACATATTTCTGTAAGATATCATCATCAATGTATCCGTCACTGATATAATCGCTCATGACTGGAATTTCTACAATTTATACCGACACTGGAGAATATCTTCTCTAGAATTCTATCACATAGCATATTAGCATTGACATATATCTGGTTGCTGCATCTGTTTATAACATATCTCTGTTTTGTGGCATAAGCAACGTACGGTGTTCACTAAATTCTCATTAACATTTCTAGTTGTTGACAAAGCAACAGTGTGTACATTTAATAATTAGACAACAATAACATATTTGATTCGTTTGTTGCATAATGCAACGGGATGTACGCTTGACCTTACGTACCAATTCTACGTCACTGCTGAACGCAGCACGTAAGTAACCATCATGGCTATTTAATTTGCGATCTCAGAAATGTTTGGTGTAAAGCCCTACAAAAGAAAAGAAGAGAGAATTCCCAATAAATGTATAAATGTACCAAAATACGAGACTTCTCATGACTTAATCATTTCTGTTGACTTGCTATATTTTACGTACTGTCATGTATCCACTTTGCAAAATACACAGAATAGACAACAAAATATTCCACAAATTCTATCTCTTCATCACTCAGTCAAAATATTCCATGAAAGATTTAACAGAGTTTCTTGTCATAGTTCTGACTGCAAAATCAAATACTTACTATCTTATATCTTATCTGTATAATTATATGCACTGACAATAATCCTAACAGCAAAATATATGAGGACATTTCTACTCACGTTGAAAGGGGATTCGCTAACTGTAGGGAGAAATGGGAAAACAATTCAACTGTTTAAATCTGTTTAGAGGCTGTAGTCTGTTTTCTTCTTCTTCTCTTCTAACTGTACCAAACGCCTTATCTCTCGACAAGACAAATTTTCTCGTTCAGGCGACCCCTTTATATACCCTCGGGCCGATCCGAAATTACCATTGGTGCAATGTTATATAATACAACACCCGCGAACTAATTAATATTTATGGGGAACAAATTGCGCACGCATCGTACTTGTACTGCGGGAGATTCAAATCTACCATGGGGAATCTGCTGTTGAAATAACAAAAACTAGTATTTATTCTGAAAATATCTTGCTTAATAATCATAATTGTTGTGAGAAACAACTTCAACCCATTCAATTTATTATAACACTCATGAATATGGATTTCACATTTGGCATAACTCGAGATCGTTATACTGCGTAAATACCAGTCCCACATATGGAATTATCTGTATGGCTGTCACATGAACATCACATGAATTCTCGTCTTCTCGTGAAAGACTGTACTCTTTTCTCATCTTTAAACAACGGGCCTCTGTATAATCTATCAGTTCAAAAACAGATTGCAGTCTGTCACTCGAAATTAAGGAAAATTGGGTCACTTTTATGGGGTGAAGTACCGTCTTTGCACACCGTACATATACAATACATGGCTATGTATACACTGTACACTATGTAGTAACATTACAGGGAAAACAAGGTCACCTTGACCTTCCGTCATACCGTGTGTGTACACTCAGATCGCACTTACATATCCCTGAATGCTTTAGAATTCAGAAATGAATCGGGGGGAGGGGGATTTCAAAAAAATGAATTTAGTCAAAGATTGAGGGGGTTTCCTTCACAGTACCATCGTCTTTACTAAAAATTTGAAAAAAAAAAGTAAAATAAATGTTCTTGTAAAGATGAATGAAGAATTAAGTTGATAGAACATATATGTTTTATCAATTTCATTCTTCTTGTTGTATCATACCACATATTTAGCACCTTTGTGAGGTAGATTATCGTGATCACATACTGTTCATGGCCGGTGCAGCCATGGGGGCCGTGGGGGCTCAGTTTTTGTGCACCATACAGAAGGTGTCAGCACTTTGGGCCCCACACTTTTTTCAACCCGGAAATAGGTACCGGTAAGTGGCACTAAGAAAAATATAGATACACCTTGAAGTATGGTGGTGGTAAGGTTATGTTCTTTCTCTGAATAGCTTTTTCTTGCTTGTCAGGCGAAAACACCTGGAAGTGGACTGGTAGAGGTGAGCCGAGGACCTTTTTTTTTTTTTTCGCTTGTCAGCCGAAAAAACCGGAAGTGGATGGTAAGAAAAGATATTGTGTGTTTTTTTTGTCATCTTGTTGTTGGTTGTTTTTTTTTTTTTCCTGCTTGCTAGCTCATGAAACCCGGAAGTGGGCCCCCACACTTTTTTGAAAATGCTGTGCCGGCCATGCTGTTCTAGGTTTTTCAATGAACTGACAAAGTCTCTTAATCAATGTTTCTGTTCTTGTTAGAAAGTCATTAAGCGCTTGCAACAACAGTGCTCTACGGTACTTGATAAAATCTGTCAGAGATTGAATGGTGTTCATCCAGGGAAACAAAATATAGCAGTGTGCAATATGATAAGTAGATCTTCTCGTTTATGTCCTGCAGGTTATCCTGGAGGCCATAAAGAGGAGAATCATCATAAATATGCACGGTCAGGTACCGGTACTGTACTGTGGTAACCGCAGCAGCGACCCCAACGCTACTGGTTACGACGCCCCGCGCCGGGGTTAGTACTGGGGATACCTACATGCAAGTGTACAATGCGACACAAATAGAGAAAGGATTAGAAAATGCATAACAATTTTTCCAACCATTACTCAAAATTAATCATAATTAGATGATATTCTAAACCATTATTCATAATAACATGTCCCTAACATTATGTTGGAGTAAACCCCAATTCAAGCAGAGGCAACTACAGACAGACATTGTACAATGTACATGTACTAAACATGTACACGTACTATACACACATTTACCTACAAGGAGTGTGATCTGAGAATTATCAATCATAACATATTTTTTTTTTTTATCTCAGTGTCATTGACAGCAAAAAAACAATCAAACAAACAAAAGTAATAATTGATAACTCAGCTCACACGCCTTGTAATTGAAACCTCTACCAGAATAATTCAGACTACACTCTCTTAAACCTAATTGTCACAAGTGTGGAAGACTCTACATCTCTATGATTTACTGCAAATATACCGGGTACTTAAAAATTAAAATATGAAAAATTAAAAAAGCCCACCCAGTTCTCAGTCACTATACGTCCATTGCAACAGGGACAGCACTCGATGATTTCCTGAAAATTATCTATACCGTTAGTCAGGGCACCAGCTTGCCACATCTACAGGTAGGACCCAGGTTTCGACGCCCAGCAGATAATTCTTATTAAATTTTATACTCAATACAAACGTCTGACTTCAACAATCAACAAAGTTATCAATCACATTTCTAGTTTTTATAAACCCTGTTTGTCACTTGTCATCCTAATCTGATGGTGGAATATTTAGGGGAAAAGCAACACAGTGTCAGCAGAAATGCTGATATCAGCCATTTTTAGGGGTTCAAAACAATATGATGCATTTTGTATGACAACGCCGTAAAATGAAATTCACTCATGACCATTATTTTACTTTAGTATCAATTTGTTTGCCATATCCTGATGTTTGATTTCTGTAATCGCCTTAAGCAATTGCATGACTGAAATTCGTAATTAATGAGCAAACTTGTAGAAGGCGTTGGCTTTGAGAATGTGGCACCAGATTTCGACAATGAAACAACAAGTTCTTGCGCTGGTGTGATTGCTGGTTTGCGTTTACAATGTAGTGTATGCGTACTGTATGCACCATGTGTTTTATGTGTGATGCGTGCTGCATGATTGTGCGAAAAATCGCTTAAAATTGAACAGGAGCGCATTCAAATGGGAATTTGTTTAAGGCATATCATTATTGGCCTTTTAAATAGCTCAATTTCATATCGAAATTCTCAGGTAAAACGGTGCAGTTTTGATGGTAAACAAGGAAATGTGCTAAAGTGTCGAAAACTAACTACGACAAGCAGCCCCATACGCATCTACGCTGTGCATGATAGAATGGGCTGCCGGTTGCAGTTACGAAAACTGGCACCCTAGCTGTATACTAGTATACAGCGGCAGCGTAATTCTGATCATTCTTTCTTAGTATAGGTGATCCCGATGAGCCGTAAAATCCAATCCATAATCTCAGGGCCGCCAACATTGGAAACTAGTAGTAGATCTAGTTGTAGTTCAGTGTTAGACTCCCATGCTATAATTTGGGTGTCAAAATGAGTGAGATCAATAGAAATGCATGCAAATGAAATGAAGCTTTAGACGTGTAAACTGAGCAGTCAGTCTGAGGATGATGAGGTGAGTGAGCTGTGAGAAAGGACCAAAATGAGCAGAGTTGAGCGAGTCTCACTCTCAATGTGAGTGAGAGTTGCAGTTGGCATGAAATCTAACCTACTACTACTAGTACTAGATTCTAGTACATCTTTGCACACTGTACGGCTAATGAGCAGCGCTAAAGTAATTGTAAATTAGATGTTCGGTCATGCCATCGCCACATAGATTACACATGTATGCAAATATCACACATGATGTCCCCTGTCCCCCTATTCCCACATCCTCTCCCCCTATTCCCAATACTGGCAATACAATAGTCAATTCTGATGTCTGGATGTGGGATGAGCAGTAATTAGGCGTACCAGCCTGTCTGCCTTGCCTTTTTTTTTTTTTTTTTTGAACTGACGATACAGTGTAGATGAGGATAGACCTGGAAGCTCGACTGCTGCTATACAGCAATCTTCCAGTATCTTCGGTAAAGGTTTAGTAGGTAAATGATCACGGGCATGGCACCACGGGCCACGGCCATCGCCGGCCACGGAGTTTCATTTGACGAATTAGCAACGCTAATTTCAATGTATGGGACTACCTCCGCACAAATCGTCATCATCAGCAGCAGCACGGATAACTACAATACACAGCAACAGAACGAAAGTTCCATTACGCTGTGGTCAGGTGGAGATTTGACTTACAACTTATTTTAAGCGGCTTTGAATTTATCTGTGGATGGCATTGATGTATCATAGCAAAGGGCAGATCTGATCCAGAGTCCCGTATGGTTTGCTAACGGTGCATTTGCGGTCAGTCCTAAAGTCGACCCGCCTTTTGTTTTAGACGGTACAGATTGGGGACCCTAACTCTAAACCTAACCCTAACCATCAAACCCTAACCCTAACCCTTATCCTAACCCTGGCCATAACCCTAACCCTAACACTCAGACTCTTAGGCCCTAACCCTTAACCCTAAACGCTAACCATAACCCAACGTATTTCCCATAGGTCTAATATGCGCCATGCCCCAATCTGTGCCGTCTAGGGGAAAAAAAAAAAAAAAAAAAAAAAAGCAGGCGGGACACAGAAAAAATGCCTTCGTTCGATCCAACCCGGTACCCGCAGAAATGGTTTGACTGCATGGGGTGGTCGGTTGGACCCTCTGGAACACCCGTAGGCAGTATGTGATTCCAAATTATGGTGTTCATGAAATTTTACAGTCCACTTAGAAGCGACAAGATCAAGATCTTATTGTTCGAAAAAAAGGTCTGCGCATTATAAGACTACTACTGTACACACAACAGTGGTACCCAGTGAACCGTTTTTTTCTTTTTTTTTTCTCTTTTTTTTTTTGTCCTTGTCGCAATCACTGGCTAGCTATGCGCCCTCACTCGGCTTAGAGCAGTTGATGTAAGAACAGAAAACTGTTGATCCCAACATGGACCTACAGGTCCATGATCCGAAGGACTCCTTTACAAGGTTACAGCTTGTTATTCCAAAGGCTCTTTATTCCTAAAATTCGTTATTCCAAAGGTTCATTGTTCCGAATTTCATTTTCGGATTAACCAATCTTCAGAATAACGAACCTTCGGAATAACGAACAGCACCCCTTTACAATGGGAGGCCATTGTACACTTTCTCTTTTCTACTACAGGCAAGAACTCTAGATACATTACTACACATGCCATATTCTCATAAATTAGTAACTTCCATACCGTTACCTTCTTTTTTCATTAATAACAACAATTATCTAATACATGTAGGTGTTGACAGAAATACAGTGCAGTTTAGTTTCAAGGTACCCGGTACTAGAGTCTATCCATCAATCTTCATGGCAATGTATCACACACATAACAAGAATAATACGTACACTACTGAAAGTAAGAGCTGTATAAGCATTCCACAGTTTTATCTATTTTTTTTTTTTAGCAGTATAACCAAGTGTGGTTTAAACTGTTTTTATTGATTGATTGATTGATTGATAGATGATTGATTGATTGGTGATTGATTCATTGATTCATTGATTGATTGATTGATTCATTCATTCATTCATTCATTCATTCTCATTTACTCATTTATGTTTGGTGGTGGTTTGGGGCTCAGTCTCTGGTCAAGGGACATGTAAAAGACCTATGAAAGGTACAACTGTCAGCGGTCTGGTGAATAGGACAGTGTGTCTCAACTACAATAGTAGGCCTACTGAGTAATGTATAGTAAACATTTCAAAAGATAGTTCTTCTAGTGCAGCCCAGTATCAAGACAAAAGTAAATGCTTGTACCAGGTAGTTTGAACAATACCATTGCAGATCTACAATATGTTGAGTAAATACATGTATGTACCAATAATTGATGGACTGCTGTTTAACCGACTGAGAAAAAAGAAAGGTCATTCGGACCAATGTGCCCATAAGCTAACTCCGAAATGGCTTATTCCCCCTGCCTTCTGAAAGAGAGAAGTTGAGTGTTGTTTTGTTATGCGAGAAAAATGGAAATATGTTGAATTTTCTTTATTCTTTCTTTATATTGTTGCACTCATGTGACATCGCAAGCTATAGTTGTCTTTTCATCCAGCCGTGACTGAGCAGAAACTTCAAAAATTCATAACTTTTGAACGGATTATCTTTGTATCGTTGTACTCATGTGACATCACAAGCTATAGTTGTCTTTTCATGCAGCTGTGACTGAGCAGAAACTTCAAAAATTCATAACTTTTGAACGGATCATCTTTGTATCGATGTGCTTGTACATAATATCAATGTTGTCTTTTCCAACACAGCCAATCAATCTGATGCTAATTTGAAAAAAGCAAAACAACAAAAAACATATATCTGATAAAGATGAAACTCTGCTTGTGTTCCCCTAAATGATACCAATGAACCATTCCCTATGCAGCTGTATACTGAAAAATTTGGACAAAATTAATCAGACATTTTGAGTATGCAATCAATAGTATTTTGTCTCCTTAGCTTCATACACAGGGATGTATTCTGGTGGTCAAGTCTTTTATGCTTTTTCATCTTGATGAATTTCACTAATCGTCCCCGATGCTATAACACAAAAGAAGAAAACGTTTTGTTCTTGTCTATGCGTGCCACGCGTACATTGAACAGAGCAGAAAAGGACCCTTGAACTATGCCGCCAGTGAGGTGGTACCACACGCACAATGTATATTCCCCAGCTGTGTGTTCGTGTGTTGTTGTCGTCAGTGTTCGTCTCCTAAGTTCGAAGAATAACTGAAGTCATTTAGACATGTAATCGATCAGGGTAACATAATATTATGGCATTAGTATAGAGAGTTGAAGATTGTAGGCCTAGTTATTTCGCTAGAGGCTAAGTATCAGAATAAGGCCATAGGCAGTGTTCGCACCAGCAATAAGTGTATGCACTATTAAAAATCAACGCTGGTTTTCACCCAAAGCCGATTTGGCTCACACTTACTATAAAGCACTTGAAATAATGTATGTGTATGTACTCGTATATGCATATGTATTACTATACATGTATGTGTACATCGTCCATTGTGTTGGACTTGGAATAGCTTTATAAGAAGAGGAAATCTCGAGTAAGGCATTAATTTTGTAGTTCCAGAAAAGTTTCCAATAACAAAACTTTCTAGAAGGCTGGACGCGAATGACGGCTTTCAGAGGCGTAAACCCGCCTTCATACAATGTATCGCACAGGGCGTTCTTTTAGTGAGGGTTAGGTAATATCATTAAGATTGTGTCATTTATTTATTTATTTATTCATTTATTAAGTCTTCTTTAAAAGCAGGTCAAGTAGTCCCATTCAGTGCCACAAAGGCCTGCTTTACAAGGGAGTCCTGTGTCGCTGTACATCGCAACATTACATGTGCACACACGTGGGTAAATTTAACAAAACGAACACACTATAGTAAATGGGATACGGCTAAATAGCAATCGGTTTGTAAGAACATAAAACACATAGGAAAGAACATAAAACGAGCAGAGGAAAAAGATGTATTCAAAGTTCATACACTTTGCTAGTGCAAAGGGTTCATATCAAATGAGACTTGAGAGATTGATGTTGGCGTACACGATTCATAAATGTTTGCAATGAGGAGGCTTTTTGAATACAAATGGGTAACTCATTGAATAATTGTTACTTGCAGCACGTGATAGAACATTTCTTTATTCATATTCATGATTAAGTTTGGGTATATGTAATTGGCAAAAAAGGTATAAAAATATCAAGATTAGTGGCAGAGTCAAGTCAAGAGAATAAGATGAGATCCAGTCTCACGAAAAGCGAACAAAGTAAAGAAGGTTTCAAAGAAAAATAATTTGCGTATATAATGTATGCCCCCCTTTTTTTCATTTGTGCACACTGAACATTGTCATATCTGTCGAAATCATTGATGAATACTTGTGCTGGCTAGGCATATTGTATTTCAAGAAGGATTCATGTTCAAATGGAAGTATTGTCTTGGACAAAGCGCACGTATACATTGGACTGTACATGTAACTTCTCGACGGAACGGAGTGTATAAGAGAGATTCTTGTTTCCTCTCATTTTTTAGAGGGGCAATCCTGACAATTTTTTCAATTTCACATCATGTATGTACATAAATGAACAGATCAATGTGATCCTTGAGCAGATGAGCCTATACTTGGAAAAACAAAAACAAAACAAACCCTAACAAATTACAATGAACAATGTGGGTGACGTATAGACTATAGGCAGATAGGGATGTCTACGCGCAATTCCGAAATGAGAACGCTTGTTCTGTGTGTGATTATGATATGCATAAGAAACTGAAAAACTCGGTTCCTAGCTGAAGTGTCATGTATCCAAAACTAAAAACTAAAACTGCAGTTAATATTTGTATGCCATTACCTTATTGAATGAGCTTATGAAAGAGTGTGGAACACTGACAGACGTGAACAGCGTCATCTCCGCATATAATGGCAAATGCATGTGTTGCGTTGTTGTTGTGTTGGTGTTTTCTTATTCTTGTTTTACCAATTTTGACACTTTTGGGTTTGCCGTTCCGCGTTCCACTGTACAGGATTACATCGTTTTGTAGTGTGCCATAAAGCTTGCTCTTTCATTTTAAAATTTGTGAATGTGCTTGTGTGTGTGTGTGTGTGTATGTGTGTGTGTGTGTGTGTGTATGTGTATGTGTGTGTGTGTGTATGTGTGTTTTTTCGACTGGAAATACAGGTCCTACACAATTATTCGTCATACTTTTAAAGCTTGAAAATCATTCTCAATGATTTTAGAACGCTAAACAGTATCAACTGGTGCGCTATACCGCTAGCGGGAAAATTTCCCAAGTCAGAAAATAGCGCGCTATCTCGAAACATCGGGCTGATGTGAAAACGCCTAGTGTTATCTGATATATAGTTTATGAATTATTAAGAATCACGAGTGGAAGATGTTTTCTGAAACACCTAGTACAAGTTTCCAATGTATTACAGGCACGACAGGCGCACTAGGCAGAAACCCTTGTGTGTAGTAAAGTCTGTGTGCGCCAAGACTATTACACGCTCCACTGCACTGCAGCCGCTCCCAACAAGAAAGAGATAAGATACAATGCACGGTAAACATGATAATAGGCATGAATGTTTATTGATTCATTGAGCTATTAAACATTTTGAATAAAAGTGCACATTTTCCAGAACGACTGAAATCTAAATCTTGCGTAAGCTAATTTTTAATTGAATTCATCGACCCTTGCAGGTTATAGTTGATCATGTGTCTAAGCTCCTTGATGGGCCCATTTGCAAGTATTTTGCTGACATTTTAAAAACTTCAAGTTTGAATCAATCTGTATAATGATGAAAGTGCTAATAACCTACATACGTACGTCTGTAGGATAAGGATGTAGGCTTGTAAGGTGATCTTTGTTTGATTGTTTGATATAATACTATTTATTTTCTGCAAATCAGCATACCTAACTTACATAAGCAGTAACATATTGGAAATAAATGATTATACAAAGTAAATTTAATACAGAGTCGTTTGACTTGCATAAACAATGGTAATAAAAGAAAATTAATGATTTGATTTACTATACAGTATGCAATCCTATGTAGCGGTGATTACAATAACAATGTAGCTAGGAAGCGGTTATGCAGAGGGCCGTCATTCCTTCCGCAATTCTCTGGGTGCTTACATGAAACAGGGAGGCGATTTCCTCTCACCTCCCTGCATGAAACGAGACCTTTTTGCCCGTCGATAAGAGGCAGACAGGTTGGTAATCCAGCTGTGAAGGTAGTCAAGCGGTACATGGCATCCCCCTATCCACGGTCAACTATAACATGTGCCAATGAACGATGGAAATATCGACCGGGTGCGAGGTATGAATAGAGCGTGCGCTGATGAGCCCACAGAATCTTTTGTTCTACACAAAACCAGGTACCTGAAAGAGGTGACTGGGGAACTAAAAGCGAACCCACATATCTAACTGATCTCAGCCTTGATCGCTATGTGCATGTTCGTACGAGTTCACATCAGAACAAGCAAAAAACTAAATCAGGAAAAGGCACATAATACTGTGAAACACGCAATTTTCAAACAGAAAGAGAACAAATGCTAATAGAATTAACTCTAATTTTTTTTATTAAACCCACTTTTCTGAGCATTAAAACACAAAGAAACATGACTTTAGGCCACTAAAGCAGGCACCCTTGTCTTCATTTTGGGAACCTGGTATCAGTTGCTCCCTCGGGAACCTGCCTTACCAGGTTCCAGTTATTCTTCCCTGAAAAGATGACCTGCCCGAGGAAAAAAAAAAAAGTTACGTATACTAGATTCATTCAGCAGAAGGATGGATGAAAAGGACTGAATGAGTGCCTGAGAGCAGGGAGGTGAGAGTGAGTGTTGCGAGTTTGTTAAGGTTTATTTATGAGTAGATATGTCCAGCTTCCAATTCTTACTATGATAAAACTCAATATTCTACACATCAAAAAAAAAAAAAAAAAAAAAAGGGGGGGGGGCAGGAATTTTAATGTTTTTCATTGTTTTTTGGGGGCTACCAAATTTTCTCTCTGTCCACCAAAAATTTGACATTGATGATTTTGGTGGCCCCATCGGGCCACCAAATAAAAAAAAAGTTAGTGTGGAGCCCTGTGTTAGGGCTCTGATCATGGAGTTACCACTGAATAAAAGATGGACGGTGGTTCGAACCCCAGTTTGGGTTTTGCACAACATCTTGTTTTCGTTTTTGCTAAGTTTGTAACGCTGTATTCCGTCAGGCTTAGAGAGAGTAATAAAGTCAAAGACTTGATAGTTATTCTCTATCCAAGTCACCAAGACTAATAAATTCTTTTCCCATACTGGGGAAAACAAAAATCGCGACCCGCACAGTAGCGTGCCAGCTAGAACCTCTTTGGCCAGCACCTAGCGTGTTGACAAGGTCTCGTGGCTGAAGATCGAGTCTAATTCGGCACACCGAGAACTGCGAGAAAACGGATGAACGCAAGAGAGAGTAGCGCTCGGTCTCACCAGGGAGGTGGGTTCCACCTCCCTGGTCTCACGTTCATCCGTTGTCTCGCTGTTATTCACAGCCACAAGGCCTTGCCAAAAAGTCTCGCATTCACCGGTTCTCTCGCAACTAGTCTCTTTCACAGCCACGAGGCCTTGCCAAAAGGCTAGCCAGCACCACGCACGGTAGCCTTTTGTCAAGGCCCTCTCGCTGTATGGTGTAGCGAGCCCAGCCGAGTGGGTTATAGTGGCTATTGATATCATTCAATCATGAAAGAATTTTATTTTTGCGGATAGCCTGTAGTCACCCTAATCATGACTGCAGTGCATACATCGCCGGCAGGTAAGTTGGATAAGTGGATAAGCAACCCACAAGAAGATTGGGAACATCAAGGAGAAAAAATGAAGAACAAAGAACAGGCATACACAAATATAAAAAAAGGACAAATGAGAAGAAAAAGACAGACGGGCTGAGTAGTCCAGTGTTATTGTTCCATTACTCATAGCAGTGGTGGATCTAGAGTAAGTGCGCACACAGAACTCAGTGCTGTGGGTGCACCGGGCGGACACTCCTCTTATTTTTGGTTTAAACAAAAGAAATAAACACGAAGGACCGATGCGACCGCGCCCCTTTAATTTTGCAAAGGCGTGATCCCCTGTATGAAATTCCTGGATCCGCCCCTGAATAGAATTAGTATTTCGAGTGGAAATTCTCATCACGTGTAACTTTAACACTTATCCATTCATGACTTTGATAAACGTTAACGAACATTTTGTTTCTCTTTATAATAGTATATCAAAAGTGTTCATTAGGCAGTATGAACGTACATTAGCGAACAAAATTTGTAGTTCGAATCATTCAATTATTAAATGGTACATGTTCCCAAGATTCAGTCCTCTATGTTTGTTTGTTTGTTTTGTTCTATTTTGTTTGTTCGTTTGTTTGTTTTTCTTTTGCTTTTGGCGTCCGGACATAAGTACCGATTATATAAATAAGCAGTTGAATTGCCGGACGCTGTAGATACACGTGTACGTTCACCTCCATTGTGAGGACGGTAAAGCGTGCTACCTTCTCGCGAGTACACGTAAGACGCGATAATTGATTTATTTTTGTTTTACTCGCTTAGGCTCTTATACTGATGTCGGACACCGAAGAACGTATTCCGAATCACTTACCATTTCAGTGTATTAAAGGGAGAAATAAAGGTGCAGCATCTTAAGTACAGCGCTAATTGACCAGCTTTGGGACCGACTTAAACTAAGACGCTTTTGACTTTTTTTTTTTTTGCTTTGTTTCACCAACCACTCACCAATGAACTTTTATAGTGATGTCGGACACCTAAGAGCGTATTCAAAATCAATGGCCCATTCAGTGTATTAGTATGACGGAGTATAAAAAGTGGAGCTTCAAAGCGCTCATTGTCCAGCTAATTGTTGGCCGTCTTACACGTAAGACGCTATTGATTCTTCATCTCTGCTTTATCCACCTTTTAACAATGGATTTTTCTCGTGATCTCGCACACCTTATAAACAGCGTTTTCAAAGTCAATTGCCCTTTTACTGTATTCGAGGGACAGCGCTAATTGGCCAGCTTGTAAAAGCCAGTGTGACTATAATATGTGTCATTTTCTCAGCTTGTTTAAGCCAGCGTGACAAGTGTATAATTACCGGGATTTTGCTCAGCTTGTAAAAGCCATCGTGACTCGTTTATTATTTACTCAGCTTGCTTAAGCCAGAGTGACTCGTGTATCATTTTCTCAGCTTGTCGCCCAAAGTGACTCGTGTATCATTTTCTCAGCTTGTCGCCCAAAGTGACTCGTGTATCTTGTTTAAGCCAGCGTAACACGTGTATCATTTGCTCAGCTTGTAAAAACCATCGTGACTCTTTTATTATTGGCTCAGCTTGTTTAAGCCAGCGTGACTCGTGTATTATTTTCTCAGCTTGTTTAAGCCAACGTGACTCGTGTATCATTTTCTCAGCTTGTTTCAGCCAGCGTGACACGTGTTTCATTTTCTCAGCTTGTAAAAGCTAACGCGACTCGTGTATAATTTTCTCAACTTGTAAAGAAAAAGCCGGCGTGACTCTTTTTTATTATCTGGAAGTCAGCGTGCCTCGTGGATTATTTTTCCTTGCTCATCGAAAAACGCAGGGCGAGTGACGTGTACTCTGTCGTTTCTATGTTATAAACATACTCTACTTTTATACGTGGCACCGCCATGCCACGTCTGAACAATGCCGACCGTGAGAAGGTCATACACTGGTGGCACGAAGGATTGACGGCCAAAGAGATTTTTCAAAAACTAAGAGAATCCCTGGTCGAAGTGAGCTCAATGACAGTGCGGAGAACCATCAAGAGGTACCTCGCGACCGGGTCAACTGGTGACCGTCCAAAATCCGGTGCACCCTCAAAGTTGACGGAGGTGCACAGGATGCTCATCGACGAAATGATGGGAAAAGATCACGAAACTTCCGCTAAGGAAATTCAGCGTAAGTTGGAAGTTGATTTCGGGGTTCGTGTCGCTGAACAGACAATTAACGAGGCCAGAAAGAAACTTGGCTGGAAGAGGACCCGCCCATGTTATGGTCAATTGATCCGCCAGAAGAACAAGGCTGCGAGATTGTCATACTGCCTGAGAATGGTGGAGACGCAGGAAACTTTCAGCAACGTTGTGTTTACAGACGAATGTACTGTGTACATTGAGAGGAATCGCCCCGGGTCGGGATTTTACTGGCGCAGGGGTACAGAGGCCCCAAGGAAATTTGATCGTCCAAAGCACATGGGCAAGGTGAACATATGGGCAGGAATATCGTACCATGGGGCGACGCGACTGGCAATCTTCACAGGGATAATGAGGAAGGAATTTCTCATCGAGAAGTTATATAGTGAGTACCTGCTGCCATTCACCGAGGCAACATTCCCTGACGGGAATTTCCGTCTCGTCCAGGACAACGATCCGAAACATCGGAGCAAAAAGTCCGTCGAATTTCTCCGCACAAACCACATTTCATGGTTCCCTACCCCACCCGAATCTCCTGACCTCAATCCAATTGAGCATGTTTGGGCCCACATGAAGTGGTTTGTGCGGAGACACGTCAAGGCGACAACAGAGGAGGAACTGAAAGTTGGCCTGGAGAGGTACTGGCAGCAGGTACTCACCCAAGAACTCATCGATCGGCAGATCGGGAATTTACGTCATGTAATTCCCGAGGTAATACGATGTGGTGGGGATTCCACCCACTACTAGGAGTGTTTTTTCCTTCATTGTTCCTTGAGAATATTGACGGGGGAGGGGGTGTCCTCATTTTCAATTCTAAGGGACAATTCGCGTAGTTAAACGCATCTACACAATTGTACTTTGCACACATTAACTGACGTGAATCATTTATACTTTTCGTGAATTTTTCTTGTGGAATGTATGATTTTTTGCATACACTTTGTCATGACGTGTTACCGCATTGTAACTTTGTACGCAGTCAAAAGGCTGATGTGAGAAAACTCCGTCGAGTTGCAAGGAATCTTCTAGTTTTTTTCTTTATTATAATTGTTATTGTTGAAATTGATGTCAGTAGTTATGACATTGTGATTTTATGCAATTTTTATCATCAAATTATTAGTATTCTTATCACGTTTATGGTAATTTTGATTCTAATCTTTATTATTCTTATTATTGCCATTGAAAGACGATGTGTATCTTACGAGTTTTCATTACTGTTCTCCTGTACTTTTAATGAACTGTAATATACTTTTATGACGTGATTCAAACTTCATTCGCAGTATGCATTACATGTACGATACCAGCAACGAAGGGTGCGTCCAACAGTGTTTGTAGACGTATATTGTTATACAGTGTAATGAAACATATTTGTTGTTGTAGGGAGGTGGCTCCATAGATGGATAGATAGAAAGACATAATGTATAGACAGATACACATGTAGCTGTATGTCTTGAACCTGATTAGGAAATTCATGTACACGTGTAGTGCAATATGAATTTCAAGTGTACTTTACAATGTACATGTAGGCCTACGATATACTTCTGCTTTCGAACCTGTTGACTGACCAGGAAAAGCGTTTTGTTGAGTTGTAAACTAAACTACGACGTATGACGTGCAGTGTAAGCCTGTACTATAGTGTACAATAAGATGTTCATTGTGGATTGTTGACTTTATGCAGCTTACGATGAGTAAAATGTAGTATACTGTGTACATGAACGTGTTATCATTTATGTAGCATTCTTCCATCACTCCTCGAAAATTTGGCATAATTGTCTGTTGAATTTTACAATGCTGCTTTTGCACTTTCGAATCTGTTATGAACGTAATTTTCAGTGAAACATAATGAAACTTTGATACAATTTATTTCGCATGCGATTGATGAATGTGTGGATTGTTTACATTTCTGTACGTTCATGCCCGGGAAACTCAGTATCAGGCTGACCAGGGTAGCTGTGTTTGCATGAGTACCCAACGTTTAGTCCATCAAAATACAGAACATTTCTGTCGGCATGTTACAAGACTTTAGCCATTGACAGGCGGAAGTACTGTACATGTAGAAGTTTCACAACTGCAAACTGTTATGTTTACGTATACATGCAATGAATGACAAGAAATTGCTAAGGTAAACATCAATGCACAAACTACTGCAAAGACTCATCGCATTATACACAAGTACATTCACAATAGTAAAGGTGCACATGAGTTAAGAAGAAGTACCTTTGTGTACATGGAAAAGCCAACGAAATTGCTTTCACGAAATCAAGTTATTTAGCATTAGTCTTGTGTGTTTCTACATTGTACACTGTTCATCTGCGCACGAGCACTGAGGCTACACATGACATGTATATAACAAAACTACTGTACATTTATCGTGGATATCTGTTCGCTATGACACTGAAATTCACATGTATTATTAGATAAAGTAGCACGTGCGGGTTTGAGAGACGAGGTTGGGATGTTGCCCGTACTTGTATTTACTTGTGATAAGTATTGGAATTGCCTATGTCACTTAAATCATATCCTTCATTACGAAACTTTTTCTTACTTTGGATGAGAGACCTGTGCTGCATATTGTATATAATTATGTATCCTCACTTTGAAAATGAAGCAAACCTTTCTTTAACAATATCGATATAAATTTGAGATATAATTCGAAACCTCTTTCGTATAAAGTAACCTGTGAATCGCAATGGTTGTTCCTGAGTTAATGTTTGTGTACATGTAGATACTCACAATTCTTACTAGTGGGTGACTTAGACAGAAGTCCTTTGAAAACATGTTCTATATACTTTTCTTTATTACACTGTAGTTGTTTAATGGACGTTTTATGAAGAAAACATGAACAGAAAATTAACATGCAAGTACATACATGTATGTAGCCTACATGTACAAGTCGAAATGATAATATGTGCATTTGAGATTTCAGGCACATTTCGAATTCATTATGAAATGATATGAGAAAAATAAATACCAATCAACTAAATTGGTGGAGCCAAGAAGAAGGTTTAATAATTACGAGTATACATCTCTGAGTCTGTTGGGTGTAAGGTCGCATGCACTGAATGTCTGATGTGTTGTGTGTGTGTGTGTGTGTGTGTGTTGAGGCAAGATGGGGGAATGCTTCATCTATGGTTAACAATGAAGGTTAACATACCGCTGAACGTTATATATATATATATATATATATATATATATATATATATATATGAATATATATATATATACATATATATATCGATACATATATATATAAAGCAGAGTATACGCATACACAGTCATATATGAATACACTATAGGTATTTACATACAAAATTCTCACCCAAATATATATATATATATATATATATATATATATAAAGATGAGTAACAAAATTGCAACAAAGTTCATGCTATATTCCCCTACGGTTTATTTCTTGACACAAATTTTCGAGCGTCTCGCCGCCCTTTCTCAAGTGTTGATACTTGAGTGCTAGAAAGGTCAAAATTTGTGTCAAAAAATAAACCATCGGTGAATACAGCATGAACTCTGTTGCAATTTTATTAATTATCTTTTCATCTTCATTTCATTTCATTTCATTTTTATTTCATTTCCGGCCAAAGCATATTATATGACAATTTCATATAAACAAATTTAAAAATTTTGCCAACACGTGGAGTATATATAGTATATATATATATATATATATATATATATATATATGTATATATATATGTATGTATACATATATATACATATATGCATACATGTACACATATTGTTGCATACGTATATATATATATATATATATATATATATATATACACACATCTATATATATATATATATATATATATATATATATATATATATATTTGCAGTATCGTCTTCTCGCGATCGCTTGCAGGCAAACAGGCATGGGCACGGAGCCACACGCAGGCGCACACATACTAGTAATGCAGATGCAGATGCAGATGCATTCTTACTCCAAACACCCAGAGTAAAACATGGGTATGGTGATCGTGCTTTTTCCGTTATGGGACCAAAATTGTGGAATCAGTTACCTCTTCAGTTAAGGGAACTGTCATCGACAGAGTCATTCAAATCCAAACTTAAAACTTATCTGTTCCTTTCATACTGAGGACTGTAATTGCTGTATGTCATTAATATTGGATCAATATTGTATTTTTAATTGGTATATGTTGTATTCTTTATTTGGTATATATGGGATTGTTTTTGTTTACCATTTTCTTATTTGTTGAAATGTTTGAATATGTATATGCATGTAAATATATGATATCTTTTCATTTTTGAAGCGCCATGAGCACTGAAAAGTGGACCTGTGCGCTATACAAGTAGCCACTATTATTATTATTATTAGTAGTAGTAGTCATGATCATGAGCACACACTTACAAAGGGGATATTTATGTACAATGCATGCACGCACGGCCCCCAATGGATTCGCACGCAGGATGCTAGTCCACTACCAGTACCTGGACTGCCTTCGTATACGGTGTGTACTAGTATGGTGTGTATGGTATGAGCAATATCGCACACGGAAATACCGTCGTTGAGGGCGTGTAGTATAAGGAGAGACCCCGTGCAGATCTTTTTTTTTTCGAGGGCAGCAATTAGGCCCCCCCCCCCCAAAAAAAAAAAAAAAAAAAAAAAAATTGTTGTATTGGCGTAACACACCCGACCCTACTTTCTTTATTATTATTTTTTTTTGCTATCGATATCAAGTATCTTGTTGATTGCGATCACGATCGCAAAAACCCGGAAGTGGAAAAGGCTCTGGGGACATCGGATGTACGAGGAAGAGATCTAGCTTGCGACTCGACTCGCATAGCCTCGCTTGATCAGTACTAAGTACTAGTATGTCATCTGTTTCCCACACGGACGCGTATCTATATATATAATACGCGAAGTTGTTGTTGTTGTCGCGACCTTATGTACATTGTATTTCCTGTTTTATTCCGGCGTTGCTGGTTTGTCTATCTCCTCCCGAGCCGTCGGCTCCGGGCAGCTGCGACCGGTGCCGTCGGCCGCAGGAGAGTATCCTGCATCGAATGGCGCGGGTTTCGTCCCCTCTCAGCCTCCGTGTCGACGTCGAGGATGAAAAAGAAAAATTAATCAGATAGATGCATAATGCATTTTTGTGCGTGACGAAAGAGCCGAATGTTTTAATATTCACCAATCCTGCGCTGGACTCCTACTTTCTCGATACACAGTAGTGCATCTTTTAGCTTGCAGAGACAGTGGGATACTAAAGATAATGGGTGCAGCGAAATTTCTGACATCTTCCGGCGGACACGCAGGCATGCACACAATGTACTCTCGGGTGGGTACGGTATGCCAGTGTGTGGCCTGCGCCTGTGTATGTATTGACGATGGTCACACGAAACACTATCTGGGTGCGCGTGATATGTACACTCATTATGGTATAATACACGGCGCGGTCATACAAGTACAAGGGCATTTACGTACAGCGACGTTCGCCATTATTGGCGTGCCCAAATGAAAACAACGAACGCTGTTATTTTATTGTATTTTGCACAACTGCAGGATACTATGCAGCTCAGGTATGTCATTTTGTTCACTCTCAAGTCGGGTATCATTGTACTCAGACTGTTCAGGACGGCTAAATATCCACTTAAATTTTGTCCTTGCCGATCGTACCCTTCCATATCAGAGTACACGCGCCGCTGTTCTTTCGTTTACTGCATGCATGCATGGCTGCTGTAAACATGAATATTCATGAGACAAGCGGACGCGGGGGAAACCCTCGCTTTGCTGACCGCCAATTTTTGAAGTTACAAGTGGACATCAAATGTGTGGTTCTATGGTGCATCAAACCAAGTTTTGGTGACAAAAATAAAAAAGAGGGAGCAAATGACGACAAAAATATTCTTCTTTCTCCCATAACGTGGGAAAAGAAATATTAAAGAAAAAATATGAGGCCCTGAGACCCACGGATTCCAATGACAATGATCTCTCCCTCCTCAAATATAACAATGATGATTATAATGATGATAATTATCATAATAATAAAAAAAAATGATAATAGTGATAGTTATAATACTAATAATAACAATAATGATGATAATAATGATGATAATGTACAGTCTGAAGCAGAAGAAGAAGGACATTCATGATTATGATAATAATGATAACAAAAATGTACAGTCTGAAGCAGATACGCGGGTGGTTCTATGATCCATCAAACAAAGGTTTGGTGATAAAAACAAAAAGAAGAGAGCAAACGAAGACGAAAATATTTCATTTCTCTCAGCACAATAGTAACAAAAACACTAGGGGTCTATATATGAAGTAGTCCTCAGCACAAGATTACGTATGTTAGTGCAGTGAGCAGTTTTGGACAGTTTGCGCAGGACTGTCTTCAGAAAAGCTTTTTATCAAGAGCAGAAAAATGGGGGATACAGATTTTTACAATTCTTAACAAATTAACATTTCCGCCTCCTTTGGTTGATCATTCCTATGTTATGACTCTACCATCTGTCTACTCTCTCCTCTCCCCTAAATAATATTAATAATTTTAGTAATAATAATGATAATAACAATGACAATAATACACTGAAATAATGATGATAAAACAATAGGCCAATGCAAATGAATGGGGAGGGGATGCTATGATCTATAACTTAAGAGTGGGCGGAAGAGACACAAACAGGTACAGGATTGTTTTGATGTTTAAAATGAATTTGCAATGATAATGAAGCTATTTGAAATGTATATCAGTCGTAGAGTAACCTTGACATGACGGAAAAAAAGATATTCACTATCCTTGACCGATAAACTTTTTTCCTTAATTCCCTTGATTCATCCCCATGTCAATGAATAATATAAAATGATAAAACCGAATGACTATGATCTCCCCTCCCACAAAATAACAATAGCAATAACAAGAACAATAATAATAATAATGATAACTATGATAATGATGGCGGGAACGATCCCAACCAATGGACTGGATCGCAGGGCACGTACTATATACAAATGTAATATTAAATTTTTGGGAAGGGTGGTCATTTAGAGGACAGCGCGTCACAATTAACGAAATGAGAAAACTTTCCTTTTTCAATTTCTTCAATAAAAATGTACAAAATCGTATCATGAGAAAAAAGAATAAAACCACTCAGACCCGAGGATTTCCACGGGTGCTGCTATAATAATAATAATAATAATAATAATAATAATAACAATAATAATAATAATAACAATAATGATAATAATAACAACAATAATAATAATATAAATCGTAACAATAATAATAATAATTACAGTAATGATAATGTACAGGGTGAAGGAGATAAACGGGTTAGAATATGTAGACATACATATTCATAAGACATGTGCGGACGTGGGGAAAAAAGGGGGGTGTTCTATGATCTATTAAACCAAGGTTTGGTGATAAAAACAAAAAGAAGAGAGCAAATGAAGACGAATATATTTTATTTCTCTCAGTACAATAGCAACAAAAACACTAGGGGTCTATATATGAGGTCCTGCTCAGCTCAGCTATACCGTTTTGCTTTTGTCGTTTTGGTTATTTTTCTCTGAATATTTGTTTTTGTATTTTGTTCGGGGGGGGGGGTGGAAATGTGTGTGTGGGGGTGGTGGTCATGGGTAGAAGAGAGCACACTTTACCAACGAAAGGATGAGAAAACTTTTCTTTTATTTCATCAATAGAAATGTCCAAAATCGTATATAATCCTTATTATGAGGGGAAAAAATAATAAAACCCCTAAGACCCGTGGTTTTCCACGGGTGCTGCTAGTTCTATCAAGATTTATACAGTGTATACTTTGCATTCAGACTGCAATGTACTAGTATTGTGCAGCGTTTCGCCATAGGTTCTTCTGTGGAGAACTTACGCGCATCTCTATATGTGGGACTGTATAGAGATCGCCGTGTGCGATGAAAAGATCGTACACATGAGGTCAATTTGCACCTATCTTATCTCATTCAAAATAGTAAAATATGAAGTGATAACATTCAGGATAGGGATTTCAACATCTTTTAATTCTGTGAAGGGGTATAATTCCAGTAAAATCGGCCCCATAAATGATTTGTAGAATAGAGGAACGCAGCACATTCGGTGCGGCAGTTGTGACTGTTTACTGAGCACGAGTTGTACACGTAAAATGCACGTAAAAAAAAAAATCAGCCCGCCCGACCCTATTTGAAAATCTCATGTTACGCCAATACAACTTTTCTCTCTCTCTCTCTCTCTCTCTCTCTCTTTTTTTTTTGGGGGGGGGGGGGCCTTAGTGGACTCGCGCGATGCGAGGACTGTCGCGATCGAGAAGACCTCGCGCTACCGCCAATGATGGCGTATGAGAGAATGAGAAAAAAGAAAAGAGTCCCGCATCGGGACTAGCAGGATGCTGGATTCGCACGGATTCGCACGGTAGCGTGCCAACACCACGCACGGTACCGTGCCAACACCTCGCACGGTACCGTGCCACGCACTCGACGGTGGCACGCAGCTGCACGGAGGCGCACTGACTGGCACGCAGCCGCACGGAGGCGCACGAGGGCGCACGAAGGCGCACGAGGTCGCACGGGGTCGCACGGGGGCGTACAGAAGCGCACGCACCCGCACGAGGCCGTACGAAATGGCACGGAGCCGCACGCACCCGTGCGAAACCGCACGAAGCAGCCCCGTGCGCACTGCGTGCGGGAGTAACATAACATAATGGTCTGACTGTATATCCAACATTCTAATCGTTAAATTTAACATTTGACAAAAGGTTGGAAGAGTGACATTTAAAATGTTGATTTATCATTTCATTTTTGAGAGTTTATGTGTGTGTCTGTGTGTATGTGTCTGTGTATATGTGTTGCGTATGTCTGTATGTTGACAGTAATTTTCCCTTTAAGGTATATCATCTATAATTGGTACACTACGCAGGCATGTTTTCTATACACATTCAGTACATGGGACATTAATTCCCAGGCAAATTGCCTAATCTGTTCTCATTATCAGAGACCCTGATGTTCTGGCAAAATATGTTCTACATTACCCTTTCATCTCCTCTGTCATTTCAAGGTCATTTCACACTCGCGGTTTGGTACATTAGTCATGATAATGAGGCATTGATTTTGCTGATAATGGTGAAGCATTATCCTCATGACAATATTAACGTATCTTGCAGGTTGATACTAAAAACACCATACATCTTTAATTGGCATTCGACTTCCAAATTTTAAACTGATGACAGACAAAAATACACTACTTTTAAGTCTCTTTGAAAATCAAAACCCATGCATGGACTGTTTTATACACTTTCACGTTTTAAGCGTCATGTGTATGATAGCAGCTTTCATTGCTAATGATAGTCCATGAAAATCGGATGAAACATACAAGATGCTTCGAAATCGTCATCTTTTTTAACTCCAGGGTCAAAAATCATTTCAATCGTGGTTTGACGACGCTTCGTCTTTTCTATTCCCTCCCCCTTCTTTCACTCCCGCTCTCTCTCTCTCTCTTTCTTTCTCTCTCTTGTCGTATGGAATATTTCTCGAAGATAATCTCGAAAAATGATAGATAAATATTGTCTTTGAATGAATACGAATTAACATAAATTATAGTCATTAGAAATATATTGAAATACATGTATAGTGTATATAGCACTGACAAGTACAACAGATTTGTATAGTACTTTTAATTTATGGTCCCTGAAAGTATACTCATATCATTTATATCAAAGGGAAATTAAGCCAGGCCATTCGTGACTCCACCCCAGCCCCCCCCCCCCCCCCCCCAATGCACTTGCACCCCCTATATTTTGTGCAAATCTTTGAGAATAGCTTTCTAGTCGTTTTGTCAGGAAAGGAGCTGTCATCTCGTCAAACATCATTACGTATGTTTATTGTTGCGGCCTCTGCAACGTCGTGCTGCATGTCATGAAAGTGAAAATGCAACAATTTACTGTATTTTGTATCTAAATGATTCATCAAATTTGTTTGAACACTTGATTTTCCTAAGAAAATCTTATATTTTTATTTGTACATTGCACTCTTGAAAAAAAAAGTTACATAAGTAAGCGGAAATTAAAATTAAGACTGGAACTTCAATGTTATATTGTTAACTCATGCTTTTTTGTGTATGTGTGTGTGTTTTTTTTTTTACTTTTGTTTGTTTTTGTGTTCTTTTTACAAAGCAACAAAACTAAATACAGTATCACTTTCTCATGAACTGAAAATAACTTTCTTATTGGTTTGCCGCGTAGTTCGCAAGCAAGTAATATGGAAACAATATATTGTTTATTATGTCGATCACTATAATTATCTATATGTCTCCACTTTAAACAAGAGTTTTCCTTGTTACAGCTTCTATACGATAATTTGATAGGATACAAAATATTGTTTAATAATTTCAAAAGGGCCATGATCGCATCATCTACACCGACAATAACATTGTGACTTTGGCTTGTAGCTCTGTTATGCGAAACACATTTCCTGAAACTTGACGCATATAGAAAACACTTCTCTGCTCGGTTCTATCGACTAAATTCTGTCCATGAAAGTCATTCGGGATAGGGAGTGGAGTTTTTCTTTAAGTGGGTGTGTACAGTTCTGGTTGAGGTGAGGATTTAGCGCTTAACGTTTTGCGAGATATTCAGAAACCACTCTATGAGATGTCAAAGAGCATGCAATTCTAAGGGGCATCAAAAGTTTATTTTGATGAAAATCGGTTTTGAAATGGCTGAGATATCCAAAAGCAAGGTGAAACAAAGAGATCCTAATAAAAGGCGTGGCCTGTCGCCTTTTATTGTTATCATTTTTTTTTTTAGATATCTCAGCCATTTGAAAACCAATTTTCATCAAATAAACGTTGAATTCTTCTTAAAATTACATGCTCTTTCATATTTCATAAAAGGTTTCTCATTATCTCACTTAGGAATGTTCAAAATATGAATCCCCATCTCAACCAGTACTTTACAGTCCCTTTAAATTCCCTGATGGACAGAAATATCTCGCAGACTGAATGAAAAGAACGCATCAGTGCAGGCTGGCTCGCCGCAAATAAGCTTATTGGAAAAACCGCACGAGACTGATACTCTTCTAAATGGTTTCCGCTTTCCCAATTTTTTTGGGTGTCATTTTCGCTGGACGACGAGATTAGAAGTTTGAAACAATAAAGCATAAGTAATCGCTCGATATCGTGATCACCCTTGACTGCGGTCATGTGTGAAAGTCATGAGTTTCCATGGCAACGGAAGAGGCTGCCTTCCTGGTTTCCTCCGTGATGCTCAAACCACGTTTGTTTTTGCGCTGATTAGTTCCCGGGCGTCAACGCGGTATTCTCGTTATAATAGGAGCCATAAACTTCATCACAGATTCACTGGGTAAATCCGTTTCATTTTGGAAGAAAAAAAACGTGGTTTTTATACCATCATGTCGCTTCGAATGCAAAGCACGCAATAGCTTCCCGCCGCCAACCGTTCTTGAACACTACAATATATACCTTAAACCGAAAAATCACATTGATGACTATATCATGTGACTTCCAACAAGATAATAGCTTCACCAGATGCATATTCATAATTAAAGCATAATACGCATAATTTGATGTGTAGTTTGAATGATACATTAATATAACTCACGAGGCTAAAATCTTAAAGGTAAAATGTGCTTATACAAGAACACGCGTAACTGACATGCGACTACACAATGCCCATCGTAAAATAGCCCATATTGAAGTGACATAACACAACAGACGTAATGTAGTAAAAATACAATAATTTCATGCTTTTGATATCATTAAGAAAATTATGAAGTCACGATGTAACTGCATAATATAAACGGTAAATCTCTGGACTTCTAAATGCAACTTAAAAACTTAGAAAAAAAAACATAATTTGATTGTTTGAAGTGAGTGACTAAACTAAGAGATTAGATATTCTATCTGGCACTAGCTACTTTTCGATTCGCCAATAGCTTTTCACTTTCTGATTACATTCTGCGGGCATCGAAGGGGAATGCAAATGAGGGTATTGCCCTTGAAACATCGAGTAATTAAATTAACCTGCCAATATCATACCCATATCTGAGCGTGTCAGTATAATAACCAGGCCACTCCACGCATCGTAGCCCAAGTGAGATGAGTCGCCATGGTAACGCAGTGGGATGATGATGATGTTCTCCTGATTACGCAATCCCTGCCAGTTCTCCTTTTCATTAGTAGCGGGCGGGGTTTGCCATTAATTCGGAACGAGTGTTTGGGAAGAAGAATCTGCCGGGCTTGAAATGAATGAATGAACCGCCTTTAGCAACAAACCCATCTCCCCCCACAAAGTAAAGTAGATATCCAATACTATTGGTTATCAGAGTGACACGCAACTTTTCATGTAAAAGAAAACAATACAAAACAAAACAAAATGAAACAACAAGTCCTTACGTTTCGTTTGATGTGAGGAATCCGAAATTCCTGTGAAATATCATTTGAAATATAATTTCTACTCTCTTTCGCCTTAATAGGAGATCTACATCTGTTACATAGTCACTTCTACAGTGTAATTCCCAATTATCCGAATACATTATTCTGGAGACATTCACATTCGCCGCCAGTCTAGCTTAATTTCAGCATGAGTGGAAGACCTGCCTTCTCTAACAGGTGAGACGAGGTCAAGTAGGGCCTACGTGATGCAACGATTGTTTCGCATGAAATAACGTCACAATGTCGATTGATCACATCAAGTAACACATTTCTGTGCTGGTATGATATGCTGTATAGCTTTGTACTATAGTACTATTCATTTGTATGTATCGTATCATGATGGCAGATTTTTTTTTTAAAGAGACTTTGATTTTTAGCCCTATTTTGGTAATTTTCGTCAATATTGTTCATTTCGGTTGAGAAATCAACATCATCTAAACTGCCAAATCTATAGCTGATCTTTACATTGGCAACACATTCTAAAAGATTACATTAAATACTTTCCTTCAAATTGGCATTTTTTTAGGGGGTGGTGCAGATTTAATGATCTAAACAGTTCAAACTCTTCACCTGTTAGGAATACGCAGTGAAATTCAGAGCTGCCAATTTGATAATGAAAAGATGGTGACTTCTTCGGCACAATTACCTCGATGGGTTAAGGAGTTAGGAAAGCTATAGTTGTTAGGGTTTCTAAACAAGATGGTGTCTATGCCATATCCAAAGAGAATCTAGTTAATAGAATCTCTTTGGCCACATCCCATCTCCAAGTTGTCCCGAATGAGGACGTTTATCCGAGTACTCCACACGTGCTTTGTTACTCTGCCCGTAATTTTCAATGGTGCCACATGTATTATTGATGTAACTTGGGTCACTTTGATAGAACTCATTTGCCACAATGCTATCATTTTGTGGATTTAAAGGGACCACACAACCCACACGGGAATGTGCAGACTTTAAGGACGCTTATCACTGTATACAATTTTGCCTACACTATTATAGTGCAGCACCAGATTTCTTGATGATGGGGGTCTGGTAATTGACAATATAAGAAAGAAGCATTAGACATGCACACCGCGCAACCTCGTCTGCTCAGAAATCACGTTTTGTTCCAATGCTCCGGGGAATGTCAGCATCCAACGTGTGACAACTTATTACGCCAAGGGTTCTCAGTGTGACGAAAATTTGCTTCAGAGGGATTACCGCTGATTGACCACGTGATAATTACGACTGCGACTTTTACCCATTGTCGCAAGAAAAAAAGAAAACCTAAGAAAAAGATTTTTTTTACATTTAGTAGCGCAACAAGGGAAAAATAGGCTTGCAGTATTTTTGACAAAGGCTCTGTTCTGCTGTTGAATGCGTGGTTTAAACTCTGTTTTTCTTTCTTTCTCTTCCCCTTTGTCGGAGACCTTCAGCGGTGCGTTATACTCTGCGATATATTTCTCAGCCACGGCTGTCCCATGCCTCTTTCATAATTTACTTTCGACAAGTTCGTATTTGCAGAGTCCTTGAGACTTTTCTATATTCCTTGCTGCAAAGTTGTAATCTTTCTTTCGTCCCTTTTGTTCGCGAAAATCCATCGCGACGATATTGGATTCTGATCGCAGAAAATAAATACAATCTTTTGTGTCGCTAAGCACGCACCCCACCCTCTTTTCACTCCAATTGGGAGTGTTTGGTAACACGTACATGTATTACGTGTTTCAGTCGCCACGTTCTTCAAGGAGTATTGTATTTACGGTAGGTCCTTCTACATTTGAAATAATAATAATAATAATATACATGTCTTTATATACGTCTACCAAGCAATCAAGATTCACAGGAATTCCTTACGAAATAAATCATCTTCTATTTATCGAATATCGCTCATGATTAGGGCAACGTCGAAATAAATTTGTAAATATCTAATATTTCATCGGAAAGTTCAGTAATCAGAATAAATAAGAATGAAATGGGAGAGTCAAGAATTACGTGCGGTGACGTAGGATTAAAGGGATAGTACAGTATTGGTGAAAATGAGAATTGGGCTTTTAACTTTTTGCGAGATACCAAGAAAACACTTATGAAATAGTACAGAGCATACCATTTTAAGAGGAATTCAAAGTTTATTTGATGAAAATCGGGTTTGGAATGACTGAAACATCCAAAAACAAAGTAAAACAAAGCGATCGTAATAAAGTGTGGGTCCCACACTTATAAGAATCGCTCTGTTTTGGATATCTCAGCCATTTCAAAACCAATTTTCATCAAATAACGTTGAATTCCCCATCGCAAATTACATGCTCTTTCATATTTTATAAGAGGTAACTCATTATCTCACAAAAAAAAGTTAGAAACCTGAAATTAGGTCTCAACTAAAACTATACGATCCCTTTAAAAAAAAAGTGGCATCTGGAGTTTGAAAGTTATGTTCCAGCATGCATGTTCAAGAAGACCAAATATCAAAATCTCGTCAACATCGCAGAAGACTCCAAAGGGCATGAAAAAGGAGGTAAGTGGGGCTATATGAAAGGGGTAAACACATTCCGATCATAAGTGCACGTCATCGTCCACATACTGAATACAGAAGGGCACTGTTTACCTTACGCATCAATGACTGAACTCAAATGAGACGCACAATCCATAGATACAAAGCCAACTTAAAAAAAAAAATACATCAACTTTTCCAATGTACGGGTCTTTTTTATGACTTTTCCATATATATTTGAGTATTGCAGTGATATTCATAATTTATGAAGTAGATGATATCAATGTTGATGATATTGAATGAGTATGATGAAGATATATTGTAATGCGCAAATTTCATTTCCACTTCAGTAAGATGCTATTATACTCTGAGTAGCAGCGGGAAAAAATGTCTACATACACACACACAGCTCGAGAAGAACAAAAAGACGCGGGCAGAGCAGAGAGGACATGAATCTTGTGCAGATTGACTAAGTATGCCTCGAGGCAGATTTTCATAGATCCAGCTGATGAAATATTTCGAATTTGTCGGGGATTTTGTCGGGGACGTTCATTTTAAAGCGCAGCATTCATATCATACGCATCAAATTTATGGCACAGACCGCGTAATTAAGAAAAAAAAAAAGAGAAACAGACTTCTTCAAAATTATATATTTGACAATGAGAAATCAAATTCTGTCTTGGTTATTGTTGTTGTATGGTGCTGATTATAACCTAATGGTAGCCAAAGAAAGGGCTATTTTGTGAGATATAAATATTGTGAGATAACAGTGCCAATTTGAGACATTGGTCCTGAAAAAAAAAATAAAGCTATTTTACACTCCCTTTCATGGATCCAGCTTTAGGGAGCCATTATCTGCTCATAATTACCTTATGAAGGAGACACACGAACTTACAGAGACAATTTATGTCTCCATTAATAACGTTTTCCACTAAATTTATATCACGTCCCATTCAATCTTGCATGCTTTACTACTGGCAGTATCTACACAATGTCTCCCTAAAGATAGATCCAAAATTATATATATATATATATATATATATATATATATATATATATTCCATATTACACTAAACTCGTTTCTTCATATCTCTGTATAAGGAAAGGGAATATGTTGGTGGATTGAGGGAGAGTAAAACATTTTTAAGTGGTGCTCGCTGGATACCGCAGCGAAAAGACAACCGCTGCTACAATAATGGACCACCGAGCACTTACGGGGAAACGTGGCTTCAGTATACGGATTATTATCTCTCTGATGAGAAGCGATAGCTATCTTCTATACTCACAATCTTTCTGTGTTTAGCGGTATTCCTCGTGGCACCTCGTGCAGCCCTCTCTCTCGACAATCCACTGTATTTCCATAGCAACTACACAGTCTTGGACACCTCACTTCCGTCGTCGCGGAACCAAGCGCACAGAGCGCAAGAAGCACAGCGCCAACCACAGCTAACGACATCGTGAAAGTAAAATGCTGGATAAGTCTCGCGAAAGAAAATATTCACAAGTATAAAATCCAAGAGAAAAATCTCGACCGAGCTAGGTAAAGAGCGCGGGCGAGTTGTAGTTTATCCTTTCCGCGGTATAGCGCGAAATAAGAGAATGGCGAGATTAAAACGTTCTCATCATTCAGCGTATTTGTTTGGGCAACTGTGGTTGTTGTTTGTTTTCTTCTTTATCTTACTGGGTTTTTCCTCCCTTTTCTCTGAATAATAGTATGCGTTATCGATGAGGGGACAATGTAAAACAGGTTGTCACATTGTCCGGGTATGGATGAATGGTGCCCAAAGATTACATGAATCCACTTTATCCGATTCTGGTTGCGGAAGCGGGAATATTTTCTGGAGCCGCTCTGGATCTGGCGAACCTCACCACACCACGACGTTAATCCGGATGGGTGTCTCCCAGACGGCGACTCCCAGCGATCTACACCGCGACCACACACCCGCTGCCTTTGAACGACTTCGAACTTCTATAAAAAGCAGAGGTGGTTTTCTTTTCAGGTATCCTTGCAAAGACGACGGTTTGTTCCACTCACACTTCACCCAAGAAATCACCAAGAAATTAATAATCCATCTCAAGAAAAGGCAAAGATTTGTTGATTGTATTATTCCAACAGCCACCTTCAATATGCATTCCACCAGTTAATGATATCTCCAATTTTCATACGTAAGTGCTCCACGATGTTCTCGAAAAATACATCAATAATTTTCTCAGAGGAGACGCTGTAAAAGTTGAGGAGGGAAATATATACGCACAAATCTCATTTAGCAGCACTTGTCAGGATTCCCCGTTGTGGTTGCCGCGTAAATCCTCAGTCTTCTCCTTGTCTCTAATCGCCAGCAGAGCCGACCTGACTGGTCTCCCCCTATTCAAAAAGGCGGCGAGTCCAGAAGGAACGCTACCGCTGCCGCCGCTGCGTCGGAGGAGCTTGATGTCTCGGGACCGATAGATCCTAGGGCTTCACCGTAGGACACTAATGTCGGGTGTAAAACTGTCCGGAGCGAGCGCTGGTAGTGTGTGCTCGCTAACGTTCACTCTTGGAAGTGAGCCTCACACAGTGAGTGCACTCCGATCACCTCTGATTCTCACAGAGCGCTGCAGAGGGGAGAGAGAGAGAATGGGAGATGTTTATGTACAAATAGGAGGGGGAGTTCTGACACTGCTGCCGATCAAGAGCACGCTCCATGACTGTTGCAAGGCAATAAAAATCGTCATAGAACCAATATTTTTTTCTGTCTCTGTCCTCGAACTCAAGTCCTTGAAAAGGACAAAATAAATAAATATTTGGACTCGTTAGACAATCCGTCAATATGCCTCCTATTCAATCCATTATATTGCCATCTATCACTTTAGAAATCAGTAAAGACATGAAAAGAAAGCCATGGCTTTTTGTTTCGCTCTATATTCGTCGGTAAACCTTCGAAGCTCTCGAAGATTGAAAAACAAAATATTCTTGACCTGTAAACAGGTAACCGAATCGAAATGTACCTATGACGAAAGACGTCATTAGCACTAATGATATGGGAATACTTTCGAGGAAAGGTAAAAGTCAATGATTGAATCGATCCGTTGAGCTGATGAGCAACAATCTCGATTGTAAATGTTATCATTCGTTCCGCAGTCAGTGGGCTTAATGTTGAAATGTACCACCATCCTGCAGATAACGATAAGGACGTTTTTGTTGTCATTGTTATAGAAGAATCTCATACACATGTAGTCTACTTTGTCAGACTTAGATGCCTTGGTGTCGCAAAACATGTGCACTAATCATGCAAGAATGCAACGGCTGTAACATTTATCATAGAGAAACAGTCCATGCTGCCTTTCTTTTTATACTATAGAGGAAAATCGTCTGTGTCTGAACGAGTAAGCCTAGTCCATATTATGATATCGAAGTCATTGATACTCAAACTGTGGTCCGTAAAACCAAGGAAAACCAGTGAGCCTCAACGAGCGAAATCGATACCAGGTATCGATCTTGGCCGGCGAAGGCGGGCTCAAAGCGCTGGTAATTAGGGAAAGAAACAAACCACCTTTCTCCTCGGCTTATAGCTCACTTAACAAAGCCCACTTTGCTCAGTTTGCTAACCTGTGAGTGTTTCTCAAACACACAACCTGACCCATGCTCGCTTATAGCACGTTATGAATGGAGTAAATTTAGTTAGAATGGACCAAAACGTATATCATAAAGTAAGATTTCACGCCTGTTTCTGAAGATCGTGTTTTTCCAACCGTCTGCTGGTCCTCAGGGGGAAAAGACAACGTAATGACCAAAAGATTTCGTATAGTACTTTGAACTTGATTGCCAGTCAAAAATAAAATGCAAGGGATCGGACCTATGCATGAGCCATAAAATGGTTACTGACTGAGTGAAAAAAAAAATCGCGTCCGTTTACTTCTTATAATATGATCATATCTTTCCCTCTATTTCTGTACCATCTCTTTCCGAACACGATTACTCATCTGGACATCGTAAGAAGATATCATCTTGCACAAATACATTCATCTACTTCTGATCAGCACACTCATATGCATTTGTGGGAAGAATGCATTCGTTGATTCAGTGGTTGTAATCTGAGATGGGTTGAAAAGACTTTTCCTGTGACTTAATAGTTTATGTAGTCGTATTTCTAATGTTTATATCCTTTGTAAGAATTCTATCTGGTACTCAGCCTGAAGAAATAACTCAAGAAATATCACTGGATGAAAATAAAGCCGAGTTCCAACTTAGCGTTATAGTAGTTCCCCTTAACCTTTGAATGACAACTGTTCCGAATTCCGTTGATGTACCGATCTTAATATTTTGCAGTCCGGTCCCTGGCTATGACAGGGTTAAAGTTGGGCGGCTACAAACATAGAACTTCAAAGTAACCACATCACCTTCAAGAATTTGATTGCAGATCCTCTAAAAGTCGAGATCTGCGTGAATCATTGAATGACAGTCGAGTTGGTTTACTTCCCTTAAGGAGTTTTAGTTTTCTGCCTCTTCGCTTCGCTTTGATACCTTCTTGATCAAACAAAACCGCTCGAATCTGTAGATAAACTCTTTTTGATAGCACAGCAAAGGGGAAAGAGAAGCTTGGGGTGTGAACAAACGACTTTGTCCACGTCCCTCGGTATAAATCGGGACGGTCCGAACCACAAAGCCACCACAACGAATTTGATACATTTTGTAATACCACGAGCTTACATCAGGTTAGAATGTATAGAAAGCTGCAAGGCACATAATGTGGTACTGTTCAATGAATGATAATACATGTAATCATAATCCTCCTATAGGAAGACAAAAAACAAGGAGGTTGACTTGATGTACGTATAATGTAATTTTTTCAAATGTATCATATTCAGTTTTGGTGCAATAAATGACATGTTGTACTAAGCAAACATATATTATCTCGATCGACATATAGATTTTCAAAAGTGGAAAAAATGCATTGAACCACATAAATCGAATCTGATTCGCCAGCCAAGACTCGCATATATTATGTACATATTATTGCGTGTGTGTTGTGTGTGTATATGATAAACCACTCATAACCACATGAAATCCCGATTTGTGATGTCATATTCAAAATAGTCAAAATGCATTTTCTTTCTATATTTACAAATTTATACAAACATTCACTTACATCATTCGTCGAAGATTGTGATATTTCAACTGATTAATCGTAAGAATATGAAACCTGAAAATGTGTCATAATATAATAAAACAACATTTTCGAATTCGAAGGATAAATTAATCTAAGCGAGTCTAGTAACACTGGTCGATTGTTCATAGTGACATTGACTCTTGTTAGACCATCTCACGATCAATATTTTAACGTCACAACTGCATCATGACATAAAAAGTTAACATGGAGTAAGAGCTGCGAATCTCTCATCAAGAAAATATCCAAAATATCAACAAAATTGAAGATGAATTGATATCTTTGGAGCATAGTTCATCTTTAGTTTCTACCAGTTGTTATTGTGATCAAATATAAATTTCCTTTCATTTATTTTCATTTATTTTCATTTTCAATAAAGAGTATCAGTATACAAAACATAGCATGAAAAAGAGGACGAAAAGGGGAACATAGTATCATGACCATTTTTGACGACCAATAATTATTACATAATCTTGCTGTAGTCCTCTGGAATGTTATAAATAAACTATTTAATTGAACTGAAAAATTGAATCGAAAAGATAAAGTATTCTCAACATCTCAAGTTCGTTATGATTACACATATACAGACACTTGCAAACGTCGGTATTATGATTATAGTATGAGTTAATTATGTCTTGTGTTTCTTTTTAATGTAACATTATTCATGTCTTGTGTCTCAAGTTCAGCTTTGTGTAATACTGAGTTTTTTGCTTCAAAGTTGCTCCTTTTTCTTGTTCCCGGTTAAAGGTGAGAGAATGAAGGGCTTAAAAGCACGTGGTTTGAGCAGTTTATATATAGCAATTCACACGAAAAAAATACATTGAAAGAGGTACTCCCGATAGTGAATCGCTCTACGGTATATACAACGTTTTTGATCGAGTAAATGCATCTTATCAATAACGTGTTATCGATTAGTGTGTCTCCGGCCAGCAGTTTAGGATGAGATGGTTAAAGGGAGGGGTAAAGGCGCCGTATAACCGCCATGCGCGGAGTAGCTCCGTCGGGCGCAAAAACACACCACACGGATCCTCTATACACGTGACGGATAAAATAATTGCGTTCATTCATCGGAGCAGTTAATAATAGGGGTGTTTAGTTTTGTTTGACTTGAGACAGTATAATGGAGCGACGGATAACAATGGATAACCAACCCTACAGGGGTTTATTCATAGAATCCTTATGGGGAAGGAGACGCTGGTATATATAATCTTGGGGCTATCCACGCGACTTGCATCGGCTGACCCCCCGGGGTGACGAGGGTTTCGAGAAGGAAAAACAAAATGATGAAGAAAGCGACATCACGTCGCCCTCTCTCCCGACCAGGCTGGTCAAGTAGCTGCTCTGGACAACAGACGACAAACGGCCAAAGTAATCGTAAATACGATGGCTTGACCAAAAACAAAGATATCAACCTCTTTCCAATTTAGCTGTCTGGCCCCGTAGGTATCTTTCCTCTGCGATTATTTTTGTTCTTCAAAATTTTCTTTATTCTTGAGCGTACGACGTACAGACGGGAATACAATACGTTTTAATCATGACCAACATAATGATGAATAGCAGTAATTATGATATTATGATAAAAATGATGGCTTTTTGATAATGATGCCTATGATGCTGATGATAATGATAATGATGACGATGACGATGGTGATGATGCTAACACTGACGATGATGATAATGATGATGATGAGGAGGAGGATACTTAACATATCTTTATGTTGAGTACATGTATTTGTAAAACAGTTTGTTTCATAAGAATCCTTTGAGTGGTTCACAGTATACAAGCATGCTTTTTAGTGGACCTCTCAATTCTTTCTTTTTTTCACTCTAAAACGAAACTTTGTATTTGCCGGTATTTATGCATGTATATCTTATTTGTTAACTATCGTTTATCCTTTGCACAGTTGAATGTATGCATATGATTATAATTCCTGATTTATTCTGTGTTATGTTTTATTTGAAAAAAAAGAATGAAAATAAATGACTTGAATTTAATTGAAATGAATCAAGGAGGAGGATAATGATGATGGGAATGATGATGAGATTTAGATGATGACTTATAAGATGATGACGATAATGGCGGTGGTGATATAATGCGAACATTGATGATAACGATGAAAATGATAATGATGATGATGATGATGATGATGATGATGATGATGATAAGGAGGAGGAGGAGGATGATAATGATGATGCGAATCGAGACGATGTTAATGATGAAGGTGACGATGATGATGATGATGATGCTAAATGGCAATGATGGTGATGGGAAAAATACAATACAGAAATGCTTCTACGATGACCAACAGCACCACAACGAAGGTGACGATAGCCGGAGAGGTGTGGAAGAAGCAAGTCTTAAAGTTCAATAACACTACACGCTCAAACTTACTTTCTAAAGAGAGTCACTGATCTGACAAAAAGAATGGTAGCTGTGTCATCAATCATGTATACCCGCCATATATGATTATACCCCCAGTATACGAAATTCTATGGTTTTATGTGTTTTAATGGATCAGCCACACGGTGTCATGGTTCATGGTTCAAACACATTATTGCAAAATATAGATGATGCGGTGATGTCATCAACTCACAATATTCTGATGTTCGTGTGTTCACTGCTTTCCAGTGCACATCACATCACAGCAGTCTTACCTTTGGTCGTGAATTAAGGGCTTTTATGCGGAACAATCTAGTTACAATAGAGTCTATCAACATGACTGAGTATACCGTCAACTCTAAGGAAACTAAATCCCGCCTCTTGTTTGTAATCCACTTCGAAAGCTGAAACTGGCATCGCCACTAATTAAGAATCGATCGAGCGGTGATGTTGCGGTGAACATAATCTCCGTCTGTTAGCATTACGCTAATTAACCATTATCGATCCTCATTATTTTTCGAATGTTGCCAACTAGCGCCATGAGCGCCTAGTTTTTCTGTTGTTGTTGTTGTTTTTTCCAGCTAGTAACAGCCGACTGACTGGGACAATGTGGGAAAGGTAAACGTTGCAATTGGCATGGGAAAAGACTTGCCCCTACATTTATCTTCTGAGCTACAGATGCAATTCCTGTAAACAAGACAAAGAGCAGACAGGATGGTATATGAAGCAAACAAATGTAATAAAACAAACAAACAAACAAACTCAGAAAACACAACGCTCACAACATCATGGTAAACAACATTTATTTTGTATGTCTGTTCTTTTCTTCACAAGAAGGATGTATCTTGGGTGTTATTGGCCCACATTTGAGCTCTAAACTTCGAATCTATATACTGTACATGATCTGGCATTTATGCAATACATTTGGATATGATTGATGCATACGATATTTCAAATGCTGTGGAGTCTATAGGGCTGGGAACGTCTATTAGTGTTATCTCACCTTTCAATAAAAAGAATGTCCAGTTTTAATATGTTCAAAACTGCTGACGTGTAACTATATGTATGCGCCAAAAATCTGTGATCATGCATGGGTGAGATGATTCATTTTTCAGTCATGTGACAGTACATTATCTTGTCTATCTTTATAAGAGACGCAAACAGCTAATTTCGTATTCACTCAATAGTTTATCATCGTATGGCGTCTCAGTGTGCTACTCTCACGGTTGTTTAATGGTTTTCACTGCTACATACATCAAGATATTTGACCTATCAGTGTCGTCGCTATGAGTGTCATTAGACTCATGATTAGCTTGATGATATTTCGAGAAGGAAATGAAATGGGGAGAGACAGATTGACTTCGTATCATGAGACGAGATGACAACATTTCTACAACAAATAAAACAAGTCAGGATAACCCATGATTCGAAGTGAAGTATCATTCAATCCGCATATAAGATATTAAATGCCATTTCAACAATCTTTTGGCAGTCAGCACGAGCCCAATATCCTATACAACTGTACCAAAAAGTTTGTTCTCCTTCGTAAGAAGGAAACGATTTAACAAAATGATTATGAATGCGAAGATCTACATGTGACATTTGCTATCTCAAAGAGATTCACAAATAGCACTGCGTTAAATTCAACTTCACCTAGAGAGCGGATACATATATACATCAAGTGATCTGATAAAATCATCTAACTTCCTTTTCACTATTATCCAGAGCAAACCACAGACGAAACCCATGGTAAATTTTCTTAGGTGGGACTGTCATTTTCATTACTTTGCAATTACCAGGAGTCAATTTTCGCCCTGGTTCTGGAGGAAAATTGCAGATATCTTCCGTGTTCGCCCCGCGCAGAATTTGAACCCAAGACTTCCATTCAAAGTCTCCATGGTCTCTTCCACTATACACCACAGCGTTTTATACATTGTATACACATGTATATGCTTCCATGTAAGTGTGTATGCATGTACGTATATGTATGGATGTCTCTATGTGTGTGACAGTATATTATGTATTTACGTTTGTATGTATATAGGTAGCCTATGTTTGCATGTATATGTTCGAATTTACATGAATGTATATTGTATGTAAATGTAATACATAGCCTAAAAAGAAACAATCATTCCGTGACAGGTGATACGATGACCAATGATTCCCAGACATTTTACTCCATTTTCTACAGGCGTTCTACATTCTAATCATCTGAGCAATAATTGTTTGAATCCGCTGTGATGCGAGCCAGAACATCGTATTTTGCATTATGACAGTTGACAGTATGGGGACCTTGCGTGACAATCTGCTATTTTCATATCCTGGCAGATTCTGAATTGTATCATGATATCTGATACGGAGGCAAGTCGATTCAAGCTGGTGCATCAAATGGGCTTGAATTCCATAGATTACTTCAAAATTTGAAATCATAAACTCATATCCAGGTGCGTGCATGATAATCATTCACATTGAGATCTAGCATGACAAAGAATGGATCAAGTGCGGGGATGAGTTGTGTCAACAAACGTTCAGTACCAGTTTTCCAGAATTTATGACATTAAAAAGGACACAATTAAGACGTACAGCCATGAGACCCGCAATTTCAAAAGGGGGTTCCAGTGCATTTGAAAGTTAGTCTGAAAAGAAGAAGTTAGATTTTCTTAGCATAACAATGTAACTTTCATCAAAATCAGATGAAAAATAACGGAGCTGTGACATTTAGAAGTCTTGCTTATTTTTCAGGAAACAATTCTTGAACTAAACAGTAAATATGAATATACAAATAGTGAAGTGATGATGTCATCCCCTCAAAACTTGCCATATAGATTATACATACAATTTTGAAATTTCTAATTTTTAATTCAAACGCAATCACGCCTAAGTCTCAAATACTGATATCATATCTAACTGATCATATACGTATTCTGAAGTTACATTCAATCTGGAATAACATTATTTTTTATACTTTGATAATGGAAACATTGAATATTACTCTTTTTTTTTACACAATCAATGGAAAATTGTGAGGTGATGACATCATCAGCTCACACATTTGCATATTCATGTAATTTGACTGTGCGAGAACTGATCTTCAGAAATTAGCGAAACTTTACAGTCTCATAACTTTGTTAATTTTATCCGATTTTAATCAAGTTAATCACCGTTATGCTCGTTTTACTCTATCCTATTTCAGACTAACTTATGCATGGACTGAATTCCCTTTTAATATTCTCCGAAGAACTACACTTCGAGGATAAACTTGTAATTAACTATGGAGCGCCAAGTGTTGCATGGTCCTTTACGTCACGAAATGACAATTTCGTGATGAAAACTGTTTTTTTTTTCGTTGACAAGTGACAACGTCAATTTCGTGGAGAAATTGTTATTTCGTTGACAAAATTAACGAATTTGTCATTTCGTCGACGAAATTGATGTTGATACTTTTCAACGAAAAAAAAAACAATATCGTAAGTAAACATCGAAAGTTGTAATTTCGTGACGAAAAAGACCATGCGACACTTGGCGCCCCATAGTTAAGTACGAGCTTATCCTCGAAGTTGGCTTATGCTCGAAGTTAAGGATCACCGTCTGAACGTAAATATTGACGATAAGGATAATGTGACTTAATTGCCCAGGGGTAAACCAGGCTGCAACCTTGGGGCCCAACCGCTGCAGCCATAGGGGACTCGGATCAGGGACTTCGTGCTTGAAAGATCCTGGGCTTATCCACAGAGCCACAAAAGCTCCTCACAACAGCGTATCAAGGAAGGCAAAAGCGTTAGACGTACAGTCCAACCTGCCCTAGCGGCCACCTGTATACAGCGGCCTTGCCTGTCGTATACGGCCACTAAAATCGACCCCCCCCCCATGCCATTTTAAAGACCCTGTCTACAGCGCCTCTTGTCTTTAGTATCTAGACAGGTATAGACAGGTTGACCGTTTATTAACTGTGATGGAGCCATCTATTACCGCTTTGGTGGAATATGGTGGACAAAGATAAAGCACACGTATTATTGGAAGTGTCATGAGGTCTTCAAAAAAGAAAAAAAAAGAGAGAAAAGAAATTGATTACTTTTCAAAGGTAATGTACTGCTATACGAAATTGACCAACCAAAATGAAGTACTTGAGGATCTCAACAGTTCACTTTTGTGATAAACGTGTGATAAGAATAGTTTTATATCAATAAGGAAACAGGAGAAGCAAAATACAGACGACAAAGGAATCAATGCGAAAGACAATTGACGGTTGTTTTATTTCAGTTGTAACTGCAGAAACTCTCTTCTTCCTTCGAATGAAATTTGTGAGTGCAGTCGTTTTAACTGCGCAGTTTGTGCACAGGCAAGATAAGGCAAAAAATCGATCATATCATCATATTATCATGCCGCGTTATACGGGTGGAAGAGGACGCTATTCCTATTCCTCGCAGAAGCGAGACAAATACAACGATACTAGAACCTGATCCTATGGGGAAACGATCTTGTGGGGATAAGGAAAGGACTTTTTCTCATGCTGCACCAACACTATGGAATTCTCTATACCAGACCCACTAGAAGTCAGATGCATGTTGGCAATAATTTCAAACAAAAAAGCGAAACTTATTGGTATAGAATAGTTTATGTTTGCTAAATTTGAATTTATTTATGTAATTGTGTCAGATTTATAGGCAACTTTGAGCTCTTACGTACGTATATGTGACATAATCATTGCAGGGTATTGTGCTTTGTATTGTAATTTTTGTTGGCATATTAAGTATCGTGGTATAATTTGTTTCAACTATGAAATGCCCTATATGAGATGCATAAGGCGTGGCATTATATTTTTCGTTGAGAAAACAAAACAAAACAAAACGAAACGAAACGGTGCGCCATATATTTACGAGAATTCACTTCGTTCCATGTTTGTGCTCACGGAATCATGCTTATGAACGTCAGCATGTCTATCAAAACATTAAAACATCTACACTCCTGCATTTGATGTTGGTATTTCTTATTTTGCACTTCAGGTGAATCAATATCTTTTATGTATATGACGGTGGCTTTCCACATGCTGCACGCATAATCCATTTTTGTGTTTGCAAAAGCAAACAAACAAACAAACAAACAAACACACAAGCAAACAAACAAACAAACAATAAAAAGCTAATAGAACTAAAAGGGATCTGAGTCAAACGTAGCAGCAACAAAAAAGAAAACGAACAAGCAAACAAAACACAGATGATAGCTTCGCACACGTTCCTAACATAAAGGTTGGAGATGATTGTATTACATCTCGACTGCAAAACATTGAGATACTGCACATCAAATAGTCGTGTTTAGCTACAACAGGTTATTACATGAAATATCAACGGGCGCGGCGTCTTAAGATCAGTATAGTATACACGTGAATAGAAAAGATGACGATTCATTAAAGAGAAACTGTGAAGGTATGAAACATAATTGAATTGTCATTTCGCTTATACCATACATACTACAAATAAAACCTTTACAAGTAGAATTAAATGACACCCAGTACCATAATCACGGTAACCATGGCAACCGTTGCATCCATTTAAAAGGGATAGACTCGAATAATCACGTCAATTACTTTAAACTTTGTGAGTTATGAGTAACACAAACTTTGAGTAATTTGCGATTTGGTTAAGAAATTTGAATGGTTTTGATTTGTGTATCTAGGCCATCTATTTTCTTCTTTATTTGTTGTTTTTGTTGATACACTATAAGTTGCGTCTTTGCGTCTTTTTGTATGTTTGCGCTCGCACGTGAGGGGAAGTTTCCGAACAGATTTGTGTTTCTGCTATCCAGGTTTACACGTGTGACAGAACAGAAGTTCTGTATTAAGTTATTTGTGAATGAGAAGTGATGAAACCTTTACATTTCTTTCCTTTAAAGAATCATCCTTCATAGAAATTTAAAACGAGTATTAATGCGTCAATTAATTCAATTTTGTTTTTATTTCTACCTCGAGAGTTGTTGGTGATAGCGTTGAGCTATAGAATATTGGCTCAAGCTGAGCTTTACGTGCCTATCATTTTTTCAGATGAAACGCACGCCAGACATTGTGGAAGTTCGTTCGAAATTGGCTGATGCTGTCACAAACGCCAGAGATCCTGGCCAGAAAAACAGCGCCATAATTGTACATTCCTCGGCCTCTCGCTTTTAGGGGGGAAACATCCAATTTTACCACTCGTTCTTAACCATACCGTGTGTCATAATGTCACTTCTCCTGAAAGATGATATCGCACGAAACGCCAATAAAACAGGGAGCCCGAATCAGGGATAGATTTACGATACATGGATGTGGTCACGTGGGACCGAGCAATAAAACGGATCCTGCCACAAATCTCCACACATAGCCCCACATTTTGTTGTATCCTCATAAAGCAAAAGGGATAATGCTACAGAGAAGGTGAAGCTCATGAGCAGTCAAATAAATAAAACGAATGAGTTTTGAAGAGATTGTTGAGTGAGAGTCTAATCCCGGTGACATTTGAGAACAAACTCGCGTCACATGACCCGCGTGATTGCTAATTGACGCTGACATTTATTTCATTGGATTTCCCCGCTTGAGATGAAATTAAATTCCCATGCCAAAAATTACCAGAGTTTTCTTCCATCATCGCTTGCCGAACCCTACTGTGATCCCTATGAAATATCTCTCATCATTTAATAAACAACAAAACAAAACAAATGAATTTGGCATTGGGGTTGTTTCGCCGGTAGTGAAGTCCTCTGTCGATGAAGAAAATATCGAAACATTTTGTTCTCGAAGATACTTATAGTTTTTGGCCCCTGGATTGATACATGTTTACAAGTGTCATCATATCCCTGCCATTACAGTGAACATCTCCGTTCATATATACCATAAAAGGTTTAATGATATGACAGATTGCGATGCAATTTCGTTGAGAAATTAAGTAAGAAATGTCAGAAAGAGAGAAGTGGTTGACATTATGATGCATTTTCATCTTACCATCAGGAGGCTGGGAGTGTCTTCCTCAGAAAAATGTCAAGGCATCATTTTTTGTTTAGGATCATATGCTTTAAAGTGCGACTCTGCGTCAATCCGAAAATGGAAAGAAATTGCGTATACTAACGAACCTTTGGAATTACAAACTTTTTCTTTTTTCATTGACATTAACGAACCTTCGAAAATAATGAACCTTATCTCAGTCTTGGATTAACGAACCTTCGGATTAACAAACCTTCGGATTAACAAACTTTATTTCATTTTTGGGTTAACGAATCTTCGAATAGCGAACCTTATTTCATTTTCGGAATAATGATCCTTCGGATTAACGAATTTTCGGAATAACGAATCATATTTCATTTCGGATGAACGAACCTTCGGAATTGTAAACCATTTTTTTTATTTTCAGATTAAGGAACCTTATTTTAGTTTCGGATTAACGAACCTTTGGAATAACGGACCATGCTTCATTGTCTGATTAACGAACCTTCGAAATAACGTACCTTCGGATTAACGAACATTTGGAATAACGAACAATGTTTCATTTTCTGATTAACGAACCTTGGAAATAATGAACCTTATTTCAGTTTCGGATTAAAAAACCTTCAGATTAACGAATATTTTCGGGTTAACGCACCTTCGGATTAACGAACCTTATGTCATTTTCGGAATAACGCATCTTCGGATTAACGAACCTTCGGAATTACACACCATTTTCGATTTTTAGATTAATGAACCTTCCACATAACGAACCTTATTTTAGTTTCGGTAAACGAACATTGGGATTAACGAACATTTTAAATAACGAACCATGTTTCATTTTTGGGATTAGAGAACCTTCGGAATTACAAACCATTTTTCATTTTTAGATTAACGAACCTTCCACATAACGAACCTTATTTTAGTTTCGGTAAACGAACATTGGGATTAACGAAAATTTTAGATAACGAACCATGTTTCATTTTTGGGATTAGAGAACCTTCGGAATTACAAACCATTTTTGATTTTTAGACTAACGAACCTTCGACGTAACGATCCTCATTTTAGTTTCGAATTAACGAATCTTCGAAATAATGAACCTTCGGATTAACGAACATTTGGAATAACGAACCATGTTTCATTTTTGATTAACGAAATTTTGAAATAATGAATCTTCGGATTAACGGATTAACCAACCTTCGAAATAACGAAATGTATTTTATTTTCGGATTAATGAACATTCGGAATAACAACTGAAACCCTTGCCCATTCGCATGGGAACAAACCCGCTGCTTTTACAGGGGACTCCAACCACGAACCTCATTGATACTTCGTAGGCTGATTCATCTAGCCACAGCAGCTCAAACGATGACATTAAAGGAGACTTCCAGATAATTTTCATACATTTACATTTGAACATCCATAAATTGGTTATACTGAATACAGAGTTTCATAGTTATAGTGATTGGGATAAGGAATTAGTATGTTGTCAAAATTGGTAACAGATCACAATGACATAGCATCTTCACATGTGCATGATTAGTGCTCAACAAAAGAAGAAAACATGTATAAATTCTACACAGGTGAAATTTTTAAGCAAGTATTGTAACGGAATTATATTGCTACATTACAGGAATATATGAGCCTCCTACGTCATCATCATTGTGTTTGTTTTAGTTCATTAGTTTTCCGCTCAAGGGCCACAATAATTTCCCTAAATTTACGCACTATCGATTTATGTACGAGGCCTACACGATGTGAAACTACGTATGATATAAATCGTCTGGAATGTCTCTTTACGAGGGAAATACTTGTGTTGATAGGTGACAATTTATCTGCCAAAATCATGATTTTAGAGTATTTTTGGATAAGCAAACCAGTGGGAGATTTCTGAAGGGATGGCATAGTGGGGTCTTCTAATTAGTGTATGTGGTCTCGACCGATATAACTGTTAACATGTCAGAAGGAAGGGGGGGGGGAACAAAGGGAGAGAAAAGGAAGGGGACGGATGGAGGGGGACGGATGGAGGGAGTTGTGGTGAATATTATGTACCACTACACTACTAGCGGCCTCCAGCATGGGAAAGAATTGAGATTTGTTCTATGTCCTGTCTCGATTCAAATAACAACGGTAAAGCCACCTTTTTAATCCCATCTGGTTCATAGAAATGCTTGTTCCAAAACATCCGCGGGGTACGGGCTGACCCCTGCAATACCGTAAGGGAGGTTAGTGTCGTGCTCAACCAACTTTCATCGCCCCTACAGCTCTTGTCGAAGGTGAAAGTACAGGTACCACTTTTCCTCGCAATCATATTTTGAATTCATTACAGCAATCATTGTTATACTGGATATGTGATCCCTGCAACCACGAAGACAGACTTTCCGTGAACACGGTGTAGCTGCGTAGCAGGTTCTCGCGAAAAGTCCACTCTTCTTGTTACCCTCAATACATATATTTATGCAGCATCACGAAGGTAACAAAGCCTATATACAATGTACATTTTTTTTTTCAATGACAACTACAATTCTCTTTTGACATTCTTGTTACTGTTGTAATATATCATTCAAAGAATGCTATCGCACAAATAGTCAAGTGTATCCGTATAATACTGAGCACTTATCACGAGTGAATTTACTCCAAACAAGGTAAGAGAATTCTGTCAACGCAGAAAAAATACACATCAGTAAAGCTTAAGTTTAGTTATACAAACCTTTGATACGTTATTGTAATCTATAGTTTTGGTTGAATCAGCTAGGGAGGTCACTGCTCTGGTTGAATCCATGGTCATCGCTGGATGAGAAGACCATGATATTGTAATATGGGGTCATCCCACGAGACCGACACCCACGAGTCATATACAGCCCACAAGTTCGACATTGAAAAAAGGTCCATGAGTCATACAGCCCACGAGTTCGACACTATGCAAATAAGACCCATATGAGTTCGACACTCCCATAGGTAAAAACAGCCCAAGAGTTCGACTTTACAACACGGGGTTTAATGTGTCGGTCTCGTGGGTCTTGTTTGCTTAGTGTCGAACTCACTGGCTGTATGACTTGTGGGCTGTATGACTCATGGGCTGTATGATTCGTGGGTGTCGAACTCGTGACGTGCACCCGAGTCATAGGGTTCACGACCTACAAGTCATATACAGCCCATGAGTTCGACACTAGGAAAATAGGTCCCATATGAGTCCAACAGTAGGCAAACAATGCCCACGAATTTGACACCAAACAAAAAAAAAAAAAAAGAAAGAAAAAAAAAAGCCCACAAGTTCGACACTAGGTAAAAAAGACCGACGAGTTCGACATTACATCACGGGACCTAATGTGTCTGTCTCGTGGTCCTTTTTTGCTTACTGTCGAATTTGCGGGCCTTGTTTTCCTCGTGTCGGAATATGAAAGTCACATATACAGGTTCCCAAATTTAAAATTGATTATTACAACACGTCATCACCTTCAAAATAACGAACATCACCCAAACAGACTGGAAGACAGGATTTGCCAAAAAGGAAAATTGTCATCATTCTAAATCAAAGGTCTTTAAGTGTCGTCTGTACTCTCTCCGCCTTGTGTAAATTTCACTAGCCCCCAAGTCCTCGCGAATTCAACATCTCTTTTTTTTTCTTATTATTTCTTTCTTTGCCACCAGTTTCGTGCCACCATTCGGCATCTGAAGCAATCGATCTCATGTGCTATGGCCGCACTTTTGTCAACAGTTCCAGACAAAGCGGGCCAATTGAGCGGTTCAAACGAGGCGCCCTTTCTTTGTTGATACAAAGGAATGTTTCGATTTCTTAATTGATCATGTGACCTTCCCGCCTTAAGTTCAGTGACCTATTCAAATTGTATGGAGGGAAAAAAAAAGAAACACGAAGGACGACTTACGGGATTGATAATGTTGACACACCAGTGCTAGCTGAGCTAGCCTTTTTTTCTTATAATCAACTTCGTAGCAGCAGGTACATTCGCACTCGATTGACAAGCATCCCGAGTAGACATGAATACCCCGTGTCTATAGAATGATACAATCAGTACAATAAAAATCCCTCCCCAGCATTACCACATGAATTCGCACATACTATATCAAGGAAACTGTCAAGCAAACGTTAACAAATCACTAGCATTAAAATTCCTACCTTCAGAATCTTTACTTCACAACAAAACACAAAAAATCACAAAAATTCCGTTCACTTCCATAATGGGCGAAATGACCATCGTTTTCACACTGTTACATAAAATTATCTTTAATCAATTAGCCCTTGAAGAGGGAGAATTGTACCCACTCATAAATCACCTTCTCTAACCACGACTGCACGATTTCTCCACCCCTTTACATGATGTACTATTTTTATAACATTATTTCGTTACTCTTGTTTCTTGTGTAAGATTCAGTGACGGGCACCATCACGAGTCGGATCTACTCTACTTTAAAAAAAAAATGAAATAAGAAGAGAATCACACCTGCATGTGCATTATTGAGAATTTGAGACACATAATGAGGATATGACCAGTGTGTACTATATGAATATCAATAGTGAACAAAGAATAACGATTTATTATTCATACTAAACGTAACGAGATAGGTTTAAAGAGAGAAAAGCAGTTGAACTTGCGAGCAGTCAAATTTTGTAGGATCAGGGATTTTGTGAGTGTCTGCCCTATTTTCTCACTCACTTTTTGATGAAACTATTTCGGCAGATACATGTTATGATTCATAGACAGAACCATTAATCTGTTTCCTCTTCAATCCTCTCAAAACCTCTATCTTGAGATCTTATTGAGACTTTAAAGGGATGGTATAGTTTTGGTTGAGATGAGGATTCAGCGTCTACATTTTTGCGAGATATTTAGAAACCACTTGTAAAATGTTAAAAAGCACACAATTCTAGGAGGAATTAAAAGTTCAGAGATATCCAAAGTCAAAACAAAATGGTCGTAATGAAAGGTGGATCCCACCTTTTAGTAAGATTGCGTTGTTTCGGATATCTCAGCCACTTTAAGAAGCAAATTTCATCACATGAACTCTGAATTCATCTTATATAATACTCTTTCATATTTCATATGCGATTTCTCATTATCTCACACAAAAAAGTTGAAAACCTGAAGCCCCGTCTCAACCAAAACCATCTCTTTAAAAGCAAACGGATCCCAAATGGGATATTGGTAGTGACAGTGTTACATCGTCTGTCGTTGTCCAGAACTGAGTCCATCGTAGCCCTATGCTCTCTTTATGTGATTTCACAGCACTAGGCTCGCTTTTCTTCTCTGGCGAATCTCCTCTATACCATCACACTTGTGTGCTGACGGATTTCTTCTACCGATGACTTGGCCAAGAGAGCGAGAGAATTTGAGGGGTCCCCGCGAGGTCCCCTGTGTTTATAGCACAACGCTGCTAATGATGACATAGATTTTCTCACCTGTCACACGTGTGGTGGCGAAGTAAACTGAAAATAAAAGGAGAGAGACAAAACAACAAGGTCTAAGCAACCGCTGACATTATGCAGAATGACGTTTTCTTCTCGTTTTTCCCCCTCCCCTTCGAACGGCTTTAAGAAAGCGACGCGTACGAACAAACAAAACCAAACACAAAACACAGTCCTTAGCAAGTGTGAAATATTTAGGAATCGGTGCACTAGTTCGCATTCTTTCCAACCGTTTGCGCAAGGCCATAATTTTGATTTGCACCATATATTGGAGACGAAATTTGGCCCATCTAATACACATCGATCATTGTCAAAATTATTTTCATCTGGCCCCTAAGTGTATACAGGCCTGCCATCAAATGGGTTATACGGAGAGGAGTTCTGTTTCTGATCCTTTTTGAGGGAAAGTTTGAACCCGGGGCATGTCCGACAAATTATGTTGAACCGTGGAAAACGCGATTGTTTGTGGGGGAGAAAGCATAGCTCACACGATTTACGATTCTATGGATCATTTAGAAAAGAAGATAATGATGTTTGTCGTTCACATGGTGATATATATAGATGCTAGAAGTGCTTCCTGCAGTGTAAATAAAATGTATCAGAACTTTTATATGTTTCGTAGAATGTCATAGTTGCGATGACTTGCTTGTCGAAGTGATTAAGTGCAAAGTAAACAAAAGTGCGATGACAGAAGGACGAATTTTGAGCTGATATCATAATTATGCCTTTCTGTGTGAACTTCACGAGAAGTTCCAAAGACCAACCCTTTTTCTTGAGAAGTTGACTTCCAGAGCCTAGGTTTATTATCCATCTACTCTACGAGAAGACATGTTTCTGCCAGGATTTTAGCAAGTCCTGCTATATACTTGAGATGTTACACAACGCTGCTGGTTGTCCTCAATTGTGAAATAGCCGAAATTTAAAATAATATATGCATCAAAATGATGATGGAGGTTTTCAGTGGATCAAACTGAGGAAACACGTAGGTGCTTACACCAAAATCGTGGTTTGTATGTATCTCCCCCCTCCCCCCCCCCCCCCCTCTCTCTCTCTCTCCCTATTTCCTCGATAGCTATGATGAGACAGCTGTAGCCACTGGCTGGCAAAAGAAGTCACTCAGTCATAAACTGCCACAAAACCAAAATCATTCCAGATCACTACGTTTTAATCAGTTTCATGAAAGAGTTTCAAAAGCTCTCGTGGGATGACCTTTACAAAAGAGAGGGAGACGGAGTAAAACCCTCATAATGATGGAGGGGAGGAATGGTGACGATTTTCGAAGGAGGAAAAAAAATGCCCCGGAGTTAGACACAAAATATCGGCAACAAAACATGTCAGTTTTCATCGAGATTTGCGCTTGTTATTGGCAGAACGGTTGTTTGCGCTGCCCAGCACGAATCACGGCGGGGCGACCGCCAGCTCGCCCCCAAAAGTTGTAACACTTGCAGGAATACAAAAACTCCAGCGTTCAATAAAATGCGACCAACCGACCGCATAACGTCCCCGTCCCACTCTTCTAACACATTCTTTTCGCCATTGTGGTCGCCATTACACTTGGATTAGTGACGCCCTTTTCTCCCTTTTATCCCAAGTTAGTTTTTCGTCTTCATTCGTGTTTGCTCCGAAAGAATGCGTTTCTTTCTCATATATTCCCACCCATTGTCTGTCAGGAATTTTTCCTCTTCAGGTGTCTGGCGTTTTGACAGGAATATTACCCTCTTTCAGTCCGTTTGGACTGACGGCATTATTATTGTGAATGGAAAAACTGAAGGATTTAACTTATACTGCAGTTTCCATTTTTCGACGTACAATAATGGACTGCGCTATTTTTCTGCATAATATACTCCTGAAAAGCGAGCAAACAAGCTCATTTTGCCATTTCAGATGACCGTTTGGTCGATACTAACTATAACTGATGACACGTGTAACACAAGAGACGGGCTAGTAGAATGGTGAGCCCCAAGTCAACTTGTGAGCTATATACCGTATGTCCCCCCCCCCCCAAAAAAAAAAAAAAAATACAATCGGACTTTCCACAACAATAACTTTAAGAATAGTGAATCAATCCAAATGCAAGGTATGAAACAGTAACTCATTACCTACATTTTATCACAGAAGACCAATTCCATTTGCTTCAAAGAATCTGTAGTCAAAGAGAAATGAAGATCTTTGTAGAGCATTGTCAGGAACCCCTTCCCTCCAAGTTTTGTCCATTGTGTTCACATCTTACAAAATGCCAAGAGCATCCAAGTGCCGAAATTGGAAGAAACGGACCCATGGCCTGCTTTACAATGATCCACATTTCTCTGTGACCAGTGGCCACGTAATGAAATTGAATGAGGTTTTCTGCAAAATGTAGGCAAGAGGTTATAGTTTCATTCCCTGAAATAACATTCAGATTGTCTAATCATTTTGAACGTTATCAATGCGAAAATCCAGTGTAATCTTTTTGGGGACATACTGTTGATCTACCCTGTCACTGTTTGACATTTAAAGAACATTCGTCATCTCGTGATGAAGAAATGTTCCCTTGTTAAAAACAAAATTTATGTTCTCTTTTTCTTAGAGTATTATCAATCAGACAAGAGTGATAATTTCATTTTTTAGTTTGATTGGATACGTGTTGTATACCACGTCCAGGGTTGGACCAACCGATTTACCCTCTGTGAGAGATCAATGGTATTGGCAGACCAGATGCAAAATGTATAGAGCAATTTTGAGAGGTTGGTGTAAAGGAAGACATAGGTCTTCAGAATGGATCACACACTGATGTTGTCTGTTTGGCCTCAACCTGTCTCTCATCCCATGCATTATCGTCGATATTCTCTTCCTCTGTGGTCTTTCTTCCCCCTCCTCCTCCTCCTCCTCCTCGTCCTCTTCATCTTCTTCCTCTTCCCCATCTCCATCTCCCCTTCCCGCTCTCATTCTCTCCTCCTCCTCCTCTTTCTTACCCTGTCCTCCATCCACCTCCCGACCTTTCTTCTTTTTGCCTGTTCATTTTCATCCCTCATTCCCTTCATTCTTAATTTCCTCCTCCTTGTCTTCCATATGTCCACCTCCTCCCATCCTCTTCCCCTTTCCTCTTTTTCTTTGTCATCCCTCCTCCACCCTTCCTTCCTTCCTTACACCCTTCCCTTCTTCCTGCCCTCCGTCACTCCATCTCAGAATATCTCTCCGCCCCTTGTGCCTGCCTTCTTTCAGTGCAATTTCTGAACACATTCTTCATCTTGGTATGGATCCTTTTGGTGCTGACAGTTCTATAAGGAATGTAGACATGCTGCTAGAAGCATTGGTAAACTTTTGATAATACCCCACATCAACTCTGCTCGAAAGATCGCTTCATTACTTTCATCATTGTGGAGCCCCGACACAAAGAGATGAAGTTTGCGAACTGACTGCAATAGGGGATGCCTATTTAGACCGTTTTTACAAGAGTACTGCCCACGTACACCCATTCATAACCGTCCTGCATCGTGTTTATTCGAGGGACCCTTTTCTAGTTTTCTGAATGAATGCATAGACGAGGTGCTCCAGCCACTCACCATGCAGCAGCTACTGAATATAACGAAAATGATATAAAAATACAAATTTTGGACGTTGATTTATAAGGATCTGCGTATTAGTTGACATAAATAGAAATCGGTTTGAATGAATTACTGAAGAGAATGAATTATAAGATGAGACAGCGCTTGGAGAAGAGAGGGACATGACATGACGAAAGGCTGTATATGGTAGGGGTTGCAATGGGAGTTTTTGAAAAGTATAGTTCCTCACGCTGTGCATCTCTCAACGCAAAGGTTGTAAAAGACAATCTGGCCGATTATCAACCCCTTGAATTAGATGGCAGATGCAATAAACGCGGCTTACTGACAAATTTCAAAGTATCAACCCTCCATGATTGGAGTGTAATTGGGGCACCTGAAATGACCATGTCATTATCAGATGGTTTGAAAGATGTCGAAGTCGCTGAAACATTAGATGATCTACAGTTATCGCTGAGGTTCCAATAGGCGCGTGCAGTTGCCCGCTCCCTCTTATAATGTATCTCCCGAGTCGGTACGACATAAAGGGGGATATAAGATACGGCATTGGTAAGTTTTGCTGTGATAGTGCATGACTCTAGCTTTCGCATGCAGGGTCAACAAATATTGCCCTCATTGAACAATTACAGCAAAGGATAAATTTCTGCGACAGGTTTCATACTTAGGAAATACATGGGTGTCTTTGATGATGATAATAATAACAACCAATATCTACACAGCGACTTTTCAAAATAGATGCAATGCGCTCACAAAGTTGCAACAAAACACAGAAATCAATAATATACTTATTGAACTAATAGCAAAAAAAAAAAGAACATTAATCACCATACCATTGGGATCAAATCAAAACCAAAAGAAGTTAAACTTTTGAAGCAAGTTAGTTTGTAGTAGTTTTTGTTTTGTTTTATTTTGTTTTTAATTGATCGATGTTAACTGCTGAATAGATGTTTGAGGGGAGGCTATTCTTGGATTGTGGTGCTGAAACAGTGAGGGCGCGACGTCCGGCTGTTGTTCGGGTTCTTGGAGCTAGTGTCAAGTTATCTCCAATATGCCGGCGAAAACACATTCAAACTTAGTTTTAATGTCTCATCAAGAGTTTAACTATAACATGGCTTGAAGGTACTCAGATGAATGTTGGAGATATATCCCAAAAAGAAGTGTGTGCGCTCTTAGACAAATTGGTGTACGTCACGATTTCGACAACCACAAATCATACAGCCCATGAGCTCGACACTATATAGGCAAATAAGGTCCATGAGTCCGACACTAGGCAAACAAGGCCCATCAAAAACAAAACACGACCGACACATTAAGCCCCGTAATGTCAGTCTCATGGGCCTTTCTTGCCTATATAGTGTCGAACTCGTGGGCCTTGTTTTTTATTATCGAAATCAAGGGCCGTATTTGCCTGATGTATCGTGGGCTGTATAACTCATGGACCTTTTTCCAATGTCGAACTCGTGGGCCTATGACGCGTGGGTGTCAGTCTCGAGGGATGACCTTGACAATACCACCCACAAAAACACAGATATTATTGTTTAACTATTTGGATTATCTTTGCCTTGATTTCAATCAAGATGCAATCAAATACATTACGTTTATATTCACAACCAAGTTTGGTTTCTAGTTCCAGTTTTGTTGTTATTGTACAGAACACAAAGAATTACCTCCAAATTATTCTCTTTGTATCAGTTACAGAGATAATTTGGCATACAGTTGACTTGTACAATTATGTCCTATTGAACCACTTGCCAAGTCATATTAGTCATTTTTCTTTGTAAATTGCTCGGTTTTCGGAACATCGATGATCTGTTAAGTGGAATCTGATGATAGCGTGTGGTTAGAACTGTATACGACCACAATAATGCGAACGCAGGAAATCACAGCTCGTGGGGGTTGAAGGGTCATGTGCACTTTTGAAAACGGGAGAGTGTCATCCACCAAAAGCGATGGCGTTGATATCGAATAATATCCAAATATAGACCCCTAGAATTAAGGAACATGATTTCGAAATTCAGCTGATTGGACATTTAAAGAATTTCAAGAGGAAACGAACTTGTGCAGTTTTCTAAAGATAGTGACGGTAGTACATTATTTTTCCTCTTCGTCAGTTCGTTCCCACGTTGATTCAACCGGTGATTTAGAGGTGTTTCACATCAAGATGACATAGATCAAATTTTGGTTAGAACTTGATATACTCACTGTTTATTGCTTGGAAATGGGAATGTTGCCCAACTTTCCTGGTGTTCTCATTGAAGAACCATTTCACTCCAGGTGTATGTTTCTCAGGGAACCGGAGGGGGGGGGGGGGGGGGGGGGGACGACGGGGAGTTGTTAGTCTCCAACGAAATAGAGCAAAGTAAGTATGGATCAAAATGATGATTCGTGAAGTCAACATTGTGCAGTTTAAAGGGCATATCATTACAAAGTGCTACATTAAGATGAAATCCGATGTGAATTAATGCAAATTAGAGATCCAAGCTGAGTATGTATGCCCACTATTCTTTTTTTTTTTGGCCGCTGCTAAACCAATGGATGATCTGTGCTTATTTACGTCGATGAAGGGGTAATTTGTCAATAGATTGCGGTGTGGAATTGGAAGACTAACTTACCAAATGTTTCATGGCAATAATGTATATGATATAAATGGGACTTGTCCTCTGAAAGACAACATCCTTATAGTTTGAAAAGCATGGGGGGGGGGGGGTAAGGAATGGGGGGAGTAAAAATTCATTTGAAATTGACCGAATGTAGTCTATAAGATATATGTCATTTCATGAGATACAATCACAACATCCAGTCCCTATTTTGTAGGTTAATATTTTCAGGAAAACCTTTTTGTAATGGGTTAATCTTAAGATGACCTCAAAATTCCAGACAGTGAAAGGATTGTCAATGACACTTGTCTTCTCTCACTCCAGGATGCACAGTTAACCTGTCCAAACACTTCGCAGATGACGTTGCCGTACGTGATACTAAATGCTATGTAACTACACTAAATGCATCGTAAGTATTACGTGACATTTGCTAATGTAATCTTTGCAGGTGAAAATGAACCACATGGACAATAGTTTTTCTTGGATTCTTGTCTCCAAGATTCCAAATATATCATTGGAAAGCACACACTAGTTTTATTACAACGTTGGGAAGCTCAAGTTTCACCTATCTGTTGATTTTTTTTCCATACCTGAGCAACATTGGGTGGTTTCATGGCTATCTTAGTTCCGTTTAGTTCTTGTTCCACAACACTTCTCAAGGGATACTATGATGTATATCGTTTTCCTATAGTTGATGTCAGAGTAAGTAATGATGGGATCTTGAGTTTAAAGGGATGATAAAGTTTTTGTATAGATGGGGCATCAGGTTTCCAACTTTTTTGAGAAAATGAGAAACCTCTAATGAAATATGAAAGAACATACAATTCAAAGAGAGACTCGAAGTTTATTTGATGAAAATTTGTTTTGAAATGGCCGAGATATCCAAAACAAAGCAATTCTGATAAAAGGTGGGAAAAACCTTTTATTAGGATTGCTTTGCTTAACCTTGTTTTTGGATATCTCAGCCATTACAAAACTAATGTTTATCAAATAAACTTTGAATTCCTCTTTGAATAGAATTGTATGCTCTTTAATATTTCATAAGTGGATTTGTAATTATCTCACAAAAAAAGTTAATAGCTGAATACCTATCTCAACCAAAACCATACCATCCCTTTAACATGTTTGCTGACAATAGGGCCCTAATGTATCCTGTACTTCTTTGCTCTCACTACATTACAACAGGGCTTCTTGATTTTGGCAACGGGCCATGTCTTTTACGAATGTTTTAAAACTGTCTCATGACTGTATTTTCACGTTTTCACATGGCAATGTCATACACATAATACAAGCCAAAAGCCAACCCCCCCCCCCCCAAAAAAAAAAAGTGCAGAGGAAAACTATACTGAATACCAATAGGTCTCTAAGTATCATGGATGCATGAGAATCAAGCAGATTCAGTCAATTGTGATTTTATGAAAATCTGCCCAAAACTGGAAAGATTTGCACAAAGACAAATCACAAACTCTCTTTCTAATCTGGAGTCATCAGCGCTGCACTTACTGCTCACTGCCCTCTACTGTTTACTTTTGATTAGTTTAATGATGCTGTGCTTTTGAAGGATGTGTACTGGGAGTAAAGTCGAGACTTTGAGCAAGGCACAAGAGGAGAGCATCAAATTGGCTAAACTTTAGACTTTTGAGAGTAACAATACTGACTTCCAGGTTCTATGCAAAGCCAGTTAGTTTTCTTGTCTGACTTGAGACTTCTGTTGTTTTTCATCATATTTAATTCAAAGTGAGTCAAGTTTTTAATCACAACCATAAGGGAAAGTTGGCTTGAGTGCTGATGACCAGTACTTTTATTGTCAAACACACAATGAGTCTCGCTTTTGCCACATTTTAGACAGATATTTAGACTTGCCATGCTCCCTTCCCCCTGGCAGGATGTAGTGGTGGGGTGCACCAGTGATCACAGATGACAAACAGTCAACACAGTTAGTATGCATGCAGGGTCTGTCGAGAGTTCAGCTGCACTTTTTGCGGACTCTCTGGGGGAACATCTCGGCACGTCGACAAAAGGGCCCTGCCAGCGTCCCGTTGTGAAATCAGACGCTTGCGAGGGCGGCCTTTGTGCGTCTTCACGTCAAAAAGATAGTATCATCTGGCGACACAATGGGACGCTATTCTGGGGTCCTCAATTGGATATTTTTCGCCTCATTTCTGACTTCCTGCAGTCATCGGGGCCGACCTTCCACTCCCTATAGGGGGAGTCACGGATGGCTTCACACCCCTTTGTACTCCCCATGTAACTGGGCAATATTTAGCAAAGAGAGATTACAACTGTGGCAACAGAGACATCCTAAATGCAGCCATTATTTCTCATTTACCCCAAAACTGTTTCTGTTTTTTCTGTAAGCATCTCTAAGAAAGGGGAAATTGAATATTTTGCCAGCCATGTGGAGATGACAAAGTTCACCTCTGTGCTCACTTTTGGCACAAACTACCTCATTTCACAGAATTAATTTTGTGATGAGGTGGATTGAAAGTCACCATAGCTTTATCTACTATATTCATCGAACAGTACCTTTTCCTGTATATTATTCAATGAATACAAATCATTTAAAAAAGGAGTAACAGAGAGCTGAGAATTTCTGGCAAGTTTGAAATATCATTTTAATTTTCAGGATACCATGGGAGCACATATACAAAATGTACCACAAACAAGACAAAGCTTGCACTGTCACATAGCGTTTTGGTACGTGTCTTTGTAACAGCAACTTATAACAATCAATTCATCACCATCTTTACAGCAATACAATTACAATATTAATTACCAGTACCTTTGACCTTTGTTATCATTGAATCTCAATGATGTAAACATACATGTAAATCTGACAAAAGCACCGCATATAGATGTGAATATTGCTTTTCATCCAATACATGCATAATTCACAAAAATCTTGATACACTGGCATGCCCATCAGTTTTGTGTCTCGCTCTTAATTTTCAATGACTATCATAAGGACAGAGGCAAAAAGCCATTGATATAAACGTTTAACTGAAATCTGCCCATTCTACCACACAAACTTTACAAGGTAATATGCTCTCACTCATATATCAATATAATATGGACTGGCCTTGAGGGGGATACGACATATATTGCCCGAACTAGGAATGTATTGCCCGAGTCTTTGACTCGGGCAATACAATTCTAGTGAGGGCAATAAATGTCGTATCCCCCGAAAGTAGACAGTCCATATTATCATTATTACCCATTTCAGGCATCTTCGAGCAATAACTTAAATCAATACATCTTTACAATGTAAACTTTCCAATTTACGGCAACAAAATTCACTCAGCGCCAGGTCGAACCCTACACCACTGTGCACAATTCAGGTACTCGGCGTGCTCACACAGTCGCAGCGATCGTCCCCCTTTTTTCGTGCTTACGTATGGAAATTTGCCCTCTGTCACGAAACTCAGGTATGCTGTGCAAGTAACAGCCAGCACGCACAGTCAGACACACGCCTACGTACGGTGCAGCGATAGTCTTCTAAATTTACGAGTTTGCCCTTCATCGTGAAACCTCACTGTGAGAAACTCTCACAACAGTAAATTTTTCATCACCGGGAGCTCAAGTGCCCGGATGCTAGCGGTTTTCGATATTTTCTCTTGGTGATTGACCGGAGTGTTTACGTGTGAAGTTAATGGCCAAACTCAGAAGAAGGAAAATATACACTAATATTGACCAACCAAAATAACAACTACAACTGCCCGACAATACCTCATATGGGTAATAATATGTTATGTTTTATTGTCCAGCGATGACCTTTTGCACCCCCCAGACAATAAACAATTGGCAAAGCATAAACAGGCATACTTCGGAACTGCTGACTTTAAGTAAAAGCATATCCATGACCAGATTGGAAGCTTTATTGGATTGTCTTTTCAAACAGCTTGGAGATAAAAAAAATTAATACATAATTATGATCCTAATGAAAATACATTCAACTTGTGTTACAATATAATTCTCGGGACCAACAGTTTTCTTTTGTTATATAAAAATTTTGCTAAACCCAAAGTGAATTTTGCTTCAAAGACATTCATGACAATGATTTGGCACCTGCATTTTTACTTTTTTGTAACAAAATATCATCATAACTTTGTTCATTTAACAGGGGCACCCTGTAATAATGATAATGATGATGCTGATGCTGATGATAATAATAATAATAATACATTGTAATAAAAATAATGAAAACCAGAAAAGCACTCAGAGAGGGCAGACCTCAACCAGGCAGCTGATTTCCACCCATACATGCATGCTGAAAATACAATGTAGTCCCTTTTCCTCATTGATAAAGAAGTCTTTTTGTTTTGTCTGAGAGTCTACCTCATCAGTAGCTTACCACTGCAAGCTGCGCTTCGAGAACATGGCAAGTGCGCATATGCACACATCATATATGCCCGGCTTGAGTTTCTTGCTGGCCCTATATGCAAATGATAATGCTTAAAAAATATACACTGTATTTTTGAAGTATCCTGGATATAGACGGTGATCCAAATCACTTACAAAATTTAATGATCTCTTTCTTAGGTCATTATAAACTTTTTCTGTAAGTTTTATCCAAATCTGTTCACAACTTTTTGAGTTATCTTGCAAACAGACAGACAGACAAACAAACAAATGCTAACAAAAACATAGCTTTCTTGGTGGAGGTAATAATAATAATAATAATAATAATAACAATAATAATTCACAAGAATTCTCCACATTACAATCAAAAGCTAAACTAATTTGTGTGATAGTGAGTCTGCATGTTGCTCACCTAAAATTGACAGAAAGCAAAAGAACTAATCAAACATATTGCCTTGTAGCTTCTAAAGCCATGGAAGTTGCCATGTACAGCGCATGACAGCCACATGCCCACACCAAAACCATAGTCTGACAAAACTTTGCCTAATCTACAAAGGCCCTCATCAAATTCTAGGCTTTGTAATATGCAAGTACATATTTGTACATATTTTGATATTCTAGAGCAAAGGCACATAAAGGTACATACTGTAAAGATTTTATTTTTTGTTTGGTAAACATAGTGAACTCTATAAGCCTGAAATTAGGCGTAAGCTTTATATTTTTGCTTTTAATTTAGTTTTCTGAATACATGATCTCAAACACATTGTCAAACAGAATGCGTGTCCTTGCAATAACAATACACGTTGGCATCAATTTGTCTTGTTTGAAAATAATTGCATCTAAGTATAACACATTCTTGATTGAATTTCAATACATGTATCACAACCAGTCACAAAATACTAAATAAATAACTCTATGTGTAGTACATAATTGGCATATTTCACTTGCTAGGATGTTATTTTCATGGATTTGATCCACATAATTCCACATTTTCTACAGTGAAATCAATAACTTAGATTGTAATATTAATGCAACAGAGAAATAAATTGCTATATACTCCAATTTATGTGAGTATATAGTATCATCTTTACAGGCAACAAAGATAGAAATCACTTCCACTTAAGACACTTGAATAAATGCATAATCTGCTACAGCTAGGCAAGCCTTCATAAAGCCTTGAATATTATCCCTAATCTGCCAGTTTGCTCGAACACAAATCATCAAATCCAATGCAACCACACTTACAATATCCCGAAAAAAAAAATCTAATGACATGCTGAGTGAAAGGGAAAGACAGATTAGCAAGCAGCTGAATTATTTGGCATTAATTTTGAGCCATGATATGATTTTTTGGTCAGTTATCATTACGGCTATGAGTTCTTGCAGAATTTAAGTCTAATTTTCTTTTTCAACCGCATTTTGTGGATCCTTTGCATCAGCCTCACTGTCTTACCCATAATCCTCTGCTTTGGTCTGTGGGACAAGGGTTTGCGCTTCTCTCTTCTAACAGATTGGTGTCTACTCATTTTTCTGCACATGTCTCTCTCCAGTGTCAGCTCTTGCCCAGAGTGTTCATGGATGGGCACATGGGGGCGCTCTTTCAAATGGGTCTCCATACCACCCTCACTTTGCTCTTCGTTTTTCCATGGACTTGAATCTCCTCCTCCTCCTTCTCGAACCTCCTCAGCCACTTGTGCAGAGCTGGTTTCGTGTAAAGTATTGGAAGATCCATTCAAAAGTCTCTGGCTGGTGGCCGACAAGGGGAAATCCCCTCCCGACAGGGGGGAATCCCCAAACTCCAGTGATCCAGCAGCCATTTTTGGGGACGCAACATCCTCCTCCTCCTCCACCGGTCCAAATCTTATCTGTGATGTTGTGGACTCGGCATTCCTTCTCTTCTTCTTCTTCTTCTGCCACAGTTTTCCTTTCCTGGCTTTGTCACCATTCATCTCATCATGTGACCTGGTGGTACAGGTGGCAAAAAACCCAGTAAACCTACTTTTCTTTTTGTATTTATGTGCTTTACAACAATTTTATAGGCACTCAACCTGCAATGAGGACGAGTCCCAAGTATACTAGGGCAAGTGTCTATGGGAAATGCGTGTTGTAGCAAAATCAGTCCGTCCTCCATGGGTTAATGTATTGGGCTACGACATATGTTTGCAGCATTACGTTTGCTTCCTACACAATGATTCATAGACTTGCTCAGAATGTGGGAAAATGGATTAGCAAACATTTGGAAGGTTTCAATTATGATAATAGAAATTTCAATTTTTCTTTCAAATGGGTGTGTACAAATATGCATTTCCAGACAATTACATATCAACCCACTCACGACACTATTTTCTAAGCTTGAGTAAACAAGTACCTTTTGCACCTGAATACACACACACCACTGACAAATATGTCATGGGTAACAACACACTACAAATAATCTATTCGGAGCCATTTCTTCTGACAGTGATAACTCATCAATCAAGAGATACTGACTTTGTTACGCTACAAAATGTACCTTCACTTTCATTAATGACAGGGTTAGAGTTACTGCCCTAAAGGCTATTGTCCTCAATGCTATAGTCCTAGGAGGTTATACAGTCATCTTTGTCTAAGTCAACCTCGCATAAGTCGAATATTCACCTAAGTCGAAGGTCTTTTCAATCCTCTTCCCTATATTATATTCGATTGATTTTAATCCCTCGTAAGTCAGATCTTTAATCCCTCATAAGTCAAAGCTATTTCTTCAGTCCAAATAGATTTGACTTAGGCAAGGTTGACTGTAGTCCGCAAAGTGAAGGTCTCATGGTACAACCACTATTGGAAGAGATCTATCACTATGAGGGTTAGTTAATGCCCTGATTTAGCTCTCACTGTACTACTTGTTCCAAAGATGTAACTCACTGAATGACAATTTATCACTGTAATGACAACAATAATGCATTACCTCCCTTCAAGCACTCATTAGAAGAGCATATATATCTATCTCTCTTGGAGTAGAATTGGGTCATTTTCATATCCCTATATTGTGTAAAGGGCATCATCATATTTCAAATAATGTGATGAATTTGTGAATCATTATCACCATCATCACCATATTGCACTTTACATACAGCTTTTTATTACTATTATTTTGATATTGCTATGTAATGCAGAATGTCCTTTATTTGTAACTTTGTGTATTCTGCATTAATTGTTGTATTTTGTCATGCTGTCGCAGGGTCCCCAAGGATAACTGTAAAAACCGCTGATGGGGCTACCCTAAGTAAAGAATACTAAGTCAATATATAAATAATTTACATTATCTATGATTATTATAATGAACATAATATCAGTGCTCATTATCATCATCATTATTTTTCTATCACTACTATCTTCTTTTTTTTTTGGGGGGGGGGGGGGGGAAGGGGTTGAACAATGTGGCTGATAACAATTGTCTAAAGAGGATTTCTGGGGACAGAAACTGTAACTGCTTTGACGAGAGTGGGGTGTCATAAAGATATCTAGCCATACCTCTTGCGGGGGCGATATCTTTCAGGGCAGTCCCTCCTCTTGTGATCCAGGTCCCCACAGATGTGACAGCCTTGATGGACTCGCCCACAGACATGAGATGGCAGCTCGCATCGGTTACACGTGGTACAGTGAGTGAATGCTGTATATACAGATGAGAGATAGGCAGAAATATCAATGTGTGGATACATACAGATACAGATGGAGAGATAAAGAGATAGATAGATAGGCAGATAGATAGGTAGATTGACAGATAGATGGATAGACAGATAGATACTAGTAGATGGACAGAGATAGATAGATAGATAGATAGATAGATAGATAGATGATAGACAGGTAATTACTGCAAAAGCTGTTATTTTTGCACTAGTTAAATTTTTGCGAATCTTGTGAATCACAGTTGGGCCATGAATATGACAACCTGCGAAAATGGACTGAACATACAGGCATTAGTGCACTTACGATAGCCTCAGTGCTAAATAGTGCGAAACAACATCTCACAAAAATGTCTGTGACTTCCTAATTCGTGAAAATATTGGTACGGTATGCAAAAATAAGAGCTATTACAGTAAATAGATGAGAGTGAGAAAGAGAGAGAGAAAAGGAGAGAGAGAAAAGGAGAGAGGATAAGTATTAAGTATATTTCTAGCTGTATTGTGTGAATATCTTTATCAACAACTTGGACTGAATTTTTGATGTACCATGTTTGCTTCCTCATGAGCTAAAATCAATACTAGTGTAACAAAGTGATGTCACGCTGTAAGTCATGATAGTGCGTGTACGCACGTTGTATTAGAGTATATGGGTACGGACGGGGCGTGCGTTTAGACGCATGCGGTATGAATAGGAGTCTGTACGGGAACTGACAAATGGTCAGTTGCGTCCTAGCCACGGCCGGGAAAGGACAGTGTGTAGGTAGTCCGTATACGAGCAGTCGGTGAGATTGTGAAGGGCTGTGGGCAACTCCGTGATATACTTTCCTATGTTTTATTCGTCCATCTCCGAGAATAAAGGCAAGTAAAGTGCTTGTGCCATATACAATTCAGTTACCGTCGCAATAACCGGTGTATTTATTTGTGATTTCTGGTACGTACGAATGCGGTGATATATGAGAGAGAATTGAGTCCTTTGTATGCCAAGACAGGAGAGTCCCAACATCGATACACAATGGTCCCGGAGGAGTTACATTTGGTGGCAGCGGTGGAATTCTGTCATGCATATTCAGGGATTTTGATTGTATTTGTTCGTATTGTTAGCAAGATTTTCCGATCTTATTCAAATTTTGTTATCCACTTCATTTACACGACGCCTAAAGGCGCCGTCACCGACATGTGCAATTTATTGCATTAACTACAAGTCGCCGTAAAGCCTAGTCACCTACGTAGAATGCAAAGGTGTCTTCACCTCTACATCGTAAAGACGTATTCCTGTAAGGCTCGCCTGGAGTCACTTCACCTACACACCACCTGCAGGCGCCTCTTCACCTACACACCACCTGCAGGCGCCTCTTCACCTACACACCACCTGCAGGCGTCACTTCACCTAAGCACCACCTGCAGGCGCCTCTTCACCTACACACCACCTGCAGGCGCCTCTTCACCTACGCGCCACCTGCAGGCGCTACACCTCTACCAACACATCACCAGCCAACACGTCCCACGTTTCACTATGGGTGGAAACTTCAAGTGTTACACGTGCCAACAGTACTTCGGCCACCACCGAAGTCTCCAGAGACACATCGAAAGTCAGCAAAGGCATCCGAGGCGTTTTGAGTGCCACGAATGCAAGCGAAGCTATGGAAGGATCGACAACCTCCGGGCCCATGAAAAGACACACCGTGACATGCCAGCAGAGAAGAGTCCAACGGGTAGAGGGAGGAGCCCCCATAGGAGAAGTCCCCATAGGAGGACCCCCAGAAGCCGGAGTACGCGGAGGAGAAGCAGCCCACTGCGGAAGACTCACGAGACTGGGGAGCAGCGGAGACTGGGTCGGTCCACAGCGACCCCAAAGCCAACACGGGAGGAGTCAGACACGAGGGAGCAGCCCTCGAACGTCACCCCGGCAGTATGTCAAAGAGGGTGGCAAAACACCTCTGTCTGGCAAGGCAAGGGGGATGTGGGCTCTACGAGAGGCGGAACAACGGGCGGCGGATAGTACATCCGAGGATGTCACGGAGTCAGACACGAGGGAGCGGCCCTCGAACGTCACCCCAACCGGAGATGCTGGCCCGGATGACGGAGGTGGAGACCAGCTTGTGATCGGAGTGTCGCCCATTACCCGGCAGTATGTCGAAGAGGGGGGCAAAACACCTCTGTCTGGCAAGGCAAGGGGGATGTGGGCTCTACGAGAGGCGGAACAACGGGCGGCGGATAGTACATCCGAGGATGTCACGGAGTCAGATGGCCCTGGTGACGGATCCAGCGATGTGTTTCCTATGCTTTCAACTGACATCAGACGCGTACAGCTCGGGAAAGACATCGGGAGCCTTGAGGCGCATCGCATGTTGATGGGACTGCCTGTTAGAGTAAGGGAGAACAGTACCACCACATGGTACGGTGCCCAGGGCATGAAAATATTCCAGGAAGAAAAGGAGAGGGAGTACCGAATGGTTATGCACAACTCCGCTGAAGGCAACCGGCAAACCAGTGGCGCCACCAAACTTCACAAAGTCAACCGGGGGGAAATAGATGTGCACTCACCACAGACGACCTGGAAGAAGAATGCAAAGGGAGGGTGAAAAGCATCAAACAAACAGTAAAGAGGGAGACCTTTCGGGAGGGAATCCTCGTCTGCCAAGAGGAAACCATCACAGACTTTTTAAGTCGACCTGGAGGCCAGATTCCTGACAAAGGACTGCCATTAAGTTCAGCGTGTTATGAATCTAAAAAGCTGTAGTTAATTTTACTCAACCTTATGATTTGTGAATAGAGAACACAAGAGCTTTTTCGAAGTAGCGAAATCAAGAATAAAGTATGTTTCAATTTGTGTATTTTTTCGGCCAAAGTGAGACAATATAACATGTTTTATCATGACAGTATAGCAATGATAAGGATTGTTTAAGTCATGAGTTCAGATAAAAGGAAGAGTTGAAAACGTTGATTATTTGTAACATCGATGTTTACGCTGTCTAAGCATTGGAGGTCAGAGAGTTATGTCTTAAGATACCCTCTATCACAGAATATTACAGGTCTGAAGGAAAGAGTTGTAACTGAAGAGTGTTTTCTTACCTTTTTGAGTTAGAATACTGATTGCAACAAAAAAAAAACCCACAAGGGATAAGTAACTATTAACTGTTAATGAGTATGCATTCCATGTAATATGACTCTCAAGGGAATAAATACATTCCTGTGTAGTAGTTTTCTTTTTCATTGGAGTTTGGCATAAGATGGAAATTGTGATAGACTAGGAAGTTATAAACTCCACCTTGTTTCTTTAGCTTTAAAGGCTGACTTCTTATATGAATATGCGGCTTTACACTGAGTCGTTACCAAATTTTGCCACAGGTATGAAAGCCATATATCAGGTGGTAGTTTTGAGGTTTGTTATGTTTTGCACTTAGTAAGATAAGTGATGTGTATAGGCTTACTCAGTATGTTGTCCCATTAATGAATGACTGCTAAAGAGCGAGTAGGCTTTGAAGAAAGAATAACATCTTGTTTAGAGGAAGCTATGAATTATGTATAGTTATACAGAAAGAAGCCAGATATATGAGAAGGCTGTCAAATAAAAGTTGTTTCACTGACAGGGAAGTAGTTTAATACCATCGCTTCTGTTATCGTTGTTATTTCACCGTCAGAGGACTGACTTGTTTTGGAGGGGGGTAGTGTAACAAAGTGATGTCACACTGTAAGTCACGATAGTGCGTGTACGCACGTTGTATTAGAGTATATGGGTACGGACGGGGCGTGCGTTTAGACGCGCGCGGTATGAATAAGAGTCAGCACGGGAACTGACAAATGGTCAGTTGCGTCCTAGCCAAGGCCGGGAAAGGACAGTGTGTAGGTAGTCCGTATACGAGCAGTCGGTGAGATTGTGAAGGGCTGTGGGCAACTCCGTGATATACTTTCCTATGTTTTATTCATCCATCTCTGAGAATAAAGGCAAGTAAAGTGCTTGTGCCATATACAATTCAATTACCGTGGCAATAACCGGTGTATTTATTTGTGATATCAGTTACGTACGAATGCGGTGATATATGAGAGAGAATTGAGTCCTTTGTATGCCAAGACAGGAGAGTCCCGACATCGATACACAACGGTCCCGGTTGTGTTACACTTTCAAGGGATAGCAGGGTAGCAACGCAGTCCACAATTTATGACTCATCCATTTATTTTGTATGCTACCTGATATTTTTATCTAAATGATCATCTCCCTTCGCAATGCGTTGTGCAAACTGTACCCATTTAAGATTTAATTCTACAGTCATGCTGGATTTTGTAATAACATATGTAGCCCCTTAGTAGGTATGTCCATGATTTTCATCATAGCTGCTGCTAATACACCAAAAAATATCTTTATAAACATCAATGAAGGGCAATTTGTCAATCAACCCCTTCTTACTTCTTATGTGAAATAACCACAGCTGTAGTTACTTTGACAAGGACAGTTGACAGGCTAGATGCATCACTTACATCTTTAGCCCCTGCCATCAAGCAATGCCATTTGATGAGAAACAACTCTCACTCCTTTCTTTCATTTAATATGCCTTGTCCGCCTTGGACTACTTAACATAACAGTGTCAGAATTTTGGAGCTTGGGTATTTGTTCCATGTTCATCGTGTCACTGCTGGCAAACAGGGATGGCCTGGTGGTAGTGTCGCTGCCTGGAAAGCAGTAGATGACAGGTTTGAGTCCCACTGGTTCCTTTTTTCCAGCATGTTTGTTAATTTACAGATCAGCAGTTGCGATCTTAACGAATTTAATTTGTAGAGGGAGACAAATTGAAGAAACTCACACCTGAACTCTCACTTCGTTTGAACACCTTTTTTTTGGTCTGTATTACCCAGGTCCTTGAGATGTGACTGCACAGCAAGATGTTGCTTGATAGATTGGCATGTACTCAATATCAGATTTCTTTACTAAAAGTGACCATAGAAGGACCTAAGAGAGGAAAAGAACTATGCATTACAGTGTACATGCGCTGGTGCAACCTGTCTGATCATCAGTAGCATACTTACACGGTTTGACGCATTTGGCACACGGCACACAGTGTCTGTACGTTGTCCCGTTCTTGGAGGGGCACTCTTTGCATAGGGAACAGTGCTGGTTTTCACTGGCCACGAAGCGCTGGCATTCCTCACAGAATCTGCAGAAAGGATTTAATCAAAATCAGAAATACTTTGATGCACACATGGGCCTTTTGATGACATGCCATTACACGAGTCCTTGATAGAGTTTGCAAAAACCAGGTAACATTGTTGCAAGTGATGATAGGAGGTTGTTTTGTATTTCAGTGCTAAGAAATAATCATTTATTGATTTCTGAAAACATTTCTTCCAAAGATATATCGTCATATTGAGTGAACTAATGTAAAGTATTTGGGATTTTATACCAGCACAGGTTTTGGAAAATATATACTGTTTGGCCCACAATTTACAGTAAAAATTGTTGCTACTAGAAGAAAGTTACAAGAAATCATCTACTGAACGATCATTCATTGATTGAGGTCAATGACTAAAATTCAGTGAGCTGCTCTAATGTGAAAAGAGACTCAGCCTGCACAATGCAACTGAAAGGCGTAAACTGATTGGCCAAAAATCAACGCTGTTACTACCATGAGCAATCTCTTGGTATGGATGCCAATGCCATTTTGAAGTAGCAGTGCCAAAGGGGTTAAACTTTTGTTTCTATCCATTTACATGTGTGTACAAATGAGCGAAAAAAAAAAGAAAAGAAAAGAAAAAAAAAGACCAGTGTGGCAGGGGTTGACTTAGTAGCCTATTATGTGACACTAATTGCATGTACTAACTTTATGTGTCATATATTGCAGGAGTGTAATATGTTGTAAATTCCGACTTTCAAGAAGACACCGTATGCAAGTAATTGAATTCATGACTGGAAAATCTCCGTGACGGAATGAGGAATTAATTTTAGCTATTTTTTAGAGAAAAAAATAATTTTTCACATTGGAGATAATATACGGCACATTTGTGCTGTGGGAAGCAATATTTCGCTTGAGTTGTTAAATCTTGATAAAATCAATTGACTAATGAAATTTCTGAACATTGTTTGTATAAATTGTTTTCTGAATTTTAGTTCTTATGTATAATGTCGTTGTTTAAATGGTTTTCTTGGACCCCTTGGTGGAACAGCAGTGTCTTGTAGGCACGGCTGGGCAGGGCAATCCAGCCATATTCCAATGATCATAGTTTGATCATCCGTTGTGTATTCCAATTATGTTGATTACATACGGAATATAGAATACAAACAACATCAACAACAACAACAGCAGCAGCAGCAACAACAACAACAAACCCTCCAAAAATACAAATACAGTATCCAGCAGTTACTACCGTTCTGGTGTTATCTAAAGACCTAGGCATCAATCAATCTCTTTTACCTATATCCCTCTGATGCAGGAAGCTCTATCTTGGCTGGGTCAATGTTGGTGAACACCCTGACTGGTGACCCCTTCTTCTTGGCATTCGGTCCCCCTTTGAAGAGAGGGTGATTGTCATAGTCAACCTGAGAAAGGGGTGAGAAGAGTGGTACAGTGCACTCCTGTTATAATGAACATGATTATAAAAAAAAAAAAATATCCTTACAATGTATTAAAAATTCAGTCCCAAAATTATTATCCATATATTATACACTTTATTTGTTTGGCTATAACAAAATTTCAAACCAAAGTCCTTAACGACTATGGCTACAATGAGCTGTTTGTAATTCATTTCAGCCTGCTAAGCATGAGAAATTACTTGTGTGAAAACTCCCGCTTTTACAGTAAATCTAGTCACTCACAGATTCCACTTGTTTTACAGCATTCAACCATCATATTCAACAACAATCATTTGTAGCTTCTTTTATACACACTAATGGACCATGTAGCTAAGATTTTGATTTTCAAAATGAAAATATTGATAAGCAGAGTGACCAGAGTGTAGCTGCTGGTTCCATGACAGTTGCTCCCATGAAATATCTGCATACCAAGCCATACATAAATTCAACCCACAAATATAACCCTAACCCTTATCCTAATCCTCACATCAAACCAAACTTAAAACCCTATCACAACCCTAACCCTAAGTCCTTGGAGAGAGAGAACAAAAAAAGTGGATGGGGTATCAGCATTTACCTTGTAGTCCAGCATCTTGAATCCTGTGAGATTCTGGATGATACGTTGCTCCAGAAAGTACGGGAAGATCCATATGACAGGGAGTTGGACATTTGAGTCTGTGTAATATCATACAACAAAACAATGAAAGCATTGTATTAATAGGGGGATACCATAGAAGTTGAATTTTGGATTGCTACTGATGACAAATCAAAAATTTAATATTTCCTCTTGCGTATAGATGAATATTTGAATTTCAACTTATTTTCTTCTCTCTCTCTTTTACAGGTACATATACTTGACAAATAAGAACCATGGTACTGGTGAATGACCTGGTATATTCAAACAACATGACTGTATTCCGACACAACCTAAGCCCCTTTATATAGAATAAAGCATCCAAAGAAAATTTAAAATAAAGTGACGATCAAAAAATGACAAAAGAGTGTACACTTCAGCATGAAATTTGACAGCAATATGTGACATATTGCCATACCAAATGGTTTAGCAGTCATTCAGACATTTGACTTGCACCAGGAATGCAATAACATACACGGTATGGTAAGAATGTAGACCTCAGCTCAGAAGATCGAAGGCCCTCCCCTCCCCTTCCCACCCCTGAGTGTAATGTACCTGCAACATCTGCTTGCCACATTTTCATGATCCAGCGCACACTCGATGCAAGTACATCCACCAGCCCTCCAAATGGCGGGTCGGTTACCACGACGACCCCTCTCCCACCAGACCTGGAGAGGAACTCTCTACATGTCTCCTGACTCCCGGAACCATCCAGGAAGAAGTGGTTGAACATGTTGAACCGGCAGAATTGGGATGGAGGATAAAACTGACCCTGTGTTTGAAATAAAGAAGGAAATACTCATATTTATAAGGAACATTACATTCATATCAATAATGAAACAGAAACAGACATGTTCTAATTCAATACTTGGTATGGAATTGATGAGGATGTTAACCTCTGGAAAGAAACATGAATAGGGAGACAATAGGAACTACAAACATGAAAGACAGAGAACAGTCTTGAGGAATCTGTACTTCCATACCTAAATGTCACATGACACTTCTTCCAAGAGGAATCCTAATATGCATTTAAATTGCAATGCAAATAAAATATGTTTGCATCTATTTTTCTTCTCTTTTCTTTTGCACCTGTGAAAATTCATTAAGAGTTTCCTAACTGCTGATTTACGTATGTTGAGAGATGTGACTTTAAATATTTGTATGTGCATGTGTGTGTGTTCAGAATTGACCTCCAAAACAAATTTGCTACAGCGAAAAATCTCCTCTGAAAAGGTCAACTGATATGATCGATACACATCTCAGATCAGCACATATGACCATGTTATCAATTAATTTAGGGCAAATTTCTGAACTTACGTAGCGATGGTCAATATCCAGCAATAGACTGTCCAGCTCGACTGAGTCTTGTGAAGTGATGTATTCATGCAACCTGGAATATCGGATGCACATAAATTTATTATTTATTCACATTTTTATAATGCAAGGTTGACAGGACAGACTCTGATAATCTAGCAACAAACACAATGAGCTGAGAATGGTAGAGTTAACAAAATAAGGTCAATGGAACCAACAGTGTTCACACGCCAGAAAGCTTTTGGGTTTAAGTGATAGAGAAAAGAACTCTTAGAAAATTGAAAGGTCTGGAATTAATGGGTAAACACAATGACTATGAAATTGGATTTGGTTAAGAAAAGAAAATTAAAGAATTTCAAGGGTTCTGAAAAATGAATGGTTAAAACAAAGCTCTGAAAATGAAACATTCTTTAAAAAGGTTGTATGAATTGAAGGACTGAAGGAAAGAATAGAAGTTTTAGAAAGAGAGAAAGGTCCTAAGAATGAAGGATTTCAGAATTTATAACAAGGTTACACAAAAATGGCTCCAATTATAAATGGGGCGACAACAAAAAAAAAACCCCACAACAACAGGCTCTTGGAATCAACAGAAATGTTTTTAGTATTTGTGTTGTTAAAACAAAAAGGTTTGTAACATTACAGTTCTACAGCTTGGTGAAAATCAAAGTATGTTCTCAGTGACAAGACAAACTGTAAAAACAATTAGGCATGATGCACAATGGATGAAAAGCTGTCACAATAGCTCACCTCAGCCAAAGGGTCTGTGAGCTAAAGCAATTATCACTCTAAAGACTGTTGCTTTTATCACCACATGTCAAGTAAAAGCTATGACAGGGGAGTTTGCGTTTACCTTGGTACACCCAGACATAGAACCCTGTTGAATCCAAGAGACTGGAGCGTATCAACCAAGAACTGTACAGTCTTTGATGTGAACAAGTATTGCTGCAAAGTGAAATACAGTGAGAGAGAGAGAGAGGGTCAAAACATGTCAACTATCTCATCATAATTATATTAACAGCAAAATACATTCCATTATAAAACATTTAGTCTGTGATGTGAGAGACTTCTGTCAGAGTCAGACAACCTTCAAAGATTCCCTCCATCCCCCCCCCCCCCTCAAAAAAAAAAAAATTATACAGTTCTATCAAAATACTAAATGTGGTCATACATTGATCTACTGTAAACTTTATACAATACATTTCTGGATTTTACATTCCTTTCAAAATAACAAAATATTACACACAAGCACAAGCACAAGCATTTGATTTTCAAAGAAAAGAGAGAAAAAAAATTCGCTCTTAAAAACATTGCACACCTTTTATCTTTACAAAACAGAACATTTCCAAGTTAGACTTGATTCATGCATTCACAAAGACCTACTGCATTTGTCTTGTTATTTTCAATAGCCTCCATGAGGTAGCTGGGTCTCTTGAGGTCTCCAAGACTGATCCCCATCTTCAGACGATGGTCTGCATGCCTGGAGCACTCTGCCGGAAGAAGTAACAGGTGACAGTCTGAGCAGTAGGTACGGTCCGCCTCGTTGAGCTGCAAAGATTGCCTGAACCTGTCAGAGTGATATCAAAAACAAATTAGACATCTCCATCAATTCATTTTGAAAGGGTTATTTGCCCATTTCTTTTACCTGTAGATTGAATTAAATAAAAAGAAATGAAACTTTTTTTTTTTTTTGGGGGGGGGGGGGGGGTTGGGAGATACAGCTGTACCAGCCAATAATTAATGCAGTTCATAGCACAGCATTTACATAAACTGTAAAACCCAACGCATTTAATAGCCATAACTTGCTAAACTTACCCATTTACACTATTTCAGTGAATATCCCGAGTAAGACTTGGTACTATGCTAGGAATGTAAGTTACTAGTAGACCAACCCACTTGTATATATGTAACAGTGCCAATATAGTTTTAATAGTCTAAGTAGACAGTCAATGTGATGCAAATGTAACCCCTACAGTGAACATTACATCATAGAAAATACATCAGAACACTACTCGTTTGCCCTTCGGCAAGGCACATTGTCCACATTGCTGCTCTCTACCCTGGAGTATAAATGGGAGCCAGTGGGTACCCGGTAGGAGGAGAATGTTGGTTGATGAGCATGTGCGTGCCTGTAAGATGGCAACTACAACTGGCTGGAATGCTCCCTAAGGAGTGGAGAGTGAGCACCGTCAGTACTGGTTGGAAATAATATCTGCCTATCCAGCGATCATGGTATGTGCCGTGAGCATTCTACAGAGTGGATTTGGCGCAATATATAAGTCATATATAATTATTAATATCATAATTACTCCCTAACACAAAATCAGCAACAACAAAAAAAGTACAGTGAGGGCAAAGGTCAACTTGCGAATCCCTACCATACCCGATAGCTGGTAGTTGTTATTTATGCAAAAACGCTGCTACCCATATTTCCTAATCATGCTTGCTGAAAATGTCAGCATGGATGATTAACCGACCTATCATAGAATTCCTCCTGGCTCGTCCATGGCTGTCGGGATCGGTTGAATTCCTCTCTCATCAGCCGCTTGGTCTCTGACACGATCTCCACGTCAGAGTAGAGCTGAAAGAAGCCGCAGTCTGTCCTGTCCCGACAAGCCGAGCACGCAAAGTATCGTTGAGACTTCTGCTTTCCATGTTGGAATCGTTCAAACAGTAGTGTTGGACCTGCAGATGGTCAATGAAAAAAAATGCTCATCTTAATTTTCAATTCTACATTGAATTTGTGAAGGAGTGTTGAACTTGACAGACACACACATTAAACTGTAAAGTGAAATAATTCTATCAAGCTGAATGTCATATTCTGCTTATCTAGAGCCTATATTCCAATTTCTAGCACATTTCATGTCTCAAAATCAATGTTCTGTAATGCCTAAAACTTTAAAGGCCCATTTGTGTGTCAAAACTTACATAAATTCAATCAATTCTGTACCGGTAAACAAATTTGTTCCAAAATCTCAACTTCAAGTTAACATTACATAACTATGATATACTGCTGGCCCCCATCATTTGGTTGATTATACTGATAGTCCCGGCTCAAGTGTTCCTGAAATCCATATCAGTGGTGTTGGATATCATATTCATAGAAATGTAACAACTTGGTCCGGAGGCAATATTATCTTTGAAGAAGAAGGTCAACAAAGTTCTTGATAAACTAAGTAAAGCTAAAGTAGAAGAGCAAACCTCCTCAGAATCAACAGAAATATAAAGAATCTCCTCCCGATTAAATACTGTTGAATTCACATTAAAACGACCGTTGGCGTAAGACTGAGGAGTATTAACGACCTTGCCAAGAATACACTTCTGACTGTTGTTGTCACTAGTGTAACTTCCAGAAATAAAGTGTTATTTTGACATTCATAATGACAGTAGATTCCCTATAAATGTAGAGGGTCTACAGACGTCCCCCTCCCCCTAACCCCGGGACGCTCCGTATACAGTTACACACTGTGGGAGCGTCCTGAGTCAATAGAGTGCTATATCGGTAAGCTTGAAAAACATACACAGTCTGTCACAGATTTTCGCACCTCCGTAAGTTTCGAATATCACGAGGAAAAAACGTACTTTTATAGTATAAATAAGATTCTTATCTAATAAATACCCTTCGTTCACCTTGTTCTTGTTCACACTGGTCCAATGATCTTGAAAAAACGTTTTTTTTCACGGCCATATACGGGTCCGTAGTCCTAGCTCCCCATCCCATTCACCATTTTCGAAATCAGTATGCAGTACACTGCGCACGTAAATATTCATGTGCTGGCCCCAACACTGCGTGTTGGGGCTGGTCGCAGTTACCCTCCCCCTTGCCTGTGGGCAGTGTGGCTGTAGTGTAAATGCTCCCCCCTCCCCCCACGTCCCCTTCATCGGTCCTTACCATGAGGGCAGTGAGGTGCCTTCTCCAATACATCTTCACCTAGACAGACATCCACTCCGTACTGACTAGAGGCGGCTGTCGCACACATTATTCAACCAGTTTTAATTTACAAACGGCTAGGAGCTTGTCTCGTCCACGTCTGAAACATTCTACACAACGGTAACCACACACACGTGGTCAAAGCCCGCAGATATAAACCGCTCTGCAGCTGCAGTTAGAGGCAAATTGATTGAAAAGCGCCAATAAACACCACCACCAACCAGTTAGAGGCAACTGACAATGACATTACAGACTTTGCAGAACACTTTGATGATATGCGTTGAACATCCCTACACAACAAGTTTTCCGTTTTGCCTTCATGTCGATGAAAATTCAAAACGTTCTGCCAACGCAAAGCCAGTAGATTTACACCACGCGATCAATCTGTCCTCCTTAGCTCCTAGCTCCTGTAGCTTTTCGTATGTTCCCACGGCGGCGGCAGGATGGATAGCCAATCAATTCTTCGCTCTCAGCCCGGCGCACCGGCCCGGCAGGCTCGCTCGGCGGCTCGCGGCTGCGGCATCCAGCGGCCGCTCGCTGAGCTGAGGTTTCATGAAAGGCCAGGGGGCGTCCTTCTCAGCTCAATCACGGAATCACGGAGAAAGAACGATGGGGAAGGCAATTCAGTTGGTTAGCGCTGCTCTACTTAGGCCAGTTTTGACCCCAGATGAACGAAAAACCATCATTCAGTCTCAGTTAGATCGCCTATCATCGAGTGAGGATGAGAAAACGGGGGTTGAGTTCCCGAAGGGTAGGTAGAAAACAATGATTTTGCGGAAAAAGTACGTTCCCGTAAAGTGTAGTCCCATCTACTCAATATGGTGTATGGTTCAGCAGTCTATGTATGGTTCAGTAGTCTGTGTATGTTTGCTTATCATATCATCAGTGAGTGTGTGTAGTTTCTTAAAGGCAGCCGATCGCCATCCCTAATGGTACGTAAACTCCGAACGACCGAAGTTTGTGCGTGCAATTGCGCAATGGCAGACTCGGTGCTATATCCATAAACGTGTGGGACAATGCTACCACTGAGACAAGTGTGTGTGTGTGCGTGTGTGTGTACGCATCATACACAAACATTGTCACCGCGAGCTGCGGTGATTGGAGGAGAGAGGCCAGAAGACGCTGCGGCGTGTGTGTGTGTGTGTGTGTGTGTGTGCGTGCGTGTGTGTGTACGCATCATACACAAATATATTGTCACCGCGAGCTGCGGTGATTGGAGGAGAGAGGCCAGAAGACGCGTGGCTCTTTTGGCCTCTCTTCATGCGCATGCGCACTGAGAGTGTGCGTCCATTCGGAAGCTCTCGGGACAGCCATTTTGGGTTAGGAGATAAGCACAGGGAGCTCTCTTGTAGCCTACCGTATTTTCGCTGACCCATTGAGCCAGCGCTATTCTCATTCGGGGGTCACTACATTTGATACAGAATGGGGGAGGCAGCGTGTTGCGTTCGTCTCCGTGCCGCACAAACCACTCGCCACGACTGAGTGTCTTTAAATATTAGAATCATACACTTCTGACAATCTGAAATCTATGATCAGCAACACTCATTCGGTATTTACATGTCATACATTGTGCCAAAACTTTGTTTCTAAATCATGTTGTGTCAATCGGGTCAAATCCAAGTTGTGGCTAATACAGTATGTGGGATGGAGGAGAAGGGCCAGTTCGACCCATCTTCACAAATTGGCAAAATTCAAGAAAATGTGTATGGTGTGTGTGTCACTTGCACTAGACCAGTGTGTGGCCTGTAGGATGGGTACAGGTTCAGAGTGTTAGTACTCTTGTTACATTTTTCATCAACAAGAGAAGATAGGGCCTATTTTTTCTCTCAAGGCCGTCAACTTAGTTTGCAGGCATTGCCATTGGCTTCATGGCAGAATTAGCATATAGAATCTAAACCTAGGCAACTTACTGTAAGAGGAAAACAATTTTGCATGCATGATACTTCTGTGAATTTTGCGAAGAGCCAAGATTTGGGAAGGTCACATGTAAATGATGTATGCAAAGCAAAAATTGTTGTCTGTACAATACATTAAATACCAGTAACAATTTGCTAAATGGTAAAAGTTTCATGCTGCAAAAAAGGCAGTTGGCTCCAAGTCGAGAAAGTTTTGTACCGTGAATGTTTCTGTTTTCCAGAGTAGGTGACAGTTTGGGATATTGAATCATGTCATCTCAAGCAGTAAAGTTTGAGCGAGGTTTTTTGCAGTTCATTTGTTTGTTATTTCGTTTGTTTTTGATGTTATGATTTATACTCAGAGTTTCAAAATGAGTTTAATATTTGTTATTCATTATTGCTACCCCCAACCTACATGTATGTTGATCATTTGAGATCAGGAGTACTAAAAAAAAGTCTAAAGATCTTTGAATGTGAGATGAGGAAGTCTGAGCAAAGTTGGACTTGATTATTTTTAAAATCTTTTTTCAGACTCCATATGAATTAACATGCCCTAACAAATTTCTAAAACTTTCAAACATTCTGTTGTATGATTTCAAGTTGCTCAGTTGTGCATATATGCAATGTATTTTAAGAATAATTATTGAAAGCCAAAGAAATGTCCTATTTTTGCACCAGTGAATAATCTCAGATTTGATGAAGCAACAGTGTCTCATTCTCTTTCAGACCTTGAATGGTTCAATACTTCTGGACCATTGTCCTTCAAATCCCACCTACATGGCAAAGTGGTTGTTCTAGACTTTTTTACATACTGCTGCATCAACTGCATGCACATTCTGCCTGATCTTGAGGCCCTCGAGAAGGAGTATCCCGTAGAGAGTGGCGTTGTCGTGGTTGGAGTCCATTCTGCCAAGTTTGAGAATGAGAAGGTGTCCACCAATATCAAGAATGCCATCATGCGCTACGGCATCGAGCATCCCGTCATCAACGACCACGATGCCGTCATGTGGAACGACCTAGATATCCAGTGCTGGCCCACTCTCATGATTATTAGCCCCTTGGGGGAACCTATCATTTCCATCATCGGGGAGGGCCACCGCGACATCCTCTTTGAGACGATCGAGCTCTGCTCTGCTCACTTCAAATCTCGCGATATGCTGAGCCCGCACAGTCTGCCCTTCCTGAACATCAAAGATTCTCTGGTGGACACGCCCCTTCTGTATCCAGGCAAGGTGACCACCAACCCAAAAGGTGACCTCCTGGCTATTTCGGACACTGGCCACAACAGGGTAGTGATAGCCACTACTGAAGGTGAGGTCAAGCATTGCATTGGAGGGCCCCAGGCTGGGCTAAGAGATGGTCTGTACCATGAAGCTCAGTTTCATGCCCCGCAAGGACTTTGCTGGGCAGATGATGTCATCTATGTCGCTGATACTGAAAACCATGCCATTAGGAAGGTTTGTCCATTATCTTCTCTAAGAGACCTAAAATGCTTATACATCCCCCTTTTTAATTTGTTTTATGGTGAATTATATTTTGGTATTTGGAGAAAGTTTGTTATTTGTTTGTTTGTTTGTTTGTTTGTTTAAAAAATGTACTTAAAAATAACCCTATATTCAATAGTTCTGCTTTTCATGTTAGAGTTAACACAATGAGTTCAGCATTACACATTTGCAGTGATAATGGTCTTTAGCTAACTCTAGGCTTTCAAGTACTGGTGCCTGTATCCATACACATACTGGTTGCTTGTCTTTCTTGCCCTCTCCCTTAAACTCTCTTCCTCTCTCTGTCACATTCTCACATCCTCCTCTCCTTCACACACACTGTGGCCATATTCCTCTACAAACCAGCCTGCTCACTTGCAGAATTTACACTTCTTACTCTGGTGCGTCGGTAACAGAGTTTTTCATGACAAGATTCTGACTGAATGCTCTACACAGATTGACTTGTCAAGACAGTGTGTCAGCACCATTGCTGGCACAGGAGAGCAGGGCAATGACCCCTATGGAGGAGGTCAGGGGGTAGAGCAGGTCATCAGCTCCCCATGGGATGTGGCCTTTGGTCCTCCGAATGAGGATGTGCTCTTCATCGCCATGGCGGGCACGCATCAGCTCTGGGGACTGTTTCTCTCAAATGGGCAGTGGCTCAAGGCTGTGTGAGTTCTCAATCTCATTCCTCAGGACCACTTCCTTTAACATCTGTCATGTCTGTCATCAGATTTGATTTGACTTGTCAAGATAACGTGTTATGCCTCTTTTCAGTAAAGAGTTTGTGAAGACTGAATCAGGAATTGGTGAATATAATCAGAAAAGCTATATGTCGCCTGTCATCTGTTAATGTTGTAAAAGTAACACAGGCCAGAATATTTCTTGTGCATGGTCTGATAAAATTATTTTGTAGTTTTCCCAGAAACTATTCATTATGAATACATTTCAATTTTCAATGTGAAGCTTGAATATTCATAAATATCTAACAGCAGCATCTTTAATGAAACCAGTGTTACAGAGAAAAATTTTCATACCTGCCAACTGCAAGGGCGGATCCAGGGAGGACCGCAGCCGGCGCACGCTCCCCCCTTTATTTTTTGTTGAAACAAAAGAAATAAAAAGAAAAAAATGGGGGAGGGGTGCGTGCGCCCCCCCTTTAATTTTGTAATTGCGCCCCCTCTTTACGGAATTCCTGGATCCGCCCCTGCAACTGCTCCCGTCCGAAAGGAACAGTCATATTTCTTTAACAGGAAAGAAGAAGCATTATTCAACCTTGTCTACCTGTTTTTGTTATCACGTGCTGATAGTAATGTATGGGAGATGGGTACTTAAAAAGCATTAGTTTTGCATTATTTTCTCCCAGTTATTCCAATTAACTAAATTTAAGAGTGGGCAGGTATGCATTTTCTTTTTCTTACACAGAGTTTATCACACACATAGGTCTACAGTATAAACGTATGTTTTCCTCCCTTTTTTTTATCACAAAGTTCATGTTAAATTACAAGCCTCACCAGCAGCACTGATCATTTTTCAGAAGGTCTTGAGATGAGTTTGGCTTGGGCAATTTTACAAAGCACAGCTGTGTTATACTCAGTCCTTATGTACTTCATCAGCGTGTGCAGTGCCAATCTTCCAGTTATTTCTGTTCACTCCCTGAAGTCTTCAGAAAATGATCAGATAGTTGTCCTGTCTGTCCCACAGGGAGCACGCAAAGGGTACGTGCATGAACTATGCGGGCAGCGGCAAGGAGGAGAATCGCAACAATTCCTATCCCCGCAAAGCGGGCTTCGCCCAGCCGTCAGGTATCGCTCTGGCCCCCCAGGAGCCCTTCAACTGCATCTTTGTCGCTGACAGTGAGAGCAGCACCATTCGGAGGGTGTCTTTCAAGGACGGGGCAGTCAAGAATGTGGTGGGCGGGGAAATAGACCCAATGGTGAGAGTTCATTAACAACACATCAAAAGTGCAGTGACTTTTCATAAAATGTCCCAATGAGGTCTCCACAGAGTAGCTCTTTTTTTTCAATTTATTTATTTTACAAACTACAAGCTGTAGCTTGCAGATGGTGGCATACAATGTGTTTCAAGGATACAATTTCTGTTCGTTTTCAGCAGTCAAGTTTCATGTTTAACTTATTTTCTGTAATGTTAATGATTGTAGTTTGTGAATGAGGATCTTACTGTCTTGAAATATTTAGAATTATTGGTATCATTTTTGGTTGGGACATAGTTTGTATGTTTTCAATGTTTATATCCTACAATTTTTTTTTGAATGATCACTGATCCTTACTCTTAGTTTACAACTTGACGTGTTGCCTTCAAATTCCCTTACATTTTGAAATGATACAGATGATATCATACATTGTATAATTTGTGTTTACCATGTAAGATAGCTATAACAATTTCTGTTGTGTATTTTTTTTTTGTCTTAGTATGCAAGCCATGTAAATTTTGAAAGGTTGCACTGATGTGAAAGCATAACCAAGGTGTGAATTTTCAGTGCTTGTCTTTCTTGTGAAATTGCTCATGACTGTGTTTAACCTCATCTCCTCTTCCCAGAATCTGTTTGCTTATGGTGATGCAGGGGGCAAGGGACTTGAGGCAAGACTACAGCACCCTCTGGGCGTGGCATGGGACCAGAACAAACTCCTCTTTGTGGCTGACTCGTACAATCACAAGGTGTGCACTGATTCAGTTTGTGTCAAAGGTCAAATGTTGAATGCCTAGATTCCTTCAGGGCCTGACAAAACTACTTGTCTGCTTGTCTATGGGAAGCAGAAACCATGGCCAGTAGTCAACTTGCCAACCCACTGATCAGTATGGGCAGTGAACTAAGGCCAAATTTTTAACACACAAATGAAAATATGAAAATGATAATGCATAGGGTTAATGTATACCAGACTTGCTCCTGGGTGGGATTATTGTATGTGCACTAGCTGTATCATTTGACAGAATATTGGTTCTATGCATTTGTGTGAATAAATGTTTGTGATGGCTATGCTTTTGACAGGCTTATTATTCCAGTGTAATCAAGATTTTATACATTTCCCATAAATACTTACCAACTTACTTCCAAGTCACCTGATTTTAATTTTTTTTTTTTTTCAATATTTTGGATCCAGTTCACTTTCCAGGGTTCGAAATTGGCAATGGTCCACTGGCCATTGGCCACCCAAAATCACGTCGGACTAGCAAAAAATCATAAAATTCTGAAGTGACTAGTCCGTCTGGCTAGCCAAAATATTGCTTCAGTGTCAAAATTGATTCTAAGTAGTCCGCCTGGCTAGTCAAAAAAAAAAGTTAAATGCGACCCCTGCTTTCATAAGTTGTTTCTGCCATGGGTAAGCTGTAGGCCAGCTCTGTGGCTTTAAGAAACAAAAATTGTTACAAAAGTATGCTTCAATTTTACTATGTTATTATACTGACCTTTTGTAAGACAACAGAAGATCAGTTTTTGTGTATGATTGAGTATTTCGTAAGCAGGTCATAAATGATTGCACAATTCGTCCCAGTTTAGCTTTTGTCATCCCATTTCCAATGCCACAAATGATGGAAGATTTTTACTGCATATATTATGTTGTTATCATGAAATTGCCACCTCTGAACTTCTCTAATTATTCATTAAATTTGCAGGAAATCAGATTAAAAATCAAACAAAGTAATTTGACAATTTGAGAGAGAAACAGAACCTCACATCTTCTCAGATGTGTTTCCAGTTTAAGAATAGTTGTAAGTTCAGCAGTTAAGAGGCTTTTGCAACTAAAACAATTATACATGTTTGTGGACAACAGAGAGCTCAAATGAGAGAAACTGTTAGACTCTTTTTCATGAAGTGCTATCAGTGGATAGGAAAAATACTGTGTAACAAATAAAATGAAAAAAAAAATGTAATTAACTGATACAACATGAAATCACAGAATGTAGTTTCTGGGACCTGGCAGATTGAGATATAAGAACAATATGAACGAAATCATGTCAATGATTAACATGAAATTTCTCAGATCAAGATGATAGACGCCGCACAGAGGTACTGTGTGACGTATGCAGGGACTGGGGAAGCAGGCAAGGAGGACAGTGACGACCTGATGAAGGCAAAGTTTAATGAGCCGGGTGGACTGGTGGTATCTCCATGCAGCAGTAAGATCTATGTGGCCGACACCAACAACCACGCCATCCGATGCATTGATATCAAGAAATCGTCTGTTGCTGAGGTATTATGCTAAGTACTGATGTTTGATAGATGTGACAAAATGCTTGTTTGACAGGATGCAGTAATTTCATTCATTTGTTTATTTATTTAGTTAGTTGGTTAGTTAGTTAGGTAGTTACAATGTAGTTAGTTAGTTATGTATTTATGTATTTATGTATGTATATATGTATGTATTTATGTATTTATTTATTTATTTATTTATTTATTTATTTATTCATTCATTTATTTTATTATTCAGTTTATTTATTTATTTGTTTTCAGTAGCCTGAAAATACAGATGAGGCATCCTTCACAAAAGACCCTGTATTGGTAATTACAAACTTGTGACAGTAGCTTGTGGGGTAGTAGTATTCCCAGTACATATGGAAAGTTTGGTTCTCTATTCTATCAAAGTGAATCATCAAGAGATAACATCTTTATTGTTAGTTCAGGCCCAAGTTCAGGCCAAGTTAGTCTATATTCATCTCACCTAACCCCCCCCCCCCACCAAAAAAAAAAAATGTTGACAAAGAGAAAAAGAAGCAGCATCTCCTAAAATCACTACACAGGATGGCCATCTTACTCTCTCTTATGTCCTCAACGACCAGGTTCACATCCAAGTGCCCAGAACAGAAGTTGACAGTAAGCCAGCAGCCCCCAAGAAGGTGAAGTCGCTGCTCTCAAAGGGCATTGAACCAACGACAGTAGAGGGTGTTTCATTAGAGAACGGTGGCCAGCTAACTCTACGTCTAGATGTCCAACTTCCTACGGGCAGCTACCTCACAGAGGGCGCTCCAAGTGCGTGGCAGATCATAATGCCAGGTAAGCTCATCATTTCAAAGGAGATTGGATGAGTTTGATTAGTTTTTACAAGGCTATTTTTGCAATTGTTAGTGAAAATTTGACACCATTATTTGCTTATCAAATTAACATACAGTTTACATCTGCAACTCCTTTTGGACATCTATTTTTGGCAAAATATTTTCTTGCAGATAAGCTATGCTTCTTGAGAAACCAGTATCAAAGAGCCCAGATAGTTTCCTGGGTACTGAAGGTGACAACTATACACTCATTTTATGCGACATTCTGTCAACATGAATCATTCAGATCATACCCATTTCACTCATTTACATAGAGGTAGCAGAAAGCCAGTCACTGTAGCTGTCGTGTAGAAATCGTGGAGTTTGGAATCAAATGTTTTCACCAAAAGGAGGACCATCGAACCAATTACTGAGCCTCAGCTCTCTGGATGCTTTTCACAGGTAAGAAACTGCAGGTCGTCATGGAGAAAACGAGGCTGACCAGTCTGAGTGACCCCGCCCCAAGTCACAGCTGGATGCTCCACGTCGACCAGGAGCTGCCGTGCGACATCGCAGTGCAGGTGGAGGCAGCAATCTACTATTGCCTCCCCTCCGGAATGTGTCGCATGCAAACTGTTGGATTCACCGTCCCCATCAGCATAAAGGATGGGTCTCCCAACGAGGCTTCGACTACTGTGGTAGCCACTCTAAGTGATGCTATGTGATGTGGGCATGTGTGTTGGAAGCAATTATCCCTATCTTAACTGGGTGGTAGGGGGGTCAAATTGACTCCCCTCGACATTTCATGTAATGATTCCGCACCGCGCAAAGATTTTGCCGCACCATTTCATGGCTTTTTTCTTTGAAGTCTCCCGCATATGAGACCAAATTTGCAACGTCTGGATATACCGTTCTGAAGTTACGTAATGTTTTGAACATGCATGGCAGCCTGAAAACAGCTCAAATTTGTGATATTGTGAGCAAATTCAATGCAAATAGTGTGGGTTGTTTTTTTTTGGGGGGGGGGTTTAAAATGATAGGAATCAGATTATTTAAACTTTTGATAATTGAAATCAATTAATTCTAATGTAAATAAACTTTTAAAAATGCCTGCAACAAATTTTTGGCAAAAAAAAACAATAAAATAAAACACAAAGGCCAAAAAGCAATATCGTACATAAGAAATTAACCAAATAAGAAGATACAAAAGGAAATAATCTTGATTGTCCGTATTTTTTTTTTTTGCAAGAAAATTGTTCGATGTGTCTTGAGGAATTCTGACGTAGAAATTAGCAATCCTTCAGCCTTTGTAGTGGAGTTACAGGCAAAAATATGATTTCTTGCATAAATTTGCATGATGAATTAATCAATTAGAAATAGGCAATCAATATTTTTCTGTTGTATAAACATATAATCTTGTAGTTGACATCCAGCTCATGTTCAGGCAAAGTTTTGCGGCGATCGTGCCATTTTTTTTTTGGGGGGGGGGGGGTTAATATGATCTTGTAGTTGACATCTAGCTCATGTTCAGGCAAAGTAACTACAAGATTATATGTTTATACAACAGTAAAAATTTGTTCTTAAATACTTGTAGCCAAGTTAGAATAGGGTTAAAGGCTTTGGTGTGTAGCTTATGTGATGGTGATAGCATATTGGTTTGTGATCAGATTTGGGGTCAAAGGTTACTTACAATTCCAGCTCTTGTGGTCAACATATCTCAACATATATTTGAGCGAGGAGCTGTGTGGTCTAGTGGATAAGACCACAGACTCTAAATCATGAGGTCCTCAGTAAAGTTCATGGGCGGCAGCAGCGATGCCTTTGCTGAAGCACACTACCGGTATTCATATTTAAGAGGCTAGTATGCCAGTGGTACTGTTGCTGCTAGAGCTTGCTGAAGATTGATACTACCTTTACTTAGAAAGGCTGATGGATGGATAAAAGATATTATGTATTGCCTTGTATTTTTTTTACTTATTCAAAATTTGATGAGGGTATAGTATTTATCTATACAAAATGTAACTATACACAGCCCTGTTGCTGTACACAAGTGTAAGTCGTGACAGGGCTGTACGGTGTGGACACTACGTAATCTTAGGATTCTGGGGCGCCGACTCTATTTTGAATTTACTGCACCATATTTGTTACTCAGACTACATACGATGAAAACTTTATCTATTTAGCTACCGTCTTTGGCTATCGATATTAAGATAATTATTTCACGACTTACCAAAAATGACACTTTTTTTAATCCTGTACGTCGCAGAAATCGTAAAAAGGCAGACATGATTCGAAATGTCGGCGGCACTGCGAATGGTGGGCAAAGGGGGCGCTGTTGACCGTGCGGGCAGTACAAACTCTGCAGTGCGCGCACCAAAGAGATTGTTACATAGCAGACGACATTGTTCTATACACAATCTAATGCAAAACGAGCAGAGGTTCATTTACACGTATCACCATATCTTATGGCAAGCGTGAACGCATGACTACGTTTTCTATCTATTAGTAATCCCCTCTGTTTTTACGTTAATGAAATGCAAAATCATGGAGAATCATCTTCGCGAAATTGCGACTGCCATATTTGGCCCATACTTTGTGCTGAAAGAAAAACAAAGAGCTGTCATAAAAATATCGCAGCGTGGAGGCACACCTTTGCAATCCTACCTACAGGATACGGCAAGACTTTGCCGTTTGCCATCCATGCCCCTCTCATGGAAAAGGTTGGTGTTATTGTTTATTTTGTGGTTTCTTTGTGGTATGTCTTGTTTAAAATATTTCTGTACGTGTACACCTATATTGTATCTATATAGGCTAATTTATGGGCTATTTTAGGCTGAAGGATGAAATGCGTTTGTTAGTACATGTACACACATCAGTGACCGTTGTTGTGCGATAAAGGAAGAGAGGGGACTTTTGAAATCAGGAGAGGGAAAGCAAGATGAGTGTTAACAGGGAGGTGGAAGAGCGAAACCACCTCCCTGGTGTAAAGAGATGAGGAAGACATTGACAATCGAGGGGTAGCGGTAAGCTTGAAGTTGAAGTTTCACTAGTGGAGGTGGGAGAACAAGGGACAGACAGTTGTCTGGAAGAATAGAGTAATCACATCAAGGGTTTGGAAATCGTTGGAGCGGAAAAAATAAAACAGGAAAGAGGGAGGACAGGGAGCATTTGGAGGTTGGAAAATCATGGAGATGAGAGAGAAAGAGATGGAGAGGGAGAGGGGGGGGGGGGGTTATAAAATGTAAAATTCCGGCTGATATTTCACGTAGTAAATTAAGGGAAATGCTGAATCGACACTATATAATTACAGAAGTATAAAACGTGGAAATAAAAAGAAAATGGAACGTTGAGAAACTGTGCACTATAGCTGTGTAGATGAGAGAGGAACGACAGAATCAACATTAAAAAAATGAGAATGGGTTGGTTGGTTGAGCGTATCCTTGGAAGGACCAATGTGGAAAGGAGTTGTTGAGAGAGAAGATAAAGTCAAGTATAGTAAAAATACTACCGTGGGGGAGGGGTGCAAAGGACTGAGTAAATCTTTATTAGAAAAAAACTTATATAGTACAATTGAATGCAATGAAAGTCATGAAAGAAAATTCATTGGAGTACTACAATTGCATATTAACAGATGTACGCCGATACTCTAAACCATGCTCGTAAAATAACAAAAAAAAAAAACAACAAAACTCAATCCCCTTGTAATTATCACTCATTGCAGAGTTTTCATTTATTTATTTTTTTTTTTGACAGTTGAAGCCATAGACAAGACACATGACCATTGTGGTCAGTCCACTAAAAAGTCTTATGATGATCAGGTGCATGCGGAGATTGGAGTCACACGGAATAAAGAACTGCGGCCATTCTCAGTCATTCCGAAACGGACATGAAGCCGTTGACGGAAAATGGTAATTCAACATCGGAAGTTTCCTGCGATGTGTTCTTGAAATGACGTATACTGATTCCAATGTAATTTCACTATATGCCCCCCCCCCCCACACACACGCACACATACACTGAGCCTCACACTTCCAGCATGTCAAGCAAGTTAAACATGGCCGCAGCCTGTTAACTCTGTATAAGTCTCCCCCTGTAGATGAATTAGTCTTTCTCTCGTAAATTAACCATTATCTGAAAAAAGATTTTGGTTGAATACATACATATTCAAGTACCTCTATATGTATAGAGTTTGGTATAATAATGACAACTAACATGAATTTTGAAATCATAGATCACATTACACCTGATGCCGTGTTTATAATCTATCAAACAAGACGATAGATACTGGTATAAATTTACAATTCTAACTGAACATAGAACGGGGAAATACACAGTAAGTCAATTTTCCGGATATAGTTTGTATCATGCATGTTTGAATTCAGGTGAACTGCAACTGTATCAGGTAACACTTCTCTTTTAATGAACAGAGAGAGAGACCTCATTTTCACGTCTCCGGAGGCCATCATGTCACCAAAATGGTGGAAATGGCTGCGGAAGTTCCAACAGAGAATTTCCCTGTTGGTACTTGACGAAGTGCATTGTCTCACAAAATGGCAAGTTAACATATCTAACGGACATAAGTGTTGAAATATCAACCTCCCATCAAGACATGCCTGATCAACTGAAATTATTATATATTTGCAAGATGAACGTTTATTATTTATGCGTGATATCGATGGATGAGCCGCCACTAATACTGTCTAATCATTTAGCTGATGCCGTGAATGAAGAAAGTCATCACTTCAATATTAGGAAGGCTGTGTTGAATGCTCTGTTTGTACCTAGTATGGAGCGCACCGAAGAACATGTGGGGTCTTTTTGCTCTGTATGTGACATTGCAAAGCATTGACATGTCTTCATTAGTCTTTAGGTCTCTCCACATCTGCATACAATTGTACAGCTCAGCGCTGTGAATCCATTCGTCTGGAGAGGGCCCTCAGCTTTTGACCAAGCTTACGAGGGTCCCGTGATGGAATTTTCATCGAGGCAAAAAAAAAAAAAAGCCATCTTTCCCACCTCCTCCAACCATAGCCTTACCACCAAGCCTGGCCTTTTTGATATCGTGTTCACCCAGCTTTTCCGGATGTAAATGGATTTCGTTCGGCACACCAAACGGGCAGATGAATTCCTCGACAAGCTTCCTTGCCACAGTCTCAGCTCTAGCATCAGTGAGTGCATAGGTAGGCTTCAACTCATTTTGTGTGGTAATCCCCTACCACCAGAATCCATCAGTTGCCCTACTCTGTTTTCGGCAACGGTCCCATCAAGTCCAGTGCCACTCATTCCATCGGGGCACCCACCCTTCTCTGTTGTGAGGGCACACTTTGTTGGCTCGGAGGAGACTTTCGCCACTCACCAAAATCACACCTTCTAATGAAAGAATGTGCCTCCAGTAGAATTGCAGCTTCAATTTGGCCAGTGTCTTTTTCAGCCCAAGGTGAGCTCCTTGTGGACCATCATGCACATCATGTTTAGCGTCCTCACAGAGCTTTTCCGGCATGATTATTTGTTTCCTGACAATCTTACCATCGTCAGATTTCCAGCGATGATACAGTACGCCATTGGCCAGTTCCACCTGGTCCCACTTTTCCATGTGGATCGTATGCCAGGGGTGGGGCGGCTTCACTGTCGGTTGTAGTGGCTGTTGGCTTGACGGATTGCTTTGTAGCTGGCAGGACATGCAGCTGTTGACCAGTTGTTCCACGTCGTTGTCAATTTTAGGCCTCCAATCTTTCGTCCGCAGCATTTGTTTGGTGCGCACGATGCCTTGATGTGTGTCGTGTGCGATGTCCAGGGTGCGGCATCGTAAGCTTGTCGGCATGACGATTCGTGGTCCCCTCAGAAGGATTCCGTCTTTGACGGAAAATTCGTTACAGCACCGTGTGTAGCTAGCGATGTCGGGATTGTTATTGTTCCACTTCCCCGACATGACAGCCTGTATTACCATAGCCAAACGGATGTCTTTTTCGGTTTCAGTGCGAATCTCCGCTCTGCTCATCGCCTTTGGCACTGCGTATGTCACGATGGCGTCGACATAGTCTTCTGGGATGTTGTGATGAGCTTGCTTTTTGACCACGAGTAGGGGTGAGAGTGGGTCAGCAGGATTTGTCTTCCCGGCCATGTATCATATCTTGTACTTGTATCGCTGCATGCGTAGAACCCAGCGTTCAACTTGAGCTGGTGGTTTATTGGTGGGGGCATGCATGTACTGCAGCGGTTTGTGGTCGGTTCCACTTTCCTCAGTATGTCTTTGCGGCTACAGATGTTTGTGCAATTTCTCTCAATTCAGGTCTCGGATCATTGCTTTCTTTACCTGTATGAACCATTGGATTGTGCTGTCTGAGAGTTGGGCCTCTTGTATGGCTGCATTTGTCATGGAAGGTTTGAGAAGCAATTCCTCTGATGGAGCATTCTGTTCCCCCCTGTGGAGAGAGTGAACTCATTCCACGGTCAGATTTCTTGCTTGCTTCCTCTTCTCTTTCGCATTGTTTGCATCTCATACGAGATAGACCGTCAGCACTGCCGTGATGTCGCCCAGGTCGGTGTTCAATGATGAGGTCATATTCGGCTATTCGCTCTAGCCAACATGCTAGCTGCCCTTCTGGGTCTTTAAAGTTTAATAGCCATTTCAAAAAATGCATGGTCAGTTCTGACTTTTACTCTCCAGGCGTAAACATATTGCCTGGACTGCTGCAATACAGTTACTAGTGCCAACAACTCTTGCCTAGTGACAGCATTATCTTCCAATTGTACAGGCCATTCCGCACAATGAATGATGTCTTGTCTTGTGCATCTTCATCGAGGGCAACCTGCCAGTACCCTGATGAGAGATCAAGTGTCAAAAGCATTTTGCGGACCCCAATGTGTCCAATGTTTCTTCTATCTTTGGAATTGGATATGCATCCTTTATTGTTACTTCATTGAGGTTGTGGTAATAGACACATAGTCTCATGGACCCATCCTTCTTGTTCACAAGAACAATGTTTGCTTACCCCTCTATCCAACAGATCGTTGACCTGCCAATCTATTTATTGTTGGTTGCATAGCGAATATCTCCTGGTTTTCTGTGTGATCAGTTTCGCGTTGCCAGTTTTGATGCTACATGTATGTTGCACAACATTCATGCGTCCAATGTCTTGGCTATCTTTTAAAAATATGTCTGCATAATCAATCAAACACATTTTCACATGCAGATGGTATTGGGGGTCCACATTTTCAACCGTTCAGTTGTACAGAGCCTCTACATGGGGTGGATGATCATTGGACTTTTCGCATTTGCTTACTACCAGTTCGACCTCTGTAGAAGTTATCATTCCCACAGTCATTCTTGCTTCAACATCACGTGATGACTCTCTAGAGTTGAACACTCGTACCGAAATGATTTCCTTTTTCTGCATCAACTAAAGTTCTGGCTATTATAAGTCCTTGGGGTGCAACTTTTCCTCCATACTGTAGAGGCTCAGTGATTGCACTCCCTGACATGTTTTCCTTTATTCTGGTTATTTTGCCTTGAATGATAGCCACACGACTAAGAGGTACTCTTATACTCAGTAGTACGTGCTACAAACGGTTCACCACTCTGTTTTGTACTCATGATCTCTTCACCATTCATGTAGAGACTGCATCGTTGAAAATTCAAGACGTCTTGAGTTGGAAGGAGAAAATCAATCCCCAAGATCCCTTGGCATTTGATATCTGCGAAAATGGCTTTAAACGTTTGCATTGTTCTACCAACACCTATTTCTCCCCAAGCGATACCCAGCACTTGCAGAGGGCTTCCGTCTACTTGCTGGATTTTCGCTGTGAAGGGCTGTAGCTCTGGCTGGGAATCCCTATCCATTTTGTAGTATGTGGTAGCACTTATGATAGTGTCAATGGAGCCTGTGTCGATTTGAAATCGACATTTAGTCGAACGAAGGGCTCCAGTCACATAGGGCCTACAAGCCCTGCTTAGCATTTGATTGAGTATTTGGGAGCATATCGAATTGGTTCTGAACTACCATCTCATTTCTGTTTGCGTTGGGTGATTTTGTTGGTCCTGGTTGTTTCCCAGCCTGGCTCCGAGCCCCTCGACGGACTGCACCATGTTTCCCTGACTGCGTATTGTTTCTTCTTGTCAGAGGGCATGGGCGACACAAATGACCAACTTCTCCTCATCTATAGCAGGCTCTCTCTTGTACCCACTGTGAGCGACCTGAATTGGTTTGGCTAAATGGAGGGGGAGTCTGAGCTCTATTTGCTTTTCCTTGACCAGACCCCATTTTCTAGAACAATTCCGTTAGAGCTTGCACATGTTTCATTTGCTTTGTCAACATATTCTCCACCTGCTGGAGATGGGCATCAGGGTCAAGGTCAAGTCTCCTTGCGTATCAACCAGACCTGTAATGCTCACTCCTCCTCTGCATCTCCACTTTTTCAAAGCTCTCAGTTTCAAGTGCAGCTTGCACAGCTTCGTCTAGGGTAGAAGATCGGGCTCGATGAATGCCCTCTCTCTTTGATGGATTGATTTTCTACAGCATCAATGAAGTGGTTCTCTTCAAGTCTCTCACGTGCCATGGCCGGAATTTCTGGATAGGCTTTGATAGATAGCTCATGGATGACTTGTCCAAGTTCTTGCAGAGATTCAGCTCTTGGACCTTGTTTTTATGTCTCAACTCCATGAGATAATTCTCTGCTTGCTGACTTGAATGAAATCTCCTTGCAAGCATCCTAGTCAGTTGGTTGTACGAGTGTCTTGCTTCACCACTCAGACCACTAATGCAACGCAGTGCTTCGCCTTGCAAGCTTGCCATCGGCTATGAGGCTGCCTCTTCATTTTCCCATCCATTCACATCTCTGCATTCTTCAAAGTGGTGGTTGTAAACTCCCCACGCATGTCTACTGTCGTACCTATCTGGTACTAAGAGAGGTCTTTGTCGTTTGACATGTTCCGGTGTCAACTTTTGTGACACACAAGGCATTGCGCTTTGCGCTGTGGTCACCAGCATGGGTCTATTCGCATCACTCTTGTTTACAAGCAAGTCAAATGGCGCTAAAGAGGAAGGATAAGTCATTTGTTGAGAAGTTGTGAGTGGGGCAAACATAAAAATTCCTTCTGATTGGAATGGTGTCAGCCTCGTGTTGGAGGAGAGTAGACAAAAGAGAAGTAGGGGTTAGGGGAGAGTGGAGGAGAGAGGGAGAAGGAAGAGTAGGAGGGTCATGGTCTCCTATACCAGACCTAGAGCATATTGATTACAATATTCACCAAAAAGTAATTTACAATTTTTCTGTAATTAGCTTGTAGAAAGTGTTTTGCACTGCCGTAAAGAGAATAGAAAAAATTCATGTGGATACTGGTTTTTGTTGTAGTTGAATGCACACAAATTGTAGGGTTCAAAGAACCTTCACAGGAAATATGCATCTTGTCACCTTGCCCCATGTTTGATGTTTGTATGTTTTTTTATTTTTCTGTCTTGTGTTGTCTTGTTTTGACACTTGTATATATGTGTGTGTATGTTTATGAGTGCATGTGTGTTGGGAAGTTACTGTTCATTCTGTGAAGTGATTTTAAATAGCCTATCACATGTTAACTGCTTATTTTCAACTCAGTCTTTGTTCTACAGTTTTTGTAGTTGTGCAGATGCAGACAGCATGATCAAGTATGTGCCTTTGTCAAGGACATTACACATACCGGGGTTGAGGGGACATTTCATCAAGCATTTTTGTCAGATATGTTTTTTTCTGATGCACAGATTTCTATAGCTTAAAACAATGTGTCAGATATATTTGTGACAAAATGCTGTATGACATGCCCCAGGTCTTTTCTTCTTATTATTATTATATCCAAGTGATGTTTTATTTGGCACTCAACATATAACATTCTTGAAATACTTCTTACCTCAAGAATGCCCCAGGTCTTGGTTTTAGATAATCACATGGCCTTTAACTGCCGAAGTGGTCAATGCTATAGCTACTACGAGACTGGTACATCATTCTACATATGTCTTAAAGGAACTCACCCGTGTGTAGCTTATTCTCAAGACATGGTTTGTTTATTTGTTGGGTAATAAAACATCTGTGCCGCATTTTCAAGGGCCTTGTTGGTGTTAGATGATTATAGATTATGACAGTACGAGGTATGTTTTGCTTGTGGGTACAGTTCATTATTCATATTTTATGTATTTAGATGGTTTTTGTGGTGCTCTTGGAGTATGACATTGGTATTCTGTATTTAAACTGCACATATTCTAGAAATGGGAGTATATTCACCAAGTTACACTGTATAACTACATGTATAAATTAACTGTGTACATTTTGATGAATGCTAGAAGAAGTTGAGTGGTAAAAGAATATTGCTTAGAAAATAATGCAAAAGGCACTTACATGTATGAGGTTATTCTATTGGTCATACATGTATGTATAAATATATTGTGACTTGTCATAAAATGAAAATGTCTTAGATGGACACATCATTGGTGAGATTATGTCATTTTATACAACAAATAATGACTGACAGAGATTTGCAGATATGATAATGCATATATATATATATATATATTTATCTTTTTGATACTAATATGGCATAAGCTGTATATGGTTTCATGCAGTGCCAGAGATAAAGATAGTCTGGCCAACCCGCTTTTCGGCTCATGAGTTTTGAAGCCTGTGATTGCTCAAAACTGGTCCCATGATCTTCATGGAGCCATGTCGTTTCCAAAGTGCACTCATACACAGTTCCCATTGTTAACTACAACTTCTTTGGCTTGGTCATATTATTATGTTGTGAGTGTATAGTCTAACCTTCTAACGCGTAATACGCATGGTAACGACATGGCGTCCAATTATAGTTGTCCAGACTCTCTTTTATTTACAGCACTGGTTTTATGTCCTACCAAAGTTTTCTTCCAATTCAAGTGTATTCTTCTTCTGTTCAAGTCATATTTGCCATTGGTGTCATTGTGACTGAAGCTTGATTTCTGAACAGAATTTCCACCAAAGAGAACTTGATATGTATACAGGCACCTGAAATTCAAGAAGAAATTGCAAATTTTAAGGAAAGTTGACATATTTTGACAAAGCTATCATTTGAGAGTTCTAAAATTAGGAAGTCATCGAGCATGACATAAAATGTAAAATGTTTTTGATCCCATGATTTTGGAAGAAAACATCATAGAAAGCTCAGCATGTCACGTGAGATACATGTATATCACCCTCTTCTTCCCTTAAACCATTCAATACTGGAACCTGCTGGCTTCTGTATTAAATGTGTGGAGATTGCAGAATTCAGTATGGAACAGGTTAAGATGGGGTCAGTTATTGTACTAATAAAAAGTTGAAAACTTTCTAGGGTTTATCATGTTTAATTGCTCTGTTGGATAAACCCAAGAGGATGATTGTGCACTATTGTGCAGTAGTACACGTCATGAAGGTAACTTCACCCACTATAGTAAGAAAAGAATGTGATATGACGATTAGAATGTGGATGAAATAAAGGTTTTACAGAAGGGACAGCAACACTTCATTCTGACCCTTCTTGATGTTTAATACAATGTACTCTATGATTTGCAGATCAGCAGGGGGTGTTTCATCAACGTTAGTCAGCGCTGACAAGTTATCAGCACTGACAATCACCATAGTAACAGTCAGTGACCAGAGCATCTCATCCAATCAAAACCAAGGATTTTGCTGAAATTGACAGTGCTGACTAACGTTGAATAAACATCCCCCAGATGTACACAGGTCCTTATACAGCACATTTTCATTTCAGGTCATGTTTGTATGAATTGATGTTACCTACTGCCACAGATTACCTTTTGTTTTCAACTCTTTATGTGCCATGTTTGCACACTAAACTTGACGATGTGCCTAGTTTGCATATTCTGCTCAAATGCACAAACCTGCCTGAAACAATAGCTAAATTGCCAATGCACAATGAAAGCGTTTCTCGCAATTCTCGCAATTCTGTTCCTGTCGCATGTAGCTTGCATTTTATGTTGTGATTTACTATCGAGCCATTTTCCCTAGCATTTAAATCCAAATTTGTGAGTAAATTGTGAGTTTCTGTCACAGTGTTGTGTGCAAAAGTCATTCCTCTACAATAATGTAGCTATTGGTCATTTGAAAGCAAAACGATCATAGATTTGTCAAACCGTTTACATCAAAGCAAAGCTTGGCATTTTCTCTACAACTTTGCTCACTATATGTCAAGGGTAACAGTAACAGAAATCTATAAAAGCTACATAGATTTGAGGTACAGAATGTTTTCTTAGAAGCATGACTACATTGGTGTCTCAGAATAATGTAGCACACAGGGGGGTTTATACCTTAGCACATACAGAGATAATGTAAAACTGGCAGGATTTTGTTTTGGTTGTTTGATTACTTTAAGGTTAGCACAATCATGCATGTATGGACTTGTGAATGCAAAGCAAATTAACTTTAACTTCATTGATACCAAGTAAAAAAGAAAAAAACACCAACAGGGATAACATCATGTAAGATTGCTGTATTTGTCTGTTGTATTATTTAAGGATATTCATTTTAGATACCACCTTGGAGTCATTTTGTTTTGTAAAACTTCTGTTAATATGTATTTGTCTTCTTTCTCATCATCATGAGAAAGTAATATATTCAGTACTTCTGGTTATTACCCCGAACTGCACCTTGCTGATAATGATTTAAGAAAAAAAAAATCAATTTTAAAGAAAGGGAAGTATATTAATAAATCAATTGTTAACTAAAGTATTAATGGTGTATGAGTCTTCCTCTGAAATAGATTCTGTGAAGAATATTCCATTTATGTTTCTTGTAATATTGCATTTTGTATTTTATTGTATGATAAGCATTTTTTTTTAAAGAGCAGTTATATAAATTCTTACTTGCAGAATTAATTCCTTCTGATCATGCGAACATAATAAAAGTCATCACCCCTGTGATGCTAATGATGTCTGACAGGTGACCTCTGTATAGTATGTGTGTATGTCTTTTTGATAAGGTGCCTCCAATGTGGAGTCTGTGTAAGCCTAACCTACCCCTTTCTACTCTGCCAGGGACTTTGGACGGTGTGTACAATGCTAGGGGTGTTCTGTGCCAATTGGCATTCAAAACACACAGCCAGTTAACCTTGCATTTTAGCACACATTAATCTATAAATACTGCGTTTGTTAAAGGACAATAATTTCACCTTCATATTATACATAGGGATCAAGAGAAAGTACAGCAATATTAGTTGAACACATCAGTGAAAGTTTGATGAAAAATCTGACAATCCATTTAAAAGTTATTGATTTTTGAAGTTTCAGCTGGATGAGAAGACTATGACAGCTTGCAATGTCACATGCATAGAACAGTATAAAGAAAGTATTCAAATTCAACATATTTTCACTTTTCTTGCATAATAAAAGAGCACTTGACTTGCCTCTTTCAGTAGGCAGGGGAAATGATATAACCCTTAACATATGCCAGTAACAAGTCAAAAAAAAAAAAAAAAGGAAGAAGAAATTTTGTGGAATTTTTCTTAATATTTTGTTTATATTGTTCTACACATGTGACATCATACACTGAAGTAGTCTTCTCATCCAGCACTAACTGTGGAGAAACTTTGAAAAATTACTTCTTTTGAACAGATTGTCTGATATTCCTCAAACTTACACTGATGTGTTCTACTAATATTACTGCATTCACTCAATGCACATGTATATGAAGGTGAACTTGTCCTTAGTATTGTTATAATAGAGAAATTACTAGTAACTAAGATGTGGACATGATTTAATTGATGAAGAAAGAAATGGAATAAATGAATTCAGTAGGCGAATAGAATATATGTAGCAGCCTGCTTCAGCATGATTTGAGTGAAATATAACATTTCGACATTCAGTAAGTTGAATATGAGCATTTGCATTCTTTAAAAAGAAGAAAACACACACACACACACACACACACACACAATTCAAGCTTCTGATATACATATATCTATAGTACAATAATAATTTCTATTGATTTTTGTTTGTTAGAAAGGAGAGAATTCTGCATTTTCTATTTCTTTATATTATCAAGAGTTTGTTTTGTTAATTGTGTTTTTTTAACACTGACACATAAAGTTTCACTAATTGTGCAGTTTGTCTGTATTTTTATTGCTAGGTCTACCGTATACATTTATTTCCCCTCCTCCTTTTTTGAGTGAAATGTTGGACTTCCAGCAGAAGAAACGAGTTTGTCAGTCTTGAATAGCGCCATCTCTGCGTGTTTAGCGGCAATATTTGAGGTGCATACACGCGAGCGAGCATCACGCATGGCCATGTGTTGGAGAGACGACTCGCTGTCACAGTTGTAAAGTCAAAAAAAGGTAAGTCATTCCGGGTAATTGCATATTTGTCATTTGATTTCAAAGCACGCATCAACATTTGTTTCATAGGTTGTAGACGCAATATGAGAAAACATTCAATTAGTGAATGTGAATCTTGCTTTCCCCAGTCAGTCAAAGAAGTGTCTTACCCAGCATGAAAATCATTATGTGGGACAACGCTAATTGACCACGTTCCGGAAAAGTATGTTGGGTATCCAATATTTCGACACCCTACTAATGTTTTCTGTCAAAAGAAACTTACAGTATTTCACAGTTTGTGTGAAATTGTGCTCACATGTATAGGCAATACTCAGAATTCACAAGCGCCCATTAAAAATGTGATTAGCGGTACCACACGCTCTAACTAGATAATAAACATGATACTATAGATCTAGACGTCTAAATCGAAATGTCTTGAGTGCATCAAACCTGCGCATGGGGTGTTTATTTTGACGCACTCTGATTAACTGCGACCAGCAGCAGCCCCAACAAACGTATAGCGTAAATGGGGCTGCAGACTGTAGCATTATTCAGGGTCAAGACAGGGGTAGTATCACGGATAAATATCAACTTCAAATCGAATTTTTTTTTTTTCAATTTGAAGACTTGCTTACATGATTGGTTGAAGTGTTGACAACAGGTAACGTGCAACGTTTGGTTCTGCCAATAGTCCCTTTCTGTTCGAATTGACAACTTTTACAGCTACCAAGTCTCACGCATTGTGAGTGAGACTCCAGCATTTAGGGTCTGTCTCACGATCTCACGCATGACTCCCATTTTTCTCACGCATTGGGAGCATAGCTTAAAGGATTAAAGTGAGAGTTGCAATCGAAGGCATATTTCCCTTTTGTCTTTCAAAATAAGTAAAAAATAGTCACTTAAGTATCAGTTCGGGCAACCTCAGAATTCGGAAGTTTTCCGAAATCGGAAGTTCAGAAGTTTTCGTAGATTTTCTGCTTTCGGCACACATTGGCTAACAACGACACGCTTCTTCTTACCTAACTAACCACTCTCACCCATAATCACAATTCTAAACTGCTTTCAAAGGAACTCACCCTACAAGTTTGACAGATATTCCACAATCCACACATCAAGGTATGTAAAATTCGAAAAAACATGTTGATTTTGATATGAATTTCTGAGATTTTTCCTTGCTTTGCACCGTCAGTCTCCCTGCCTCACACGAGTGCTGTGTAGCAATATGAAAGCGTGCATGCAGCTGCATTGCCGACGGCGGCTACCGCATCGGACACTTCCGAATTCGGAAGTATTGAGCGCGCTCTACGGCAGGCTTTGGCCAGGACTGCCGATATCGGAAAACTTCCGAATTCTGAGGTTGCCTGAACTGGTATGCACCACCTTGCACCATTAAGAGCTAAAAATTGAAAAAGCTCCCTACTGTGGGAGGGCGGACACCCCCCTCCCACACCCTCCCCTCGCTCAGTCGCTTCGCTCCCTCGCTCACGCACATGCACCTGCGCCAAGATGCTGAGTCACAAAAATCTCACTCATACAAATTTTTTGAACTTGGCATCTATGCACTTAGTGACTCGGTCGAGAGGAACCTGGGAGAGCTAGGACCTACACTGAATTGACGGCCAGAGCATGTGCACACATCACATGCACACAAATTTCAAATCCATTGACCGGATAAGCATGATAAGATGTCTGTGTGTGCGTGCACTGGCAGTCAATTCAGTGTAGCTCTCCCAGATTCCTCTCGACCGAGTCACATTAAGTCATCAATTCGAACAGAAAGGGACTATTGGCAGAACCATACGTTGCACGTTATCTGTTGTCAACACTTCAACTTCACCTGTAAGTCCTCAAATTGAAGAAATTTTTCTATTTTAAGTTGATATTTATCCGCGATACTACCCCTGTCATGATCCTCAATGCGACAGTCTGCAGCCCCATTTCGCTATGCGTTTGGGGCTGCTGGTCGCAATTACACTCAAATGTGCCGTACTAAGTCACGTCACAGTGTACTTTCGACACCCTAGTACTCTAGGTGGGCCCTATATACATAGGCCTAACCGTTAGGTCTATATGGCCTAGATTGAACTAGATTGGAGTGACAAAACACACACACAAAAAAAAAACCATGGATTTCTGCTTCAACTTGTTCAACCACCCATCTGTCAAGATTATGTTAAGTGCTGTACCCTGATGATAAGACATTGGAAACAAAAAACCCAAATAAGAGTATTAGACACTAATGTTCTGTTGTCAGAAATTTTTGTGAAGACCAATTTTAAGCCTTTATTTTCATTAAAGCTGAAAGAAACAATACCAGATGTATGGATTTTTTTCCTTACCTATAACCAGGTGTTCTTTGGGAAAGACTCCTTCCTATATATAGTGTTATCTCACTATAGGACCTGCCTGTAAAGAGACTGCCAGACTGTGATTTGCCATGGTGTTCTTCACGTGCAACGATTGCGGGCAAGCCATCAAAAAGGCCCATGTGGACAAACATTACCTTACTCAATGCAGAAACTGCAATGTACTCTCCTGTATGGATTGCGGCAAGGATTTCTAGTAAGTCCTCCTGGCTTTCCTGGCTTTCCTCTATTACTGGCTGGTATAATTTGCTTGTTTGTTTGTAAAGCGCATTGAAATTCTTTTCAAGCCTGAACTGCGCTATATAAAAATCTGTTGTTATTATTATTATTATCATAATCTGCCCAGCAGATGAAAATGAGAATGAGACTGCCATGGCAGAGTTCAGGTGGCTGTGTGATGTCCGCATATTTGGGTCAAAGTTCATGTATACTTTTTGTTCTAGGTGGTGTAGCGATGCCAAGTTTGATCCCACTTCACCTCGCAGGGTTCGAAATTGACGATGGTCCGCTGGCCATTGGCCACCCAAAATCACGTCGGACTAGCTAAAAATCATAAAATTCTGAAGTTACTAGTCCGTCTGGCTAGCCAAAATATTGCTTCAGTGTCAAAATTGATTCTAAGTAGTCCGCCTGGCTAGTTAAAAAAAAAAGTTAAGTGCGACCCCTGCCTCGCAGTTCAGGGAATATTCTGATTATGAGGCTTAAAATTCAAGGTAACACACCTACAAGGCCGAGGTATAACGTACATGAGAATTTGTCTTCGCATGTGATGAGTTCATCTACATTTTATGGGCTCTCAAATTATATCAAAACTTGCTCAATTTTTTAAAGTAAAGACACTCTATCTCAGTGAGTGTTGATCTGCAGTGAACTGCAGAATTGGACTATTCATATGTGAACTAACTTTTACCTTTCAATGGTCAGCAATTGATTGAAAATGCAAGAATTCAGGGCATGATAAAATTGTGCTTAAATGATAATAATATCTGATAATAAACTTTGCTTAGTTTATACTTTCTGATGTTATTATTTCGTTGATTTTAAGAGTAAAAATTTGTTGAACAGCATATCTATTCAAATTGTCACCAAAAGTTGTTGGAGCATATTAAGTCTACCATGTTTAACATGTTGTTCTTCAAGAAGATCACGCTACTTGTAGAAACACACCTTGTCTGTTTTAATGCTGTCAAGAGACAATGTATAGGGTAGTAAGTCTGATGTTGAGTTGAAAAACACTTTTCTCTTTTGTTTTGTAGTGGTGATGACTACAAACAACACACCCAGTGCATCTCTGAGAATGAGAAGTATGGTGGTAAGGGGTATCAGGCGCAACAGAAACCCAACAAAGGGGAGGCCAAGCAGGAACAGTGGCTGCAGGTGAGATGTGACCATGTTTAGTTGCACCAGAAAGAAAGAAAGAAAAAAAATTACCCTAATGATGGAGCTTGGCAATGAGCCATATGCAAGTCTTTATTCAGATTGTCATTAATAAAGAAAGGTCCAGTAACTTTGTGGTAGAATAATTTAGTTCTTTTATTCATAATATTTAAGGGAAAGTTTTTATGTGTAATTCTTTTTCTCCCCACACATTGATCACCGAACATTTAATGACACCATTACTTCCCGGGTGTGAGCATCCCCCCCCCCCCCCCCTTGCTCCTAAAAGTGAAATGAAATGGCACAGGTTTCACTGTTCATCCTGTATTGACCTTATCAAACACTGATCGTTCATAATCTTTTGATAATGAAATACAATGAAATGTCTCAATGAGAATTCAGTTAAAGTCAAACTTGTACATACATCTATCATGCATCATTTTCTGTATGAATGCAGAATAAAATTGTCATATGATCTGATTATTTTTATATAATGATTATCATTATCATTAGTACTAGTACCATCATCAGCATTATCTTTATTTAATTATTTCATTGTGTATTTGTGTTATCGTCAATGACAAATATGTTTAGCATGATGTTTAGAGGATTTGATTTGATCTTGTTTCTGCTTTAAAAAATATACATGAGAAAATTAGTGCTTTGATACCCAGTGGAAAAGGAATGGGGCAAAGTATAATCCAACATAATTGTAACAAATTAGTAAAACATGCATTGTTTCTAAGGACTGTATGATGATATAATTGTCATTAACAAAGTTTAAATGCAGGAGACCTCCTCATAGATGTGTTGCTAATGTTTTTGTACTTACTCTTTTCCAGTCTGTTCGTGAATCCTGTAAAGCTGGCAACATTAGTAACCGCATCAAGGGACTACTAGAGCGGATTGCAGAGTATCCAAATGTACCAAGGAAAAAGACAAAATTTGTGGTAAATGAACAATGTCAGTTTTTGTGTAATATTCATGTGGTGGATATTGACCCTAACCAGAAATATAAACTTTGGTGTGTGCAGATCACAAAGTGTTTCATTTGCTTAGATAAATGATATTATGGGCATTCTCCTCTTTTCTTCATTTTTTCCCCCTTTTTTAAAGAGAGAGATAGAGCAGATAGAGTAGTACAAAAGGTGGCTGGCTGTCTGTGTGTTTTTCATGTGAATTGTCACTTCTTCCCATACCAGATTGGTAAACTGGAGGCATGAACTTACTTTTAGTTGTCCTTCCATCGGTCCATAACAATGAAATAAACTGTCTGAAGTACCAAATTTGATTGTCCTTGTTATTGGCCAGGTCCCCATATGTCATGCAATGAGGCATAGATGAACTGATTAGATTCAGGTAAAAAATGGCAAAAAAGTGGCAAAAGCTTCAGTGGAATGAGGCATTTTAGTGCAAGTGACCAAATTATCAATGGCCATCCAGAGGTATAGGTCTTGAGGTCACAGGAAATGATGATGATAATGATTCACAGCATTTGTATGTCTGTTTAAAAAGTTTTCAAAGGTGCAGACTCCTCCAAGCGAGGTAGCATTTAGATGCCTGGTGAAAAATGTGCATCATGGGTGAAGCTTTGAAGTGCTCTAAATTGTCAATTAAAAATATTACAAAAAATATATGATGCGTGAGCATACATGTATGTTTGCACCGATTGTACACACAGTGCGTTTTATGTGGGCAGATCAATTTAGTGGAATACCAGTAAAGGTTGTTTTTCACCCTTTTCCCCCCTTGCATTTGTTGTTGACAGAACTTTGTGAAAAATAGTGTGAGAGTCCATGATCCCGCTGTCATGGAGCAGATCTGGAATGTCTTCAGTGCAGCTTCTGTAGTTAAGGTGAGCTTTTGGCACGACTCTTTTGTCTGTATGCTACACACTGTCAAAAAGCTTGTTTGATGAGTAAAGCATGCTCCAGAGCAATGTGACATATTGTTTGTATGTTACAAACCTGTCATTTGATTCGCATTCAGTCATTGTTAGTATAGATAATTTAGTTATTTTAAAAAAAAAAAAAAGCAAACCAGGAGGATGAATGCTTGAACTTCATGATGGCATTCAAGGAGTTCAGTGGGCATGGTTGAAATTCTTTAGAGGAATGCAACAGACTGAAAAAGAAACTGAATCAAACTGGCATTTAAACCTCTAACCCTGTCTTGGCTTCATTCTACTTCATTCCACTTTATTATTAATGTGTGCAAGCTTCCTTGGGCACATACAGGAACAAGAAGACAGATGACCTTTATTGATATGATGTGTTGAACATGAGCTCTTAAAGGACAAGTCCATCTTCATAGACATATGGATTCAGCAAATGCAGTAATATTGTTTAGAATACATCAGGAAGAGTTTGAGGAAAATCGGACAATCCATTCACAAGTTATGAATTTTTTAAGTTTGTGATGTCACATGTGTACAACAATATAAAGTAAATCAACATATTTTCACTTTTCTCACATAATAAAAGAAAACTTGACTTGCCTCTTTCAGAAGGCAGAGGGAATGATATTACCCTTAACATACCTTCAGTGACAAGTCAAGGAAATGTGCAATTTTTTCAAAAAATTAAATTTTGTGAAATTATCTTTTTATTTTCGTTATATCATTCAATGCATGTGACATCATATACTGTAGTAGTCCTCTCCTTCAGCAGTGACTGCGCAGATAATTCAAAAATTCATAACTTTTGAACGAATTATCCGATTTCCTCCAAACTTTGATATCATTGATGTGTTCTACTAATATTGCTGCATTCACTCAATCCACGTGTATATGAAGGTGGACTTGTCCTTTAAACATTTTAACATGTGCTCAGCATTATCCAAGAAACCCTGATCTTACCTTTGAAGAGGTGACTTGAAAGTGTGGGTGAGTTTTTACTCTGACTTACTGGTTCATTCCTTGAATGCTTGTTTCATTGATAATATTTCAATAATGGAAATGTCACATGTACAACAGTGATATTAGAAGTTAAATATATATTTACGAGATCAGTTGTGGTGGAAGCGCATGCAGGCAAAAGTGCTACTTTCTCTGTTGTTTCTGACAGTGCTAGTTGTTGAGTCTCTTGTGTATGTCATTTATCTTCAGGAAAACCCCCAATCCACCCAATCAACTACTGACATCAACCAAAGTGACTTACAGACATCTCAGCAAAGTACCATGGCAACGGCTGCTGAAGAAGAGCCACAGTCTTCATCAACCGAAAAGAAATCTTCTAAGAAAGAGAAGCACAAGAAAACTCAAAAAGAAAAGGATGCCACCAGTGGTAGTAACAATGAGAACTCTGAATCTTCAACATCATCAGGAGTCATAGACCCTAGCAACCAAAGTGATATCAGTGCCATAGATAAAGCTGAGGATACCCAGCAGAGTTGTGAGACAGATCATGAGGTGGACAGTTCAGAAAGTCCAAAAAAGAAGAAGAAAAAGAAGAAAAGCCCTTCAAAGGATGAGCACAAGAAGACGAAAGGGGAAAGTGATGCAGCAGGTGATGGTAGTGCAGATGACAACACCGTAGGTCCAACAGCGACAGGTATCGTTGACTCATCCAAGACAGCTAAATGTAAGAAGACAGAGGATCCAATGCAGTCGGAAGATGCAGGCAAACAGTCAAGTGGTGAAGGGGACCTGAGGCAGAGAAACCCCTCAAACAAGAAGCACAAAAAGCAGAAAGTGAGGGAGGAGAAGGAATCAGATCTATCGCTAGGAAGTCATGTCGGAGCCCCGTCGGCAGACCGAGATAAAGAGGCATCAGAATCCTTGACAAAATCCACGGCATCAGCTACTACAAAAGTTTCAAAAGCAAAGAGCAAGAGGGGTGAAGGTGACACAAATGGGAAACCATCGAAGTCAGTCTCAAGTTCTCCACAAGTTGTCTCCGTCAAACCGGTGCCTGCAGGCTCACCAGCTGAGGCGAAAGGACATAAAGGTAAAACAAAGAAGAGGAAACGGGCAGAGTTGGATGCTTCCGTTGTCAAGGCACCCCTGGGGAGTAGTGATGGAGATGGTGGGAGTGCAGAGCCAGCAGAGAAGAAGAGGAAGAAGTCAAAAGGAACTAAGAGAGACAAAGCGATAAATGGAGAAGATGTGAAGAAAAATAAAAAGAAAAAGAAAACATCAAAGGGAAAGACTAGTGAAGATATGCAGCACCAAATTGGCAACAAAAGCAAATCACCAACAGAGGCCCTCTCGGCCAGTGTTGCCAATTTAAGCTCTTCAGCTGATGTTGCTGTAAAGAAGAAATTAAAGAGGAAAAGCAAGGCTTTAGATGACACAGCGAAACAGACCAAAAAGGTGAAAAAGGAGAAAAAGAAGAAGAAGAAATCAACAGACTTAAAGCAAGCTACTGGTGTACAGGGGATAGAAAACGTGGACATTTCCAGTAAAATAATGGACAGGGACATTCACACTGGCATGGAAAGTTCTTTGAAACCTCCAGAGAAGAGAGAAAAGAAAAAGAGGAAAGGGGAGCGCAAAGCAAAGCACAAGAAAGCGAGTAGTGATAGTGATGCAGCAGGGCAGAAGAAGACCACCAAAAGCAAAGCATCCTTGGGGGCGGTGCAAAATGGGAAATCATCAGCAGTTGGTAGTCCTGGCGATAAAGATAAATCGAAGGTGAAAGTAAAACCGAAAGCGAAGCGTAAGCATGAGGAAGTGTCAAAGCGGGAACTAAGAAGTGAGGAATCGTTGGGAGAACCTGTCAGAAAGAAGGCAAAGAAAGTGAAAAAGAAAAGGTCAGAAGTGGCCAGCCCGATTGCATCTTGCACTTTACAGGCCGGTTCGAGTGAAGTGGCAGATCCATCTATGCCTAAAGTGAAAAAGAAGGTACACAAAGCATCAGACAAAAAGACTCTGAAAAATAGTGTCCAATCTCACACAGGAACGACCAGTGTACCGTCAGATGCATCAATATCGGACCATTCTCCCAAAAAGGGGAAAAAATCGAAAGCAAAGCATAAAGGTGCTTCTCCAAAGGGAAATGGAGTCAGCCATGAGACCTTAAAGTCTTCACCATCAAAGGAACAGCGAAAAGCAAAGAAATCAAAGAAGGTAAAAAAAGGTGAAGGTGAAAATGAAGGTGATAATGTTCCAGAAGCAACTTGTGACAACGTAAAGAAAAAGAAGAAAGTAAAAAAACTAAAAGCTAAGACCCAGAAGTCTGGTATAGATACAAGTCTGATAAAGACAGATGATGCAGGAAGCGGTGAGGCAAAAATACAGGCTAATGGTTACCCAAAAAAGGTGAAAATGCCAAAAACCAAAAAATCTCCCAAAGCAAAAAATCCAAAGAAGGCCAAAACCAATACTACTGGTCTTGAGAAGAAGGCGAGAAAAGCGCACGATGGCACAGAGGTGAATGGTACATTGGAAGAGACCCAGGCAATAGACCAGTCAGTTCATCTTGAGAAACCTGTGAAGACAGCTAAAAAGCCAAAGTCGAAGAAAAAAGGTGAAGGCAATACCACGCCAAGTGAAAGTGTAACCAAAGCTGCTTCAAAAGTGAAAGTGAAGAAGGCTGCTAAGGTTGAGAAAAGGGATGATGCCATTGTGTTTGATGCCTCAAATAGCAAATCTCCTTCGACTGTTCAGCTACCTCCAGACACCAGTGAAAATTCCTCCAAACCTAGCTCTGTTTTGAATGGATCGGTCAAAGCCAGTAAGAAACCCAAGAAGATTAGGTCAATCAAAAGTGATGCTGCAATCATTGAGGCGACGGATACTGCTCTTGCTGGTGAAAAGGTAGTGAAGGGGACGGATAAAAAGAGTGTCAAAAGGAAAAAGGTGAAAACGTGAAATACGTGTTACGGTTCAAGCCAAAGTGGAACTTGAATTGGACTGCTTTTTAAAGAAACTTGCAGGGGAAGTGCTGCGGTGCAAAATGTGTGAAGTCTTTCAAGGTGAAAATACCATTTGTAAACGCTACTTTTGATTGTGTGTGTTGACATTATGTATACGTCATAACTATATACCACACCATGTCATCAGGTTGATCTTATTCCCTTTTCCAAGTGTTGGTGATGTCAATTTAGAATTTGACATCAGATGATTATCTGCCACTTGATGTTAGTTTTGAAGTGATAATCTATTACCTCCAAGATATCATAATTCCCCTACGGTCAATACATGATTGACAGTGATGGCACCCAGTTCCCTGTATCCGATGGGCTAACTGATCTAGCTTGAGTGGCATTGGGGATATTTGCTTGGCATCAGCTTTACAATTGAATACCTATATCAGGGCTCGACACTAACGGTGGCCCGGTGGCCCGGGGCCACCAAAATTGAAAGTCGGGCCACCAAATTTTAAAAAAGGGCGAATTTGGTGGCCCGCCTCGGGCCACCAATTTTTTTTGAAAAGTACGTCAATTAATTCGTAACTTTTTGCGCCGGAAATTAGCGGTTATATTTGTTTAAGGATGGATGAAAAGGACTGAATGAGTGCCTGAGAGTGAGTGTTGCGAGTTTGTTGAGGTTTATTTATGAGTAGATGTATGTCCTACTTCCAATTCTTACTATGACTGGATAAAACTGAATAGATATTTGACTCATTAAAAAAAACAGGACTTTTAATGTTTTTTTATTGTTTTTTTTTTTTTTTTCGGGGCCACCAAATTTTTCTCTCGGGCCACCAAAAATTTGAAATTGAGGATTTTGGTGGCCCCATCGGGCCACCAAACAAAAAAGTTAGTGTCGAGCCCTTCCTATATAGAAGAAATACCCAAGTCCTTTAGACGGGGATGTGAGAGTTCAGGGTTTAATCTGATTTCAGGCTTTTTTATTCTGCCCCAAACCAACTTTTAAGACTTTTTGCCAGTTCAAATGAATTGAAATGTTCACATTTTAATGCGCTTCATACTTTCTACGCAAGTTTCAGTTTTTTTCTTTCAGACATTTTTCTGCAAGTGCTTTTAGATCTGTGATGAGAGAGAATCTCACAATTGTTTTTTTTTTTTTAAGAAATGAATAACATGCTAATATTTTTATTTTTCAGTTGTGGGGATTGTATGTATACAAACTGAAATGTAAAACAGTAATTTTATCTATATTTGCTTGACCTCGCAAGCAGTCTCTAATGATGATAGCCAAATTTGAAGTTGGGCCATTCTTATATTCAGTAATTCAATTTGTAAAAAGAAATGCGATTGAGTTACACAAACTATCTACAGGAAAACGTGAGTTTTAAGGTACAGTCTATTAAATTTGAACAATTGATTTTTTAAAATGCATTTTACAATTCTCAGCATCTTCAACATCATCATAATTTTTGCATAAATATATATTCCTCTGTTGAGGACACATGAAATTTGTGTCGTGCCCAGACAGTGATATTCCCATAGTTGTGCCTATAAATGTCCGAATACAAAGGCTTAGGCCCAAGACTATGTAATCACAATGTGATATAATCGAAACTTTTGCACTTATTTTTGATCATGAGATGTGAACATAAAATGTGATCACTGATGGAAATGAAATTGTCTCTCTTTTGCATACATGTCTTATCTCTGGATTTGAGTTGGCTTTCAGCGTCTTTTGAAGGGGTTTAAAGGTTTTGAAAAGTGTGTACATATAGGTATACATTGTATTAATAATAATTTTGCTACATTTGTATATGAGTCTAATATACAGTGTTTTTAAATACATGCACATGTACATGTATATGTATTCATTTCTTTTGCATAGGTAACCTTTCATTGCAAATACTTGCAAATACATTGTACATGCATTTTGTTTTTACTATCTTGACGATTTGCCAAAATTTGCCAAACACAGTTACAAGATGAAATCAATGATGCAGTGCAGCTGGTATTATTGGGCATATTTGAGATTTTGTTTGTAGTTTTTATGCCTCCGCCACGAAGTGGTGCCGGAGGCATTATGTTTTCGGGTTGTCCGTCCGTCCGTCCGTCCTTCCGTCCGTCCGTCCGTCCTTCCGTCCGTCCGTAATGAATTTTGTGGACAGGGTAACTACCAAAACCTTTTGAGGTATCCTAATGAAACTTGGCATGTATGTGTATTAGGGGGTGAAGTTGTGCCTATCAACTTTTGGGTGCACATGCTCAAGGTCAAAGGTCAAAAGGTCAAGGTCAAATGCTTAAAATTTTACTATTTCCCCCATATCTATGCAATGCCGAAGATATTTTCTTGAAACTTAGTGTATACATGTACTACCCAATTAAGATTCTCTGGTGAAAGTTTTGGGTCATGAGGTCAAAAGGTCAAAGGTCAAAAGGTCAAGTAAAATGTTAAAATTTCACTTTTTTCTCTATATCTTGGAAATTGTTCAAGGTATCTTCATGGAACATAGTGTATATGCATCTACTGACTGGCAGTGGTTATCTAGGGAATTTAGGGTTCATGGGGTCAAAGGTCAAAGGTCAAGGGCAATACTTCAAAATCTTACTATTTTCCTTATATTTATGCAATGCCAGCAGGATATTTTTTTTTAAAGACTTGATGTATGCATGTCTAACCCAATAGAGATTCTCTGGGATTTTTTTTTTGCCAAGAAGGTCAAAGGTCAAAAGGTCAAAGATCAAGTGAAAGTGCTGAACTTACTTTTTTCTCCATATCTCAGAAGTGGCTCAAGTTATCTTGAAACTTAGTACATGCTGAATTTATGTATGTTCTGCCTGACAGTGCTTCTCTTATAAATCAAAGGCCAGATGAAAATGATAACAATTTACTGTTCAATACAGAAATTGCGCTTTTTCTCCATACCTTGAAAATTACTCAGTGCATAAACTTATGAAATGGTCAAAGTCAAGTTAAAGTTCTTAAATCCCCAAATACATGCTCTCCTATTCATCCAATTAAACATAGGTCAAGGAAGGTAAACATTCAATACATTTGTGACAAACATGTCATTGTAATATTTTGCCAATTTTGTGAAAATGTAATCACACATTGTCCACATGTACTATAGACCTATTAGGAGAATCATGCATTATGGCGGAGGCATACCAGTCGCCATAGCGACATTTCTAGTTTTTTTTTTGTATTCACATGTGTAACTAGAAAATCACTCAGAGAGCGCAGACCTCTGCCAAATGGCTTATTTCCACCAGTACACACATGCTGAAAAGTTGCCCTATTTCCCAATGATAAAGAAGCCTTTCTATAACATGCCATTCTACCATGTCAGCTCCGTGCTGTGCATTGAGTGGGCACTCAGTGCACGTGTGTACACCTCAAATACACACAGCGTGAACATCTGTGTTTGCCAGCTCTATTTGCCAATGGTAATTAAAAAAAAAAATATATATATATATATATAGCATATTATCCTGAATCCAGATTTATTTCTGGACCGCCACCCAAATTTCATAACCTGTTTCATGTGTCATTATCAACTTTTACTGTAAGTTTCATCCCAACTCATTCTCAAATTTTTGAGTTATTTTGCTGACAGACAGACAGACAGGCAAGCAAACAAACCCACCAACCAACCGTTAGGGTAAAAGCGTAACCTCCTTTTTTTGCTCTGTTCGTATTTAATACATAGCTTGCTGTGACAAAACATGTCTTGGAAATGAAGAGAGAAAAATGGGTTGTTGTACATGTCATGTACCTTGTGTTTATCTCTGCTTGTTTTCACTTATTGTAAAAGTGGAAATTTTTGCCTCCTGTATTTTTTTTTTTGTGCTATGATATTAATTTCATGTGTTTTAAATTCAAGGATTAAAGAGATAAAAATTGTTTTACATACGTGTATTATAAAGCAAAAGCATTCATGTGCTTTTAGTTTAACACTAGTTTCATGTTGCGTAACATGCATGAAAATGTCCACTTTTACGGTACACCCTAATCATAAACAGAATCAATGCCATTTTAAATTGTTCTATCGAAAGTATAATTGTGAACAAGGATGTTCTGGAGAAAACCTGAAGAAAAACGATGTTGCCACAAGATTTTGGAACAACAAACGACTATTGACATTTGTCGATTTCATCGTCATATACATGTACGTGGACACTGATATACATCGTACTTTCTACATTTGCTCTCTTGATTAAGTTTATATGCCTGTGCCAAGTAGAGATATTTCCTTTTGGGTTGCCCCTTTGCAGGCCTGCATGATATCAGTACTGGCTCTCCCACTATGTCACAATATTAAATCTATGATTAGAAGTGACAGTTCAAGGTTATGGGGTGAAAAGTTTATACATGTAATGGTCAAAGGTCAGTTATACATGTATCAGCAATGATTCAAGAAGCTCTCGAGGAAATTCACTCACATTGAAAATAGCTGGAATTAGTTTGACAAAATGGATTTCACATGCATTTTGACGAGCCAGTCCTTTCCTTTCTTGGAAGGATGTCAAACTCTGGTACAAGGGAGCAACAATTTCATTTGAATTTTGCAAAATTTAGAAATCACATACACTGTACAGGGCACTCCCGTTATAACGAACACGGTTATAACGAAATTCTGGTTACAACGAAGTAAAATTTAGGGCAGCAACACTATCAACTCTATGTATTTTTATTGTTTATTCATTTGTTTATAACGAAATTTCGACAGAACGAAAAAAACTGCCGGTCCCGAGGACTTCGTTATAACGGGAGTCACTGTATGTGATAGTACCTGATTTTTTAAAAATCTTTTTCTCTAAGGGGGGGGGGGGGGGATGAGAGACCTGATCTAATTTGTTAGATATTTTCATACCTCTTCCATTGCTGTAAAAGTTTTTGTGGTGTGAAATTTGTTGTGCATTTCACATGATGTTGAAACTAGCAAAATGAAGGCATACAAATTTGTTTGCTTGTCATTACAAAATACTGTTTTACATTTTCATTGCATGGAATTAGACCCTGCAAAAAACTCGTGTGAAAATCTCCACTTTTACATTACAGTTGTGAATTTATTGAGATATGATAATTATGATTGCAGATCTCTTATGTAATCATGTGTGCTATGGTACGAGAAAGATATGACATATATTTATACAGACTTTACTTTTCCTTTTGTAGTGTATTTTTGTTTTTTTTTTAGATTCAAATTGCTGTCCAACTCAACAAATTTTAGCCAAACTCGGGACACAGATGCTCACAAAAATAGCTGTTGTGTAAGCTAAGCTGAAATATGTGTAAATCAGTACATCTTTGCCTCATATATTGTGAATAAAATGTAAGACTGGTAAGACACGTGAGAATTATATTGGTTGATCTGGCATGCTGGTGACAAAACCCACCATAGGTGAACCATGATTCAGCCTTTCTCTTGCTGAAGCACATCCCATGACAAAGAGTTTAGTTTGGCCAATAAGTTTTGCTAGGTGTAACAAATGTTTAGTGCAAGCTAACATTTTTTACATATGTACATGCCTGTGTGTGTGTGTGTGTGTGTGTGTGTGTGTGTTCGCGCGCGTTTGTGTTTGTGTGTGTGTGTGTATTCTCGCAATCGGCCTCAATTGAGGATATTGTAGTGTTTCACTCCAGGCAAACCAGGGATACATTTCGCCTGTTTGTTCAGATAGTTTAAAATGAATGAAAAAACGCCCTCATAATGTCCTAGGGATACCCTAGAGAAATATTAAATGTACCTGCCGTTTCTGCACATATAGGACCTGTATGTAGGCGAAAAGTTTTCACCCATTCAAATGGAAAAATTTGGAAATTTTTACATGTATCCTAAATTGTTATGTATGCACCTCTACACTACATGAAGCCTGATTTTTTACTTAACGGAATTGAAGTATTTTTTTTAATTTTCAATTAGTTTGAGAAAAATTAGATATACGTGTATGTATATATTTTTTCAGGAACAATGGTATATATATATATATATATATACCTTTAGTAAGCTGGACCGTTTAAACCATATGAGAATGTGTGTGTGTGTGTGTGGGTGTGTGTGAAAACCAAAGAGAAATTGCTTGATGTGATGTACTGAGAGTTTGTTGTGGTAATTCTGGGCTCCATTTCATAAAATACATGTATGTTACGATAGCAGCTCGTGCTGGAATGGCAACTTCCCATAGCAACAGCCAATTAGAAAGCTGGATTCTTGTTATTACCATGACAACTGCCACTCAAGCAAGAGTTGCTATTATATCAACTTTTTATGAAATGGAGCCCAGGTCTCTTATCAAAGAATGTGTGCATTTTGTATCATTGTTAGATTTGTTGCTGGCTGCCACGGCTTCGTGTTTGCAGTGTCCAGAGTTGCCTCCACAAGCAAGATGGAGATATCAATATGCATTTGTATGGTGATTACTGGGGTGGGGGGGGGGGGGGAAGGGGGGTGGGACGAAGTATTCAGCTGTGCTTCCTTCATTTCAAAGTCTCAAAGGATATGACTATGGTTCTTGCTTGGTGTAAGACATCTTTTAGTATCAATACTCAGTTTGCCAATAAAAGTGTGTATTTTGAACATACCTTGTGTACAATAGCCTTCATGTATTTACATGTACTTGGTAGTTGTATCTGTGTGCTCAATTCTATGTTGCTGCCTCTATGCATGTACACGGCAATTTTCTCATGGAATAGATTTATTAAAGGAGAATAATACCAAAATATATATGTGGATTTCATTACTGAAGCAATATTAGTAGAACAAACTAGTAAAGTTTGAGGAAAATCTGAAAATTTGTTCAAGTGATGAAGTTTTAAAACATCAGTGCTGTTGCTGGATGAGGAGACTACAAACGCTTGAGATGTCGCTGTAGGACAACTATATGAAGAAAATACAGAGAAAATCCTACAATACATGTACTGTACGAGCTGAAATTTTCGCGTACAGATATTTTCGCGAATTGCTACTTGGAGGACATTTTCGCGTGTTGTTAATTTCGCGGTTGCGAGGGTCTAACTGAACTTAAGTTATTCACGCGTTGTTATTTTCGCGGTTCAAAGGCGATTCGCGAAATTCGCGAAAATAAAACCGCCGCGAAAATTTCAGCTAGTACAGTATATGATCTTTTTATGAAAAGTACACATTCCCTCAACTTGTTACTGATATATGTATGGTAATACTGTATTATTCCCCATGCTTTCTGACAGAGGTATAAACCAATTGCACTTTCATTATGCTAGAAAAATGGTATTTTGCGGAATTCTCTCCTTATTTTCTTTATATCGTTCTGCAGTGATGTCACAAACTGGTGCAGTCTTCTCATCCAGCAATGACGGCATCTAAACATAAATTTCTAACTTTTGAAGGGATTGTCTGATTTCCTCAAACTTTCAGTGATATGCTCTACTAATATTGCATCTTTCATTCATAAATGTCATTCCACATATTTGGGGAAACTTCCCCTTTCATGACACCTCATACAGTGGAATCTCTTCACAAAGAACACTGTTGCAAACTCTCAGTATAGTAATTCTGCTTGTCCAAAGTCAAGAATTTCTGTTGTTTTCTGTTGTTTTTTACAAACCCTGATATAACAAAATTTCAATATGTGAAAGAAGGTATTTCACTGGTCTTAATGAGCTCACAAAAACCTCTATTCCACAATTAATCCACGGTTCACTATCTTGTGTTATCAAGGTTCTCAGTAATCTACAAAATTTATTTGTAAACTTATGATGACAATAAATACATGTACAAGTGTATATAACAGTGATAATGTACACTTTAATATGTGCTTAATACTAGATTTCTAAGCACTAGATAAATATGATATGCATATTTACACTTGTACATACAATCAACTCTAGCACAACTTAACTGGGTTGGGATGCAGAAACTCCATTGATTTTTTCTTTGTTTGATTCTATATTCCTCTCTTGCATTGAGCTTTGTAAGTGAGAAATCAGGAACTTATTTCAACAATGCAGCATACACTGATGTTTGTTTCCATGGTAGCAGCTGACGAACAACCAATCAGCTTTGAGCATTTCAGTTGTTTGAAACATAAGTTACTGTAACTGCAAATGACACAGGAACTGACACTCGGTAACGGTAGTTCCTGTGTACAGTGCACTCCCATCATAATAAACACGGTTATAGCGAAATTCTTATTACAACAAAGTAAGAATATAGGTCCCCAAATTATCATCTATTTATCTTCATATACTTTTCTGTTCAGCTATAACAACATTCGATACAACGAATGAAAACTGCTGGTCCCGAGGACTTTGTTATAACGAGAGTCGCTTGTATCTGCACATCTCCAAAGGAATGGGGACTGCTACTTTCTTTGGCTAATAACTTCTGCACGTTTCCCTGTTGTGCATGATATACAGAGGCAAGTTTAACTACTTATGCTTTACAATCATTCAATTTAGTAGCAACAACGTGCAGAACAAATGCAATACATTTACATTATACATCTAATTTGTAGGCTATGCAACTGTAATAACACTTGCTGGTAAGCTGCAATTTAAATCCTGAATATTTAGTACATTGCCACATGAAATGCGTTGTTTCAACACACACTCATACAATGTAATAAATAGCTGTGATTACATGAATGGTAAAATACAGTGTATGGAAAGATGCCAGAGAAGTTCATGCAGAAATCTTTAGTAATCAATCAACCACAAAATAGTACTGCATATTGATGGTGCTCTTTTAAGGCACTAGAAGGGTTGTAGAGATACAGGGTCATGTAGTTCATGTAGACTACTTGCTCAATATCAATATTATTATCAATGGTGCTAACAGGCATTATGTTAATAAGTTGGACACAATTGATACTACCGTACATGTACAACATGGGAATCTGTGCAATGGGCAGTTTACATGAAAATAATACCTAGAATAATACAAGTGTAATAACACCAATAACAGAAATAAAGACTGTAATGATCAACACTTCTATTCTGTTTCCAATCATCTTGTTCTGCATTACTTTTTAACTAATTTCTAATTCATAACTTGGGTTTTAATACAGTATCTTACCTTCAGAGCAATTTTCCTCTCTATGACCCTACTAAAAAAAAAAGATAAATAATTACTGTAGTACAAAATGTTTTCTGCGCAAGCTCTTCCTAACTCTGCTGGGGTTTGCAAATTTTTTATCTTCAGATAGTACATTAAACAGATTTTTACCATTGCCTCTTCATACTGAAAGAATGCAAATGGTTGGAGAGCTGATATTCTGAGCTTTCTTGCAAGTTCATATTAACAAGAATGATTCTCATGTATGCACTGCATGTTAACTATCTACACTGAACAATCAACACTTGCTACCAAGTTGACATTGCACTGAATTGGATCACATTGCTGATGAGTCAGCCATTCTTGTCTTGTAGTACTGTAAAAGGGAAATTTTCGTGGTGTTGAAATTTTCGCGCATTTCGCGCAACCAGAAGCTAGCGCGAAAATAAAAGCACGCGAATATTTTTGCATGCCATATGTTTCAGTAGCTGATGTCTTTATTCCGCGGAATTAAAAACACGCGAAACTCTTCTTACCTGGCCAAGCGCGAAAAATTAGTCGTGCGCAAAATATCCACTTTTACAGTATGTAACGCTCAGTAATTTTACTTTCATGTCTTCCGTGTTTATCACGGCGAAAGTACCAGTTGGCGTAACACAGGATTTTCTAAGTTGAGACCAAGAAATCATGCTGACAAAGGCAATCTGTTCACTTGTAAATGTTGACCTACATGTAAAATTTCAGTGGAAAATATATCTGGGCTTTTTCATTGCATTAGCTATTATGCAGTGTGTTGACTTACCTGATGTCGACTACTGCAAAGGTTTACCACACATTATCTTCAAACAGGAAGAAACCATCATAATATCAACTCTCCATCACACAATATACTGCATTGTGTGCTCAAACTAGTGTGACTGTACTACCACTATAATCATGAACATGAAAAGACAATTACAAAAAGCCAGTATGTAAAAATTTCTGTTCACATATAGAATGTGCACACAATGTGCTATGATTCTAATAAGGCACAAACAATGTGGTATGATTAAGGCACAATTAATATGTCCAAGAGCGGCTCTTAACATGCATCAACAAAAGTGGGGAAAATACATCAGATTTCTACAAATAGTACCAAGTTACTGATGGGCAAAAAAGCACTATTCTGACAATAGACTGCGATGGTCACAGTGGATACATATTTGCATTTTTAGAGGGGAATTTCTCACTACCACTGAAGAGTATTCAACATTACTCAAAACGTCTTCTTTCATATGAAAGTTATTCGAGACTCCTGAGTTTGTCTTGAATCTTATCATCTCTGTACTATTGCAATATAGAAAGAAACTCTAAAGCTTACCAAGCCCTTTCCCCAGGGCAGAATGTACACAGACAATCTCCATTGCCATTGACTTCTCCTTTTAATTCATTGAACACAGTTTGTTTCTAAAATAGAACATGTAACTATAGTAGAAAAAAAACAACAACAACAAACTACCATACCAAGGTATCTCACACCCCTGCATAAACAGAAGCACATTAAAAAAAAAAAAATCAGCAACAACAAAATATGCACGGAAGAGGAATGCTATGCTGCTTGACACAGCAGCATGATGTATAGAAACACTCGCATTACAAGTGCAGTAAGGGGAGCAACCAATTCCAAGCATTAGTACTCCTTGTTGATGGAATACTCTTTAGAGGGACAGACACACCTCTTCAATCAGCTGCTCAGAGGTAAGATGGCACAAACTTTGAATGTCAGAAGGAATGTGTGGCCGTTGACCCTTCCCCAAAGTGGGTAGCCGGGCAGAGTGGAGCGGAGTTGCTGGATAGGACTCAAAAATGCCCGTTTTGCTCTTCTGAAGGAATTAGTGCCTCCGTGATTTCAAATGCCTCTATCAATTTCTAAAGAGAAACAAAAAAGAAGGGGGAAGGGTAAAGAAAAGACATATTCTTCACTTCGATTGTGCTTTTTTCTTCACCACATTCTTATTCAAGTCCATAAATACATGTATGTTTTGTTCTGTTTTTGTATGTGTGTTTTTTTTTTCCAAAACAAACATGATGCCATGCTTGTGTTTGTAAACTCTAAGCAAGGTTCCCATTCATAGCTTTAAATCAAGGGAACAAACAATATGCATAGGTGGGACTACACTCTAAACAAGTGTGTACTGCCAACATTTTGGCATTTATGTCAATCTGACAAGGGACAAGATATTTATCTCTATCTGCAATACTGGTTCCAACATTTGTGTCTGTTATTAAGCAAAGTAATGTTCAAAGAACAACATTACCAGCAAAAAATGTCAGTATATGTCTATGCCATATAGCTACTATCTAACCATACTCCCATGGTAACACATTTACTGTAAAACATGATACACGTATATTCGTTGCATGAAATTTCCGCGAATCGGACCCGACGGCCTTATTCGCAGCATGAAATATTTGAGAATTGCCACTGGCATTTAACGTATATAGGCCTAGTTTGGACTAGAATTTTTGTGTGCATTTTAATTTCACGAATCTCAGCTCTCGCGAAATTAAAATGCACATGAACATTCCTTGTTTTACAGTAATCTAGCCAAGTATGAGAGTGAAGCTTTGTGACAATGATGGTGTTACCCGGTACTCGTGGAACTTATATTCATGAAGGTCATGAGGTATTAAAGCATAATCAGCACACTCAACTGCAGAAAAAAAAAAACAGAAGGCATTACATCAAGACTTCCATAAGTCGTCACCAAGCAAGCTCGACAGCCTTCTACATGGCCAAGCTCACTCCAGTTTTATCCGCTTTTAGAATGATGTCATGTGTAAATGTTCTTTTTACTATTTGCTTAATTTCACATTCACTGTGCACACTATTCTTGATCAAAGTTTTCTGTTTCTTTATCACTGCTTTTGTTATTAACTTTTTATTTATGTTTTAAATATATTTTGCTCAAGCATTAATAATACTGTAAAATGAGGAATGTTCGCATACATTTTAATTTCGAGAATTTCGCGAGCACCAACATTCGCGAAATGCCAGCATTTGCGAAATTAAATTGCATGCGAAAGTTCTTGCCTACACAATATGCAATGGATGCCAGTGGCAATTCATAAAATTTTCATGCCGCAAATATATCGTGTTTTACAGTATTGTATTGGTTTCACTATGTTCAGTCCAAACTACTCCTACATAAGGGGGAACAATAATGGCAGGGCCCTCTGGCAGAGCAGTGGCAGCACTGAAGAGGCTACTCTGGATAAAAAAGACTGTATTATTACATACCATATGTTACTACAAATTGCAACTTCCCATCAGAGTAAGGACTAACCTTCCATTGCTCCACATCGATGGAGACCAGGACTTGCTTCCTCAGGATCCTGCTCCCACTCCGCTCCTCCATGTGAGGTTTGGCAGGTATGATGACGGGAAGGCCATCCTCATCCAATTTAATCTCTGCATGGCCATCCTGGATTGACGCAACATGATCAGAAAGTGATAAGATCTATCTAAAATGATATAATATGATCAACGACTACAGTGCACTCCCGTTATAACGAAATGCTCGGGACCGGCAGTTTTCTTTCGTTATCGTTATAATGAAATTCCGTTATAACCGAACAAAAACAATATATAACGAAAACAAGGAACCACGTATATATATCATATTATGTTTGCTAAATACTCATCATACACTGGAAAGCTATGTGAAATGTGATGGGATAACTGTATTACAATGATAAACGCAAGTTCCCCTCAGAAACTGTGCGTGACACAAGGAGCAAACACCCATGCAGAGACGCTATAAATATTTGTTCTGCTAAGTATTTTCGAAAGCAATTCGCATTTCGTTATAACGGAGCACATTTCTTTTGTTTTCCTTTGTCTGTGGCGCTCGGAAAAGACTTCGTTATAACGGAAATTTCGCTATAACCGTGTTCGTTATAAGCGAATTTTGTACCATAGACTTTAATGGTGATAATTTTGGGACCAGAAGATTTACTTCATTATAACGAAATTTCGTTATAACCGTGTTCGTTGTAACGGGAGTGCACTGTATCAAAATCCAAAACATCAAAGGTAGTACATACAGTCAAGCACATAAGTAATACTACACTGGCAAGCTCATTGCACTGGGTCTCAGCGTGCCACTTCGTGCGGGTGTGTGCTACGTCATGCTGGTGCGTACCGCCTGGCCCAGCCACACTAGGAGACTCCGTACCATGACAGTGCGAGTGTTTCATCGTTTCATTACTTAATTAGGTGATCCGAGTATCCTTCGGATCACCTTCTGTATCTGTACTGATTCTTTCTTTATTTCTCCGCAAAAGTTGTGCAGAGGTTAGCTCAGAAAGTGCAATGCCTATCAAGTTCAAACTTATACCATATATGTATCGTGTCCCAAAGACGACAGATCTAGTAAAATCATTGTGATCAGTCGACCATGACGTCACTATGGCGTCAGTATATGAAAACACATTCTCATTCATATCTCATTAATGGAATAGAATTTTTCAATGAAATTTACGTCACATAAAGTTCAATTCAAGGGAATTCTACTCATGTTTTCAAAATTCATCCCATCGTTAAGACGTGCGCGTACGTTAAAATACTTGTATGCTCCAATCGAGCTCAAAATTTTTTTGCATACGTTTCAGACCATTTGAAGCATTTTTTGAAAAATTGAAAAAATTTGACGGACGCGTACGCGCGCGCACATATACGCATGCACAGCTCATATGTCATAGAAATTTCCCGTTTTTTCACACGGATCGGATGTCTGAAATGTCAAGGAATATTTCTACCAAGTTTCAAGTCAATCCGACCCAATATGACGTCATACGGGCCCGTCAAAGTTGAAATTCCGCGCGCGCGTCAATGGCGCTATACAGTGCAACTATGCCAAAAAATCGCCAATTTTAAATCCGACTTTACTCGTCAGGATGAACGGTGACCCCCCATTTTCTTTACATATTCTGAAAACTGATGAGTTGTACATGTCATTTCATGGGGTGGCAATGCTGACAAAATGATTAAAAGATATCAAATTTCTTAATAAAGTAAAAAAAGTAAATTTTCAAAATGACGTCATCAAATTTCAAGTTTACTCGAGCGTATCTCACTTATCCTTTGCCAATTTTCACCCAGATTTCAGTATGTTGTAGCTTATTAAATGTTCTTTCATTATTATAATAACAATATTCTGATTGGATGACGGCATCACCTCGTAAAAATGGATTGAATGTAATCTTGTCAAATTTGACCAGTTTACGTGTAATCTCTATGGGAGTGTAGTTTTTCTGGAAATGAAAATTGACATGACTCCCTTTTTCGAGCACTAGCTCACATATGCTTCGGTGAATTTCTCCCAGATTTTAATATGTTGTAGCTGAGACTTTGGGCTATCGCGAGTGTGCTCTCTGTTTTCTCATACGACGTCGGCATCACGTCGAAAAACTTGGTTGAAATTTAAGCTTATCTTCGATGTATTGAGATATTCTTTTCTTTCTGCAACTTTCTTTGCAATAACTCAAAAAAAAAAACCTTATCAACACCATATTTTGCACATGCTTAGTTCATGTCACGTAAATTATTTCATAAAATAACAACTACTTGATCGGACATCATCTTGGGTATGTAAATTAGGGTCAAAGGTCATAAATGTTTCATCTTGTATCTTAGTGAATACATGTCCTATCTTTCCCATATTTTGCACACGTAAAGACCATGTTACAACCATCATTTCACAAAATAATCACATTTTGCTCCGATGCCATCTTCTCTGAGCAAAGTGGGGTCAAAGGTCATATGCACATCTTTCTGTATCTTCGTTATGACGTGTTATCTCTACGGGAGGGAATTTTTCTAGATGTGAAAATTGACATGATTGTCTTTATCGAGCACTAGCTCAATTACCCTTCGGTGAATTTCTCCAAGATTTTAATATATTGTAGCTGAGAATTTGGGCTATCGTAAGTGTGTTCTCCGTTTTTTCATACGACGTCGGCATCATGTCGAAAAACCTGGTTGAAATTAAAGCTTATCTTCGATGTATTGAGATATTCTTTTCTTTCTGCAACTTTCTTTACAATAACTCAAGAAAAACAGCCTTTATCACCCTCATATTTTGCACATGTCTAGTTCATGTCACGTACATTATTTCATAAAATAATAACTACTTGATCGGACATCATCTTGGGTATGTAAATTAGGGTCAAAGGTCATAAATGTTTCATCCTGTATCTTGGTGAATGCATGTCCTATCTTTCCCATATTTTGCACACGTAAAGACCATGTTACAGGGATCATTTCATAAAATAATCACTTTTTGCTCAGATGCCATCTTGTCTGTGCAAAGTGGGGTCAAAGGTCATATGTACTTCTTTTTCTATCTTCGCTATGACGTGTTATCTCTATGGGAGGGAATTTTTTAGATGTGAAAATTGACATGACTCTTTATCGAGCACTATCTTACTTATGCTTCGGTGAATTTCTCTCAGAATTTGATATGTTGTAGCTGAGACTTTGCAGTATCAGGACTCGAATCATTGATTAAAAAAAGTCGGATCACCTTAATTTGTCAGTGATGACAAATTACAATCTCTAGTTGGTTAACTGTATTCCCCAAACATTGCATCAGACTTAATGAAAAATGAACTGGCCCAAATTCTTTAACCAAAGAGGTACTTTGAGAGCAGCTTAGTACCTACAGCTACTATATCAATGCAACTTCGTGGCGGAGGCATAAAAAGATACAACGCGAAAAAGAATTATAACAAATCTGTTACTACGTACCTTTAGGACAAATGATAGATGGAAGATATTTTCGACCGTGTGGCTGAAGGAATGGGGATCAATGACAAACTCAAAGTAAGAGATGGGAACATAGTCGTCGGGATCTGCGTCCCCTTGTGTGACCTGACGCAGAATACCGACCATCCTCTCCACTTTGTTGGTCACCTCTTCCTGCCTCTTCCCCGTCGACTTCACCTGCTCCGCAGGAAGGGGGGGGGGGGGGAGGGAGAGAAAGAGGGCAGAGTCAATCAGGTTTCCCGTTACAACCTCAGCCCACTCACACGTACTACCCCAAACAGTCTACACTCACGTCCGCATATGCACCACGACTGCCACCCCGGCTACACCCAAGTCCGCATACGCACTACGACTGCCACCCCGGCTACACCCACGTCCGCATACGCACCGCGACTGCCACCCCAGCTACACCCACGTCCACATCATGCCTACTTAATCTCCTGCATCTCCAGCCTTTACTCACTCCTGAGGACGGACAGTCAACTGTCCGAAACATCGAGTCCTTTCTCCTTGCTCCATACTCTTCTCTGGTTCACAGTCCTTTTCAGGACTATCACACTCTCTAGACAGAATACTCTTGCTCGCTCTCCTTTCTCGCTTCTTCTTCCTCCCCTATCATCTCATATCTCCTTTCATTCCAACAGTCCTTTTCAGGACTCACACATGGTGAACCGCAAACCAAGCATATGTTATGTACACCAACATGCAAACTTCTTCCTTCCAAGATCCCTAGATAGATAGGTTGAGTGATAGACAAAACTAGAGAAGCACTCTGAGAGTGCAGACCTCTGCCAAGCAGCTCATTTCCACCATTGATCTTGTTCTTCTATAGAGATCAGTGATTTCCACCCATAAATGCATGCATGCTGAAAGTTGCCCAATTTCCCAATATAGAAGCCTTTTGTTACGTCATCAACTTCCAGCTGCACGGCGCACCTCGCCTTAGCAGAAATTAGAGCACACACTTTACTTTGCGTATGAAAACCTAGAAAATGTGCAGCTGTAACTCCCAAGGGCACTGACCCTACCTACCAAAATATTGAAAAGCCTTTATAAAATCCACAAGAATTCTCGGATCACTACCAAAATTTAATCATCTGTTACTTTGTCATTTTCAACCTTTCCTGTAGGTTTTATCCAAATTGGTGCACACCTTTTTCAGTTATTTTGCACACAGACAAACCAATAAACAAACAAACTATCGCCGATGAAAACATAACCTCCTCCCTTGGCGGAGGTAATAAAAGAGAAATATACAGATAAACATAGAGAAAGGAAGAGAAAAACATCTAGTTATTCATGTGTGCCAAGTTTCTTGCCAATTGCTGAAAAACTTAAGTAGCTCAATCTACAAGAATTTTTACCTCATTTTGGTGAAATGTGTTGTTACCATGGCAATGCACTTTCCACTACTACTGGAAAGCTTGTCTTGCACAACTTAAAGGACAAGTTCACCTTCATAAACATAAGGATTGAGAAAATGCAACAATATTAGTAGAACACATCAGTGAAAGTTTGAGGAAAATTGGACAATCGATGCAAAAGTTATGAATTTTTTAAATTTTTGTGTTGGAACCGCTGGATGAGGAGACTACTACAGCTTGTGAGTCATATGCGTACAACAGTATAAAGAAAATATAAAAGAAAATTCAACATATTTTCACTTTTTTCGCATAATAAAAGAGCAATTGACTTGCCTCTTTCTAAGGGCAGGGGGAATAATATTACCCATAACATGTATCGGTAACGAGTCAGGGGAATGTGTACTTTTTTCAAAAGATCGAATTTTGTGAAATTCTCTTTATATTTTCCTTATATTGTTGTACGCATGTGACATCTAAGTTATTCATACACTGCAGTAGTCTTCTCATCCAGCGGGTACCGCACAAAAACTTCAAAAAATCATAACTTTTGAACGGATTGTCTGATTTTCCTCAAACTTTCAATGATGTGTTCTACTAATATTGCTACATTCTCTCAATCCTTATGTTTATGAAGGTGAACTTGTCCTTTAATACTAAGCTCAGCATGCGTGACAAATTTCTTTTGAATCCTTTGAAAAATAGGAAAAGTAGGGGGAGGGTTGTCATCTTAGCAGTAGTAAAAATACAATGTAACAGCAGTAGCAGTGGTACTACTGTAGTAGAAGTGGTGGTAAAAGCTTAAATTGTAGAAACTGTAGTGACAGTATAATCATTACTTCAAGTAGCTGTAGAAGTTGTAGAAAAATGCAGTAAAATTAGTAGTTAAAGACTAAAGTAGCCACTGGAAAAGTACTGTAAAAGCTGTTATATTCTTTGAGGGTTATTTTCACGGATTGGGTTGTGAATTTAACAACATGCAAAAATATTGCCACCTGGTCTTAATCACATCAAATTTGGATACTAGTAGTAGGCCCTAATTAGTGCACTTACAATAGTCTTGGTGTCAAATCACAAAAGCATCTCACGCAAAATATTATTGACTTCCTCATTCGCGATAATATCTCTATGCAAAAATAACAGCTTTTAAACAAGAGACCTGGGGATCTCGTGCTCACCTGAGTATCGTACGTTCACCTTCCATGCATTCTTGCAGACTCTTACCTGAGAACATCGGAAACTTGGGGCGGGAGCAGCTTTGAGAGCTGGGGGCATGGTGTCCATTTGCATATTCCATCACACTGGTAAAAATACCTGCCAAGTACATTGTACTTTATAGAATGTTGGACTTTGCAGTTTGGAAAAAAAAAGACTTAAAGCTCTATCACTTCTGATTCTAGAGAATAATATTATTGAACATTCCTAAATTTAGGAGGTTTGGGCCCCCAGGGGCCCCCAAGTAAAGCATGGTGCCCATTCACACACTTTGAGATCCTATCCCCCTTGGAAAGTTACTTGCCAAGTTTGGTGAAAATCCATTATGTTGTTTTCAGCAAGAAGATGAAAATGTGCAATTTAGGTCCACATTTTGGATCCCTCACACCGCGCACAATGCACGACGGACGACAGACGACGCACAACGCATGCCGGACGCTGGATGAAGAGCGATCGCAATAGCTCACTTGAGCCTTTGGCTCTGGTGAGCTAAAAAGTACCAATAACAGGTGAATTTTACCTGTACTGGCACGACAGCGGGACCTGTTGGTTCTTCTGCTTTCTTGTTTCTGTTGACCACACGTTTTTTGGGAGCCTCTATTTCGTATGTACCCCTGATAGATAGAAGGACAGATAAGAAAAATAGAGAGGGAGGGCGGAAAAGAGAGTAGGATGGAGATAGTGGTTGTGAAATGAGAGAAATATATCAATTTAACAAAATACTTTCATGGAGCACTTTTTATGCCTCCGCCAACGAAGTGGCCAGAGGCATTATGCTTTCGGGTCGTCCGTTCGTACGTCCGTCCCGTTCTGTTTTTGTCGATATCTCAAGAACCGTGAGGTGGTTTTGCATCAAACTTGGTATGAGGGTATATCCTGGGGGGATAATACTTTCTTGGATTTTAGGGTCACGGGGTCAAAGGTCAAAGGTCACAGGTTATTTTGTGAAAAAAAGGTTGAAATTTCATGTTTTTCTCCATATCTCGCAAATGGTTCAAGGTATCTTCATGGAACTTAGTATATATGCATGTACCGATGGGCAGTGATTATCTACAGGGAAGTTGGGGGTCATGGGTCAAAGGTCAGGGGGTCAAAGGTCAAGGTCAACTCCTCAAAATATCACTACTTTCCTTATATTTATGCAATGCCTGAAGGATTTTTTTAAAGGGAAGATAAACCCCAAGAGCAATGTGGATTGAGTGAAAGCAGCAACATTGGTAGAACACATCAGTGAAAGTTTGAAGAAAATCGGACAATCGATGCAAAAGTTATGAATTGTTAAAGTTTTGGTGTTGGAACTGCTGGATGAGGAGACTACTAGAGGTTATGACGTATGAGTGGACAACAATACCAAGAAAATATAAAGAAAATTCTACAAAAATCCATTTTCCATGAAAATTACATATTCCATCAACTTGATATTGACATTATTCCCCCTGCTTTCTGAAAGCGGTTGGTCCATTGCTCTTTCATAATTCTAGAAAAGTGAATTTTTGTTGAATTTCCTTTATATTTTCTTTGTATTGTTGTCCACTCATACGTCATATCCTCTAGTAGTCTCCTCATCCAGCGGTTCCAACATCAAAACTTTAAAAATTCATAACTTTTGCATCGATTGTCCGATTTTCCTCAAACTTTCACTGATGTGTTCTACTAATGTTGCTGCTTTTACTCAATCCACATTGCTCTTTGGGTTTACCTTCCCTTTAAAACTTGATGTATGCATGTATAACCCAATATATATTCTGTGGGAAGTTTCTTGCCAAAAGGTCAAAAGTTAAACGGTCAAAGGTCAAGTGAAAGTGCTAAATTGCACTTCTTCCTCCATATCTCAAAAGTAACTCAAGGTATTATCATGAAACTTACATATTCATGCATGTTCTACCTAACAGTGATTCTCTTTGGAACTGTGGGGTCAAAGGTCAAAGGCCAGGTTTAGATAATACTATTTTACCATTTGATACTGAAATTATACTTTTTCTCAATACCTTGAAAATTACTCAATGCATAAACTTATAAAAGGGTCAAAAGTCAAGTAAAAATCATCAGTTCCCCCAAATACCTGCACTCTGACGTTTTAATCATTCATCCAATTGAATCTAGTTCTAGGAAAGTGAACAGTCAGCACATTTGTGGCAAACCCGTCATTTTAATATTTTGCCAATTGTGTGAAACTGTCATCACACATTGTCAAGACATTGTACTATAGACCTATTAGGAGAACCATGCATAATGGCAGAGGCATACACCAGTCGCCATAGCGACATTTCTAGTTTGTTATGCTATGCCATCAAAAATATGCTGTTCAGCTGAACGTCTCTTGACTGGATCAGACTAGAATAATTATTAGCTAACTGATGCATAATGACATATGACTGTGCATCACAAAACCAACAAAAAGCTACACAAGTGGATTTCTATCAGGCCTGCGAACATGTCTTAGGGGTCAACTTTGGATTTAGAATTTTTTAGATTCGGAGTCTGATATTTTTTGTGAGAGCCAGGTATGAGTCACATGTTACTTACATGAAGTGTAAGGCGGAGGCTCTCTTGAAACACGTGGACACCTGGTTACCTAGTCTTGACCAACCAGCCTCCTCGATGTCCATGGGACGAGCGTTATCCATTCTCCTTCCTCCCATGAAGGTTCTCTGCAATAGATCACACGCCCAAAAATTTTTGAGGACAATGTCAAAACCCTGGATCACATCAACGGCATTTAACATCTTGGCCCCGTTTCATAAAAGATGTTAGGATGGCAACTCTTGCTGGAATGGTGACTTCCCATGGCAACAGCCAATCAGAAAGTTGGATTCTTGTCATTACCATGACAACTGTCATTCCAGCAAAATTTGCTATCATATCATTTTTTTATAAAATGGGGCCCTGGAAAGCCCCCTGCCCAAATCTATACTTCAAATCACACATTGCCAAATTGGGCTCCATCAAGCATAAACATAAAAGTTTTGGGAGACTTGGATGATCTGTGCAAAAGTGATGAAGTTTTAAAGTTTAAGTTAAAACTATATGCCGTTATCACTGGATAAGACTACAATTCATGATGTCACAATAGGGACACAACCACTTCTCGTTATCGCTGAATAAGACTACAACAATTTGTGATGTCCAAGTAGAGAAACAATAATCCTGTAATGAAAATATATAGAGAATTCATCATATTTTCATGTTACTAGCATAATGAAAGAGCCCTTGACTTACCTCTTTCAGAAGGTGAGGGTACCAATATTACCCTCGACATATGTCAATTAAAAAGTTGAAGGAATGTGTGCCTTTTATAAAAAAATCAAGATCTTGTGAAATTTTCTATGTACTCTCTTTATATCATTGCCCTTAAAAATAAATGCTGCCTAAACAGTCTCGTGGTTTTTAGCTGAACTGACTGACCACATAGGAAACAGATCCACAGTACCATTAGGTGACAGTTCAGAGATAACATGGAAACTCTAAAGCTACTGTACAGTACTTCTGTCACAATTGGAGACAACTTCAAACTTCTACACCTTGTAATAACATTCAAGACAACACAACACTAGGAGCGACACAATCTTTCATTGTGAAGGCTCGGCGCTCATTCGCTACATGAGTAGTGATACAGGGTATGGTCTCAGTCATGGAAATCAATAGCATTTTATGCTGACTATATACTCACCAATTTTTCCATGAAAACATTGGGATCAAATTTGTCATCCACGTGGACTTTCTTGGCTCTCTGTACGGCCAGGCTGGAGACTGTACTGAGAATCTGTGCATCCAGGACCGTCTCTGACGTTGCCGCGACATTTTCTAGCTGGGTTACTGTAGAAACGGAGTGTAGTAAGTTTGGGTAGACATCTCATTAGTGTTGTTGTTGTTTTGGGTTTTTTTTTTGGGGGGGGGCGGGGCAATTCAATGTTGTTGTTTTTTTCATTATTATTATGTTACTAAACAATGTAAAATGCAAAGCCTATGTTGTTACCTGGAATAAGCAGAAGACACAAGGCACAAAAAAGAAAAAAAAAAAGAAAAAATGCATACAAGACTCATGTCACATTATCAAAAGAAATGAACTACAGAATGATATACGTTTTAACTGTCAGATTCAAATAATACTGTGCTCAATTAGTTTGTTCAATTGACTTTGTATTTCATTTATGTATGAAAAGGAAATTCAGAAATAAATTGAGAATCAGAATATACCTTTTTAATACATAATACAAGAATATAATCAACCATTACAGATGCTTAATCACAAAAAAATAAGTAAATAGCATTCATAAACAAATTGAAATCTGAATATATCTTAATTCTAAAACATATATTTCTATCGTAGTTACAAAATGTTCTCTCATTCTTTAGAACTATCAAATATGATTTATGAGTGCTATATATGTACACACACAAACACAATACATTTTCTCTTTTTTTTTTCTCTCTCTCTCTGGTGTACCTTAGGAAAATTGATCTGTTTGAAACTTGTGAAATTCTACCCCATACTCTGCTGTACATTTTGTGAAGTTAAGTTTGTTGGGAAGGGGGGGGGGGGGGTTAGCAGAGACCAATTTATTGTGGACATGGAATGGGATGGCTAACATGAAAAAGTCACTTGAAAGACTGCTTTAATGGTCTTCACTACATGGTACATGGGATTAAAGACTCATATTGACTGATATTTACATAACATCTATACACTAGATAATGAGTGCTTTGAGATAGAGGTCATGCCTGGGTTAGCAATGGAACCAAAATAAAAGTACAAATTATAAACTACAGGCAGATACAGTGGAAGTTCAATACGTACATGGGGCTTCAGATGTCTTCAAAACTGTGTTCAAATTGTCATAGTAAATTAACGCTGAATGCGATCAATGCACTTAACCGAAGACACATTCCAGTGGCTTGCACACGATTGAACTCGCAATGAAATACGGGAGATGATCACAAAACGACAGGATGAAACCATGAAATCTGCACACTGACCTGCATCAAACAATCTCTGGCCGTCTCTCATGACTTCATTCAAACGGTCTGAATTAGGATTGGTCAAATCCGAACCAGTTCCTGTTCAAAACATTTAGAGAAACAAACAAAAACAGGAAACAATAAATGGGCACGAACAGTAAGAAGAACTTCTGAATGAAATTTGTCTGAGGTTTGACCACTGCCATAAATGAGATTTCATATAAATTTTAAATGCCTTTGAAATATTGCATGCAAAGCCAAGTGAAAATTCATTAGGGTAAAAAAAATATCTTTTTACATGCAAATGGTCAATGACAAAGGAACACAAAAGCTGAATACTACACTCATAATAAACATCTGACTGACACTTTCAACTGTGCATGAATCTGCATAAGACAGAGGATATAAACTGACTTCACATGATAATAATGAAGGTTTGAATCTGTTTTGTCTACTTTGTATTTAGCTCTTGAACAGGTGACTTTTGTGTATCTACTTTTGACTTTATTTGTATCATCAAGTTCAATGGGTAATGAAAAAGAAAAAAAAAAATCCTTTGATTGTAAGCATTTGTCATGTCAGTTATATCTATCACAGGTTTATCTACCATCTAATACCAAATCCTATCTGCATGGTCTTACTGATAATCCGTTCCAGCAGGTCTCGCTGGTTTCGCCGGATGGCTCTCCTTTCTTCCTCCACATTCCTGTCTCTCTCCGTCATGTTGCCACGCAATACTTTCGTTTTGTGTCAGTGTCCACTCAAAGCAAATCAGCTGCTGTCAAAGACAGTGAAAATATCATGGAAAAAAAGATTTATGCAGAATTTTGCTGACTAAATCTGAAAAGTTACATCTGCAAATGCCAACTGGCATTTGAATAACTGTTTACATGCATACACACACACACACACACACACACACACACACACACATGCACACATTATAAATACATGTTCAGTTCAGTTCAGTTCAGTTCAGTTTTTATTTCTGCATTTCAAAATCAATACAAATCAACAAATCAACAAAATACTTACATAGTCATTTACACAGCTAATATTCGTAACGTTTGGATCTTACATACATTTTCTTTTTTTTTCAAGAACGAATATCATATATGAAAGGAAGCAATAGGAAATGATAAAAATGAAATGCAGGGGACCATCATCATAAGCTAAGCTTGACGAGGAAGATGGCCCCAGGTAAAGAGATACATAAAGAAAATCTTGCCACTCACTGAGTGGGGGGTAATTGTGCAAAGGGCACAACGAAGAGATACATAAAGAAAATCTTGCCACTCACTGAGTGGGAAGTAATTGTGCGAAGGAAGTGCGGTGCAGTGCGGTGTGCATTGTGTTGGGATGAATCTTGGTTTGTACGTTGAGTGTTATTTTGTGTATCAGTGTGATGAGGTGAATGTTACTTCAGTTATGGCCGTGAACTCATTGTTTAGGGTGTTTGTTGACCAGGTGGTATGAATATTTATGTGTCAGAAGTATACTGGATTATGAGGGTGTTTTTTAGTTCTCGTTTGAAAATGTTCAACGACGTACATTGATTTAAATTAGGGGGTAAAGAATTCCAAATATCTCGTCCATTGTGTTTTAATGATTTTTGAGCTAAAATGATTCTGGGGTTTTCGAGATGGTAATCGGACGACTGACGTGTTGGATATGAATGAACGGTGGAATTTGGAGTGAAGAAGCCATCAAAAATTTTTGGAAGACAATTAAATGTATATTTATACATAAAAACAGCAGTTTGAAAGGTGTGAAGATCCTCAATTTTCAATGTTTTTAGTTGACGAAATAGGGGATTGGATGGGGATAAGTAACGGGAATTGGTAATCAAACGTACAGCACGTTTTTGGAGAGTAAAAATTGGATTAATTTTAGTTGAGCCACAGTTTCCCCAAACGATATTGCAGTATGTGATATGTGGTAAGATCAATGCATTGTATAGAATAGTCAGGGAATTTTGAGAAATGAAGTTTTTCAGTCGATATAAAATTCCTACAGTTCTTGAGACAGACGTGTGGATATTATGAATGTGATCGTTCCAAGTTAAACTTGAGTCAATTGTGATTCCTAAAAATTTAGTAAATCTTACTTCAGTTAAGGATAATCCATCAATATCAATATTATAACTGCTGTTAATGTTCTGTGAAGCAGTAGGTTTAAAACGTATAAAATTTGTTTTAGAGACATTAAGGGATAATTTATTACATATAAACCATTGGGAGACTTTGTCTATTTCCGTGTTCAGAGTATTAAATAGTGTTTCGAGGTTCTCATGGGAGTAAAAAATATTAGTATCATCCGCAAAAAGTATAAATTTAAGAATTTTTGATGTATTTATTATATCATTAATATATACAAGGAACAGTAGGGGGCCAAGAATTGATCCCTGGGGAACACCACATACAATATTAGAATTCGGAGATTTAGATGACTTAAATAGTACATATTGCTTTCTGTTGGATAAATAATCAATAATCCAAGAAAGTGCTAAACCACGAATACCATATCTTTTTAATTTGTAAATTAATATATCATGATCTATGGTATCAAAAGCCTTTGATAAATCCATGAAAATTCCTATAAAATGTTTTTTATTTGCAAAAGATTCAGTAATCTTATCTAACAATTGAATTATAGCTAAATCGGTGGAATGGCCCTTTCTAAATCCAAACTGATTAGGTATAAGTAGGTCATTTACATGAAGAAAAATGTACAGGCGTTTATGAATAATTTTTTCCAGAATCTTAGAAATACTAGGTAATAAAGATATTGGTCTATAATTTGTTAAAAGAGAAGGGTCGTCTTTTCTTTTGAAAATTGGAACTACTTTCGCAATTTTTAATGAGTTTGGGCATATTCCAGAAGACAGTGAAAGATTGAAAATATAAGATAAAGGTGTGGTTATTTGTTTGATGATTTTCTTCAGTATATAAACACTTATTTCATCATGGCCACTAGATCTACTTGGCTTTAATCTGTTAACAATCTCCAGTATTTCTTCCTCATCTGTTGGGGTAAAGAAAAGGGATTTGTCGCAGTTTGGTGGAAGAAATTCAGTAAAGTTTGAATGAACATGTTTGTTTTTTATTTTTGAAGCTAATTGGGGGCCAATATTTACGAAGTATGAGTTAAAAGCATCAGATATTTCATCAGGGTTTGTGAGTTCTTTGTTGTCATTATAAAAAAAGGACGATGTTTCCTTATTATTTTTACCTGTTATTTCATATATAGTTTCCCATAAGCCATTTACGTTATCCTTTTGATTATCAAACTTATCGGAATAATACATTTTACGAGAAATACGAATCAAATTACTGAGTATATTTCTATACTTTTTGTAATCTGTAAAATGTTTTATATTGTGGGTAGTAATCGCCAGTTTATACAATTTATTACGGGTTTTTATTGAATTGATGATTCCTTTTGTAATCCAGGGATGTTTGTTCTTTCTACGTGTTTTTTTCTTAACTAAAGGAATGTTTTTTCAATAATAATATAAAAGTTTATCTAGGAAAATATCATAAGCTTTATCGGCGTTATTTTGAAGATACACTTCTTGCCATTCTTCCTTCACTAAATCAAGATTAAGTAATTCAATATTCTCGTCTGATTCTTTTCTGTACATTACTGGCCTGGGTTTTGAAATACTTTTTTATGTATACAAGACTACAAGACTATGTATACAAGACTCGACTATGTATACAAGACTCGACATTAACGGTGGTCCAGGACCACCAGAAACAGACTTTGGGCCACCACTTTTTATTAAAGAAAAGGTGTGTTTTGATGGCCTGGTGGGGCCATCAAGAATTCACGAGTGTGCACATTGTTCTTTGTGCGTTTTTCCATAAAAAAAGGGAGAATAACTGGTGACTCAATGCTTCATATCTGCATGCAAAGCAGCTTTAGCTGCCATGACCAGGGTTGCAAGATAAGTTTTCACAGCCAAACTCAGGCTATTTTACAGCCTACTTTGGCCGAATTAGTTTCTCTCTCTTTCACTGGAATTTCAATCCAATAAAAAAGTAGATATAAGATCTAATCCAACACATTGTATGTATTCATTTCAATGTTTCACTGAATTATTTCATCTCCTAAAGTTTTACTTTCTGATTTCTTACGAATCTTAGTCACAGGAAGTGCCATTTGACACACTCTGTCATACCTGCCAATTTTCAGATAATTGTCATGGTTTATTGTATCATTTTAATGTTTCATCAAATGATTTAACTTCATATGTTATTCTTTATGGGGGGGGGGGCTACCATTACGAATCTTAGTCACAGGAAGTGCGATTTGACACACTCTGTCATACCTGTTAATTTTCAGATAATTGTCATGGTTTATTGTATCATTTTAATGTTTCATCAAATGATTTAACTTCATATGTTATTCTTTATTTGGGGGGGGGGGGGGGGGGGCTACCAAATTTCACTGTTGGTTCACCGAAAAATGCAATTTGATGATTTTGGTGCCCCTCCCCCCATGTAGCTACAAGATCTAGATCTTGGAAATAATGAATATGGGATGGGTAGCCTGAACTGAGTAAGGTAATTTTTTTTTTTTTTTAATAAATTGGCTTACAGCCAGGATACTGTTCTACATGGCCATACTGTATCTTAGTTCTTACAAATAATCAAAAGCTATATGAGTATGAACTGCGACCAGCTCATATTCAAAATGTGTTCAGGCTTCGAATGTAAAGGATTTGGTGTCTCAGATGTGGTGGTATTGGACATGACATTCAACTTTAAAATTTGATTTATTTTCAATTTGAATATAATGCATCTAGATGTAACAGTAACGCAAGCTGCCCATAGCTCGACCATACCGCCAGCCAAAGTTTGGCTGCCAGCTACATGTGAAACCTTAACCCTGGGGCACTACGTTCTACACAGTTATGAGCCTTTGCGTTAGGGCTGGTCGCGCAGTTCATGATTAGACATGAAACCTACATACTGATGTACATATGTATGCTTTTGCGCGCAGTCAAATTTTGGCACGGGACGTCCAACCTTGGTGCTGTTTTTTAGTTCAATTGTTTACAACTCATGTCATAACCATGTAAGGCCAAGTAAAAAAAGATAGTAGTTTCTCGTCCGGGTTTTTTGAGCAAGGCGATGAGGGAGGTCCTTACTATTTGATATCTTACTATTTTTTCGAGGATTGTCAAAATGAAAGTAATATGTGTTTTCGTCCGGTAATTCTGAGAAAGGTAACGAGAGAGGGCTTTACTATTTTCTATATCCAATTTATGAAATGAATATCACTCTGGTAGCTGTGTTATGAGAGACCAGGTCCCAAGTGTACGTCTTGCCTGCACTCTGCTTTTTCAAACAAATAGATTATGTACTATACTTGAAATGAAACTTCATGCATGCAGAAATACATTTACTTTTTCTTTCCACTACAGAATGTCCAGGGAAAATGGCCATTTTAATACTGGTATTTAGTGTTGTAATGGCATTTCTGATACCAGTGTACTTGCAATTCTGATGTATTGTGCTATTAAATGAAACACTGTATAAAACATGTCTTTTAACAAAGAATGTACGACTGAAATAAATTCCATGATATTCAAAACTCTGCTTTATTCATCATTGGTGTTTGTGACTTTTTGTGTCCACACAGCTGGTATGGTCTGCATTTCTTCACAGTACAATTGTAGCACATTCAACTGGAAACTGGCTTGTACAATTGCAGATGGATGTCAAAATAATACTGATATGGCATTATAGCATTAAACATTTAAAGATGTTTCTTCATGTTATAAAAAGACATTTGATAATCACTCATCATTTGGATGATAAATGCTTGTATACCACACTACAGATGATACGACTCACGGCCGTGTCCGTTAATTTACATCGTAAAGAAAAGTATCCCGCAGAAATACGAGACAAACCAGAATCTGTGGAAAAGTTATTTATTTTGTAGATACACCCATTTGATAATTATACATTTGCTGGAAAAGCGCATTCATTTTCTCTTCAAAATAGAACAATACATCGCCGTCAGATGCAACGTTACGGAGCAGAGTGTACGGGCTTCTACACATTCGAATGTGTTCATGCCTGCGTGCAGACAGCCAACAGGCGTAGACCAGGGCCCTGTTGCATAAAACCCTTACCGCTGGACTTACCGCTCCTTTCTAGCGGTAAGTTTTCAAATCAGCGGTAAATTTTATAATCCTTGATGCTGATTGGCTGTGACGCCTAATTTTGATGGTATAGTTGGACCATTGAAATTCAATGGTAAGTTTTATGCAACGGGCCCCAGGGGATGGTACCGGTGACCGACCCTGGACAGCTACAAAAGACACGCACTGCACACTTTGCGAATTGCCAATACGGTGCGGCACGGCCACTGCACCGGCACCGTACCTTCCGACACTGCACACACATGCACATAGTCACAATGACATGAAAAGGTATACAAACTCGATACAATCCTCACAAGCATTTGTACAGTACAATTCATCCGCTTGAAATATGAGAAACGGGGAAAAATATGAACAATGCGCGAAATATGCATGGAATATCAGCGATTGATCGCAAAAATGTTGCCGCTATCGCGTTCACGACGTACCGAGTGCGCTGTACATCACAGCTAGCCCAGGCCCGCCAGCGACGCGCCGGCCGGGCGCCCATCCAACTACAGTTAGTTCGACGCTGCTTTGTGGGTCATTCCTTCTTGCCGAGCTCGCATAACGCAGTGTGAAATGCATGCGTTATACGCACTACCGAAGCTATCCCAGCTGTGTCACTACAGCGAAGTAGAGGACGCAAGGCGTAATTAGAAATGAGACATCACGATTGGTAGGTGAATTGCCGATTTTTTTTTCGGCGGCCGAAAAAATAGTGAATATAAAAAAAGTCAATGCGGGAACTGAAAATCGATGCGGGCGGGGAGCGGGCTGGGACGAGAATTATGAATTTCTTGGTATTTTCAGCGCCATTTTGAAAATAGTAAATAGTAAAAAAATCGATGCGGCGGCCAAAATCGATGCGCGCGAGGATGAGAAACTGGTTTCTTTTTTTACTTAGCCTAAAATTTGGTTCCTCCATTACGCAATATAATAGTCCCCTTCTGTCAAAAGTGATGATTTTTCTACTTACCGGTAACTTTGGTCAAGCATATTATCAAACCTGTCTGTAGGATGACAACTGATCCACTTGAACCTGTGACTGTGTGGCTGTGTGCATTATACAGGGCCTAACTGTTAGGTCCTGCATCTGTCCCTGTGCATATAAGGTTCCGAATCCTTCAAGTTCAAGTGGATCCGTTGTCATACTAACCCCCCCCCCCCCCCTCGTGGCCTCGGGGCTTCCCTCCCACTTTACCTCGCACTAGATTCCTACTTTACACTTCACACTGTTACAGTTAGAAACTTAGTACTTAAGCATCTCTGGCTCATCTGCCAGACTCTGGATCTGTATCTGGCAATTTGCAATGAATGAAGTCCCATTGGCTAAACGTACTAACGTTAGTACCTGGTAATTTTACTACTAAGTGTACTACCGCTGTACTACTACGACTAGATTCTAACGTCAGGTACTACAACTAGTCTAGCTACTAGAATTCTACATGTACTGTCAGTGTCAGTAGATCTAGCAGTGAGTTAGAAGTCTAGATCTAGATCTATATTCTTGACCTATAAATTTACTATAGATCTACCTACTAGTAGACATCTAGATTCCATTTCAGCTGACATGTGGTAGATCATACGGGGTAGCATATTCGTTAGAATTAGATCATAACTCAGTAGAATTTCTAACTGGTTAGACGAGATAGGACCTACATTACAATTTTACTGCCTGCACTCGATTTGCATGCTGCAGCCTGCAGCCTGCATTGCAGGTGACAAAAATCAAAACATCCACAGCGACACACATGCGCATCGATCTTCACAATAAATCCCTATAACTTTTTACTATAATCAAACCTTACCAGGGTTTCCTTTGTCGAACTACTTCTGCCCTCTAGAGTGTCTACTCGTACTCGCTGTACGTTGATCAAGACTCGAGCTGTAAAACTAGGAATTGGAATTTAAAAGCCTTTTTAGTTTCGTCCTCCTGCTCCTTGTTGGTTTCATTTCCAGGAATGATGCAGAAACAACCAAAGATCGAACGTACAGACACGAGTACGTACACACGATCTACTTACAATTCGCGGGTACACAAATTGCAGCGCACACGTGTACGTACGTACGCGCTGCATGCCGGCCTATCGCTATCCAGGGAAGAACGACTGTGGTAGCGCGGGAACTTGTGTAGCAGTGTGCCAGTGGGGAAGAGAACAACAACAACAACAATGGTCTGCGGGAATTCCCCACGAAGGACAAAAGATCACGGAGTGGATTGTGGACGCGCGCCGACTGTTTGTTTTTTTTTCCTCCAAATTTTTGTTTTATTTCGATGTCAATCGCTGTGGTACATTCCGCTTGAATGTGTGCATAAACAAAATGAATACTACCTACGAAACAGAATATCTCCTGTCAAGGAATGCACATAATCATTCTACTTGAATGCTCAAACAGGCACATAATGTACAAAATATAATCACATAAAATATACCCCATTATGTATCTATAAAACTCACAACATAATACCTCCTGTCAAGGAACACATTCAAATCATTCTACTTGAATATTCTTGTAAACAAATGTACCGATTTTCAAATATACAGAACACACTATCTCCACTCAAAAAGAGCACCAAAAAAAAAATATATATATGAATGAAAAAAGTGAAGAAAAAAATCCCGAACTTCCCGTCCCCGATAACACATACATAAATTATCTTTCTTTAAACCGACTGGTGCTTGCAAGAGAGTTGTTTTGTTTTTGTTCTTGTTTACAGACCAGGGTGTATACCGAAAGAGTCACAAAATCAAAAAGACCAAATTGTTGGCATCTACACTAAAGAAATGAGATAAAGAAATGAGATATTTTTATGATCTTTTGTTCAAGACTAGCCGCGACTTCTGTACTTAATCAAAGACATGATCGGACAAAAAGCAAGGGTTCAATTCATCCTTAGGCTTCTTCTAGTATCTTGTCGGTACGTTGTATTTCAGGTTCTCCTCATCTAACAAAATAATTGCATATATTATAATAATATAAATGTCAATGCACGCAAATGGCATTTTTTTGCAGTGAATGCCACTACGGATATACATAGATAGAAAGTGTAAATAGAGGACGCTGCTCAGTAGCGACCACCAGTGGCACTTTCTCCGTCCGCGTTTGACGTTTATTTTTTATCTTTTTACCATAATTTCCTGTGTGTCAATGTTTGTAAGTCTGTCATCATGTCTGGTAAAACATGTGTATTCCGTGTCTTCTCGGTCATATTCGTTTTGTGTTGCCATGACAGCCGTAAAATATCAGTCAGTTTTTGTGGTTTTTTGTTCCAGTTTCGTTGACAAAAAGAATAAAAGATGATTTTTTTTTTGCTGTAATTTGCTGAATAAGAAATTATGAAGAAATTATGGTTGTGAATGACCCTGAAACGTTTTCTTTTATTCTTATTATTGTTTCTTTTATCTTTTATTTTTCATGTGACATATAGGCATTAAACAATAGATATAATAAAAATTATTGAAAGAACAGTAGTTTTCAAAGATTAACATTTTATTTTGTGTCATTTTGAATTTTTCACACTTGTTTTGCCTGTACAGTACTATCATATTATCATCAATCATTCTGGCGCCTTGGAAGGGCAAAGTAGTTTGGGCTTTATAGGGTTAAAGAAAATGATCTATTGCATGTAATAGGTTTGCAGTCTGCTGTTTGTGTTGATCGTAACTTTCAATGAAATAAGTAATTGTGTCGTGAGATGTGTTTGTATTATCATGTTTATTGTAGTTATGTACAAATGTCAAAAGAAAATTTCTATACATGTCCCATCATAGACCAAAAGATGAATCTGAATCTGTAAGGAAAACCTAATCCTCTCAAAGAATACACGTCATTTTTTTAGTGCTGCGTATTTCGGGGGGGGGGGGGGCAGAGATCAACAAGGTAATCTAGGCCTAAATGACAGCTCCCCCCCCCCCCCCCCGCAACCCCGCATGAACACAAGGATATAAAAACCTTCGGAACTAACATAGGTGTTGTGATTTGTTACCCTATTTTTTCGATTTTTCCTTTTTTTTTTTTTGTCCAGGCCCAAAAACGTTTTTTTTTTTTTTTTTTTTTTTTTTTTTGGAGGGGGGGGGGGGGGGGAGGGTTGCAGCCCCCAAACCCTATGGTGGCTGCGGCTCCAGTGGTTGGACAAGCTTTCTTTTTAGAGACACTATTAGTTCGGCATTATTAGATTCAGAAAATAAGTACAATTTTCAAAGAGATTTTCTCACTTCCCACTCAAGGCGTCCCCTCAAGCAGACTCGTGTCATACTCGAATGTTGAAATGTAAAAGCATTTTCCATTGCTCAGGTGCTGTAAAATTTCCTCCTCTTTCACGAAGTTATTCGACATGATGCTATAAAATAAGCCATTCTGTCCAATATCCAAGTTTATTTGTGTGTATTGTTTGTTTTCTATTTGTGTGTGTTTTCCTCATCCCCCCCCCCCCAAAAAAAAAAACCCAAAACAACTGGTTTGACAAAGTGGAGGCGAGATAGTGGTACATGTGCGTGCGTGATCACAAGAGGGCGATATTCATATGCATGGAAAAGATGGGGTCAGGGATATTCCATTCTTAAGGGCTCACACGGGTAGATATTCCCCCGTGTGTTAACATTCAAAAATTCTGTTTAAATAGCTGGGAGAAATGAAGTTTTTCATCTTCACTAACCTGAAAAAGTGAGATATAGGCCCCCATCCTTTCATTCATCACCAATCAGCTCAAACTCTGTCCAAGGGTTCGCAAAGCCAGATTACGAGTTCTTGTCACTAAAAAAAAAAAAAAACCCACAAAAAACACACATAAATTATTTTTTGTACATGCACCCAATCAAATTAGTCCCGTCAAATTCCATGAGAAAAGCTTTCATCTTCCAACCCAAACGCAGTTTGTGATAGAAAAATTCTCACTCAATGTCTGCAGCTATTCAGTTTGCCAAACTTCATTTCTGATTTTTAATTAATTTTTCTTCATTTATTTTTGTGATGCGGTCAGGGACATTCCGTTATATTTACAGGTGTGAGCCCTATTAACAGGTAAGAGCCCTTTAGAATATAGCTGCTGATTGTGCAATAATAATGTCGGTAGGCCTACTGCCTTGTTATTATCTTGTGCAATGCATTTTTATCTACTTTCAGCCCCCTCCTCCTCCCCCCCCCCCAAAAAAAAAAACGGGGGGGGGGGGCGGTAACGGAAAGTAGTACATAATATTATGTATTTTTATCATTCTTACCTTTGTTATATTCCAAATTTATTGTCATTGTCTTTTTCCTGGTGCGCACTCTCCAGCACTTTGTTGCACCTGTCAAGTATCTGCATGCGTCACAATGCAATTTGAATAAAATCCTTTAAAAATGTTATGTGCTGCTAAAAATCTGAACTTTAGATTATAATATATAGATTATGCTCATTGGAGTCAGATTTTCTGTGTTTGGTATGTGTTTGTGAGTTCTAGATGGTTATAGTAGCATCAAGGGAAGGATTTTCGATAGACCTGGGTTCGGGCAAATCGGTCTTTATTTCTTGTCTTGTTTATTTGTTTGTCTGTTTGTTTATTTATTTGTTTGTTTGTTTAATTCTGTATTTTTTCAACGAGTATACTATAATAGGTGATCTAAAGTGACTTGTGTGAAGAGGGCATTGCTTATTATGATAATATTATTAGGTTTATAACGTATCGAACGGACCAAATATACCACGTTTCACATTGGTATCATCATCATCATCATCATCGTCGTCGTCGCCATCATGATCATGATCATCACCATCATCATCATCATCATCATTGTAAAAACTGAACATCGGCATGCTGATCTAGATTGGTTGTCTGTCTAGCTGTCTCTGTCTCGTCGTCTGTCTGTCTGCAACCTTTTGTGAATACTTTGTGGTAATGCAGTAATGAAGTACAGTCTTACATTATTGCGTATATGCGTGTGTGTTTTGTATGTCGGTATGCGTATTTGTGTGTGTGTGTGTTTTTGCCTATCGGTGTGCGTGTGTGTATGGCAGTGGTATGACATAACGAGAGTGTAACACGAGTGAAAGGCCTTTACGAGTATAGTATAACTTCCTCCACAAAAAAAAAAAAAAAAGATGAAAGAAAATTGACACTCCCACAAGAAATAAAAAATGAACACCGCAGGCACACGGCGCACGCAAACACACCCACAAAATAGTGTCCAATACAAATATAAGGAGTTTAGCATGTGCATTTACACTCAAACACACGTATAAACGTCTTCTTCTCGATTACGACATGCAAACCATAACCAACCGGCAAGAAAAAAAAGAATAACAACAGAATCGACTCAAAAGAACAAGAATTATTATAAAGAGCGCATTTGTATAATATTAGAATCTTTCTTACAAAATAAATCATGTCAAATCGCATTATTAGCTTGCAAGAAGCCTAATCTAAGTTTTGTTAGATAAACTAATCTTTTTATGATACAGTCAAGATTCACCACGAGCTTGCGTGATTATTGTGAACTGGGCCATGGGGCAACTTAAAATGTATGCATCATAAATCCATCGACAGTCATTATTAGCTTGAAATGAATGCCGGCTGAAAACTGACATTAACAAAGAAAGAATTTTGAATTTTTACTACTACAGTTCAAAATGTATTCGAGAAATCGATTTTTCCCTGCTTCCCTGAACATTTTTTTTTTTTTAATTTGGGGGGAAGTTTTCTGCATTCTGCGAAGAAAACAGCTATCCTGTCAATTATGATAAACATTTGATCAATTTTGATCCATTGATCCACTGATTCGCTAGCATAACACAAATTGACCAAGGAAAATGATATTTTATGTGAGTGCTTCATCGTTTCATATTAACATGATGGTTCACTGAAACGTAATAATGGAGGTATAAGGAATTCTGCTGAAGACAAAGTTATAGGTCATTGATTCAAAAAGTCAGAATTTTGACCCAATAAGCATGATTAATCAGGGACGTGTACATCCAGATATCAGTATTTTAAATAGTAAACTATGTTTTGGCGTGTTTTGGGATTTGATTGTTTGGAAGGCAGATATTTTTTCCCCGAAATCCTGGACGGAAATGCATGGGACGAAAATATCCAAGGATATTAGATGTTTTCCCATTTCCTAGGCTTCGTTTGGCACGTAGAGGAGAAGGTTTTCAGAATCCTGCAGCTCGGTGATTTTGTCCCTGCTAGCTGTGTTGAGCAAGATGTCACGCACCTGATCCGGGTTGAGCTGCGGGTTAAGGCCCAGGTGTACGGCAGCAGCTCCTGCAATGTGCGAGAACGGTCTCACGTGCGGTTAAGAAAAAGTCAATTTGTCTAATTCTTTGTTTCACAAAATCAAACGATAAAAGCTTTTTATGACTAAGCTCAGAAGAAGAACTAACAGTTATACCGGACATGCAAATTAACCAATATCATGAATAGCAGTAACCAATGCCATGCTGGTTATCATGCATTTTAAAATGAAATCACAAAGTTGTACTTGAAAAACAACCACGAGTAGTCAATATTCGATCTAAGTCACCATAAAATCATCTGTCGTTGTTGTCGAGATAACTACTTTGCTCATCTCTCAAAAATTAAAGTATCAAAGATTCGACACTAAACTCTGAAGCAAAATGAAAACAACTGAAGATTGAAACCAATATTGTCACTGAACACGGATTGTACTGATTCTGATCGAGTATAGCATTGTGTACCCCCGGCACATTATAACACAATTAAAATACGATATGAAAGAAGACCACGTCAAGCATGCTTACAGAGGAAATCCACCCCCAAAAATGAATATTCTTCAAAAGAAAGAGAAAATTATTCCCTACAGAACGATACAAAAACAACGAAAATAGGATTAGAAATTAGGAATAATATGACATTTTGAAATCTCGCATTTTTTTTCGGAAAACATTTCTTTAGGAATTTATTAATTTTATTTCGGGGTGGATGAGTCAATATTGTTAAGGAGGAACTATACCCGGGTATAGCCCAACCACTTACCGGCGACGTGGGGGCAAGCCATACTGGTCCCGCTCAGGGACCGGTAGCCCGTGTCAGAACGGTAGTCGGCGCTCAGAATACTGCGGCCGGGAGCGAAGATGTCCACGCATCCGCCCCAGTTGGAGAAGTAGACTCGAGCATCGTCTGACTGGATGGCACCGACCGTTATCGCCTTCGGAAGTCAATGATAACGCGATGGAAAGTAATCACCCTGCCAACATCGACCTTAAACAATGACTTACGTTCACCCTACTGTGTTCTATTCTATTTTGTTTCATTCATTCCGATATAGATTATGAATATACACTCATTGAGATTTAGAAAAAAAAATCAATTGCTATAGGGTTCTTCATTGAGATGTAGAAAAAAAATCAATTGCAATAAGGTTCTTTACGAGCCGGAAAACGGTGTTAATAACTATATTATTATGTATCCTGTATTATCTTCTTGATCTCTAATTAAGGTAAACACTGAAACAAGCGAGATGGGGATTTGGAATGAACAAGAGGCTATAGAATTTGAACATGCCACCTATATTTTCTCAGGGATTACCCACAATATCGCTTTTCTATGCCACAGGGCTGGGATTGTGCCAAGCGCGACTTAGCGAAAAACCAACACGACCCTGTCCTCTACCCTGACTTGTAGACAGCCCTAGCTGGCGCTGTTGGAGTCCAAAGAGTGGCTATCAAAGCGAAGCAAGCGCCTTGGTTTATCTGGCTTTCTTCGCTCACCAAATTTCGCTTCGATGTCGACTCTACGAACTCCAACAACGCCAAGAAGTTAGACCACCACGACCCTCGTGGATTATCTAAACCTACACTCATGAAAAGTATCTTCCTTGACGTATGATCAGTGAGTTCGTGACTACCCCTCGTTTTTCATTTAACAAAGCAGGACTTGGTGTCTGTCTGTCTGAGGTAACAAGGAACTTAGAGAGGGCGTATGATTGCCTAAATCATTCACCTGTGCAGCTCTTGCAGGTGAGGCTCGGCAGGCATCGTAGTCGCTGTTACCAGCCGCAACGACGACAGTTACGCCGGCGGAGTGCAGGTTTCTCAGAGACTCGTCAACGGCGCGGACTCCTCCGCCGCCGAGCGACATGCTCGCAACGGCTGGACGACGTCCGAACAATGCGACCCAGTCCATACCTGCAATGATAGATGATATGGTTTATGATTTATACAGATACTAGTAGATAGATAGATAGATAGATAGATAGATAGATAGATAGATAGTTGATACATATTGGTTTATTTCATAAAAAGGAGCAGCCAAGAGGCTGAATTGCGTGTCCTTGATGTAAATGTACAAACAAAACAATATACTGTTTCTCGTCCTCACACACACTGACACACACACACACACACATACACACACACACACACACACACACACACACGCACACACACATACACAGAGACACCTCTGTTGTTTTCAATAATCTTTATTTAATTTTGATTTCTATAATTTCACATAACAAACAAATTCAGCTTGAATGTATAGACACAATATACAAACAGCAATGTTTAATAAACACACACACATACAAACATCATAAAACAATTATTGAGGAGAAAAACAACAAAAGAAGACGAGAAAACAAAACAAAAAAAAGACAATTGAGATGAAGCGGAGGAGAAGAATTAAAACAAAGACGGGTAAGAGGAGAATGCTAACACCACATGAAGAAAAATAAGCAGAAGATGGAGAAAAAGAACAAAAAGACAAGGAAAAGGTGAAAAGTAAAAGCCGTCATCGTTGTACCATCTATAACAGCTGACCATGAACCCGACCCGTAGCAGCCAAGCACCCGCACGGCATAGACAAGGGCGGCCTTGGCCACTCCGTATCGCTTGCCTGCTATGGTACCCGCGCAGTGTGTGCCATGACCCTGGCAGTCTCCGTCGTTTCCCTAAAGAAGGAAAAAAGGAAAATCTCCGAAAGTTTAGAGGGAAGAGGGAATTTCCCCAAGTATACACTTGGGTCCAGCGGTCCATGACATTATTTTGTTCCTGCGACAATTATTGCTCCCAATGAAATAATTATGCATACGCTAAGCCACACATAATTTTTTTTTCCAACAACAATAACCTGAGGCCTCCATCCATTTCAAGCTTAATCGCTTACAATGGTGGTCTCCTGCATTCAATGATCTCTGTTGTTTACTGAAAAAATACTGCATATCTCATTTTATGTTTCTGTGTATCTATATACATTGCTCAATGCAATCACCTATGTGTATGTATTTATGTACTGTTATCGATTTATTTCACTGCACTTATTCTTTGTCTTTGTACTTTTTGAAGCTTGTATTCAAATTGTATTTGATTAAATGCAGAAATAAAAACAAACAAACAAACAAACAAACAATAACTTTAACCCTCCTCCTAATCGTCACATCAAACGAAACCTAAAACCCTGCAACAACCCTAACCCTAATGAACCGAACAGTGGCGTATCTAGGGGGGGGGGGGGGGCAAGGGGGGCACGTGCCCCGGGCGCCACTCCTTGGGGGCGCAAAAAAAGAAAAAAACGAAAAAAAAAAGTAAAAAAAAAACGAAGAAGAAGAAGAAAAAAGAAAAAAGAAAAGAAGAAGAAAAAAAAAAAAACTCGCCCCGAAGGGCGGGGGGGGGGGGGGGGGGGCAGAAAACCAAATCAAACAAGATAAGAACAAAACATGATGATGACGCGGACAAAATGACAATGTTTATTGTGTTCACACAAGAATTCCATGTTCTGTCAGCTGAAATACAAAAATTTTCGGCTCGCTCGCTGCGTTCGCTCGCCAAAATTCATATAAATAAAGAAGGTTAGAACAAAACGTGATGATGACGCGGACAAAATGGCAATGCCTATTGTGTTCACACATGTCATTTTATATTCAGCAGGCAAAATGTTTCACGGAGCAGCGGCTGCAATTTCTTTCGCTCTGAAGCGATCGCCAATTGGATCAAAAGAAGGCGCCAACGGTTTAAAACATACGGGGGGGGGGGGGGCGCAAAAAAAAATCAAGCAAGATAAGAACAAAACGTAATGATGACGCGGAAATATGCAAATTTCGGCTCACTCGCTCGTACAATTTAGAGTATTTTTTTCAAGTCCACAGTTTGTTGGTATAAATCGTTATCTATAAGGCCGTCACTATATCTTGATTAGGATTGTAAGATTAAATAAGCAAGAATTCAATGTTTTGTAAGCTGAAATACAAAAAAAAAAAAAAATCGGCTCGCTCGCTGCGCTCGCTCGCCAAAATTTATCCAAAAAAAGAGAAGAAGATAAGAACAAAGCGTGACGATGACGCGCACAAAATGACAATGTCTATTGTGTTTACACATGTCATTTTATATTTAGCAGGATAAATGTTACACGGACCAGCGGCTGCAATTTCATTCGTTCTGAAGCGATCGCCGATTGGATCAAGAGAGGACGCCAACGGTCTCGAACATAATTATGGGAGGGGGGCGCAAAAAAAAAAAATCAGAAAAGATAAGAACAAAACGTAATGATGACGCGGAAATATACAAATTTCGGCTCACTCGCTCGTACTAATAATTAGAGTACTATTGTAAGTCCTCAGTTTGTTGGTATACAAATCGTTATCTATAAAAGGTTGTCACTATAATTTATCTTGATTAGAATTGTAAGATTTGATAAGCAAAAAATGACAAGAATTCCATGTGTTGTAAGCTGAAATACAAAAATTTTCGGCTCGCTCGCTGCGCTCGCTCGCCAAAATTTATCAAAAAAGAAAGAAAAAAGAGATAAGAACAAAACGTGATGATCACGTGGAAATATACAAATTTTGGCTAACTCGCGCGTACTAATTTAGAGTACTTTTAAAATTCCTCATGCAGTTTTTTGGTATGAATCGTTATAAGGCCGTCACTATATCTTGATTGGAATTGTTAGATTTGATTAGCAAAAAATGACAAGAATTCCATGTTTTGTAAGCTGAAATACCAAAATGTTCGGCTCGCTCGCTGCGCTCGCTCGCCAAAATTTATCAAAATTCATTACATTTAAATCACCCTCAAAAGACCCCTTTTAAGTGCTTGAAAACGCATATCATGCGGACTTTCTTTAAAGTCCCTACCGGGATGGGGTTGGGGTTGAACACTTTCTCAGAAATTAGGGGCGCAATTTTCGCGCTTGCCCCGGGCGCCGTTTTCCCTAGATACGCCACTGGAACCGAAGTCCTTGGAGAAAAATAAGAGCAATATGTCGCAGCAGCAAAATGTTGTGTCACCGGGTCTGTTGAATGCTGCAAAAGGATAATGAAACTCTCATTGAAAGCTTGAGGCAAATCTGACCAAATCCTGTCAGAAGTTATGAACTTGAACAGTCTTAGTTAATTCTTTTTGTGCAGCCCTCTGTCAGCAGAACGATGTAAAGAAATTGCAAAAGGACTTAAAGACAAATTGTATGTTATTTCTATAAGGACATCGAAAGGAGGCTATTGTCCTAGCTCCTTCAGAAAGCATACAGCCATAATATTGCTTGAATACATTTAGAAATGTAAGAAATGTAAATTCCTTCATATTTTTTCAGCAGTACTCACTTCTATATGTTCTTAATCAACGAATTATGTTTTTCTTTTTGATCACAGTCATTTTGCAAAGGGAGTTCCCCCATCTCCCTCTCTCCCTCCCCCCCCCCCCCTCTCTCTCTCTTCCACTCAGTGTTGGTATACAACTAATGAGCAGTTCTAAGGGCATGTTAACCTGTTGCTGCGTGTCCTTGGAGATTAAAGAAACGACTCAAACATTCCCTCAGATTAAAAACAAACAAACACAACTTTTTTTTTTTAATTGCGTGAAATCAAAACAACGATAGGCAGCGTCTTATGACTAAATAGATTACCAACAAAGTCAACAGTCTCAATCCGGCTTCGTACTTACTATGGCGTAGTTCATGGCATCGTAACTGAATTCGGCACGGTCTTCGAAGTCCTCATGGGTTGTCCTGATGCCCGTGTCGAGTACGTACACGTGCACGCCGCTCCCGTTTCCTTGAAAGAAAAAAGATATAATAAATGCAGCTATGTCAGGTATATATATATATATATATATATATATATATAAATCATATATATATATATATATATATGTGTGTGTGTGTGTGTGTGTGTGTGTGTGTGTGTGTGTGTTTGTGTATAATTATCATGTATACAAAAAAGTGTCAGTCTTTGTTCACACGAACTGAAGAGACGCCACGTATAGCGCATATTTTGTTCTCTGTCCGCATTCGTTGAGACGTTTCAGCATAATCGTAGGCATGAGTATTCTTGTATCTATATTCACTTTATTTATCTCTTTTTGATATCGTTTTTCTATACGTGCTTAAAGGGATAGTACAGTATTAGTGGAGATGAGAATTGGGCTTTTAACTTTTTGCGAGATACCAAGAAAACACTTATGAAATAGTACAGAGCATACCATTTTAAGAGGAATTCAAAGTTTATTTGATGAAAATCGGGTTTGGAATGACTGAAACATCCGAAAACAAAGTAAAACAAAACGATCGTAAAAAAAAGTGTGGGTCACACACTTATTATAATCGCTCTGTTTTTGATATATCAGCTATTTCAAAACCAATTTTCATCAAATAGATATTGAATTCCTCATGGAATTACATGCTCTTTCATAATTCATAAGAGGTTTCTCATTATTTCATCAAAAAATGTTAGAAACCTGAAATTAGGTCTCAACCAAAACTATGCGATCCCTTTAATTAGGGCGTCAGGTTGTCCAGAAAGTGGATCTCTTTACCTGCTCCCACAGAGTTGGAGACTTGCATTGTGTGACATCACGATCCCAATTAACAACTGAACAATAAAAAAAAAAATGAAAGCAAGACCGCTAATTTAGTGCCTCGTCCTCCGTCTGAAGTTGAGCTTAATGCTCCTTTTGTTTGGTATGCTCGTTGTTTATTGCGAGCTTAATACTCTCTTTGTTTGGTATGCTCGCTATGCATGGTGGCACCTTTTGGCGTATCCAGTAACTCCAAATCAAGTTGAATGCAAGTATAATCATCATGTTACTCTCAAACTGCCGCTATGCATCGAAGGATAATGCTTGTTTGAACGAACAAAAAACCAAGACTACACAATGACCTGCTTTTTTAAAAGCTTACGAGAGGGTAGATTTATAATAAAAGCAGCCACACAGTCATCTGGTGTTTAATACCTTCACAGGGCCTATTCAGCCGACTGCATATATACTGGATACAGCTGTAGGCCTATACTTTGTAATTATACGCGATCAGCGGTGTTTTACTTTGGTTGCGCATCATGTATTGTATCATTCTATAATGTGTGTGAGGGTGTTCGATACTTATGCACGTGTGCAGACTTTCGGTTCAGCACTATCTATACGTTAGAAAAGTAATTCAAAATAGATCAAAACTAATTATTATTAGATCAAAACTAATTATTATTATATCATTTTTTTCTTCTATAATTTTACATCTACATGTGTAACATAAAGTGGATTGCACGAAACATTGTCACTTACTGCTGATCTACAGTGAAGTAGATTGGTTTGGAAATTATTCCCATCTTCCCATCTATTACATTGTAATTAGAAAAATATTGTCATCAGTGAATTCAGTGGTCAAGCAGAATAAACGTGCAGAATACCTATTTATTGCTTTATCGACTTGATTAATTGTTGTTTGTTTGTGTGTGTGTCTAATCATTCCAAGACTTTGTAGTTATAGTCAATTTCAATCCAACAAAAGATAATTTCATTGCCATAATACGAAGTATACATTTTGACAATAAACATTGCTTGACAATTTTTTTTTGTAAGAAATACATCTAGTTCATAAGAAATATAGCATGTACAGTAGTGTACGAATGATTACATCGATTTTTATTTTTGTATTTTATTTTATTTATTTTTGCAATGGTGACAAAAATTAAATAGCAATAAGAAACTATGATAAAAAAGAGCTTGATAATGTGATGTATTTCTATACTGAATTAAAATGAAAGTTTTAGACATGGATAACTCAAAAAACAATCAGCATACCAAGATTATGTCCATTTTTTGATATTTAACTGATAATAAGCATCATACAAAAGCATTAACAGAAAAAATAATTTTGTTTCATTGTTTGTATTAATTTTGTTACATTTATGAAATTTCTCAATATAGGAAAGAATGTGACACCTATCGGAGTGTAGCTGTCGTCCAGCGGCAGATCTCTCTGATTGATCCGGTCCAGCCCCCAGATCTCGGAGGCATGGGCCATCCCATCCTCCTCTACGTAACTCACACCAGGGAGGGATCGCACCTGTTACATCAACAAAGAAAGGTGAAGGGATGGGGCGGAAGCAGAGAAGCGACAACACCACATAGGGAATCAAGTCAGTATCTTTTTTAAAACATCGTTAAAAAAAACATGAGCACGGAAGTCTTGTTTAATATTTTACCTTAATTTTGTCTGAAAATCCTACTGCTTTTGCCTTGAAGTAATTTCATAACTGCCATAACAAAGTTTGTTTGAGTCATTTATGAATAAAATCATTCAGTTCATTGGAGATAATGCGACCATCTTCACTTACTGCTTTTTATGCAAACCGGCCACGCCTAACCGCATCGGACTGACGCTGATAATCACAAATCAACTGCATAGTGATCTTATCCTGAATCCATGTCGAGACGAGACAATAATTCAGATTTGATTGTAATTTACTATTACAAGCACATACAATTTGTGTGTGTGTGTGTGTGTGTGTGTGTGTGTGTGTGTGTGTGTGTTATTTCACTGGGACCATTGGCAGGTCAGTCGTTGATTGAGATCAATAGCTGCGTTCACACTGGCAAAAGGTCGAGATCGATGATCGCAATCTTAAACTTCGCGATCTTTTGCCAGTGTGACCGCGGCTTTTGTGTACCTGATTGTTCTTCCGTGCACAATGATGCACATTAACATGGAAACCAGGAATAGAACGTAACAACGCCGGTTTTCATTGTTTGGTATTACAATGAATAAAGAGGCTCATGAAATACGGGGATTATGCATTAAAAAATATTGGTAACGATGAAAGATCACCTTTCTAATTTGTTGACTTGTAATGGGAAATATCATAAGGCGGATGTTTAGTTGACTTACCAGGGAGACTGCTTCCTGAGATAGAGAAATGGCAAACCCATTCAACACGCTCCTATACTCCTTGATAGGGTTGTTGAACTGTATGCCCTTGGCACGGGTCTCGGTTCGGAGCGTCTGCAGAACGTCTGGTCGTGAAACACCGTCCTATGAACATGATGAAACTATGAGTATTAGCGATGATCAGAGATTAACGTAATCTCTTTTGTACTCTCTAAAAAAGATCGAGTGAAAATATTCACTCTTGAAGGAGTGAATACAAAAAAGAGTGAATTTAGAGTGAAATAAGAGTGAATTTTGAGTGAAAATGTTCATTTTCAGTCGTTTTGGAGTGACCTCATTACCAGGGATCACACGAAGATTTTGGAGTGATCCCTGAGGTCACTCTAAAACGACTGAAAATGAACATTTTCAATAAAAATTCACTCCAATTTCACTCTAAATTCACTCTTTTTTGTATTCACTCCTTTAAGAGTGAATATTTTCACTCGATTTTTTTTTTAAGAGTAGAAAATAATACTATCATTATTCAGTGCACTATTTACATACATCGAAAATTAATTTGGGGTTTTTGCGTATACAGTCCTATAATTTTTATGAAATCAAAATTTCAATATAATAATCAATAATTATACACATAAGTGAAATTACTTCGCATCCTGAAAGCTAACGACCATTGATCACCGATTGCATTCTATTACTTCGTGCTATACAGCTGTCACCATGCAAAATTTTAATCGCCCAGAATTGCTTGCATTACATTGTTGCTTTTGATTCTCCGACTTTTACAATTATAGTGCTTCTGACAAAAAAAAAATATATTCTTATCTTCATTTCTGTAGTCTAAACTACCAATGATGTCTTTTTGCGTGTAGTGGTCAACATTTTACAATAAGATTAGTAGTAACATAATGCTATTGTTATAAGTTAGAAGTGTTCAAGTTCAAATAATGTTTACCTTCAGCACCACAATGTACTGATTCTTAATAGCCTCCTTGGTCCTGTACAACGGAGCCCGATGAGGGCGAGCTGCCAGTGTGGTTGCACAGAGTGTGACCGACAGCACCAGTATCACACGGAATGCTATCATGGTGATCAGACTCCTTTAAAAGTTGTGCCTGAGAAAAGATACATCACATTGCACGTTCTACAATAATGATATAATGAAAATAAATAATATAGATGAATGAATTAGAAGAAATAAATCAACTTTTTGATCTACCCCTGCCCTCGTTATTATATTGGAGAAGGAAACCTGCTTGCAATGCCTCCACTTCACAATAACTCACTTTAGAAAATCCCACAATCGTAATAATAATTACTAATGAAATGATCACTATGAAACAGTCCTTCGTTCCTTATTGAAACATGATGTATTTCTACTGATTTTGTGACATTATCATGTTACGAGGATATACCATCATTTTGACGTTTGTATTACCTATTTTATATTGTTTTGGAAATGAAAATATTTGATATGAATGAATGAATGAATGAATGAATGAATGAATGAATGAATGAAAACATGCCGATCATTATTTTTTATAATCATACAATAAGGATAAATTATGATATGGGTAAAATTATGATATTATCCTCCTATATGAAATTATGAAACTGAGACAATACTCATAATTGTAATAATTATAGAACGTCTTCTGTGACGTGCACTATAAATAGAAATTGCATCCAAAGGTGCATGTTTGGGAGTAGGTGCCTTAAAGTCCATATAGGCCTACGTGAATTTAGATAATGATTATCAAACATGATACCAAAAGATAGAAACAAAGATCATGACTGATATAAATATGTTGACTGCACGAGTGCCCATGTATATACAAATCACATGATTTTCACAATTCGATTCTAGATCATCATGTTGTTCCCCAAAGCTACTAAAGTATAATCTCGGTTGTATACCGATAGACCTCACTCAGTATACGGCAGAAATTTCTTAGGGAAATGAACCAAGATAATAGTACTGAAGGTGAGCTGTTGACTAAAAAATATACACTGCATGACAGGAGACCGCACTCTCAGCTTGTCGCCGTCAAAGACAAGAATTAAGTATTCAACATTTCTATCTTTAGTCATCCACCAATGAAGCGTGGTTTGACAGAATCATTTCATAAAAGTCATATCAGAAGAACCGGTACTATTGCTTTAAGTGGCGTCATTCATCTTCTTTTTTAGACGCGACTCTCGATGATCAGAGTTAAATTTCTTATTTACGCGTTTTTCAAATTCCACACGTGAAATCGTCGAAAACAGACATCCTGGTCTATATAGACCTATACACATTCACCACTCAAATCATTCTAAAAAAAATACATAGGGTTATGAAAAAGAAATACCAACAATATAGGCCTATATGCTATAATATTTGATTGGTACAAATCTCTTCAAGAAAATTGTATACTTACAGATAAATCGGGTCGTTCTTATAAACCGCTCCTCCTCCCTGAAACTCGTTGTATAATCGAAACAATGAAGGGGCTTAATTGCTATTATAGCTGGTTTGGGAGTTTTATTGAACTGTGTTCGATTCGTACGGTAATTAGAACCAATGGTTCATCGCACAGCTGAGGGCTTGCAAAAGAAGTATAAGGTGTTGTGATTTTGATCGGTGCACACCCTAAACAAACCTTACGCGATAAGGGTTGAGGATAATTAGGTTTTGTCTCTCATTAAGTTATATATCACTGTGCCCTATTTGCCGAGGAGCCAGGAGCCTCCTCGTCCGGTCATTAAGCATGCAGCTAATGGATAACTTCTGCTGATAATAGTGTTTGATCTTAATTGTATATACGGATTTTCTCTGTGTTATACGAATTATACTGTGCCATGCATGTGTCTCTGCCTTATTGAGATACTTGTCATAGTCTCGGCCTATTTTGCTGTACGGTGCATTCTAACTAATAGTTGCAACGACTGTATGTCATCTAAACATTATTCATGTACTAGAATGTCTATTAATGATTATATAGATAAAATGTACACATATATATGATTGTATATACATACATACATCCATGATGGATGCTGTATGAATAAAGAAATGATTTGCCTATTATGTCAATATCGTCATTCGTATACGGTCATTCTTAATGATGGCATTTTAGATGCATGTCCTTTACTCATATTATTGTATCTATGAAATATATATAAATATGTATATATATATATATATATATATATATATATATATATGTTGATAAGGTAGTCCACGTGTTGGCAAGATAAAAAGATAAGTAACAAAGCTGCAACAAAGTTCATGCTGTATTCACCAACGGTTTATTTCTTCACACAAATTTTCGGGCGTCTCGCCGCCCTTTCTCAAGTGTTGATACTGAGAGAACAATAACAAAATTAAGCCATAACAATATATTGCAACCGTGTTACTAAGGATGCGCGCTTTAACGCATCCATGCTAGGCATCCTAACACCCAGCGCGCATCCTGGCAACAGTACAATGTTACGTCATAATGAAATTACAATGAGTATAAAGCATACATGAAAAAACTTGGCACGACTGATACAGAAGTAATTCCTCTGAATACGCAGCTGCGGTGGTAATGTAAAAGCAGTGCATTATTTCTTTCAAAATTCAACATACACATAAATTAACTTTAATTCTAGTGTATAGATAATCTTTACATAATCTGAAATTATCATGATCAATATAAACATTCGATTTTTTTAAATCAAACTGAATCGTCACACTGATGGTTATGCAAAATATGTGCAAGCAGTTTACCATTCCTTTCAAACTTCAGCATACACATACATTAACTTCCAAATTCTGGTGAGTAGATAGTCTTTAAATAATCTGAGACTATAGCATGAATATGAAATACGTGAAAAATCATATTTTTCTTCTTTTGATTAAATAGATACGTCACAATACGTCTCGGAGTGGAAAAAAGACTGGTTCCAAGAAATGGTTAAAAGGAGCGTCAGCATTATATCACTCAAGCAATATAATGATAAGATCTATTGCAGCGGGGTAAACGGGAGAACATACAACAATAAGCGGCGCACCTACTTGTAAAAAGTGTAGTTCGTGAGCCATGATAGATCTATGTTCATGCCCTGTCCCTGGAAGCTTCGTGTGCGGATGATTGTTTTTAGTTCTTTCACGTGTCTTTCTTCAAATGCTTCCATGTCCTTGTATAAAATGCAACATTGCAGATCTGTTAGTGTGTGATTTGGTTTGTTGAAGTGTTGTGCGACTGGATGTTGTGTTTGACTTCTAATGATTGTGCTTTTGTGATTGTTGAAACGTTGTCTAAAATTTGTTGTTTCTCCGATGTAGACAGCCAGGGGACATTGCTTGCATGTAAGGCTGTATACTACATTCTTGCTGTTGCAGTCCCCTGACGTCGGATGGAGGGTGTGGCCGGAGCCAAGTGTGATATCTGTATCTGTGATTAGGTGAGCGCATATTTGACATCGTTTGTTTCCACATTTATGATTTCCAGTAGGATTGATTGTTCTGTTGACTCGAGATCGTGTAAGCAAACTCTTCAGGTTGCGTGGCTGTCGTTGTGCATGTAAGGGACGTGCTGTTAACTCGGGAGCTACCGATTGGACTTGTTTGAGAGTAGGCCATTCTTTCCTCACTTCCTTCATGAACTGTTGTGATGTGGGATGATATGTTGTTACAAAGACTTTGCGTGTGTGTGAGTCTTTGGGTTTCAGATTATCATGATGTAGTAAGGATGAGCGTCTTTTTGCTATCGCGCGGTCCCTACCTGCTTGCACAATGTCTAACGGGTACCCCGCTGCAACGAATTTTTGCCCCAGCTTCAAAGACGCATCCAGAAATTCCTTGTGATCAGAAATGATTCGTCTGTAGCGGAGCATTTGACTGTACACAATTGACCTCTTAATATGATTAGGATGGAAGCTGTTGTACTTAAGATACGTCTGTCTGTCTGTAGGTTTGTGGTAAACAGACGTGTTCAGCTTCCCTCCTTCTTTGCGGATAGTCACATCAAGAAAGTGTACTTCTGACCTAGAGCTGTCCATAGTAAATTTGATGTCGGGATGAACCATGTTGAGCTTGGAGTGGAACTCCGACAGCTGTTCGTCAGAATGGGGCCAAATGAGAAAAATGTCGTCAATGTAGCGGACGAACATGCTAGGTTTTAGAGTTTCTTTCGAGAGGAATTCTTCCTCGAGTACGGCCATAAAAATACTGGCATACGCTGGCGCAAATTTAGTACCCATGGCAGTACCCTGAGTTTGTAGAAAGCATTCATCATCAAATGTGAAGTAATTATGTTTCAAGATGAACTGGGCAAGACGACAAATGTCTTCTATGGGCATGTCAGAAGAATGGTCGTGTTTGGTCAAAAATCTACGCAATGCATTAACCCCATCGGAGTGAGGAATGTTCGTGTACAGACTGACGACATCCAAAGTGACTAGAGTGCAATTTGGAGGAAGCTGAATGTTGTCGAGTCTATTAAGAAAATCATTGGTATCTTTTACATAGCTCTCGACGTTATGTAAGACCCCTTGTAGATATTTGTCAATGAAAGCTGACATCGGTTCAGTAAGTGAACCTACACTGGAAACAATTGGCCGTCCAGGCGGAATGATCTTATGTTCTCTCGATAACTCAGTAATTTCGGAAGTTTCCAAATCTTCAGCATTTTTGTCAGTGGCATTTGCTACCATCGTCGGAAGTTTATGGATCTTAGGTAATGTGTAAAATCTACTAGTTACCGGCTTACTTGGTACAAGTTGTTTCGCTTCTCTCTTATCGATGTGTTTCAGGTTATTACAAAGAGTCTCAGCTTCCTTCGTGAACAAGCTCGTAGGGTCACTGTCAAGCTTCTTGTAGAATCTAGTGTCGGACAGTTGTCTTTCCGCCTCGTTGATGTAAGAGAGATAAGAGAAACTACGCGAGAAACTACGCGAGGAGTCAACATTCCTTGCTGGTACAGGTACTAGATCTCCTGCTAGTGACAGTGAGAGGAATGATAGGCCTATTGTTAACTTATCGAGTTACACTTTGTCCGAAGGGGAGGAGAGCGTACTTGGTCTCGGTATGTCTTTCTGCCCTAACAGGCAACTCGATAAAGTGCAACTGTGTGCCGACACTTTCCAGTTCACGCAAAAAATCCGCCGAACCGAACTCCGCGCGGCAAACAGGTGCCCAGAATCAGAGGCAGTGGCAGAGGAAGAAGAAGCGTCGCAACCTAGGCCGACGAGGAAACTAGTCTATCAAAAGCGACGCCCTGCTGTCCCCAGCGGAAGAAACCCCTTCATCGACTCGTTTGTGAGCAATGTGGAGAGACACCTCGACAAGCTGCTGAAGGAGACTGAACGGGAACCCTCATCGAACATATCACGGAAGCAGCAAGACGCCATCCGATCCCTGCGTGACAACGCTGACATCACGATTAAGCCTGCTGACAAAGGGGGAGCCGTCACCATCCAGGATACAGCGGACTACATCAACGAGGCGGAAAGACAACTGTCCGACACTAGATTCTACAAGAAGCTTGACAGTGACCCTACGAGCTTGTTCACGAAGGAAGCTGAGACTCTTTGTAATAACCTGAAACACATCGATAAGAGAGAAGCGAAACAACTTGTACCAAGTAAGCCGGTAACTAGTAGATTTTACACATTACCTAAGATCCATAAACTTCCGACGATGGTAGCAAATGCCACTGACAAAAATGCTGAAGATTTGGAAACTTCCGAAATTACTGAGTTATCGAGAGAACATAAGATCATTCCGCCTGGACGGCCAATTGTTTCCAGTGTAGGTTCACTTACTGAACCGATGTCAGCTTTCATTGACAAATATCTACAAGGGGTCTTACATAACGTCGAGAGCTATGTAAAAGATACCAATGATTTTCTTAATAGACTCGACAACATTCAGCTTCCTCCAAATTGCACTCTAGTCACTTTGGATGTCGTCAGTCTGTACACGAACATTCCTCACTCCGATGGGGTTAATGCATTGCGTAGATTTTTGACCAAACACGACCATTCTTCTGACATGCCCATAGAAGACATTTGTCGTCTTGCCCAGTTCATCTTGAAACATAATTACTTCACATTTGATGATGAATGCTTTCTACAAACTCAGGGTACTGCCATGGGTACTAAATTTGCGCCAGCGTATGCCAGTATTTTTATGGCCGTACTCGAGGAAGAATTCCTCTCGAAAGAAACTCTAAAACCTAGCATGTTCGTCCGCTACATTGACGACATTTTTCTCATTTGGCCCCATTCTGACGAACAGCTGTCGGAGTTCCACTCCAAGCTCAACATGGTTCATCCCGACATCAAATTTACTATGGACAGCTCTAGGTCAGAAGTACACTTTCTTGATGTGACTATCCGCAAAGAAGGAGGGAAGCTGAACACGTCTGTTTACCACAAACCTACAGACAGACAGACGTATCTTAAGTACAACAGCTTCCATCCTAATCATATTAAGAGGTCAATTGTGTACAGTCAAATGCTCCGCTACAGACGAATCATTTCTGATCACAAGGAATTTCTGGATGCGTCTTTGAAGCTGGGGCAAAAATTCGTTGCAGCGGGGTACCCGTTAGACATTGTGCAAGCAGGTAGGGACCGCGCGATAGCAAAAAGACGCTCATCCTTACTACATCATGATAATCTGAAACCCAAAGACTCACACACACGCAAAGTCTTTGTAACAACATATCATCCCACATCACAACAGTTCATGAAGGAAGTGAGGAAAGAATGGCCTACTCTCAAACAAGTCCAATCGGTAGCTCCCGAGTTAACAGCACGTCCCTTACATGCACAACGACAGCCACGCAACCTGAAGAGTTTGCTTACACGATCTCGAGTCAACAGAACAATCAATCCTACTGGAAATCATAAATGTGGAAACAAACGATGTCAAATATGCGCTCACCTAATCACAGATACAGATATCACACTTGGCTCCGGCCACACCCTCCATCCGACGTCAGGGGACTGCAACAGCAAGAATGTAGTATACAGCCTTACATGCAAGCAATGTCCCCTGGCTGTCTACATCGGAGAAACAACAAATTTTAGACAACGTTTCAACAATCACAAAAGCACAATCATTAGAAGTCAAACACAACATCCAGTCGCACAACACTTCAACAAACCAAATCACACACTAACAGATCTGCAATGTTGCATTTTATACAAGGACATGGAAGCATTTGAAGAAAGACACGTGAAAGAACTAAAAACAATCATCCGCACACGAAGCTTCCAGGGACAGGGCATGAACATAGATCTATCATGGCTCACGAACTACACTTTTTACAAGTAGGTGCGCCGCTTATTGTTGTATGTTCTCCCGTTTACCCCGCTGCAATAGATCTTATCATTATATTGCTTGAGTGATATAATGCTGACGCTCCTTTTAACCATTTCTTGGAACCAGTCTTTTTTCCACTCCGAGACGTATTGTGACGTATCTATTTAATCAAAAGAAGAAAAATATGATTTTTCACGTATTTCATATTCATGCTATAGTCTCAGATTATTTAAAGACTATCTACTCACCAGAATTTGGAAGTTAATGTATTTGTATGCTGAAGTTTGAAAGGAATGGTAAACTGCTTGCACATATTTTGCATAACCATCAGTGTGACGATTCAGTTTGATTTAAAAAAATCGAATGTTTATATTGATCATGATAATTTCAGATTATGTAAAGATTATCTATACACTAGAATTAAAGTTAATTTATGTGTATGTTGAATTTTGAAAGAAATAATGCACTGCTTTTACATTACCACCGCAGCTGCGTATTCAGAGGAATTACTTCTGTATCAGTCGTGCCAAGTTTTTTCATGTATGCTTTATACTCATTGTAATTTCATTATGACGTAACATTGTACTGTTGCCAGGATGCGCGCTGGGTGTTAGGATGCCTAGCATGGATGCGTTAAAGCGCGCATCCTTAGTAACACGGTTGCAATATATTGTTATGGCTTAATTTTGTTATTGTTCTCTCAGTATCAACACTTGAGAAAGGGCGGCGAGACGCCCGAAAATTTGTGTGAAGAAATAAACCGTTGGTGAATACAGCATGAACTTTGTTGCAGCTTTGTTACTTATCTTTATATATATATATATATATATATATATATATTTGATTTATATATATAATTATGTATATATGCATATATCAAAACCATCAAATCGTCAAAAAAAGGGGGGGGGGGGAAGGCTGCAACCTTCGTTTCTCAGGCCCTCCCCCCCCCCCCCCAAAAAAAAAGTTTTGTCAAGCCCACCGGAAGGGAGGGGAGACAGGATCGCCTGCGGCGTCTGTCATCGCCCGTCCGTAGCGCCACAAAAACTTAAATTACTTTGTACTGAGTGCTTCAATGTCAATCAAACTTGGCGTGAAAAGTGTTTATGCAAAGTTACACATGACTGTTACCACACAGGAAGGTCACCTTAAGGTCAGAGTTCAGAAGGGGACAACGAACTTTAAGGGGCCAATGTAAGTTTTTACGGCGCGTTACGTTTCGATTATGGCTCATAACTTTTGATTGGTAGGGCTGTTTGGAACCAAACTTGGATGGTAGGTGTCCCTTGAGGAGTTGAAGGTCAAAACAAGGTCAAAGATCACAGTATTGGGTCAACAAATTTTTAGGGGCCAATGTTAAGCTTCTACAGCGCACTCATCGATTATGGCTCATAACTTTTGCTCGGTAGGACTGTTGGCAACCAAACTTTGATGGTAGATATCTCTTGGGGAGTTGTATAGATAATCGCAAGATGAAAGGTCACAAACAGGGGTCGATTAGGGGCCATTGTTCAGTTTTTTATACGGTACTTCACTTTGACATGGCTAAACACTTTTGCTCGGTAGGACTGTTCTGTTATAGTGACCAAACTTTCTCTTGGGGAGTTGAAGATCACCACAAGGTCAACAGTCACAGATTTTCCCTATGTATAACAAAGTATTTTTTCTCTTTTTTTCGATCATGTTCTTTACAACACTCAAATTATTGTATGTACACCATTTTTTGTCAACCATATGACATTTTCACAATTATTGAATAAGTACGTACTGTTCCATGTTCTATTTTGGGCAATTTTCTTTGCTAATAATTCTTCGTTGTTATACATACAAAGCTCTTGTTGTAGTAACACTTCTCCTAGATCCCACTTTATAACAATCAAAGTCAGATTGATGCAAGTGATTGTGTTGATGCACATTTTTGTTTGTTTGTTTGTTTGTTTGTTTGTTTGTTTTTTGGTGAGCGAGACACAATACGGCACTTACCTTGTTCGGGACAAAGAAATCATGGATTGTTATGTTGGGTGGCGCCGCATTTCCTACATCAGGCCTACTTCAGCGCTGATTAATAGTAGAGTTCCAATGCTCACACCCGCGACGTGGCTGCAGGTTGATACGCAGTTAAGGTTACTGACTAATTCCCTCGCTCTCAAAGCAAACCGTAGGCCTACCTTCTTAGATGATCTATAAAGCTATTACTGTAACCTGGGTCATGACAGAGAAGGAGCTGGGGAGGCTGCAGCCACCCCCACACACATTAACGCGTGGCACTTATTACAAAAAACAAAACAAAACAAAACAAAACAAAAAACAAAACAAAAAAAAACAAAAAAACAAAAAACAAACCAACACAAAACACAACACACATGACATTGTGTTCAAAACTCATGTCTTTTCGAGGGTTCCGCCCTGAGATCATTTTCTTCCAACACGGTGGGAGGACTGACGCTTCCCCCCCCCCCCACCACACACACACACACACACACACACACACACACACACACACACACACACCACATAATACCCTTGCTACTACGTGAAGGAGCTCGTCTACTGGTATACGTGTACCAAAGAGGTTCTATCTCTACTCCTTTGACGTGTACTTTATATCTTCCTCGATCCTTGGAGGGAGATCCCTCACAAGATTGACATTTGAGGATACCATAGTTGGCCTGGTCTGTTATGAATATTCATCATGGGCTATTGTACACTGCCTGCACACAACCGCGCGTCAAACGCGGGAAATTCGTTTCGTCTGTCAGTACAGTGTGTTGTATGCGGCCGTATCGCACGTAGCTAGACCATAACTTCACATACGTGCGTGATCGCGGGAAATCGAATACGCTATCTGTGATAAGTTTGGCTCTTATAAATTTGCAGCTTTCTTCCTCTCTCCAAGTAAGGTAGAGTAGAATTCTTCAACAAGCAGTGATGTCGCATTTCGAAGCAAAAGAATGTGTGAATTTCGACAATATTTCAGCGTCGTCAACGCGCCATCGTGACCATCATTCCAGTCGACGATTTGACGGTTCTCAAAAATCTTCTAACGTTAGTGAGTCTCGGTCAGCGTCCGACCGCTATTCCACCCGCCATGCAGATTGTAATGGACACAACGAAGCGGGCAGATACGACAATGGAAAAACGCGCCGTTCCTTCTCAGGAAGGAGAAGGTTAGTGAATCATGCAATTTCTACGATCGAGAAGCTCTGCTCCTATCCTATAGCCTAACCAGCTAGACATTATTAAGCTAAATCAACTTCATAACCAATCAATATCAATACTAACAAGTTACAATTCAATAACGAGCTGCAGAGTTGGTATAAAAATTAAGTCTTAAGAATGAAATTTAGAACATTTTTTTTTTTGGCATGAAATTTAACCCGTTAACAAGTCAAGTTACTTGGATAAGTTGGAGCCCCCAAATCCCCAGCTAGAATTTTAATACTGTACCATGGCATAAAAAAGTACCCATCAGTGAATTGCCCAATTGGTCTATACTTATGGCCATCATAATAGGCAATGATGCAGTGAGTAACTTTAACAGTTAGAGTGAGTCTTTACACAGCCCTGTTGCTGTAACGTTACAGACTTTGCAACAACTTCACGATGTCTGGTCGGGCTAGGTTTAGTGGCTCTAACATAAGTCTAATTAGTTAGGATAATTAGTGGTAGTGCCATATGTGTCAGTGAGTGTCTCTAAGTTAATATGACAGCTACAAAAATTCCAGTGTAAGCACAAACATTTAATATAAGCCTGTAACGTGTTACAACGACAAGAGAAGGGAGTGAGTGTAAAAAGTCCCAAAGTCAAGAATTCGGCAGCAAGATTTGCCCTCTCAGTCACTGTCAGTATGATGCTTTGCTAACATGCGTAGGCTTACTCAACTTTGTCAATTTGACTATTTGTTTTGTGTACAATTTATTTCATGCCCATTTAGGTCAAAGGAAAATAACAAACCTGAGCAGCAGAGGCGGGAGGACCGCCTTGATTTCAGGAGTGACTCTGATTCAAGGGACGATCGCGGAGGCCGAGGGCGGAGAGACAAGCGATCTCGCCACGATGCTAGGGAGAGAGGAGACACAAATCAGTCAAGCTGGCACCGATGCAACAGGTCAGCATAAAAATGAGAAGACAAAAAATAAAAAACAAAAAAACCCACAAATGTGTGATACTGAATATGCTTACCACCAAGTGAGGTATTGGTATTATGCAATTTATACAATTTATTTCATAAAATTTCAAATGGTTCTTTGTACAGTATTGAAGCATAAATAAAATGCATCTAATGATCACAAGCATGATTCCTGAAAAGGATGTCATAGACATCTAACATCGTTTCGTTACACTGTTTTCCTGAAATGGCTTCCGAGACACTTGCAAAACTATTTGTTGTACCAGACAGTCAAATGTGTATCAAATGTGTGCACAACTAGGCTTGCCCTAAGCTTTCATTCCATGTGTTATTTTCCTTCAGGAAGTCCCATCGTTGGTCGAGCGATAGACGAAAGGGTAGCGATGATGAAGGAGCCAGGACACCCTTTGTGCTAACACTTGATGAGATGGAGTACCCTCCCCTTAGCTCTGATGATCAAAGGTATGATACCACACACCAAACTTGCTTTATTTCTTCTCTCCCCCCCCCCCTTTTGTTATTCTTACATCTTCATCTTTAACAGCTGGCTAATCTATTTTACCCGTGGGACAGGATTTTAGCTTTTTATGCCTCTACAACCTTTCATTTGTGATAATTCCTGATTTGGCTTTAATCTGACAATCATGTGAAAGAAGGCATTGAGATATAAAGATATTCATTATTGAAAAGTAAGTCTGAAAGATTAGAGTGAATCATATGACAGAATTGTTACTTTCTGTAAAGAAAGAAGTGACACTGAAAAAAAAAATAATGTAATTGATTGTATTGATAAAGCTTACTTCAACACGCTAGTTCCCGTAGTGTCAAATAGGACCCAAACATCAGAAAGCTTGCAAAAGTCATGGTTTCATGTTCCTCAAGGCATGAAACTATGTATTCTTGGAGTAACAAGGCTGATTTGCTGATGCTTTTTGACAGATGTACATTGTTTTGCTATCTTCAAACTTTGGGAACATATAGTTCCCTTTTTCCTGTCTCGAGTTGCCCTCCATTTTCCTCCCATCAGGTATATTATGTGAAAGTTTGCATGAAAACCATTAATTATCAGAAGCTTTGAAGACAGTCTGCAGTAGCTTTGAGACTCTGACACGCTGCTGAGTCATGAATGAAATGCCTTTAAAGGATGTAATAGTGTTTAACCTCCATCTTAGGGATAATCCTTCATCAGCTGGTTGGCTCTGAGTTTTAAATCCCCCTTTTGTTTCACTCACAATAAAGGGTGATCCCCAGAGCTTGAATAGACCCTCACTTCCAAGTGCTTTTTCTCAGAAGCTGTATTCCCAAATCTTTGATGTTCTGTCATTTTGGTGAGTTTATGGACAGCTAAATTATCAGGAGTTATAAATCACTTGATAAGAGTGAGATTTTTTTTTTTTTGCTTTTGCTTCGCAGACTCTTGGTTTGATTGAAATATATTTCATCGTGTATTTTCTTTTTTTTTATGGTTTCATAAATGTGCATGTAGTCTTCCATATTCAAGTTTTTAAAGATTTTGTGAGGGTTAAAATCTTGTAGGACTTTGGCAGAATTGTTGTCATCATCATTAATGTCATTGTCATTTTAATTTGAATTTTATGTTGGTAGCCCACACACCCCGTCGCGGATCCCATCCAAGTACAGGAAGCTGTCCCAGTCCAGTGGGGACTGGGCCAGCCAGGTGGAGGAGTACGAGGCCGGTGAGTTCCGTGCCTCCCAAGACTTGCAGCGACACAGGAGGCGCCTGGAACTCTTGTCAGAGTCCAGCTCCTGTAGCAACGACGACCAGGAGAACAAGTGAGTTTTTTTTCTTCTTCTTTGGAAGCTGTCATTGAATTGAATTAAAGAGATACACTACTTCATGCTCAAATTAACTTAACAGAAGATTAAATGATAAAACATTAATGCAGTCATATGTACCACAAAGTTGTATGGTGCATTTTCCATCTGAGAAGATGGCTGGATAGCCCATATTCAGCTGCACTAAGCTGGTCTTTCGTGGGGTCCAATTGAATGTGAGGCAGGACTACTTCAGCGGGTTATGCACCTTACTCTTTGCAATTAATGACTGAAGCGGAATCTTATGTGCATGAATTTAGTTGTGACTCTCTCACACACAGGACCTCCATTTAAAGGACAAGTCCACCTTCATATACATAAAGATTGAGAGAATGCAGCAATATTAGTAGAACACATCAGTGAAAGTTTGAGGAAAATTGGACAATCCGTTCAGAAGTTACGAATATTTTAAGTATCTGCGCAGTCACTGCTGGAAGAGAAGACTACTACAGTGTATGATGTCACATGCGTACAACTATATAAGGAAAATAAAAAGAGAATTTCACAAAACTTTATTTTTTGAATAAAGTGCACAGTTCTTCGACTTGCTACTGACGTATGTTAAGGGTAATATTATTCCCCCTGCCTTCTGAAAGAGAGAAGTCGAATGTTCTTTTGTTATGGGAGAAAAATGGAAATATGTTGAATTTTCTTTATTCTTTCTTTATATCGTTGTACTCGTGTGACATCACAAGCTATAGTAGTCTTTTCATCCAGCCGTGACTGAGCAGAAACTTCAAAAATTCATAACTTTTTAACAGATTGTCCGATTTTGCTCAAACTCTCACTGATGTGTTCTACTAATATTGCCTCATTCACTCAACCCACATGTCTTTGAAGATGAACTTGTCCTTTAATGTCCTATCTGAGAGACAGAGTGTTTTGCCTCTTGCTAGAGGGGACGGCATGATTACGTACAACATTGCTCAGTTAGATTCGGGAATCGAACCTGGGTCCTTTGGATCTAGAGGCACATGCGCTACCGACTGAGTCATGTCACTGCCTTAAAGTTCACTTTGTCATTAATGGCTGTTTGGCAATTCAGTTAACTCTTCATTCATTCAAATGCTCTTTATCTTCCATACAGGGAAGAAGCCAAGAAGAAACCCACTGAATATGAAAAAGACACAACTGTTCTGATGCGCAGACAGAAGCAGATTGATTATGGCAAGAACACCGTTGCCTATGACAGTTACATCGCCACAGTCAAGAGGTAAGCACTCCCTCCTTTGTTAAGTCAAGCCCATTTTCTTTTCTCCTGATGACTACTGTGCTGCTGGTGATTGAAATGTGTAGTCAAACTTCTGAAATAAAAATGGGAACTTTGATTTTATTGAAACTCCTCTTTCTGAAACAATTGGCAGATATATGCGATTGACCAGAAAAAAAAAAGACCGATAAAAAAAAAATTGAGCATGGGCAGACTAACACATTTATTTAATTCACACCATGTTGTATACAATTTTCCTCCTTCCAAGCAAATCACAGTGTCCTGGGGGAATTTTGCAGTAAAATTATCATCCTGTCATAAAATTAGCAAATTAGCACCAGTTGAATTCACATAATACTAGAAAAAGACTGAATGCAGTTGGTTAGATTAATCAAATCTGCACAGACTTACGGGGAAATAAACAAAAATTTGCCAATTTCAGAATGAAATATGACCTGTAATCTTAAGAATGTGATGCCAATTCAAAAATTAGTTATGAATTTTACAATAAAGAGGCTTTTACCAATTGTGCAACTGAAACAAACAGTAACAATTGTATGTATATAAAAAAAGGTCTCAAATGTACAGAGGAGTACTCTTTTAGTCCATCTTAGAAAACACAAACAATTATAGAAACAATTATTTTTTTAAAAAGGACACCATCAAGCAAAAGGAAATGCAGTTATAGGGACATATGAGTTTAGTCCCAGTTAATTTGTGACATATTTTACATAGTCTCCATCATAGTGTTGACGTCGTTATTCTGCCACTTGGACTCAGTACCAGTATTCATGTGCCCATACTCTTTTTCAATCTTGCAGGAAGCACAGAGTGAAGGGCAAGCACCCATTCACACCAAACAAGTTCCAGATAGCCAGCCGCCGGTCGTGGGACCAGCAGATCCGTTTGTGGCGCATCAAGCTGCACGAGTATGACCCCCCAGAACTCCTGCAGGTCAACAGCAAGGAGGCAACGTATGTTTTTCTTTTTAACATTATGTAACAGAAAATGACATCGGAACAATGTTTTTATCACGCTTAAGAATGAGTATTTGTGGAGATGTATCTTTACCTTTAACATGATGAAGAAATATAACTTTTTTGTGTGACACATATTGACATAGGACATTTATCTGGAAGAGGCTGCCCTTTGTAGAACACTATTATTGAATTATAAGACTTAAACCATACTCATTAAGATGCACAAAATATGGCATAACAAGGGTAATGATTTATGATTTTAAATGGTCTATATGAATACTAACTCTAAAAAGGCAGTATCATTTCCAAATGATATTTTCCATGATATGCAAAAGAAAATAATACATTTCTAATGCAAATTGTAAACAAAAACTAATCTAGAAATGTACCAATATATGACACATTGCCACTGAAATATTTGCCACGCAAGCTTTTGCCCAAGATTTGATCCTCAAGGAGTCCTGTAGTTATTTTTGTTTCAGGTTGCTCTATTTACATTGTATTGTTACTACACCTGAATTTCATACCTTTCTTTTTGTTGTTGTGTAAAGCCAATAGATGATACATGTATTATTTATACTCAGGAAACCTTTGATGAAATGTTTTCACTACAGGAAATCCTTGGTGTTCGATGACAGCTCATCCCAAGGGTCCATGGAATCTGAGACTAAGATAGAGAACGAACTCATGAATACCTCCATCACCTCTAGTATCAGCGACTGCTACCTTGCAAGTGATGAGAGCAGCCACCGGTCCACGCCCGTCACCGAACTCGAAGCCATGACTACACGCTCCAGCACAGCAACGAGCGATTACCTTTGCCTCGCGGATGACAATGACGGTGATGACACGCTGACGGGCTTCCCAGACCAGCCTGTCCTCGGCATCAAAATACCAACTCCGTCCTCCACGCCCGCCGAACCCAGCAACTGCCCTGCCTCACCCCCGCTGGACACCAACGACCTCATGGCTGCCCTAAAGAGGGTTATTGTCACCCAGCACTCTGTGATACACAACAACCACCTCAACAATGCGCCCCTCTACACAACGTTTGCCGGCTCCAATAACAACAACAGCACCATGAGCTTGACTGGCTGCAACACTGCCCCACTGATCCTGCCGCCCCCACCACCAAAGCAGGAGGTGCGTCCTGCCACCATCTTCGATGGATTCGACCTCGACGAGTGCTTTCTGCGAGATGACGAGCTCATGGTCGATGCATAGCCATTGCGTGAGTTTTGCTCCATGTTAGCACTGTGGTGTGTGCTTAGAAGATGATAGCCCCATCGAGTATTCCAATGGAGATATTGTTTGCGGAATATTGTAAAATTAATGGTAGATCCCCCACAGCTTCAGAAGAGGTATCCAGTGAACACAATTCTTGGTGAAAGAGCTGAGACAAAGCTAATTCCACTGCAACTTTTCACATTAAAACATGCAAAATGTAATCTTACCTGTTATGTCATCTGATTAGAAGAGTGCGCTGCTTTGTAAGCAGCTTACTCTACTTTTTGATAAAAGACTGAAGTACATTTTTGGTGCACATGAAATGTTTCGGGTATGGAAGTGAAAATTCACACCATTTTCCAGTTTACCCTTGATAAATATCATATCACACTCAAACTAATAGAATGCTAGAAAATTTGCCAATCAACTACAAAAGTTGGAAGTCGTGGAATTTAGAAAGTTTAGCATGTTTTGTCGCAACAAAGATATCAGTCACTGACACATATGCAAATTAGTTGATGTGATTGTATCCAATGACCTCACTCCAGTGACTTCACAAGTCTCCTAGTAAGTACTTGGTTACGGACAAATTTTAGAAGTATCAAAAAAGCATCAATTGCATGAAAGGTGTTTTAGAGTTGTCAAAATCTTGCAGGGTTGAATTTTTAAATGAGAAAGAGGTTAAAATTGCTGAATTTCTGATAAATATGATGAGTCATTTTCTTAATGTGCATACTCCGTTGAGAGGCCCTGCTATCAGTGCCTTTTCTAATTTGCATTCATGTGATTTTTACAAGTATCATCATTACCAGAATTGCACTGGAGTTTTTCCTTTAACTTTCTTCAAACAAAGACTTTCTCAAATAAGTTTTTATTTTTAATTTTTTTTTTTACAGTCATGTAACTTGATCTTTTGTTTCTAAGTAGATGCTCTACCTTGTGATGTACTGACATTTAAACAGTGATTTTAATCTTTTGCCAAATTCTGCTCAGACATCTTGGAGTAAGCTGCATTTCTAATGTTTTTTCTTTTTTTATATATTCAGAATGAGATAGTCCTTGCTCATTCTGACCCTTTTGAAATGAAGAAATAAGTTGTGCAAAAAGTCCCATAAAATTTGTGTTTTAAACATTGATTCAGAAACAGGTAACAATAATCTGGTTTCTTTTTTTTTTTTGACATGGTTCCCTATCTTTTTCCTTTTTTTGAAAATAATTGTCTATTGATGCATACATGTGTATATTTATTTTTTTTTCCCCATACAGTAAGTCATGTACCATTTGTGACCGCCCCACTCAAAACTCATAAAAGTAGACCAACATGAATTTCTACTTCTCCACAAAGTTCAGAAGAATAGGCTCTAGGCTTTAAAATGATGTATAACTTGTTAAAATTGGACCATCCTAACCCAATCAAAAAACGATTGTAATAAGAGAGTTAGAAGGTGCAGCTTCATAGAAAGGAGAGAAAAGAGGATTTAGATATCCACTCAGGCATGCTATGCATAAGTATCAATTTAAACTATGTTCTATTTCCTAGTGAAAGTAGTGCCTGTCTAGAAATAAAAAAGTGTTCCAGAAAAACTGCTATTAAAATATCTTCACTTTAGTTTTGTTTCAAGCCACCAAATATTGAGAGTAAGAAAGACAAATTTACTCCCCCAGGTAAGACAAACTTCAAAAAATTCGAGTCAGTCAACCCAAATGGCATATTAAAGTCCATTACAAGAATCCTTATCTACCACTTTTTGTGGGTTTTTAGCTGAGTGGTCACATTTATCCAGCGATGCATAAAAACCTGGTAGACCACGTGCTACAGGATTTTAAAATCTTGTACGGAGTGAATAGAGAGGGTAGAAAATCTCTCATTTTAACTTGTTATTTTTTCATGTTCGAAGTGAAATTGGACTGAACTTTTATATAAAACATATAACATTTTGTGCTTGTGTTTTTTTTTTTGGTAAGATTTCAAATAATCTCTCAAAAGATAGGGACACAGAAAATAGGGTTGCCAAAACACACGCACACACAAAGCCTTATTTCGAGGATCCTACGTAATCCTTAACATTTGTAAACCACCATGAATGGAAATGACTTTGTTCATCACATTTAGATTTTCAAAGTGCCATTTGAAGTCTCAACTACAATGTATCCTACATAAGATGTACGAGAGTCTGGGGTAAATTTCATCTCGTTATGCTCAACCCGTTGAGGACAAGTCCCGAGTATACTCGAGCAGGTGTCTATGGGAAATGCATAGTTGTAGCAAAATCAGTCTGTCCTCAATGGGTTAAAAGTGCTTTTTATTAGAATTTCTACTGTCCAACAGGACTTATGCTTACATGTCTTGAAGAATCTTGCCTCAGCAACAGTTACAATGCAATGTTCGCTCCTGCACATTCCCTTTTGATTTTGATTTTGATTTGTCAGTACTGTATTACTGTAAAAGCTTTATTTACATGAGAAGCATGGTATTTAGGAATGCTTTAGTCACAAATTAGTAGAATTTATCCCATGATATCCTTCATCCATTTCTCTGCCTGCTACAAATAACCACAATTCTTGTTCTTCTGACAGATTCTTTAGCAGTGGTAGCAGATTTTCAATATCAGGGTTGACTGCTTCATCACAGCACTGAAATATTTGTATAACTTTTTAACTTCTTTTATACCTTATTTTTATAACTTTTGATTTTTGTTAACTCTTTACAGTGGCAATGTCTGCAGCACAGAACATTCATTTTGACATCCAGGAATACCTTTCCATTGTGCTGGTCATTTTTTTTTAAAATTTATATTAGCTGTCAACTTATTTTTCTGAATTATTTGACAGCCAGTTTATAGAAACTCACAAGTTACATGGGCTTTTGTGAATAAACTATAAGTTCACAAAACCTTAAACAAAAAATATGCTGAAGATGATGGCAAATGCTACAAGCCAGTACTATGCATACAGTATTTCAGTTTCTGTGTAAACTGGACTAAAATTTTGGCATTCGAGAGATTCAAGTGTTGTATCCTTGCCTTCAAATATGTTATGTTACTCTTTTTTTGAAGGTCGTTTTGTATTTATACAGCAGTCTGTCTTTGATATATGGTTTTCAAGAATCATGAGCTTTAATGTCGTGAAACTTTGTAAACGTGACTTCTTGCATCATGAAAGTTTATTTGTGTTACAGGTAAAATATGTTATATAAGGCACATGTGTGCATTCTACCATGTTTTTCTTATTTATTCATATTTTTTGAGCTACACTGTATAATACAAACACGAATACATGATTTTTGCTTGAAAAGCCACATATATCTGGAGCCAATGTTGATTGTAATGCTTTTCTACATTCAAGAATGAGTGCTGTACATGTACTGTATATAGATTGTCAAATTTCAGTGTTAAAAAAATAGAAAATGACATGTGTAAAATTCATGCATACAGGTAAAAATTTCATGCAAATTCTGGCATACGGATAATAATTTCAGGGGTACTTTGATACATGTACTCTTGGTTCTTTACACCGCGCAAGTGAGTGTTTTCCTTTCAGTGTCCATCGAGTACCATTGAGGATTTCCAAGTGTGGCAAATCTATGTACAGTACTACATAGCACAGGTGACTGTACATTCACAAGCAAGGCACGGAATGGCTAATCATTTCGGAAGACATTTCAGGGTTAAAAACACACAAAATTAAGTATTAGAATTGAAAAATACACCTTTATTTATGCCTCTGCTTGAAGGGTGCTGGGGGATTTATTTGATTGATTTTTATTTGAGTGCATCTTTCTGATTTTGAAGAAAAAGCATCTGATTTCTGCCTGTATTATTTCAAAAACCTTCCTTCTCTTTGGGAATACACATCAGAAAAGGAACTCTTTTTACTTTGCTCTGTGAATATTCCTACAATTTTTTTTTTCTTTAATTCAAATAATAGAAAAGAGAAAACACAAGCAAAAAAGTTTTGAGCAAAAATCCCTGTCCCAGGAACTCGAGTTTGCTTTTGTATTATATGTACAGCTCAACATGTATTATGATGTATTATATGTTTTATAAGATATTGTACCCCTTGAACCATAGTAGTGTTTGCATGATTGCTCCTTCATCTTTCATCCTTGTATCAAGCTCACTTGTATAAAGTACCATAGTTTTCTTTCAACATATATGTGTTAGATTCTTTGAAGCCTTATACATGTGCTTGAATGACACAGAAGTTTCCAGAGAAGTACGGACACAAGTACATTTCACACTTAATCATATTCAGGTCTCGTTGTTTTGTAGCAATGTTTTATTCTGGGCAGCAACATGATCTTAATAAACTTGTCAACATAAATGTGTTTGATACAGACCAGACTTCTTTTTAACGGTTCATTTTGTCAGAGTTCAAGGAAAAAACAAGCAACGATAACACAAGAAAGACACTCATGTATGGACTTTGGTTTGATGGATGCAAATCTGCTGACACATAATACACGTACATGCAAATTTAATACACATTTTGATAATACAATTTTTTTATCCCTCCCAGGCTAATAATTGGTCGGGAATTAGACATACCATACGTTGTAAAAAACTTTACAAAAACATAATGTATGTGATTGTACATTTATTTTGCAACTACAATGTACTTGTATGATCACTGGGTGACTCCACTGCCAAAGCAGCGGTTAACATAAACAATTGTTACATATTTCATTCTTGGGAATGTAATATTCTCTGTAACTTTGGCTTCCCTTCAAAGCTTGTGACAAAAAATTACTTGAAATATAAAACATATACAAAAACAACTTACATGTATTTAATAAATACACTCATTTGAACAAGTGTGTAGCATGTCAAACCCAAAGGTTAGACTTTGAATATACAGTATTTCTGACTAACATTATCATCATCTATTCCCATGTATTATGCAGATTAGTCAAAGCAACTCTGAGAGTAAATTCATGTGTACTTTTAACTTGCCACAAAAACTTTGATGAAACGTTTGTTTACATTTCTATTTTTTTTGTGCAGTTGGTTTCATTTGCCCCTTGCTTATACAGTGCACTCCTGTTATAACGAACACCGCTATGACGGAATTTCAGTTACAACGTGGTAAAAATTCAGACTGCAACATCATCAGCTCTATGCTGCTTATTGTTAATTTGTTTGGTTATAACAAGATTTTGATGTAATGAAGGAAAACTGCCGGTCTCGAGAACTCTGTTACAGTTGTATAACGGTAGTCCACTGTACAGTAGACTCCCATTATAATGAAGTCCTCAGGACCGGCAGTTTTCTTTCGTTCCATTGATAAACTTTGTTATAACCAAATGAATAAACAATAATAAAGGACATACAGCTGATAATGTTGTGGTCTGAATTCATATTTCGCATCATTGTACCAAGAATTTGGTTATAACAGTGATTGTTATAATGGGAGGACACTGTACAAAAAAAAGGAAAAAAAATGAAATAAAAAATCCATCTGGAGAACAGAACAAAATGTTCTACCCTTGGGCAAACTGCAAAATATTCAACTATCAAACGATGATCATTCAATCCCTAAGTGGACGGTATTTGACTGTTCCACATAGCATGCTAAAAGGTATACATGTATGTATTTACTTTCAAATGTACCTTGGACAAGAACACTTCTGTTCCATCCTCAACCTGTTGAAGACAAGTCCCGAGTATACTTGGGCAGGTGTCTATGGGAAATGCCTCTTGTAGCAAAATCAAACTGTCCTCAATGGGTTAATAATACATAATGTACATAAATAAGATTAAAATTTGAAGAAATGAAAAATCAAACAAAAGTGAACCTTGCAAGATACTTGGTGGGTACTACAATTATGTACTACATCGAGGATTAAGCTTCACTTTCTAGAATTTTACATTATTTGACAATGACTTTACCAATGTGACAGATACTCTCACCAATATGAAGCAGTTTGTACCATCCACATCTGCAAGAATGAAAATTAGAGGAAATTTCCTCAACTCATGTTCTCTCAAACTCTGAATTTCAGACAAAACATTGCACTTTTCACAGAGGTGACCTCTCTGTATGAGCAATTGGCACACTTGCTACAAACCCACGTAAGAAAATTTTGTCATTGTATGACACAATTAACCACAGCAAGATTTTTCTGAAGAGACTAATGGGTAGTTATGATTGGGGCTTGTCTTCCATTAATAATTCATTGAAATAAATGCCTTTTATATCTGGGTAATGGAAAATAACTCACTGAAAACTGCAATACCTGTATCCCAAATACTGAAACAAAAAACAAAATTAATTTTTGTCTTCACTCATATCACACCACAGTGGACTCCCATTATAACGAAGTCCTCGGGACTGGCAGTTTTCTTCCGTGATCTCGAAATTTCGATATACAGCTGTATAACTGAACAAACAAACAATAAAAATACAGAGTGGATAATGTTGTGGCCTGAATTTTTACTTTTTCATAACCGGAATTTCGTTATAACCGTGTTGGTTATAACGGGAGTGTACTGTAATTCTTCTCTCTTATAGAGATCAGGGCTAATCACCTCCTTCTAGAGATCAACACATTTTGCTTTAGACAGCGAGGTGAGACCTCCCTGCTCTCACCTCCCTGCTTTAGTGGAACAAAACACAAGCCACACAAACACTGAAATTGCACAAACAAATACACATGTACTAGAGTTTAAAATTGGATAAATGTTTGGACATGTGGATATAAACACATTAAATGCATTGAGAGATTATTAAGCATCCCTATAGCAGGGCTCCACACTAACTTTTTTTTTTTGTGGCCCGATGGGGCCACCAAAATCATCAATTTCAAATTTTTGGTGGCCCGAGAGAAGAATTTGGTGGCCCGAAAAAACAATAAAAAACATTAAAAGTCCTTTTTTTTTTAATAAAATGAGTCAAATATTTTAGTTTTATCATAGTAAGAATTGGAAGCTGGACATATCTACTCATAAATAAACCTCAACAAACTCGCAACACTCATTCTTAGGCACACATTCAGTCCTTTTCATCCATCATTTAAACAAATTTAACTGCTAATTTCCGGCGCAAAAAGTTACAAATTTATTGACATACTTTTCAAACATTTTTGGTGGCCCAAGGCGGGCCACCAAATTTGCCCTTTTTTGAAATGTGGTGGCCCTACTTTCATTTTTGGTGGCCCTGGGCCACCAGGCCACCGTTACTGTCGAGCCCTGCCTATAGCCTTGTAATCAGTCATCACATAGAAAAATAATGTAAATGGTATTGCATAGCAAAGCTGTGAAATGCTTTTGGCACAGTTCCCAATGAGTTGTCTAATACAGTGCACTCCCGTTATAACGAAATGCTCGGGACCGGCAGTTTTCTTTCGTTATAACGAAATTTTGTTATAACCGAACAAATACAATATATAACGAAAACAAGGAACCACGTATATATATCATATGTTTGCTGAATACTCATCATACACTGGAAAGCTATGTGAAATGTGATGGGATAACTGTATTACAATAACAAATGCAAGTTCTCCTCAGAAACTGTGCGTGACACAAGGAGCAAACACACAGTGGTGTGAAGCGTTCACCCATGCAGAGACGCTATTAATGCTTGTTCCGCTACGTATTTTCGAAAGCAATTCGCATTTCGTTATAACGGAGCACATTTCTTTTGTTTTTCTTTGTCTGTGGCGCTCGGAAAAGACTTCGTTATAACGGAAATTTCGCTATAACCGTGTTCGTTGTAAGCAAATTTTGTACCATAGACTTTAATGGTGCTAATTTTGGGACCAGAAGATTTACTTCGTTATAACGAAATTTCGTTATAACCGTGTTCGTTGTAACGGGAGTGCACTGTAGTCTGTTGCACTTGTTCAAACAGCACTACTTCTCATTTCAAACTTGGATGACTGATGGAACTGTTTTACATAAATGCATTATAAATACAACCCAGATCACGTTTCGACTGTGTAAAGACTCCCAGAAATTGGTCAGAGAAGGATACAGTACTGACTTTTGAAGCTCAGTCCTAGGGGGTGTTTCATCAACGTTTGTCAGCGCTGACAACTGGAATCACCATAGTAGTCAGTGACCAGAGCATCTCAGCCAATCAAAACCAAGGATTTTGCTGAAATTGTCAGCGCTGACAAACGTTGACGAAACACCCCCAGAACTTCTTATCACACCTACAGCAACTCGAGACAAAATGGTGACTAGTACCCACAGCCCCTCCAAGGAAGTTCAAATATGACTGCATTGGAGATTGAGCGCTACAAATATGGCAGTGCAAGAGGAAAGAAAGAAAGGGAGAGAGAGACACACAGCTGTTACTTAACGTAATATTAAAATCTGTTTCACTAAGTTTGGTTCAGGAAAACACTTATGGAAGGATTGTACCAAAACAAACTGGACTAACATTAAAAATTTTTTTTTATAAAAGCCACACTTTAAAAAACAATGTAATGGAAAGCACAACCAATGGTTTTATGGAGATATATCATCTTTTTCATTAATGTATCATATGTAGTGTAAAAGTGGATATTTTTGCAGTGTGGAATTTTTCATGCATTGTGCCCCCCTCATTTTTGGTTAAAACAAAAGGAGTAAAACAAAAAATGGGGGGATGCCTGCGCCCCCCTTTAATTTTGCAAAGGCACCTCACCTTTACGGAATTCCTGGATCCGCCCCCGACACCCTCATGCCCTAGACAGTCATCACAGCATACAATGCAAACAAAAAGCTACTCTTACCTACTGCTGATGGTACAGATATCAGCCCAATATGAACATTTCTAGAATTCAGTACTGACTTTTGAGCAAACTATATATCGAGATATCTAGTACCATATTTGAACTACAAAGGACTACATGAAAAATTGCATTACTAGTGCAGAACGTCAAATAATATTACCGATAACATTTTCATACAAGAAACACCTACTTTGTATAAACTTATCCTTAAGATGATGGTTCATATTGCATCTGCATCACAGCAACAAAAGCGACATATGGATATTCAAATGTTTCTGGCACATCGCAATAATGGTGAACCCATGCTCTACACATATACATGCACACACACACACACACACACACGCATACACACAATTCTTTGTAGGTACAGGAACAAACTGGTTCGTTGACTCTCATTACTCTAGTACAAATCTCTGCAGGGCAAGCACACCTTCACCCCATTAAGACCTTCAAGCAATTTTGCTCCAGGATTTATCCTCTTGTCCTCATTAAATAGACAATTTCTGTAATGCATTACAATTTAACCCTAAAAGGGAGGGGGGGGGGTGGGGGGTGGGGGCGGAATTCGCCCTCCCCTCAACGTTTCGCGCTATAATTCTGTAACGCGAGAAGGCCTCGTTGTGAGGCTTCTTGACTTTCTTCGTTCAAGTCTCGCGCAACTTTTGAGACCAAATTTGCAACGTCCGCGCATACTTTTGCGAAGCCACGCCCATTTTTGTAACGGAATGTCACCCCAAAACGGGCACAATTTTGTGATTTTGTGTACATTTCCTATGGAAAACAGTGCTCTGTCATGAAAGTCATAAAAACCTAATTATTTTTACAATTTATCACTTTCATTGATTAATTTTGTGCTAATTATGGTAGAAGAGTGGTTAGTGATAATTTCCATTGAAAAAACAAAGAAAAAACAAAAGTTGAAAAACAGAAATACATAAGAAATTCTGAAAACAATAAAATACATAAGAATTGAAATGAGTTTTGGAAGTTTTTGTGATGCACAATTGTTGAATATGCTAAAACAGATTTACAGATAAAATGCTTTTAATTAGGCTAAAATATGATCTCGAGCTTAATTTGCATAATTAATTAATTAAAATTAGAAATTGATTGTTTCAAAAAATCTTATGACACAATCTTGTAGATTTTGACGTGGGTCCCACGCATGCAAAATTTTATCACGATCGCACCACTGATGGCCGAGATCTCGGGGGGGAATCCATCCCCCCGTCTAAACATAGCCAAAAAAGCCCGGCCCCTTTAGGGTTAAGGATGTTTCTTTTTTTACAGCCTAGAAACTTAGAATTTCATTCAGCTGCTCCCTCCAATTACGCTCAATGGGGCAAAATTCACTTGGTTGTTGCTAGGTAGGGCAAGCCTCTAGCAAGCTAAGTGGTTGTTAAAGGCAACTTTTGTGAACAAAGCATGCATAAAATCTGAATACATTACAGAGCTGGTCTGCTGAAAATTTGAATTTTATTGGCTATCTAATATTTGGAAAAAGATTAGATGAAACTGGTGAAATTCATAAAATCTGCATAGAGTCCAAAAAGAAATAAAGATTGTCAATTTGACAAGGAAACATTAATCAAAATGTTTTAATTGTGTAGCCACCTTAAAGATTGATAAATGTTGAGCAATTTAGAGGCTTCTGATAAATGTGCCACTAAAATGAATATTTCTATATGATTAAAATTAGGCTAAAATGAGAAGAAGTGTTTATTCTAACTTATGAAATGTCAGTAAATAAAAATTAAATTTTAATTCACAGTAACAACATCTAACCATAGATGTGGTTTCTCGGACTTGATGGGTTACCACAGAAACCAAGAATTCTGGAGGTACCTGGTATATGAAAAAACACAACTTCTCGCAATAAAGCTTCACAAAACTCCTTGTGCATAGCTGCCAACATGTCTGTGCACAATTTACTAATCATTCTTATCACAATTTCTCATGGTGCATTGTCCTGCATAGAGGCACACAGTATATTATAGAAAATTACTGTTATGTAGAATTTCATGCTGCCAAAAACAGTAGTCATGCTGCCAAAAACAGTAGTCATGCATGCTGAAATTACTACTAATTACTAAATTTTACGAATAGTTAGCAGCTATTCTTGTGTTTAAAAAAAGTACAGGCTGCACAATGGTGGAGGACAAAATCCCTGGCATGTTTACTTAAGGGTCTCAGCCTGTGATATACTCAAAAGAAAAAAAAAGTGTGGCCACATTTCTTGAATAATCACGCTGAGGTACCATTTGCAAACATACATAACCCCCCCCCCCCACACACACACACATACATACATGGTAAAAAATAAATAAATAAATGACTGCCCAAAATATGCACCTACATATATAATCACAAAGTACTTGCATTAAGTCCATTTAGTCATTGCACATACATGTACTTGCAGTTTGAGTTAGCATTCTCCCCACCCGTTCCCTTCAACTTGAAAATGTCATCTAAAGTTGAGAGAAGTTGGGACCTATCCCCTGAAAGAGTAATCTATATAACAATATATATATTTTTTTGAACTTTTTTTGTTTTTGTGCAGTAACAGAGAGAGTACAGTGATTGCAGTATGACGCATTAGTTTACTGAGAGCTGGACTGTAATGAATTGTCTAGGAATTAGGTGTTTGAAACACAGCTCCTGACTCCAGCTTGGAATGCAAGGCTTAACATTGGGGATTGGCTTATGCAGATGAGGCATTTATGACCACACCCCTCTTCCACAGCAGAAACCAAAAATGGACAATTAAGAGGTTTTTTTTCCCCTGGTACATGAAATAAAGTACAGCAACTTGGTCAACGCTTGCTTCTGATAATGTGTTGCTGTTTTCCCAATAATCACAAGTGCTAAACATTGAAATTTTATGTTCACACACAGGGCACTCTCTTCCACTAAACACTTCCAGTGGGAGTCAAGAAAAATATGGGAATGGCAAAATTCCTGGGCAAAATATTACAAATGCTTTGTTTGTACACAACAGTATAAAACCCTTGGAGCATTGGCTCCTAATGCTCCCACACACAAGAGAACTTAGAAAAGTACAGAATGAGAACAGGCCAGTTGGTAATACTATTCTGCTGGCCATATTCTAGCAGCAGCCTAGTTTAGAATGAGAGGGCAGTTTGTTAACACTGCTGGCCTGTCGTAGCACCTTGTTCAGGACAGAAAGGTGATGCGGTGACTTACTAAAACTTGCCCGGTTGCTAAGGTACCTTCTCCCCCCCCTTTGGTCAACTGAAACAAGTTGTCCTCTCACCCAAAACCTTGTGACAGCAACCTGCATCATTTCAACAAGTCACCTTCATGCTAAACATCGTGTTTGAGCTTCCATACATATGCCAACTATTTTCTCGCAAGAATCATGTTCCAATATTGCATTCAACACACTTATAAAACACTAGAACTCTTTCACTAATGTTCCAAAAAAATACCTTAGACATTCTGTGATTGTCATCTACAAGTATCTACCACTTCGCAAGCTACCATAGCTTGCCTTGTTCCTGACCAATTTCTATTTTTTTCCTTTTTTTTTCTTTTTTTAAGAAGTGAAAATGGGGAGCTTTGCTCCCAGGTCAAGGGTCAGGGAACATTCTTCCCAACGTAGCCTGGCGTGATCTGGTTGACCCAGTGAATTCCGTCCCCCTCGGGCAGATGGGATGAAGGAAGGACGACGTGTCTGAGGAATGTCCTGCAGTGGTCAATGAAATGTGACATATCACGATAAAACTAACGCCAAAATACACGACATGGGACCAGAAGAGAATAAAGTCACAAATATGGGTACATAAGAACAGTCACTCTTGCCTTATCAAGTGCTTAATCTTCCACCTCATTTCCCAGGGTTGTTTTTGACTAAATTTCATCTTTCACAAATCAAAGGCAATCTTACCTGCTGCAGTACACATCATCATGATAAGTGAACATTGGTCTCTTTAATGCCTTGTGCAAAGGAAAAATATAACCAATCAAACTTTAAGGACGCTACACAACGCTGTACCCCAGGTTACGACAGTACCCCGGGGTACGGCATGCCGAATCATTTCTCTCGTTATCTAAACTTTAGAAATTCATTTTTTATGTGCCATATTTTCTCCCAATTTTCACCAATTTAATTCTCTGAGCAACATATCAGGATGGAATTTCTCTTTAACCAAAGGATAGTAACCAAGTGTCTGCTACATCTTTGCTCCGCACTTCAAAAACTGGTGAGAGTTAAAGGACAAATTCACCTTCATATACATAAGGATTGAATGAATGCTGCAATATTAAAATCTTACCCTTCAACACCACATTAAGCACATTTGTAAGGCAGCATCTTTTGGATTGTTCAAAATTGGGAAGATGAGGAAACTACTTGACCGACCTACAACTGCCAAATTAACTCATGCATTTGTTTCTTGTCATCTAGATTATTGCAATTCCATATTTTCTAACCTCCCTCAGACACATATATTCCCACTTCAATGGGTACAAAATTCTGCCGCAAGACTTGTCTCCCTCTCCAGGAAATCCGAGCCCATAACTCCAATCCTCCGTTCTCTTCACTGGCTTCCCATACATCACCGCATATCTTTTAAAGTTCTTTTGCTTACGTACAAAATTCTGAATGGGCAAGCCCCCAGGTATCTCACAGATCTTGTTTCTTTACGTTCCATTACTTCCTCAAGACCCCTCCGTTCCTCCTCTACAATGCAATTGACTCCTGGACCACGTACTTCCACAAAATACGGTGATCGTGCTTTTTCTACAATTGCCCCTTCTCTCTGGAATTCTCTACCCGCCTATATACATCAAGCCACTTCCGTTAATCAGTTTAAGATTTTGCTTAAGACTTATTTTTTTAGTAGATAGTTCTTTGGAATAGTCCAGTTGTGGGTCGGTCAATGGAGGTGCACACTGGTTTTGATTTTCATTATTTATCGTAATTATACTCTGTATCTATTTTTTTTTCTTTTTCTTTTTCTTTTTGGTATGTTTGTACTTGTATTTTGGTATTTTTGTATTATTCTGGTATAGATATTAATTTTCCGGTAAACTGTGCGCTTAGAAACATCGGTATTAAGCGCCTTATAAATGTATTGTATTATTATTATTATTATTATTATATTAGTAGAACATCAATGAAAGTTTGAGGAAAATTGGACAGTCCCATCAAAAGTTAGGAATTTTTAAAGTTTCAACACAGTCACTTCTGGATGAGAATACTACTACAGTGTATGGCACATGCATAAAATGATATAAGGAAAATATAAAGATAATTCTACAAAATTTCATTTTTGGAAAAAAGTGCACATTCCTCTGACTCACTGTTAAGAGTAATATTATTCCCATGCCTTCTGAAAGAGGCAAGTCAAGTGCTCTATCATAAACGGACATATACATCAAAAGTTATGAGCCATAATCGAAACGCGCCATAAAATCTTAACATTGGGCCCTAAAAGTTTGTTGACCCCTGTCTGTGACCTTTGACCTTGTGATGACCTTCAACTCCCCAAGGGACATCTACCATCCAAGTTTGGTCACAAACAGACATAGGGATCAAAAGTTATGAGCCATAATCGAAACGCACCGTAAAAACTTTACATTGGGCCCTAAAAGTTTGTTGACCCCTGTCTGTGACCTTTGACGTTGTGATGACCTTCAACTCCCCAAGGGACATCTACCATCCAAGTTTGGTCACAAACGGACAAAGGGACCACAAGTCATGAGCCATAATTGAAACGCGCCATAAAAACTTAACATTGGGACCTAAAAGTTTGTTGACCCCTGTCTCTGACCTTTGACCTTGTGGTGACCTTGAACTCCCAAAGGGACATCTACCATCCAAGTTTGGTGACAAACGGACATATACATCAAAAGTTATGAGCCATAATCGAAACGCGCCATAAAAACTTAACATTGGGCCCTAAAGTTCATTGACCTCTGCCTATGACCTTTGACCTTGAGGTGCCCTTCATATTTGTTAAAATGTGTAACTTTGTATAACCACTCTTCCCTCCAAGTTTGATTGAAATTGAAACCCTCAGTAGAGAGTTAGTCAAGTTTTTGTAGCGTTACTGACGGATGACGGACGGACAGATGCAGCAGGCGATCCCTTAGTCTCCCCACACCTCCGGTGGGCTCGACAAAAATCAGTCCATCCTATACGGGTTAACTGTGCACTGCAGTGTGACAGATTAATTCCTCCTTGTGGCATTCACCCAAAGAAACAAGCAGTCAACCTTTACTGACCTGTGTGGAGCGTCTATGCCAAGCAGGATTCGCCAGTTTTGCTTAAACCCAAAGTCGTATGGATTCTTGTAGATCTGAAAATGTGACAGAGATAAACAAATGAGATTTAATGGAACAGCCATTCGAGGTATCTCGGAAATTGGAAACTAAATCATGTGAAGCAAAAGTAACCTGAGGCTATGAAATCAAATTCAGATGAATGATGTGAAAGTTGTGATCCTTTGATTGCTAGTAAATCATCATTCACGCCGCATGATCCACGGTTTAGTTGTGTTGCAGCAACATGCTTCTTTTTTTTTTTTTTTTTTGCACAAATCCTACATAATGTGGGACATTCCAATCACTATGCATAGAAACAATCTAAAAAAAAAAAAATTACAAGTGGGTCTAATATGTCCGGAAACATATTAAAATCTGATGAGAGATTTCAGAGCTTATGAGTGCACATGTATCTCAGCACAATAATCAAAATTTTCCCTTTACAACCTGCTAAAATTCAAAGTTGTGGACCCACTAGTCATGGCATATGGCAGCATCTTAAAATGTCCAGGGGTAATTGCCCTAGGAACCAACTGAAACATAAAGTATTTCATTTGCTCAATCAATAACAACCAGATGAAATGAAAAGACAGCAAAATTACAAAAGAATGGGAGCATGCATTCAATAAGCACATACCCCCCCCCCCCACAACTGTCATACACACATACACATAAACTCCCATCCACACATACCAAAGCCCACTCACAATATTGACTTCCTTCAGCCGTTTCCTCTCCGAGTTGTTGATGTGCTGTTCGATGCTCGTCTCTCCCCTGGATACGAGCAGGGCGTGCCACACCGTCAACGTCCCGAGAGCGAACACCACCCCCAGGCAGATGAAGAACTGCACGACAACCGCCTTGTGGTAGATGCTCTCGCTGGCGGTCAGGCTGTATTTCACCACGGGTAGGGCCACTTTGCCTGTCTGGTTAGCCTCTGCAACCTGGAACAAAGGCAAATGGACATCATCTCTGTCAAGCATATCCCTGATCAGAGGTTCATAGTGAGAAATATGATCCCATTTGATACAACCCATCACAAATGCCCCCCCCCCAAAAAAAAAAACACCCTTAAAGTAAAACAGATAAATGAATAGATTAACAAAAATATATGACCTTAACTTGTGCTCACAGATAACTGAGTCAATGAGCTGATTAAGTTTGTAAGAAAGAATAACTAACTAGGCTGTAAAAGTCAGTAACTCCATGGACCTAATACACATGGACTGTTCACGGCAGTCTTTCTCTGATGTAATCATCGTCGTTGACACATGATTATGTGCATCTTAATGAGTACATTCAGGTGTCTAGACAATAACGATTGTGTGATCATGTATCGTCACTAACAATAGAATCGTTTCCCTCATTTCAGTCTTGTTTCACTGATGTGCCTTTTTCAAACGGAAATGTCTTTGAATAAATACAGATGGTGAGGAGCAGCAAAACCTGAGATCATGACAAATTTTGTGTCAAAAGATGGGTAATTGCTGATTCGTACATTTTCGCACACGCATATGACCTTGCCTAATGGCAAAATATATCTGTTCTCTACCATTACCGTCCCTTCTTGCTCTGGAATAAGCTGCGGAAAAGTGAAATATTGAGATCACAAATGACAATCATTCTGCCAAAATATTAGCTTTCTTTTAAAAACTGCCTGCTTGTCCCAAGAGAAATTGTTTGAGGCATGATTTCCTAACATACACCACAACTGCAAATTTACTTTACTTGATTTTGTGAATTATTTTCTTCTGTGCATATAGTTTTAGATTTCTCGAATCTCCGTCTTGTTCTTCTCCCGGCTTGCTGGCGGCGACAATGATGGGATCAAAGCAGTGAAGCATGCTAAAAATGTCTTTGTGGCGCTTTTGAGATGTACAGGGGCATGAATTAATTAACGATGCGATGAATGTCCTTGAATATCAGGTCCATGGCAACTCTAGCTCTCAACATTTACACATCAATATGAGGAAGGTTCCAAAGAGCATTTAAAAAGAAACAAGCATTTATAAACATTCATCTTGATTTGAAAACATTATTCCCAAATCAGCCAGTCTTCTACAAGTTGTATTTTATGATCTTGTATTGCCAAGAAGAGATATTTGTGTTTTCAGGGAGCCTCCTGTAGAACCAGAGACCTGAAAGCTCTGACAAAAACCTGTCAAAAAAAATGTGCCAATGCAAGACTTTAATAGTGGACCTATTTCCACACCTACCTATCCATCCATCCAAGGTGTATGGATAATCACAACAATGAAAGTGTTGCCTTTAATATCTTGATTTGAACCTCATCCCAAAATGGTATACATGCAGACTAGAAAAGCTGTGTCAGCATAGGACCATGGCATACTCGCATACGCCACATTCTGAAGTGTACATCTTTACATCCACACTCAATGCTATTGTCAAAGCTACTGTACACAACTGCATTTTGTATGTACTCATACAGAATGGGTTCTTGATCAAATGAGAACAATTCTCTGAAAGCTGTCTTCCACTTCACTTATCGAAAAATGCTTTTTTTTTGGAAAATGTGAGAAAAAGTTTTAAAGGTTATTTTCAGGTATCAGTAGTGTGTATGTTTGTTTAATTGCTTTTTTTCATTTTCAAATCTAACTTTTAGTCCAAAGATACTATGCAAGTATTCCACTAAGCTTCTTATCAGAGGAAGGCAGAACACGTGGTCCACACATTGCACTGTTGCAGAAGTACAGCGCAAAAATTAATGGTGGGGGTGCAAGGGAACAGTTAGTACCAAACCAAAAAACTTTCAAACCCACAGCACGACACTGATATGTGCAATAGCTAATGTACCACACCTGTAGGCCTACTTAGACCAGTTTAATTACCGTTGAGAACAATTACCCTTCTGCAAGATGAATAAATTGTGGAGCAGGTTGGATGGTAAAAAGTTTATGGTAAAAAGTTTATCCTGCCTCCATCACAACCAACATTCTCTGCTAGCTACATGATGAATCACACACACAGGTGGCGGATCCAGGGAAGAGCGCACCAGGTGTGCGTCCCCTTTATTTTTTTTCTTTGTTAAAACAAAAGAAATGCAAAGAAAAAAATGGGGGGAGGAGTGTGTGCACCCCCCTTTAAATTTGTAAATGCGCCCCCTCTTTATGGAATTCCTGGATCCGCTCCTGCACACAAACACACACTTACACACACACACACACATACAAAGTTGTGGCAACACTGCCACCACACAGACAAATAACAATGATCAAGCAAGGTGGAACAAAACAACACAAATGCATGAAAAGCCAAAATGCCACAGATCTGAAGATGGCAGCACCGAAACATATAAAGAAATCATGTGACTGGAACATTCAGTAATCATCAAACATGCCGGGTGCAAATAAAAAACAACACAGACACACCACGCTTGCAACTAATCATAAAAGAAAGGATTTGGAGAGGGCCACAGAAGTTTACAATAGGCAAAGGGGTGCAAGGTACTTTTGTGCATCAATCATATCAAAACTATGACTGGTCAGTGATTGCACAAACTGGCATGAGATACTTCACAGCGACAAAGTATCTTGGTGAGATTTTGTGGCTGGATCACGTGATCTGCATCATGTGATATGCAGACTCCTTGGTTGCATGACTTGTTATCAAACTCATCATGTTGTACACTTATGCGCAATGCAAGATTCCAGGCCAGTTTGTATAATCAGAGCTAATCTTGAGGACTACAGCATGGTGAAAGGTTAACGTATAGTGATAAAAAAAAAAAATCATAACAGCATGAACGGTAAACAAAAAAAGAAGAAGCTCAAGCAGCAACACTCGACACATTTGAGCAAAAGGCAAATCACAAGACTACACAATGATGAAAAATATTCCCTGAAACACAGTCTTTTATGGGGGGGGGGGGAGGGTGGAGGGGTGGGGATATTATGATATATTAGGGTAGTGATTCCTCCATAGGAGGCAGAAGAGTGAGCAAGATTAATAAGAACAATCTAGACTGTTAATTACGCGAGAAGATTGCTATATTTTAGAAAATGTCATTTCTTTATTTATTTTTACAGCTATTCTTCACTTATTGTATATCTTGCTAACATCTGAAATTCAATATTTGCTGACAATTCTTTTTCATTATTTGACTTTCCCCACCCCTTTCAATTTCTCTCTTATTTTAGCATCAACAATTCATTTCTTGAATGATCTCATGTCAAGTTTATTTCACGTTTGTTTTGTTTTTTCAAATTTCACTGAGTGAAATGGTATTCGAGAAATAAGTTGCTCCTGAAAATATTTCCTCCCATAACACCAACGCTTGGTGTATCGTCTCCATTTATTTTATCATAGTTTATCTGTTCATTTATTTGTTTGTCTATTTACTCATTTTTTTTTTTCAACTAGAGAGGTAATTATATCTAAAACTTGACATCACAGTGTTGACAAATATGGAAATTGAACTGTTCATATTCTTGTAAGGGTGGGGGGGGGGGGGGGAGGAATGAGGTGTTTGAAGCAAAGTGAAATGCACATGACAGGATTTATCCAAGGCAATGTGGTGCTAGAAGTAGGACTAAGTATAAATGTGAAGCACATGGAGAGAGCCCTGGAGGCCTCTTTGTAACTGTTTTGGTAATCTAGCCATGGAACGACAAAACACAAAATTTGCTGACATTGGAAGGCCTTGTATCTAAAGGCTACCATTAATGATGCCGTTTTTTTTGTTGGTTGCAGCGATGCATTGCAACACAAAGATGCACACACACAAAAAAAAACACACAACAAAGCCAAAATAAAAGAAGACAAAGACACTAACATCTGCGAGCCACCTCAAGACTAACAAGAGCTACTAATCATTATCTATATTATAGCAAATTAAGCATGCTCTATAATTTGCAGAACTGATGAATGACTGCTGATGATGGTAGCACTAAAAAGCAATGGATAACTGATTAAAAAAAAAAAAATCAATGTTGGTATTTGCAGGCATGAACTACGTGATGTTGTGTCCTGTTCATAACATGGTGAGCCCATCTATTTCAAATACTCAGTTTTTATTGGTAGTAAACAAATGCATTCTGCTATTTGTATTTTGAGTATAAATGAAGTGGGATACTGACTACTCTGTTTCAATGCTGGAATCATTTGACAATTCTTGAGAGAACAAATAATTGATCCTAGAATTTAATAAAATATTCCTGTCTAGCTCTTCCTCAAAGGCACGAAGTCGTATTTCTCATTTGTCTGAGTTAATGATCACCAACTTGATTGCTTCAGTAGAAGAAAGACAACAGAATTTTGAATTCTGTTCCCAAAACTTTCAGTGAATTAGAAAGATTTTGAAGATCCTTGCCAAGAAACAACAAAACAAACAAACAAACAATCAATTATCATAAACCTTCATGGTTTGGTCTGAGAGTATCAAGTGACTTCGGCACTGTGCATCCACTGTAAGCAGCAAAGACTAGATGAGTAAGCAAGCTCTGATAGTATGATTGTGATTGTGAAAGTTTGGCGACATCCCCCAAATACTGGTGCTACTACTGACCATGCTACATGGAGAGAAACAACAGAATAATACTGGTTTATTCTGTAGCAAAGGCGCTAAAGTATATCATGATGCATTGATGCCTGTAAGTGTTATATTGACCAAACACAGCATGCAGAAGATAATATGGGCTTCGTCAAGCTTGGCATGCTGTAAATAAGCAATTTTTTTGAGTTTGTGATATCGCATGCACGTACCTGAAGCGCCCAAGACAAATGATGATAATACTCACTTTTGCCTGATTATAGACTTCCATTGCTTGCGCAAATACAGATCCGCCAAACAGACTTTCAAAAGTTTTCTATGTCGCAAATGCAATATGTAGGAGTAAAGGTGAACGAAATGATAATCATGGTGATTTGAATACTGACTGGACAGTGGTTGTGGACACCATCACATTGGCCTACACTTTTGCATGGATTGACAACGTAAAGAGCACACCCTTACTCTCACACTATTGATTCAGCACTTGATTTTATATTCTTCATAAATGATTTCCAACATTGAGGAGATATTGACTAACACACACTGATTATACTTTGAGCACAAAAGATACGGCAAAGAAACTGAATACTTGAGTAGGTTCTCAAAAGATTTGTGATGCATCCATTCAAATCCTTCCCTTATCTAAATTATATTCATTTTTATTTAATTCCGGCATTCAACATTTAGCGTATCCTTTGTGCATAGATGATCATACACATACACACTCAGAAAAAAAAACACACCAATATCTGAGCAGTTCAAAATGGTTAAAAAATACGGAATTTGGGCTGAAGGCCAGAGCTTATATGGTATGAATGGAAGCATCTGTGGAAACAGAAGGAAGGGAGGGTCATTTAACATTGACATGAAACCAGAGTGGTACAAGAAGCACTCTAGTCTTATTTAAAACAGCATGATAATCTTCATGTGGTTATCTTGTCATCAATTAAAGAATGTCACAGTGTCCACATCTCACAATCAACAGGAAGCCACTGATTCCTATTCTAATACTTATACTACAAAAATGTACAGCACAATTCAGGATAGAGGTTAAAAGAATTTAAGCTTTTAAAACTGCTGCGGCATTTACAAAACTTTAATACACAGTCAGAGATGGGCACGTAATGCCTCCTTTTCCCAAAAAAATAAAGAGGGGGGTATTCTTGCAGTTACATGTTTGAAAAGACACAGAGACAAGGTGAAAAGTGAACAAGAAATTTCTCTCCCCTGGTGAGTATTAAGCTTACAGATTGAGGGACTAATCCACTTTAATGCCATTTAGAATTCACAGCTATCATCAATGTTCAGTTTTTTTTTGTGGTTTTCAGTGTCCACCGTTTTGAAAACACAAACTGTAAATAATAAATGATTAATGCATGACATTATTAGCACTTCTTACAAGCATGCACACACGAAATATCATTGAATCATTTGGTTGGGCATCACATTCTTAATTTGATATTCACCAGAGCACTCTCTCACTGTTGCCATTTGTTTGTTTGTTGTATCTGTGTGTGTGTGTGTGTGTGTGTGTTTTTAAAACTATAAGCTAACTTCTCTTCTTTTTCAATAGACCGTTTCTGTAATGCAGTACAATTCGTCTGTTGAGAATGAGAAGGGCGTTAAGTTGTCTTGAACACTATGGGTCTTGTGGCAACTTAACGCCCTTATCATTCTAAACCGTTGAATTTATCATGGTAGTATCTTTTCCTACAGTCTAGTAACAAGGCATTTCATTTACCTGCTCCCTCCCATGAAGTTCCACAGGAAGGAATGCACTTAGTTGTTGCTAGGTAGGGCAAACCTCCAGCAAGCCTTGTGGTAACTACAGCAACTTTTGTGAACAAAGCATGCATTTAAAATCTGAATACATTACAGAACAGGTCTATCGCTGGCTAGCTACCTGGCTTTGTGTACTCACTCTGGCATCGAAAAACTCTTCCCTAAACTGAGGCCAGACAGAAATGGACACGTAGACCGTCCCCATCCACATGTAGATGCAGAAGAGCATAAAGTAGCGATGATTAAAGTGCCCTACGCAGTTGTTGAGCCAGGCTGGCGAACGTGGAGTTGCTCGTCAAGGAAGTTTGGACATGACAGTGCTAAGACAATCAGTTGTGAAACATCCTCAAGAGGAGTGGGCCAATTGTCAGCAATGCCAGCAGCACTATCCTGTCTGAGTTTCTACTCTAAAAGAGTGGCCATTACAAATATACTGACAACAACAAGAAAAACAACACTGAAACTCAACTTCTTTTTCTGCCCGAGTTGCTGGTGGTAGGCTTTGCCTGATATTCATTCTTAAATGAGAATTAAGTAGAAATTTAGAGGACTGCAAAACAGACTTCCACCATTGCAGCCAAAGTCATGCAACTCTGGTAAATCCACTGTAATGACTGAATTTGTTACTTACTTCTATTCCCCCCCCCCCCCTTTCAGGTATTGATTATCATTCTTACTACCAAATTTGATATAGATGGTACCGAAAATGAGAAAAAGACAAACAACAAAAAACAAATTACTGATGTATGAAATAACCACAGAAGAATCCTGTCAGTGACAAATTTCTCCCTTTTGGTGACAGATTTTGTTGTTCTCCTTCTTCATTGACTTGTACTCCCTCCATCGCACATATCGGTACTTATTCAGTAAAATGAGATACCTTCATTTTTATTAATCCATAAAGTGTTCTGGTGGCTTTCCTACACATTGAAAGAAATCAAGACCAGGGTTGGGGCTATCCCCAGTTTGAAAAGAGAGGAACTAACATTTAACCCGTTGAGGACGAGTCCCCAGTATACTCGAGCAAGTGTCTATGGGAAATGCATGTCGTAGCAAAATCAGTCCGTCCTCAACGGGTTAAGCAACATACATCAGGCTGGCAAGGATACGGCAGTGGTGATCCATCTTCAGAATACACGTCTTGCAGACACTACAGTGATGGGTGCGCAACGGCTTGGGTGCGATGCACTTTTTGCATATACTCCCTGCTCCTGTGTCCGACACAATCTGCAGAGAGAGCAAATGGAAAGCAGGCAAATTTGTCAGACAAGCTCTCTGTGCACGGCTCATTTACCATTTTAACAGACCTCCAAACATTTGCAACTGAAAAATGGTAAAGATTAGGAGAGAAACAGCACTACCCACAGGAATGTGTAGTACAATTATTAAGAAAAATTTGGTAGTAAGAACATATCTGAAGAAAATTGTGACCCGCTACAACAAAATGATCCTAAAGTCGGGCGAGGTTGATTATTTGAAAATTGCATGACACAATTCCCTAATCTTTCTGCTTTAAATTGATATATAACACATCTTATAAAAATAATCGGCTGCGGAGATATCGATGTTTAAAAGAGAGCATGTCGAGACGTCTGGGAAATCACTGTTTTGAGAAAAGCGCCCTAAAAGTTCTCCTTGCGATGCAATCACGACCAGGGGACACGCAAGTCAGTATTCACCTCCGGACAATAGAAGGTAAGCCCTAGCAACCCCCGCAATGCTCATTTAAACACAGCGTCGGCGGTCTCCTCACCGACCAATCAGTGACCAGGATTCCAGGAGAAGCGGCTGGGCATAGCGCACCCCGCCACCACGCACCAGTCGACTGGGGAGTGTGCGAGCTTCACACTCTGGTTAGCGGCAAGCAGCAAACTGACCAATGGGATCACTCTAGTCGTTGTTAGGGGCGGAGCCTATCTGTGGCGCTCAATCCAAATGTTCGAACCAGTTCCTGCTTCGTTGAAACGCCAAAAAACATGGCCCAGAAAAACGCTATTTTTTAAAATCTTTCCTTTCATCATTTTGCTTCTAAATTTCGACAGATGATAGAAGACATGTCAGACTCTAATAATATGTCAAATTCAGAAAATCGTAAGTTTTGACCAGTTTTGATGCTCTGACTTCAAACTCGATTTTCACGTCTTTGACCGTGCGCGACTTTAGGACCATTTTGTTGTAGCGGGTCACAATTGTTCTTGTGAGAAAATGAAAATTTGTGATTTTTTGTGTATAAGCAGAATAGAGACCTGCTCAACACCTACGTCATACAGTTTAAAATTTGTCTTACTCTCTAAATGTTATGGGTTCATAACTTTTTTTTGAGCATCTTAATTTTTCCCCAAAAAATTTCATGAATCTACTTTTTCTGATTTTGCTGCTTTTATATAATGCAACATACAGTGTAGTATCAGGATGGAATTCCCCTTTAAGTAGATGTTAATTTCAGTGGTTCCTTTTTATGAAAGGCAACTAGCTTGGACAAACCTGAGGAGGATGGCCAGGGGATGTGGTACAGCCTTTGTAGTAGTGGAATGTGATGTTCACGAGCAGCCAATGTCCAAACGTGAGGTGGAACATGGTCTCCGCCAAGCTGCGATCGGAGGCGGCGGGGAGGACGACCAGGTACATAACGACAGTCACAAATGTTGTCAGCATCACGACCAAGACAACCATGATCTATGGCGACACAACAGAGAGAAAGAGGACAAAATCATTCATGATATATACAGTTAGAACTTCAGAGTTAGACCAATGTCCAAAGTATAGAGCAGATATTGATTCATCCACACACTTAGTACGCGAATTTAGATACACAAGTCCATGCTTCATACTATGGTTTGAACACATTTAAATATCATAAATCTTAGGCCACCTAAGTATGTCTGCATGCATTCATCAAAAAAAGTTTTCAGTATTTCCCTGACAAGTTTTGTTAATGTACACATCAACTAATTCTCAAATGCATCATCATTCTGCCAACTGTTCCAAAATATAGCCACTGAACTACTGGCTTTGAACCACAGTCCATTATGTGACAAACAAAAGTTGGGGCTAGGCATGCCAGTGGGCAACTCACAAAATTTTCACAACTGCATTTTTTTTTCTTTACCTCTGTTTTTGTTTTTGATACCCATGGTTAAATTTGGGAATACATTTACTGAAAAACCTTGTGAGAATTTTGTTTTGTTTGAGTCATGTCCTATTCTGTATAAAGGCTAAAAATTAATGTGTGCTAAAAATGTTGCCATGACACTGTCAGATCAAAGCAATGTTCATCTTTATCCAAGTTCTAATTAAACAGTGGTGACTGTACACTCTTGAATATTGCAGGGGAAGGGGAAGGTAGCAAATTTATAAGGCTACTGCCCAACAAGAGGGAAGAGGGATATTGCCTGAGCACTCCTTCCTTTTGCCATCATAACAAAGGAATAATCACACAAATACTTTATATTTTCACATCATTGAAGCTGAATTAACCAAAAAAAAAAAAAAAAAAAAAAATTATAAAAGAATAAGCTCACCGGTCCCATGTATTTTGTTATATGCTCCACAATCCAGATGACAGGTTCCATAGCAACATCAATCACGCTGCTGGTTGAGGTGAATGAATTGTAGGTCAGTGACCTGACTGCCATTTTGAAAGCAAGCCAGACCTCCAGTAGGCGACGAGACAGCCCCATCCTTCTGTTGTTTTCTTTCATGATAAGTGAGACAAAGGTCAAAAGGGGTCCACTTTCATTCTGGTCTGGTCTGGGGCAAACTTGAGCAGCCGACTCATGCAATATTGCTACTGCACATTCAAGCTAAGAAAAAGAGGAACAAACAGCACGACACTCAACATAAAACAACTTTTCACAGGTTGACAAGAAGTTTTGTAAGCTTGAAATATAAAATAATTTAAATTCATAGGGCTGGAGCAACGAAGCAAACAAGCAAGTACACGTAATACTAATCACTAGTATTTGTTAACTAGTAGTACTGCTTTTCAGCAATATCTAGAAAACCTACTGTCTATTGCATTATTTTCATAATTTATGGCAAAAGTTGGATAGTAATGGATTTCATAGAGAAGCTGAAACATGTGAGAAAGCACCTACTATTCTGTAGCTTAGAAATACAAATGACACTAATCTTGAGGTCACACAACCCTTGACTGCCAGAGTAGGACCATTATTTTGCCGCCATTTACTTAACAATGCTGTATATCTTGTTTGTCTAGCACTCTCCTCCTGTCTGTCTTGTCATTCCATCTTACATCTGATTCTTTAGTTCAGCCCTGACAGACAGCTCCCATTCTTATCTGATCACCCCCCCCCCCTACTTCTATCATCTCATGCCCTTCTGTGGTTGATTTACAGAGTTAGACCACTCTGCTTTATTAGAGTCCTCTATTCCCTTTATTTCTATTAGTTTTTGTAGATATTGAATAATCAATATTTGTAAATACTGTAATTTATGTGAATTATGTTCACTGGCAAGATTTGCTGAGAGCAAGATGTCCCAGAATAAAATCAGAGCACTACCAGACTTCTTGAAGTTCAGTTCATCTTCATACTTTACATCATCTCCGAGCTCAGTTCTCAATAGAAGACGGTCTACATTGTAGATCTACATCGTACATGAAGTTATTTCCCTTTTGTAAATACACTTCAGTTTGAGTATATCAAGTATACTTGAGTGACCTGCACCTCGTCATGGTTAATGAGTGTGCATGTTTAAATAGCACTACATACGTACATCACTGAAATCCTATGAAACCCTACTCACATATTTCATTTCATTTCATTTCATTTATATCCACTTTCATAATTGGTTTACAAACTTTGCATTAAAAACAAACAGACAAACAAACAAACAAACAAAAATATATAGTGTCAAATATGATAGTGGCGGAATCATGAGAAGCACAAAGTAGGCTTATTGAAAATGATCCCTTAAGAAATATTGTGATGTAAATACATGTTATCATTTATAATCATTGGTTACTTTGTAACTGAATTGAAACAAACATTAATACAAAATACTTGCAACATAGAGAAAATATGCTGAAGATTCCAATGGAACCAAAAGTTAAGTGATCGATAACAGAAATTTACCGCTATCATCATTAAACACAAACAATGCAGAATAGGTGTGCGCCACGGAAGGGGCCCGCACCTCGCCACCCTGCGCTCCTATCATAGACAAAGCACGTAAAAGACGTGCGGTAATCATGATGATACTTGCAACACTTATTCCTTAGATTTCTATATAGATTTAAGATTTTGAAGAAAAACTGACCAGTTTTCACCTCAGTTTGCTTGGTTGTGGTAACCCTGCAAAGTTTCAAGTACCGGTACTGAACACAGTCTTGGGCGTACATTTTGTTCAGTGCTTTATGTAGCAATTTTATGCAGGGCGAGGATCAAGGGTCCTTGGCGAGGTGCAGGTACACCTCACTAGAATATAGCATACAATACACATTTCTTGATTTCTCAACATTTATTTTGACACGCTACACCAGCATTTCATCTTTTTGTAGTGAGTCTACCACTACCTACATGTTATTTTACAGCAATCACACACGAAATAAAATAGGATAGCCTGCCCTGATGTCGAGTGATGATACTGTCCATACTGATACTGATAGGCTAGGCTCATTAAACTTATTTGGAAGTACAAAAATTTACACAGTTCCGGATCCGGACGCAGCATTCTGACATTCAGTCTGTCCCCGTGCGCCAGCACGGCTTGGTGTACAGCAACAGGGCTGTGTATAGTTACCAAGGCCAAAAAGAACTGTACTGGACACCACTACATCACGATCACGTATGAAAAGTTTACATGGACACGACCCTCTGCAGCTCGATTGTGTGATTCGGGTGCGGGGGAAGTGTACACAACACAAAATTACACAAGTGGGACTAATTTAATACACATCTTTACAGGGTGTACATGAAAGACGCAGGAAGGGCGAAGCGGAAATCATACTCAAATCAGTCTCTTGAACTGCATTTAGCCAACAGGTTAAATGATCACAAACGTAATTTCATATGTGAAGGGTTTAAAAGCAAAATAATAGTAACACATACCCGCAATTTTCAAACAAACGAGAGCACCATAACTGTTAGTTGGGGACGGCAGGAACTCGTATTTCATGTACGGTATCTTCAATGCGTTCACACATCTTGATGAACTTCAGACAAAGACATTTTTCTCCTCTCCTTGAGCCCAAAGGCCACTTTAATACTGGGGAAAAGCTCTTTGACTTCAGAAACAAAAAATCTGTACCTCTCGCTCTGGGTAAACAATCAACTGATATCGAACTACACTGTAGTATGCGTAATCCTCCTCCTCTTCTCTCTTCTTGAATGAGGAATGAACGCGAGGTATTCAAGTGTCGAAATAACGGTAGGTCTATATAAGGCCCCTATTTGCTTTTCTGATATGTATCTCTAAACATATTTCCGTAGTCGGCGAGGGAGTTGAGTAAAATCCGGAAAGAAATAACAATGACAACCTTTATGGTGATACCTTACAAAAAAAAAAAGCGAGCCTACTAGTGCCCATGATGATAGTGTGAAGAACAACAGGACAACTAAATCACAACTTAGCTTCATAGTGCTCGTACTAAATTATACTACCAAGCAAGCTACTTTAATGGTTAAAAAAATTAAGGAGTATTGCGTAAAATGATACTCCGGTTGACAAAAATGTGAAGTCTATAGTAATATGAGATCCCGTTATTTCGTGTGTGTTCAATTCATCAGTAGACACAATTTCATTTGGTTAAGGTAACCATAATGACGTCACTCAGAAAACTAAGATCGAAATAAAAATGCTAAAAATCGTGGTGACAATTAAAGATAGGCCTGCTTATGAATCAGACAGGAATCATCATGACATTCATTTTCTACGCGTGGAATAGAAGGATTAAGTTTCATTTCAAGGTGACAAAATTAATATTAGGCCCTATGTTTATGTCCGAGATGCTGATAGTTGGAACACAATCGCCGATGTGTCAAATGTTAACATTTTGTAGGCCTGATCTCTCCGGGTGCTACCTGTACATCACAATAAAAATTTACCGGTAACTTTTCGAAGTGCAGAGTGGGCTTGTGCGATAAGTCTAATGTAGACCTAATTCAAACTTGTTCATTGTATTGCGCTCGCGTTTATACATTATTGAAAACAAAAATCTTAATCGTGTAAGTATCAACTCATCATAGTAATTACAATCAACTATATTCTGTAAATTTCACTTTGCATTTTGACGTCATGAACGGATCTAACAGTAATCTGAATTACATCAAATCAATAGAAAGAAATAACTGAACCAATTCGAACGAAACTACATTCGATTGAATAATTGATGTCGATGCATACTTCGTTGCTTGTATAGTGTTACTAGCTAGCTGTAAAGGTAGTTCCAGAAGTCACAAGGTATACCACGTGACAAATCTTAAGCTTGTTTCTTCCGACGTTGTAAGGACATAAGCAATGGAGGACGTTGGTAAAGGTCGACAATTCACAACTTTGGACCAAAAAGTTTTAACACAGAGTCATGGACGGCACATTCGTGTTTCTTGCAAGTTCTTGAAGTTTAATGTCGGTCAAATGGGAAGCTGAGAGGCAAAGGACATCAAAACCCTCAACTATACGGACGGCAAACGGGTACTAGCAATTTATATGAATTATTGAGATTTGGGCACTTAGAAAACGTTTACAACATAATTTACAAGGACAAGCAAATTTCCCCCTTGGTGAGCGAAACTAAGAGGGTAGATGAAATGGTTTTCATTTCGCGTAACTCTAAGCCTCTCCATGATGTTTCTCATCATTTAAGACGAATACATGCCTTGATTTCTTACGCTCCATCAAAGGCCAGAAAATGTCAGAAGCCGTAAGAAAATCGCCTGTAGAGTCGAGAGAGAATTAAGGTCACAGCGAGAAGCAATCAACCCTTTAAAAGGTACGGTGAAAACGAGAGCAGACTCTATAATGCTTCTACTTTTTTTTTTCACTTGAGTTCCCTTTTCCGGGCCTCACCTCTCTCCTACACACACACTCTCCCTCGTCTAACCTATTTTATATGTTTTGTCTGTCGCTCTGTCTGTCTGTCTGTCTGTCTGTCTTTCTCCCTCTTTCACTCACTCCCGGTATTCTGGATCACCTCAATTGTCCTTTGCTCTTGCAATTTCATGTAGTATAAAGTTCTCATTAAGCCGTGTTCTACATCACACATTTACTTTTCCTTCATCGTTTTGACTCCTATTTCTAAATTCTATTGCAGTTGTTCCCTCTCTCGGCTCAAAGCAATTTAAATTTTAGTTTTGGTGATGAACATAAACAAAATATCGTGGTAATATTAAAGGCTTAATTTCTATTTTTATACGTAGTGAAATAAACCAGGCTGCGAGCCCATTTTGACTCAACTGGATCATTTTTATTTTCACCGCCATAATGAAAATCAAATACCGCCGTATAACATGACTCATATTTATGATAAGTTGTATTAGAAGAGAGAGGGAGGGAGAGGAAGAGGCAAGGGTCACACACATCTACACGTTTTCCGGTCAAGTGAATCTTTTCCCGTTTTTTAATAGATTACATACCTTACATTGTTTCTTGAATTCTTAGCCGCCAAGCACGCTTCCGGACTAGCCCCCACAACACTAGCTGGAAGACAAGATGACAGTCCACACCTATAGTTGACATACTGTGAATCTTCTCTTATAGGGTAATTCCGAGCCAATTTAAAGTTAGTATAATAATGAAATGAACAGGATGGGTACAATTTTACAAGCATGCACACAGAGAAGCTTATCAAAATGGAATAAAAAATGGAGAAATTATGAAATTGTGAAGTTTTGCTGATTTTCCTAAAACAGTTCTTGAAAAGTCAATATGACTTTGCAAATAGTGAGTTGATGGTGGCATTACCTCACACCTTTCCATATAGGCCTAGTTTGTGCATAAAATTTCGAAGTTTCCATTTTTATCTCAAGCGCAATTATGTTTTCAGTCTCAAATCGTATATTTGACTAATCATTATTTTGAACTTACTCAGCCATGACTAACATTGTTTTTATAGAATCCTACTTTTCTGGCAGAATGATTCAATTTTCGTCATTTTTTTTTTCACAATCAATGGAAAACTGTTAGGTGATGACATCATCTGAGAGATCATTTGCATCATTTTATCAACTGTCTGCGAGAACAACTTTGAAAAAGAAATAGCGACTTTTTAAAATTTCATAACTTTCTTTAAACCTTTTGATCCAATTTTCATCAGACTCTAATGTACTTGCAAAGTTTCATCCTTTCTTTTTAGACTACTTAGCTGGTCCAGAATTCCTCTTTAAGATTGAGAGTTTGAAGTTTCTTGTAATGCGAATCAGAAGATATGTGTAATGACTACAGAATACACACACACACACAAACACACACAAACACACACACACACACAAGACAAACCAACGAAGCATGGAAGAACGATCCAAAGCGAGTGCAAATGCATAATCTATTCACAGCATTTAAGTGCACTTATACAGAAAAAAAGTCTTCAGCACCGATCTGACGAGATACCCGTAACCTGTAACTCGAGACCACAGACAGAGCCAAAAATCACTAGTGTGCAACTCTGTCCAGACATACACACACACATACACACATGTCCAGACATACACATACACACACACACGCACACACACATACCACGCTCATGACAATTCGACCGATTGAGGGAAAAAACACACCAGTGAGACTATAATTATTTTCAAGTTGAAGGTTAATACCAAACCAAGAAAGGTATATCAATAATGAATAAAGAGGTTTATATACAGTGTATTATTGAGGTTGTCTATATTGACTAGATGTGCATAACCTCTACTTCCTGTCATGACGTAACGTCTCCTTCCGCCAATCAAAACTGATTTTTCCACATACTATTTTAGTACTTCAGTTTAAAGGGTAAAGAGATATTCCAACTTCCTGCTCCCGTCAAGTTCATTGGTAGTCTTTTTGAAAGGCTCTCACGCTGTTGCCAGTGAAGCAAGTCGAACAGTCGATGCCGAGCGCGTCCTCTTGCTGGAGCCTTAATGCTCCTGGCCGATGGCTTGTGTCCGTCTGGCTTGACGGATCGTTTGCTTGCTTCTCTAGCAATTACGATACAGTGTCTTTGAAAAAAGGCTAGATCACTGAGGAGAAGAAAACCCAAAGTGCGGTATGACAATCAAGCATGTAAAGTCTCGCTCTTTGGCCCTCTCTTCCCGTATGATGAGCTGATATTTGATATTACAGATGACTTCCCACCATCCATTTGAGAAGCTGGGAACCTCAGGACCACATCACATGACATCACCTCATAGATCCCCCATCCCTTCCACCTGGTCCCCTGACTACACCATCCGCCTACCCTGTGCCCAGGGATACGGTTGCCTTGGGTCCTGCTGAGACCACCCCAGTGCTCGGATAAATGAATTTGCGGCAGCCGTAATTCCAAAATTTAGACACTGTTCAAGCCGACTACACCCCGCCTGGCGCTATGTTTCGCGAAATTATCCCAACAGTTACAATTCCTGATTGTGGTCCAGATTTTCTCGTCCCTTCGAATCCAAGAGGAAACTAGAGATTGTAATTTGTCATTACTGACAAATTAAGGTGATCCGATTTTTTTTTTCATCAATGATTCGAGTCCTGATCGCAATAGGCATGACCATACAGGTTTCGTCTGTTGCTAAAAACGTTGGCCGTGTGATGTTTGAATTCTCGTTTAGAAAAGGGAGTCATATCTGCCATCTTTGGTACCAAATTCCGTATACACTAGATAACGAAGATACAACAACAAATACATATGACCTTTGACCCACCTTTACACTCCCAAGATGGCATCTGAGGAAAAAGTGGTTATTTTGTGAAATGATTCTTGCGACATCGTCTATACGTGTGCAAAATATGGGAAAGATAGGACAGGAATTCGCCAAGATACAAGATGAAACATTTATGACCTTTGACCCTAATTTACATACCCAAGATGTTGTCCGATCAAGTAGTTGTTATTTTATGAAATAATGTACGTGACATGTACTAGGCATGTGCAAAATATGGGATTGATAGCCATTGTTGTTGTTCATCTATTGCACAGAAAGTAGTAGAAAGAAGAAAAATAAAGAAAAAATTATGTTATTTTATAGAAATTTGAAGGAGAAGCATAAAAAATCAGAAAAAGATAAAGTAAGGAAAGGGAGATTAAGATTAACTAAAGAAAAAGAAGAAAAAAAGTGTTTAAAAAAATTTAAAAAAAATATTGGCAGGAGTGAGCCTCGAACCAGGGACCTTAGGGTTACGAGTCGGATGCGCTACGCAATGACCTATTTCATTCTCCATAGGCCCTGTGTATTAAGCAAAATGACGCTGCATCGAAGCCTCGTGCCATTTTCAACCAAGTTTTTCGAATTGATGCCGACATCGTATGAAAAAACAAAAGGCACACTTACGGTAGCGTAAAGTCTCAGCTATAACATATTAAAATCTGGGAGAAATTTACCGAAGCTTAAGTGAGCTAGTGCTCGATAAAGATAGTCATGTCAATTTTCATTTCCAGAAAAACTGCACTCCCATAGAGATAACACGTAAACTGGTCAAATTTGACAAGATTACTTTTAATCCATTTTTACGAGGTGATACCGTTATCCAATCAGAACATTGTAAGTTTATGTTTGAAAGAACATTAAATAAACTACATCATACTGAAATCTGGGTGAAAATTGACAAAGGACTAGTGAGATACGCTCGAATGAACTTGAAATTTGATGACGTCATTTTGAAAATTTACTTTTTTTACTTTATTAAGAAATTTGATATCTTTTAATCATTTTGTCAGCGTTGCCAACCCATGAAATGACATGTACAACTCATCAGTTTTCAAAATATGTATAGAAAATGGGGGGTCACGGTCCATCCTGACGAGTAAAATCGGATTTAAAATTGGCAGTTTTTTTGGCATAGTTGTACTGCATATCGCCATTGACGCGCGCGCGGAATTTCAACTTTGACGGGCCCGTATGACGTCATATTGAGTCGGATTGACTTGAAACTTGGTAGAAATATTCCTTGACATTTCAGGCAGCCGATACGTGTGAAAAAACGGGAAATTTCTATTGCATATAAGCTGTGCGTGCGTATATGCGCGCGCGCGTACGCGTCCGTCCGATTTTTTCAATTTTTCAAAAAATGCTCCAAATGGTCTGAAACGTGTGCAAAAAAAAATTGAGCTCGATTTGAGCATACAAATATTTCAACGCGCGCGTACGCGCACGTACCAAGAGAAAATGTGAATTTTGAGAATATGAGTAGAATGCGCATAACTTGAAATATATGTGATGTAAATTTCATTGAAAAACTTCATTCCATTAATGAGATATGACTGAAAATGTGTTTTCATATAATGACGTCATAGTGACGTCACGGTCGACTGATCACTTTGATTTTAGTTCGATTGCCGTCTTTGGGACACGATACATACATGGTATAAGTTTGAAATTGATAGGCAGAGTACTTTCTGAGCTAACCTCTGCACAACTTTTGGGGAGAAATAAAGAAAGAAGAAGAAGAAAGAATCCGTACAGATACAATAGGTGATCCGAGAGGATACTCGGATCACCTAATAAGTGCATTGCGGTTTCGCTAATTTGAGTCAAATTAATGTTCAATATGACCCATTAGTTTAGTTTTATATGCCAGATAGAATATCCAGTGTGTAAGTTTCTGATACACCCGCGCGATTCACTTGCGGGCCATCAGCAGCTACAATCATACCGTTTATCTTCAATCCGCAGACAATACAACCCGATTCCATTGGCGACGCAGCGACAGACGCATTATACAAATGAGCAATGACATAGAGATAGATAGATAGATAGATAGATAGATAGATAGATAGATAGATAGATAGATAGATAGATAGATAGATGGATAGATAGATAGATAGAAAAATATATAGATGGATATTATAGATATATAGGTGGGTAACTAAGAGAGGAAGAGAGAAAGATAGGGTATTACTTTGCTTCATTTGGTTTAATCATTCATTAAGTTTCATTTTCGGTGCTATAGTCCAGTCAATGATCAAGTGCTGTTTCCCTTGCGAGCTCTGCTTGAACATATACCGTTACCAGTCGTACAAATAAAACAACAGAGTGACGCCATATTATGCTGAAAACATGGTTTTATAAAATAGAACATTTTATATCGTATTATCAGTGCTATAACCGTACAGGACAATCACATAAAATTACACGAAAATTAACGTAAATGTTCAATGACATAGTGATTTGAAGGATGGCTAGGATGAATTAATTTTTTCGTCAAATTAATATGCTTTGCATTCATTGGATTCATTCTCTTCTTGATTGATCTTAGTGCTTAGTGATCGATATTGGAAACTGTAATCATGAATATAATTTTCGTAACGATTATCACATTGCCTTGTGACGTAATAGAAATTTGACGGTAAGCAAAATAAAAAGGTGCGATGTTACACTTAATGCTCGGGTCTAGGACTGACGGGTGCATTTTTCATAAGCATTGGTGATAAGACAGTCAGTTTTCACCCCATGCCCAAATGGTTATCAATGAATCGCAGACACACAATGAAAAAGAGTTTTAATCCTCTTGTGATATACCCATCCTATCCAATTATCGGCATACACTCTAAGAAAGATAGTTTCAACTCTGCACCTTTACCAGTGTCACACTGGGAGCACCAGTCCTTTACGGGTGTAACTTTGCACCTTTCAGACCAGTGAGCACCTTTAATCATGTAAGCCCAAGGGGGCACATTGTACCCCCTACCATATTTTCATTTGCCACTCCTTCGACCTTAATTCAATTTAAGCCAAAATTGGTGACTTTTCCTGAAATCTTATTGTGAATATTTTGATATGATAATAATATAGCTATGTTTGATATTGCTGATTGCCATGGCAACCGTGAACTGACACCATGTCAGTCAGATTTTGCGTGTTTTTTTTTTCTGTTCCAATTTCGATTAACAATATAATAGTGGAAGGAATGAGCATTTATTTTCTTGTCTGTAATTTGCTGAAGAGGCAAAATAATAAGTAATTATAATGGTTGTGAATGGCCCTGAAATTATGTTAGTGTGCATTCATCCTATAAGGATTAAAGTATTCGAACGGCTTTCTGGTGGTAAGACTGATTACAGTCGATGAAAAGAACCACTGTATTGACTTAATAAAGGTTATAATTGACAAAATGGAATATCAGTGTTCTTATGCGAGGCATAACGTATCCCGCGTGTGTGCTGGATAATTGAGTTAAGGTGAAGAAGCTTTAAAACCACCGCCGCAAATTGAAAGAAAACATTGTCAGAGCATGAGAGGATCTCGGTCTCTTTATTTTTTTTTTCGTCTTCGCGAGTTTTACCAAGGTAAGGTAACGTCAGATATTACAGGTAGAGCGAAGAATTCAAACCAAGCTCTGCTGGAAAAAAAAATCACAAAACAAACAGAACAACAACTAGAGATTGTAATTTGTCATCACTGACAAATTAAGGTGATCCGATTTTTTTTTATCAATGATTCGAGTCCTGATCGCAATAGGCATGACCATACAAGTTTCATCTCTGTTTAGAGACATTGTCCGTGTGATGTTTGCATTCTCATTTAGAAAAGGGAGTCATATCTGCCATCTTTGGTACCAAATTCTGTATACACTGAATAACGAAGATACAGCAATGAATACATATGACCTTTGACCCACCTTTGCACTCCCAAGATTGCATCTGATGAAATAGTGGTTATTTTGTGAAATGATTCTCGCGACATCGTCGATACGTGTGAAAAATATGGGAAAGATAGGACAGGTATTCACTAAGATACAAGATGAAACATTTATGACCTTTGACCCTAATTTACATACCCAAGATGTTGTCCGATCTAGTAGTTGTTATTTTATGAAATAATGTACGAGACATGAACTAAACATGTGCAAAATATGGGGGTGATAGGGCGTGTTTTTCTTGAGTTATTGCAAAGAAAGTTGCAGAAAGAAAGAAATATCTCAATACATAGAAGATAAGCTTTAATTTCAACCAATTTTTTATCGTCATCCCGACATCGTATGAAAAAACAAAGGAAATAAAACGATAGCGCAAAGTCTCAGCTACAACATATTAAAATCTGGGAGAAATTCACCGAAGGGTAAGTGAGCTAGTGCTCGATAAAGACAATCATGTCAATTTTCACATTAAAGAAAATTCCCTCCCATAGAGATAACACGTCATAACGAAGATACAAAAAGAAGTACATATGACCTTTGACCTCAAATTGTACAGACAAGATGGCATCTGAGTAAAAAGTGGTTATTTTGTGAAATGATCCTTGTAACATGGTCTTTGCGTATGCAAAATATGGGAAAGATAGGACATGTATTCACTAAGATACAGGGTGAAACACTTATGACCTTTGACCCTAATTTACATACCCAAGATGGTGTCCGATCAAGTAGTTGTTATTTTATGAAATAATTCACGTGACATGAACTAAACATGTGCAAAATATAGAAGTGATAGAGGCCGTTTTTCTTGAGTTATTGCAAAGAAAGTTGCAGAAAGAAAGAAATATCTCAATACATCGAAGATAAGCCTGAATTTCAACCCAATTTTTTGACGTGATTCTGACATCGTATGAAAAAACAAAGGGCACACTTACGGTAGCGTAAAGTCTCAGCTACAACATATTAAAATCTGGGAGAAATTTACCGAAGCTTAAGTGAGCTAGTGCTCGATAAAGATAGTCATGTCAATTTTCATTTCCAGAAAAACTGCACTCCCATAGAGATAACACGTAAACTGGTCAAATTTGACAAGATTACTTTCAATCCATTTTTACGAGGTGATACCGTTATCCAATCAAAATATTGTAATTTTATGTTTGAAAGAACATTAAATAAGCTACATCATACTGAAATCTGGGTGAAAATTGACAAAGGACTAGTGAGATATGCTCGAATGAACTTGAAATTTGATGACGTCATTTTGAAAATTTACTTTTTTTACTTTATTAAGAAATTTGATATCTTTTAATCATTTTGTCAGCATTGCCACCCCATGAAATGACATGTACAACTCATCAGCTTTCAAAATATGTACAGAAAATGGGGGGTCACCGTCCATCCTGACGAGTAAAATCGGATTTAAAATTGGCAGTTTTTTGGCATAGTTGCACTGTATATCGCCATTGACGCGCGCGCGGAATTTCAACTTTGACGGGCCCGTATGACGTCATATTGAGTCGGATTGATTTGAAACTTGGTATAAATATTCCTTAACATTTCAGACATCCGATCAAAGTGAAAAAACTGGAAATTTCAATTGCACATGAGCTGTGCGTGCGTATATGCGCGCGCGCGTACGCGTCCGTCCGATTTTTTCAATTTTTCAAAAAATGCTCCAAATGGTCTGAAACGTGTGCAAAAAAATTTTGAGCTCGATTGGAGCATACAAATATTTCAACGCGCGCGTACGCGCACGTTTTAAGAGAATATATGAATTTTGAGAACATGAGTAGAATGCGCATAATTTGAAATATATGTGACGTAAATTTCATTGAAAAATTTCATTCCATTAATGAGATATGATTGAGAATGTGTTTTCATATAATGACGTCATAGTGACGTCACGGTCCACTGATCACAATGATACATTAGATTTGTCGTCTTTGGGACATGATGCATACATGGTATAATTTTGAAATTGATAGGCAGCGGACTTTCTGAGCTAACCTCTGCACAACTTTTGCGGAGAAATAAAGAAAGAAAGAAGAAGAAAGAATCCGTACAGATACAGAAGGTGATCCGAAGGATACTCGGATCACCTAATAACAACAAGAACGACAGCACAAAACAAAACGAAAGTTCCTTTGGGTCTCTCAATCATCTCTTTCCCCGGAGATGTGCGGAGAAGTGGGAGTGGTCATGGTGATACGTCGTGCCGGACAGTAAGATCAAGTCATCAGGGACTCTGCGTGGTCTCTATTTAGGTGATCCGAGTATCCTCTCGGATCACCTTCTGTATCTGTACGGATTCTTTGTTAGGTGATCCGAGTATCCTCTCGGATCACCTTCTGTATCTGTACGGATTCTTTGTTTTTCTTCTTCTTCTTCTTTATTTCTCCTCAAAAGTTGTGCAGAGGTTAGCTCAGAAAGTGCATTGCCTCTCAATGTCAGACTTATACCATATATGTATCATGTCGCAAAGACGACAGCGCAAGTAAAATCATAGTGATCAGTCGACCGTGACGTCACTATGACGTCATTATATGAAAACACATTTTCATGCATATCTCATTAATGGAATGGAATATTTCAATGAAATTTACGTCACATATATTTCAAGTCAAGCGCATTCTACTCATATTCTCAAAATTCATTTTTATCTCAAAACGCGCGCGTACGCGCGCGTTGAAATATTTGTATGCTCAAATCCAGCTCAAATTTTTTTTGCACACGTTTCAGACCATTTGGAGCATTTTTTGAAAAATTGAAAAAATTGGACGGACGCGTACGCGCGCGCACATATACGCACGCACAGCTAATATGAAATAGAAATTTTCAATTTTTTCACACGGATCGGATGTCCGAAATTTCAAGGAATATTTCTACCAAGTTTCAAGTCGATCCGACTCAATATGACGTCATACGGGCCCGTCAAATTTAAAATTCCGCGCGTGCGTCAATGGGGATACACAGTGCAACTATGCCAAAAAACCGCCAATTTTAAATCGGATTTTACTCATCAGGATGGACGGTGACCCCCCATTTTCTTTACATATTCTGAAAGGTGATGAGTTGTACATGTCATTTCATGGGCTGGCTATGCTGATAAAATGATTAAAAGATATCAAATTTCTTAATAAAGTAAAAAAAGTAAATTTTCAAAATGACGTCATCAAATTTCAAGTTTACTCGAGCGTATCTCACTAATCCTTTGCCAATTTTCACCCAAATTTCAATATGTTGTAGCTTATGAAATGCTCTTTCATAAATGTAATTAAACAATTTTGATTTGATGGCGACATCACCTCGAAAAAATGGATTGAAGGTAACCTTGTCAAATTTGACTAGTTTACGTGTAATCTCTATGGGAGTGCAATTTTTATGGAAATGAAAATTGACATGACTATCTTTATCGAGCACTAGCTCACTTATGCTTCGGTGAATTTCTCTAAGATTTTAATATGTTGTAGCTGAGATGTAGGGCTATCGTAAATGTGCCCTTCGTTGTTTCATACGTTGTCGGGATCACGTTAAAAAACTTGGTTGAAATTAAAGTTTATCTTCGATGTATTGAAATATTTCTGTCTTTCTGCAACTTTCTTTGCAATAACTCAAGAAAAACAGCCCCTATCACCTTCATATTTTGCACATGTTTAGTTCATGTCACGAAAATTATTTCATAAAATTACAACTACTTGATCAGACGCCATCTTGGGTATGTAAATTAGGGTCAAAGGTCATAGATGTTTCATCCTGTATCTTGGTGAATACATGTCTTATCTTTCCCATATTTTGCACACGTAAAGACCATGTTACAGGGATCATTTCATAAAATAACCACTTTTTGCTCAGATGCCATCTTGTCTGTGCAAAGTGGGGTCAAAGGTCATATGTACTTCTTTTTCTATCTTTGCTATGACGTGTTATCTCTATGGGAGGGAATTTTTTAGATGTGAAAATTGACATGACTCTCTTTATCGAGCACTATCTTACTTATGCTCCGGTGAATTTCTCTCAGATTTTAATAGGTTGTAGCTGAGACTTTGCAGTATCAGGACTCGAATCATTGATTAAAAAAAAGATCGGATCACCTTAATTTGTCAGTGATGACAAATTACAATCTCTAGTTTTTCTTCTTCTTCTTCTTTATTTCTCCTCAAAAGTTGTGCAGAGGTTAGCTCAGAAAGTCCGCTGCCTGTCAATTTCAAAATTATATCATGTATGCATCATGTCCCAAAGACGGCAAATCTAATGTATCATTGTGATCAGTCGACCGTGACGTCACTATGACGTCATTATATGAAAACACATTCTCAATCATATCTCATTAATGAAATAGAATTTTTCAATGAAATTTACGTCACATATATTTAAAGTTATGCGCATTCTACTCATGTTCTCAAAATTCATATTTTCTCTTAAAACGTGCGCGTACGCGCGCGTTGAAATATTTGTATGCTCCAATCGAGCTCAAAATTTTTTTGCACACGTTTCAGACCATTTGGAGCATTTTTTGAAAAATTGAAAAAATCGGACGGACGCGTACGCGCGCGCGCATATACGCACGCACAGCTCATATGCAATTGAAATTTCCAGTTTTTTCACTTTGATCGCATGTCTGAAATGTCAAGGAATATTTATACCACGTTTCAAGTCAATCCGACTCAATATGACGTCATACGGGGCCGTCAAAGTTGAAATTCCGCGCGCGCGTCAATGGCGATATACAGTGCAACTATGCCAAAAAAACTGCCAATTTTAAATCCGATTTTACTCGTCAGAATGGACGGTGACCCCCCATTTTCTTTACATATATTGAAAGCTGATGAGTTGTACATGTCATTTCATGGGTAGGCAATGCTGACAAAATGATTAAAAGATATCAAATTTCTTAATAAAGTAAAAAAAGTAAATTTTCAAAATGACGTCATCAAATTACAAGTTTACTCGAGCGTATCTCACTTATCCTCTGCCAATTTTCTCCCATATTTCATTATGTTGTAGCTTATGAAATGTTCTTTCATTAATGTGAAAACAACCTTTTGATTGGATGACGTCATCGCCTCGTAAAAATGGATTGAATGTATCCTTGTAGAATTTGACCAGTTTACGTGTTATCTCTATGGGAGAGCAGTTTTTCTGGCAGTGAAAATTGACATGACTCTCTTTTTCGAGCACTAGCTCACTTTTGCTTCGGTGAATTTTTCCCAGATTTTAGTATGTTGTAGCTGAGACTTTGGGCTATCGTAAGTGTGCCCTTCATTTTTTCATACGACGTCGGCATCACGTCGAAAAACTTGGTTGAAAATGGCACGTGGCTTCGATGCAGCGTCATTTTGCTTAATACACAGGGCCTATGGAGCATGAAATAGGTCATTGCATAGCGCATCCGACTCGTAATCCTAAGGTCCCTGGTTCGAGGCTCACCCCTGCCAATATTTTTTTTTTCATTTTTTTAAACACTTTTTTTCTTCTTTTTCTTTAGTTAGTCTTAATCTCCCTTCCTAACTTTATCTTTTTCTGATTTTTTTATGCTTCTCCTTCAAATTTCTATAAAATAACATATTTTTTTCTTTATTTTTCTTTCTTTCTACTACTTTCTGTGCAATAGATGAACAACAACAATGGCTATCAATCCCATATTTTGCACATGTTTAGTTCATGTCACGTACATTATTTCATAAAATAACAACTACTTGATCAGACACCATCTTGGGTATGTAAATTAGGGTCAAAGGTCATAAATGTTTCATCCTGTATCTTGGTGAATACATGTCCTATCTTTCCCATATTTTGCACACACAAAGACCATGTAACAAGGATCATTTCACAAAATAACCACTTTTTGCTCAGACGCCATCTTGGGTGTGCAAAGTGAGGTCAAAGGTCATATGTACTTCTTTCTGTATTTTCGTTATGACGTGTTATCTCTATGGGAGGGATTTTTTTTTAATGTGAAAATCGACATGCTTTTCTTTATCGAGCACTAGCTCTCACTTACCCTTCGGTGAATTTCTCCCAGATTTTATGTTGTACCTAAGACTTTGCATTTTGCATCTTGGTGAATACCTGTCCTATCTTTGCCATATTTTGCACACGAATATAGACGATGTCGCAAGAATCATTTCACAAACTAACCACTTTTTCCTCAGATGCCATCTTGGGAGTGTAAAGGTGGGTCAAAGGTCATATGTATTCGTTGCTGTATCTTCGTTATTCAGTGTATACAGAATTGGTACCAAAGATGGCAGATATGACTCCCTTTTCTAAATGAGAATCCAAACCTCACACGGCCAATTTCTCTAAACACAGATGAAACTTGTATTGTCATGCCTATTATGATCAGGACTCGAATCATTGATTAAAAAAAAAAATCGGATCACCTTAATTTGTCAGTGATGACAAATTACAATCTCTAGTTCTTTATTTCTCCCCAAAAGTTGTGCAGAGGTTAGTTCAGAAAGTGCATTGCCTATCAATGTCAAACTTATACCATATATGTATGGTGACCCAAAGACGACAAATCTTGTAAAATCATTGTGATCAGTCGACCGTGACGTCACTATGACGTCATTATATGAAAACACATTTTCATTCATATCTCATTAATGGAATGGAATTTTTCAATCAAATTTACGTCACATATAGTTCAAGTCAAGCGCATTCTACTCACATTCTCAAAGTTCATCTATATCTTAAAACGTGCGCGTACGCGCGCGTTGAAATATTTGTATGCTCAAATCGAGCTCAAATTTTTTTTTGCACACGTTTCAGACCATTTGGAGCATTTTTTGAAAAATTGAAAAAATTGGACGGACGCGTACGCGCGCGCTCATATACGCACGCACAGCTCATATGCAATAGAAATTTCCCGTTTTTTCACACTTATCGGCTGTCTGAAATGTCAAGGAATATTTCTACCAAGTTTCAAGTCAATCCGACTCAATATGAGGTCATACGGGCCCGTCAAAGTTGAAATTCCGCGCGCGCGTCAATGGCGATATACAGTACAACTATGCCAAAAAACTGTCAATTTTAAATCCGATTTTACTCGTCAGGATGGACGGTGACCCTCCATTTTCTGTACATATTTTGAAAGCTGATGAGTTGTACATGTCATTTCATGGGGTGGCAATGCTAACAAAATGATTAAAAGATATCAAATTTCTTAATAAAGTAAAAAAAGTAAATTTTCAAAATGACGTCATCAAATTTCAAGTTCATTCGAGCGTATCTCACTAGTCCTTTGTCAATTTTCACCCAGATTTCAGTATGATGTAGCTTATTTAATGTTCTTTCAAACATAAAATTACAATATTTTGATTGGATAACGGTATCACCTCGTAAAAATGGATTAAAAGTAATCTTGTCAAATTTGACCAGTTTACGTGTTATCTCTATGGGAGTGCAGTTTTTCTGGAAATGAAAATTGACATGACTATCTTTATCGAGCACTAGCTCACTTAAGCTTCGGTAAATTTCTCCCAGATTTTAATATGTTGTAGCTGAGACTTTACCCTACCGTAAGTGTGCCCTTTGTTTTTTCATACGATGTCGGAATCACGTCAAAAAATTGGGTTGAAATTCAGGCTTATCTTCGATGTATTGAGATATTTCTTTCTTTCTGCAACTTTCTTTGCAATAACTCAAGAAAAACGGCCTCTATCACTTCTATATTTTGCACATGTTTAGTTCATGTCACGTACATTATTTCATAAAATAACAACTACTTGATCGGACACCATCTTGGGTATGTAAAGTAGGGTCAAAGGTCATAAGTGTTTCACCCTGTATCTTAGTGAATACATGTCCTATCTTTCCCATATTTTGCACACGCAAAGACCATGTTACAAGGATCATTTCACAAAATAACCACTTTTTACTCAGATGCCATCTTGTTGTTGCAAATTGAGGTCAAAGGTCATATGTACTTCTTTTTGTATCTTCGTTATGACGTGTTATCTCTATGGGAGGGAATTTTCTTTAATGTGAAAATTGACATGATTGTCTTTATCGAGCACTAGCTCACTTACCCTTTGGTGAATTTCTCCCAGATTTTAATATGTTGTAGCTGAGACTTTGCGCTATCGTTTTGTTTCCTTTGTTTTTTCATACGATGTCGGGATTACGATAAAAAATTGGTTGAAATTAAAGCTTATCTTCTATGTATTGAGATATTTCTTTCTCTCTGCAACTCTCTTTGCAATAACTCAAGAAAAACACGCCCTATCACCCCCATATTTTGCACATGTTTAGTTCATGTCTCGTACATTATTTCATAAAATAACAACTACTAGATCAGACAACATCTTGGGTATGTAAATTAGGGTCAAAGGTCATAAATGTTTCATCTTGTATCTTAGTGAATACCTGTCCTATCTTTCCCATATTTTCCACACGTATAGACGATGTCGCGAGAATCATTTCACAAAATAACCACTATTTCATCAGATGCAATCTTGGGAGTGCAAAGGTGGGTCAAAGGTCATATGTATTCATTGCTGTATCTTCGTTATTCAGTGTATACAGAATTTGGTACCAAAGATGGCAGATATGACTCCCTTTTCTAAATGAGAATGCAAACATCACACGGCCAATGTCTCTAAACACAGATGAAACTTGTATGGTCATGCCTATTGCGATCAGGACTCGAATCATTGATAAAAAAAAATCGGATCACCTTAATTTGTCAGTGATGACAAATTACAATCTCTAGTTGAGTTTGAGGGGTCTAAGTTCGCCACCGCTGGTATGCTGGCCGCACGCCAATTCCTAGATAACGGACCACTGCTGATGGAAATCGATCCTAAGTGAATCCGCCACTGTCGAACTTGGGGCGCTTTCTGACATCCATGGACATTAAAATTACCGTACGCAGTATAAACATGCAACGAAATGGCAAATTTCATACACATTGCCCTGCAACTCGGCAATCACAAGTTAGCATTTTAACTACATATAGATATGCCCTGCTGCAAAGTGATGATTACGTAGCAATTGAAACTTATTGGCATTTTAATACGAGTTGGTAACTCATATGGGCGTTGCCACCGTCAGGTAAGCTTTGCACACTTTGTTAATGATGTCCTCACTTCCCCAGCAGTTTTTAAAAGTAGAGGTCAGGTCTTCTCAGTGTACATACTATGACCAAACTACACACAACGATACACAACATACGGTCATGATGACACATCAGCATATGAAAAGGAGGGATACCCGAATGATATTGACGCTCAAAAACTGAGTGAGGCGCTGAATATCTGTATGTCTGTGTATTCACAATAGAAAGCTCGCTGCAGTCAAAATTTACTGTTTTTGTTAGCTTTTAAAGATTAATGTACACAGGAGAGCAATAGATTTACGATCCGAGAAAGAACTAAACGAAATGGTGAATTCCAATTGTATACGTTTGTCGCCTATCAACAAATCAAATGGAGAGTAAAAAAAAAGGTTAAAATTCATAATGAGAGAAAGACAAAAAGGTCCTAGATACTAAAGCAGTTCAGGTTTGCTGTGAATTTTCTTTTTGCTTTTTAAGTGCAACCCATTCTTATCCGCTATATACCAACTTATATCTCCCCCCCCCCCTAGATACTTGTCTCCATCTGTACAATTTCTGGCTACCAAATGTTTTGACCATTACTGATGTTTGGTGTCATCTAATACTCATAATGTGATCGACATGACACTTGACCAACAAAGGCTTCAATTTTTCAATTCAATTCAATTCAATTCAATTCAATTCAAACTTTATTTCATTTTTCGAAAAGAACATGAACGTTTCACTTTCTTTGTTAACAGAGAATAAGGTTACAAAATTATAATCAAAACAAAGTAAATTGAGAAAACATAATTGTGGAACCATGGGGTAACAAATATGTTGTAATGAAAATTGACTGAAGTGATATAGGCGATATAACATTACACAAAATATCGAAAAATTTCTGGACATCTCCTTCATAGGTCAACGACCCTGCTTATGCAATATGAGCCGTCCATATGTAAAATGAGAGATGGGGTTAAGGAGTCCTGACGCCACGGTAAAAATTGACTTCCTGTGGCGAAAGTAAATCAATCAGACATATTATGTTCGCATCTGATTTTTTTCTCCTTCAGATTATCATTGTATTTTGTGAGGAGGGGATAAAACCTTCGGTGACTCTCTGTATTCTGTTTGAATAATGTCAAGATGTGGGAATTGGCAATAAGATCTTGTTAGGACTGTCCTATCACACGCGAAATATATTCATGGCAGCTCAAACATTTCGCGGACAGCATCAACCGAAGTTACACTGAAAATGATCTATTTTATATCAGCACTAATCACTGTACATGGTACGCGGTTTCAGCACTGCTCTACCTAAAAGCACTGTCATTATCACCGCTAGATAATTATGATGATGATGATGATGATGATGATGATGATGACGACGACGATGATGACGACGATGATGAAGCTGGTGATGACGATATAGATGATGATGGTGATGGTGATGGTGATGGTGATGGTGATGATGATGGTGATGGTGATGGTGATGGTGATGGTGATGATGATGATAATAATGACGATTGTAATGATGATGATGATGATGATGATGATAATTTGCAGCATTCGGATGGTGCCATATATCTGTTTAAAAAAAAAAAAACATTCAAGGAGGCAGACTCCTTGAATTAGAAATTGAATGTCTGGTATAAGTGATGCTTGTAAGTGCTCCACGGAGAAATGATAGGAGGGAGTCCCATACATTCGAGAAGCAGTAGAGGAAAATGACCGGTCTCCATATCCCTTGAGATGTGTCATGGGCATCTGGAGAGTAAGGCCAGATGAACGAAGGCTAGGACGAGGTTGACGTCGCTCAATTCGGATGACAGATGTCCTGGGGCCTGACCATGAATGACCTTAAAAGTGAGCAGTTAGATGGGATCTTGAAATCAATTCTTCGTTATATGGGAGCTTGAAATCAATTCTGTTCTTGACCGGAAGCCAATGTAGCTTTGCCTGGACAAGGGTGATGGGATCGTATACTTGCTCAGCCCAGTGAGCAGATGTACCGCTGCATTCTACAATGCTTGAAGTCTGTTTCTGATATCCATGCTGACACCAAGATCACAAGGGGCATAGTAGATAAATTTAAGGTCTTGTCCATAAGCGTTTGCAGTGGGAATGATTCAAGCCAAGGATATCGTGTCTACGGAGTCCGGAGCATCTTCCAGTATACCACAGTGGTCCAAGTATACTTGGGGGTATTTAACGAGCAAATTAGAATATCTATTGTAGGACACTTCCCGGCTAGGATTAATTCATTTTTGAATGTTTCTATGTCTTCACACCGAAGACGTATTTAACATTTATTAGAAATGTATACAGTTACAAGCGAGTTGGCTATAAGTAGTCATTCTGTGTAAATTCAACGACTGGTGAACAAAAATCATGTTTTATGTCTACCTATTATACAAATAGTTCAAGCAACTCAAAGCAATCCTCAGTAATACATGACAATATCTTATACTATAAACGGATATTTCTGCTTCATCTCCTTCTTCTTCCCTTTTCTTTTTCTTCATCTTCATTTCTTCTACTCTTTCTTCTCTTTCTTCTACTTTTAGTTTTCATCTTCATCTTCCTTGTTTCTTGTCCTCTTCTTGTGTAATTTCAATCATTATCATCATTGTCCTGTTGTTGTTGTTGTTGCTATTACTCACATATCATTGTTATCGTTACTTATAGCAAGAAAAGTATTCGAAAGCGGACGCGCTCCCAACTAAACGCATTATTCTGGCAAATCCGGGAAAGTGGGGGGGGGGGGGGGGGGGGGGGAGGGGGGAGGACTTTGTATGAATGATAATAATCATGGTTCCAGTCGACGCGACGCGATGCGCTTCCCACTCTTTCGGTACGAGACAGGCAAGTTGAAGGGCAACTGGCGTACACATTTTGCTCAGTACGTATTGAGACGATTAAATCCTCCTCGCGCTGAAACAAAGAAAAGTCTTGGCAGAATGAGAAGAAAGAGAACATCAGGTTCCTGTGGTGCCCGATGTAGTGTAATTCCTATGGGTCTACTTGGAATCCCCCACACAGAAAAAAGGACGGTAGTTAACGAGCCCAATGAATCAGTTATAACCCGCCGAGACGCCCCGCTATTCCAAACCAGGCACCCCTCTCACACAGGACCTCGAATCCTCCCGCTAATATGACCCGTTCGTCGGTCTAAAATGCCACACAAAGTTGATAATATACCTCAACGTTTCAATTTGAAACACACAAATAGACGGAAGTCGATAATCATGAGCTACTCTATTAAAATCATTAGTGCTATTAGGTAATCACGACGCACCGATAATTTCGATGTGAAGGTCACTGTCACGATATAGACAATGAATCGTCCTTCATCCTTCATTTCGTTCTTCAAATGCATAAAAGCATTAGCATAGAATGCTTGGCAAGTCGCACAGACTCATATTGAAACCGGTAACCTACTTTTGCACGTCAGCCAACTTGACACCAGGACAAAGAGTGAGCATATAAATTGACACACAATACTTTTCTTTGTATGTCCTCATTTCTTCGAAGGAGACACCAAAAGGGCAATTCCACGGCAGCCCATAAATAGACTCTATCGGATCCAAGACAAGGTGTTTCCTTTTATACGCAGTTGACATGACAGACAATTGTCTTCCTATTAAGGGTGTCGGTTAGGTGAAGACGACGTCGCAGTTCGTAAAACGGATGGCGTCATCACCAACATCCTGATTCAGCCGCAAACTAAGAACCTTAGTGTTCTTCCTTCATTTTTATTTCGCAATATTATGACGACATCAGAAAGTCGATACGGTCACTGAGAAGTAACAAGTCTCATGCCTGTGGATTACTAATGGGGGATGTCCACCAGACCACAGAATCGACAAGGAAACAATAGGCTGAACCCACATGATAGAAATATCACGCACTTCTTAATATCATTATAATGTCGAAAAATAATGAAGGGATAGCACTTTTAACGTAGTACAATTTTTTTTTGTCTACATTTCTACTGTTCGTTGACTATACCTCATTGCTGTCTCTACGAAAACAACAATGAAATTTTCTTCTTTATCATTCTTCATAATCAATCCAGCTTAGCGGATGTTTGCTGCAGCGCTTCGTGTTATCTCAAGATAATTGATTGTACAGGAGATGAGTGGGTGCACGTCTTCTTCGAAATTTGTCCGTGGGAGAATCCTCCTTTCATGAGACCATGGATGTTCATAGGAAATGTGATCCACTACTGGGCATAAACATCCTGATTTCGTCATAACGCTGGAGGCAACCATGGGCTATGTTTTCACTCACTTTGAATTCGCGACTTGACAACAGATGACGTTAGAATTCTCAGTCACAGGTTACTCCCCAGAGCTATCTTTCCCCAATCTAAACCGTTGAAGAAAACGAAGCCGGAAAAAGTGAGGCATACAACGTGCTTGCATTAAACAAAGAGGGAAATTTCATGCATCGGATACATTTCCTTTGATACTTTCAACGAATTCACAATGGTAGAGTTCCAATCATCATCATGGGTTTCAAATCCTCCTCACTCGCAATATGAAGTCGATATCAAATTTGAAATTATAGAAATAAAAAAAAAAACACACCCCGGTATATAGTTAACGGGATTTAACTAAAGACAAGTTACCATATTTTGTAAAGTCAGTCACCATGAATAATTTCTTTGGATCCGAAATGCGATGAAAAAATCATGAATTTTGAATTCATAACGGGCAAAATGTGATTTTGTGTTTATGTTTAGTACTTACGATATTTTCCTTACATTCCAACTTCTTTAGGGATTATGTTACGTTCTGAGCATTTCATTAAGCTGTCCCAGACAGTCTGGATATATTTTGAATGTCTGATAATGTTCAGCATTCTTATAGCCAAGTTAAGAATAGAAAATAATATTACAGCAGAAGCACGTTGATAGACACGTGCACCAGCCTACTTAATCGTTTCGAAAGTGTCTAAATTGTTTGATTTGGGGTCAACCGACGTCTAGCATGAGCTGACGTCACGATATACAATATCACAGCACAATTATTATTTTGCTCATTCTTATTTTTCTCCTTCCAAGAGATCGGCACTTTCTTTTGATGCAGTGACCCGAAAGGGCATATTTCATAAAGAAGTGCCGTCAACTAAACATTTTGACAAAGTAGAATGGTGAACAAGGTACAGTGCATCCTTCACTGTCGAGACGCTAACCTGCATTAACCCTAACTGTGCTAGGGACTTTGGAGAGTGCGTACAATGCTATGGCAGTTTCCTCGCCAATCGGCACTCAAAACACACACAAAAGGTTAAGTCACGAGGTAATGCAAGTCATGGCAAATTATTTTCATGACCTGATTGCCCACGTGAATAACTGGCAGCGATATTACTATGGAAGTGCATGTCCAAGTCAACGCACTCTGAAACGTCTAGACCAACCATTTCCACGCAGTTTTAAGACCATCGTTGGAATTGCAAATCGATGGCCCAATTTAGCACTTCTCTGCGTGGAGGTTGTTCTATTGTTTAGGAGCACATGTCATGTAACTTGGTTATCTGTCCAACGGCTTCTTTAAAAGAGATTGTACTAGTTGATAGTTGAAGATACTTTACTGTAAGCTAATCTGACATAATCTGAAAACTTGAAAAGGATACTCTTCTCGTTTTTATTTTCTTTAACGATTTAAGCATCTCGTAAGAATTGCTCAAGCCTATCGCCCAATTTAATTCTGGTGCACACCTTGAATATGTCGTCTGAAATCTTCCCCTATGAACTTCCGTTTTAACAAGGGATAAACCACCGTATGTGAGCGGAAGTTATCCTCCGCACTCGCAGGGAAACTCCCGATCGTTCAGCAATGATTCCGTCATAGGGAGACTTCTTACATAGAATGGGACCTGCATTGGACTGTAGGTGTTTCAATTGATCATAGTTGATGGTGAATTTCTTTTCTTGTGTAAAACGTTATCATTGTTTATAGTGGTTGAACTAAAGATGGAAACATCATGATCGCTAGCCAGGATACTTAAAGCTAATATTGTTCATGACCCACAGCCGATATTGTTTGACGCCGACTGCCGGGGGGGGGGGGGGGAATTATATATATATTAATATTAATGGTATCTTTATTCAACAAATCATTGATCGCAGCCTGAGGCTGAATTACAAATGATTTTACAAAAGTGAGAATATACATACACAGTATTAAATAAATATACAAATGTAAAATTACAAAATCAAAATGACACGCAGGATCACACAAAACAAGAACAATTCGAACAAGAAACTCTCAGACACTGCATACACAAGAAATAATGAAAATTTGAATTGACATGGATCATTGACCCTAAAGTTTCCAAAATAATCACTGCCAATCAGTACATGAATATTCATTAAATTCCATAAAATTACATTATACCTTAAACCATTTCCGGGTATGAGAAAAAAAATTATATCATTTTCACTTTATGTTTGACCTTTAACCGTAATATTTCCAAAACAATTTCTGCCCACCAATACATACATATTCATTTAATTCCATGAAAGTTCCTTGAACCATTTCCCAAATATATATAAACAAAATTATTTTCACTTGGCGTTTGACCTTTGACCTCAAGCCCCCCCCCCCCCCCCGGAAAAAAAAAATTAAGTAATACGAATACACACTAAGTTTCAAAATATACCCTCCAGCATTGCACAAGCATGGGAAAAACAAAGAAAAAGAAATGTACATTTGGCCTTCATCTTTAACCCTAAAATTTCAAATATATTATATATAACATAACATAAACATAAATATTCATTAAGTTACATGAATGTACATTGTACCTTTAACCATTTCCGGGTATGAGAGGAAAAAAATATAACATTTTCACTTTATGTTTGACCTTTAATCCTGATATTTCCAAAACAATTTTTACCCATCAATACATATATATTCACTTGACGGTTAACCTTTGACCTTTGACTTCACGGCCCGAAATATTCTCTCAAAAAACATAATTACACCTCAGGTCATTGATATACAAAACAGGTTTGAAATCAATTTAAAAGAATGTTTGCCATGACAACGCTTTTTGTGACCAACACAATAATCATACCTTTCACATTCACATTTCAATACCGCAATGTACACCAACTTTAATTTCAGTTACTTCACAATTGCCTATAAAAAAAAAATCTCATACAACTATTTCCCTATTTATTGTGAAGTATTCAATAACCCAATAAGATATGGAATTGGGCTTCTCTTGTACCTTTCTGTTCTACACCTCACAGTGGGATATTGTGTTGACCTTCTTAAAGATGAAGAGTACCTGGTCTGTCGAGGTGCTGGTAACCAGTGCCTGAATTGTTGTGACTTTAGCAGTGACTTGGCAAATTTGCAGCATACATCATGCCTGCGAGCCTCAAGAGACTGAAGTTGCGTTATTTCGAGAGCATTGAGATAAGTGCCATAGGATTCGCCTAAGATCATTCGTAGGGCTCGTTTTTGCACCCTTTCAATTTGGAGTGACAGCTGTTGTGTAAGACCCGGATGCCACACCGGGACAGCGTATTCAACCAGGGGTCTGATGTAACCTGTGTACACTTTTAACAAATCTTTCATTGGAAGTTTATAAGATTTCAATGATCTTAACATGAACAATCTCTTACTAACCTTTGACAGCATGGCACTCACGTAGCTGTCCCACTTGAGGTTAGACTGCACAAGTACACCTAGGATTTTTACCACATCCACTTCAGCCAATATTGGACAAGAGATAATATACATACTTTGTTTTGAGAGTCTCTGGTTAAAACTATGGGCAGATGTGACTCTAAAATAGTACTATATTTGGAGTCAACTCTGATCATAATTTTAACCGGAAACTTTTTAACCGGAACAAATTAGGCAGAGTACATTTGTTTTATATTTGGTATTTAAAAAATGACAAAAGAAGGAAAAATGTGAGGGGATGCTGTGAATGTGTGGTGGATGCGATGTTGTGGAGAGATCCTACAGTGACCGCGTGAAGCAGTGTACGATGTCAGAATTGCTTTGTGATGTCACAGTTGCATTGTTAGGTACGACGCAGCACGCGATGTCAGAAGTGTTTTGTGGTGTCACAATTGCACTGTTATAATCATACATTTCACGAAGTGACATACAAAGCAGTGCGCGATATCAAAATTGCTTTGTGACGTCACAATTGCATTGTAAGAAATAATTGTTACATTTCACGAGATGACCGACGAAGCAGTGCGCGCGATGTCAGAATTGTTTTATGATGTCGCAATTGCACTGTTAGAAATAATTACATTTCACGAAGGGACATACAAAGCAGTGCGCGATGTCAAAATTGCTTTGTGATGTCACAATTGCTTCGTAAAAATTCTTACATTTTTCATGAAGTGACTGACGAAGCAGTGCGCGATGTCAGAAATGCTTTGTGATGTCACAATTGCATTGTTAGGAATTGTATTTCACTGAGTGACATACGAAGTAGCGCGCAAAGTCAGAATTGTTTGTGATGTCACAATTGCTTTGCTAAGAATTGTCAAATTTCACGGAGTGACATACAAAGCATGTCAGAATACCTTTGTGATGTCACAATGGCTTTGATAGAAATTGTTACATTTCACAGAGTGACTGTCCGAAATAGTGCGCGATGTCAAAACGGCTTTATTTCATAATTGCTTCGTGACGTCATTTCACAAATAGTGTACTGTTTAGAAAGGGTCGTCATGAGCAGTGACGTCATTTCCGAAATAGTATAGGGCTATTCAATAGAGTGTCAAACAGGACCACGTTCTGAAATGGTTGAAATACATAATCCGCGGAGCTCTTTTAATAAATGACTAAAGGAATAATATTTGATCCAAAATATAAAAAGATAAACATTGTTTCTGATATGCACTATCACCCACACTAGACGAAATGGCGACATCCTATATAAAGTTTATGAAATATATCAACCCAAACAGAACAGAGAAATGTTAGATACTATTTCATTTTTCCCTTTATGTAACCGACATGTAAGTGATCCCCAGACTAATCATTGTTGGTATTATTAATCGTTACAGAGAGAAATTTCTCCTCCATAAACCTCGCCTCTTCCTTTCTCTCTTCTCTGGTTCCAACTCCTTATCAAAATGATGAACACCTCTTACGGATACAAGTATCATATATATTTTTTTTTCACTGGAAGAACAATCAAAAGAAGAACAGCTCATAACTTCTCTTTAAAGACGACACCAAATGCTCTCTTGTCAACCTTTCACCTATTCCATCTCCTTCAACCTTCATCTCGTCATGCATGCAAAGATCTCAGCATCACTCAAAACCTCACGCCAATTCCAAGTTACAACCGATAGTCATTCATGGTGAGATCCCTTCGGTCTCTTCTCTTTCTCTTCTTCATTCCCTCCCTTTCCTCTGCGTCTGTCTTCTTTCCCTCGCCCTTCATTCATTCACTCCCTCTCCCTCCATTCCCTCCTCCCTGTCACAATTATGTCATAGGGGGGTCTCCAACTTCGCTCCCAGGTACGCGAGGCGGGGCAGGGACGTCCAAACCAAGAAGAGTTGCCGGTCGAGTGCATGCTCTGTCAAAACGCAAACTATGCACGTAGGCGTTGATGCAATCAATTAATTTCTTTTCTATACCCTAGTAATACAAAGAGAAAGGTGCGATGTGGAGCTCATTAACTCGTCAAATTGACGTCACTTGACTCATTAGTTGTGAACGCGGGCTATGGCGTACTTAAAAAGGTCATCCGGTGGGGCATGCACGAGGGGTGCGTGCTCCGCGCTTGGAGAAACTCCAGCGAACGATACTTACTGTGTAATGACTGGAAATTATCAACTTGAAGGTCTAGGGCACCGCATGCGGTCTATATACCGGCGAAGTAGGCACTGACTGAGGTTTTGTGACATTTGATGAAGTTCTGCCGACAGTTAATGCGAGGGGAGGTAACCAGGGAACGAAGTGCGCGACTACCCGCCAATTTACCGGGGTGAGAACATTCATAGTGGCCTTGCCATTCAGCAGACCACAGCGGCAGAGCATGTGTTTCTGCTTAACTTTGGAAAATTAATGTGATGCTGTAACTTTCTTTGCCGTTGTCATGGGGTCAAAGTATCGAAAAGACCTCATATGTATCTTATATTGTGTTGATGTGTAGAAAAGGGCAATCTTCAATACATTCATGATAAGGAGAGTGACAGATAAAGAGAGAGAGAGACAGACAGACAGACAGAAAGAAATAAAGAAAGAAAGAGAGAGAGAAAGAGGTGTTTAATTCTGGAGAGGAACTAAAGAAAAAATGCGAAATAATAAATTAGTAAACGTGCAAAAGTCGCAAATGAAATGAGGTGACGACGTAAATACAAACTTACTCACAGGTACAATTTTATCATCGTCACATAAACGATTAACACACGCAATTGGAAGTACCATGGGTATAAGTTTTGTGAGAAGACGAATTCAGTCAGTTTGTAAAATATGCAGAAGAAAATAGGTCACGTAGAAAAGAAGATATAGTGAAACTCCTCAAAAGGTCGGGTGGCATAAATGGAAAGAGATGAAACGAGAAACAGAAAGAACCACACATCAGAAAGGTTACATTACATTCAAACGCCATCCACGGTCTCAGTAGAAGAGGAACTAAACAAAACTCTGGTATCTTTAAACAAGTCTACCTCTCTGCACCCCTGATGTGCCGATCAGATGGCATACGATCGTGTGGCTGGGTTTGATTTCCCGCCTCCCGTCGCCACGGCAACCGTCCCCGATACATATCAAGCCGGACCATATGCACCCGCCCGCTTTCCATTTCAGCTTGGTGGAGATCGAGACATAACTTTTTTCCCCTCTCCCTCGTCGGTATACCAACAAGAGGATGCAAGTAAGGAGTGGGATACGGCGAGACCAGCCGACGGATGGTATATAAAGTCATGATTCGCCTCGTTTCTCTTCAGACCAGGTACAGACACTCTCTGGATTCACATTTCCTGTCACAAGGTTGATTGGCTCTCGCTTTTCTCAGGCCGTCTAGCTCTCACAACTTCATTTCAAGGTAGCACCGCGTTTATACAAATAAACTATCTCAACATTTCCTTTTTTCAACAATCATTGTCAAATAATGTACAGCATGTTTCACTATGGTAACAACATATACTTCGAAGTTTTGGTGGTGTTCCCCTCATCATCATCTTACATATTTACTCGCTTTCTCTGGTTCATTATATTTTTGATCGAGAAATATGGGAAGGACCTGAGACATACTCAATATCGTTTATCTGGGAGGGTTTTTTTTTTTCTCGAAGATTATACAAACTTACCTAGTAAGTTTGATTTTTGTCATCTCCTTCACTTTTTTTGTTGTTGTTGTCAGGATGATCCCATCGACCGTTTCGTTGCTCCCGGCATGGTTCTGTTTGGTGAACTTCCTGAGGGTTGCGAGTGGAGCGTGCACGAGCAGCGAAATCACAGCAACCTATGACATGGTCTTCTTCGGTGACTGGAGTAAAGGGGCATTCCCCAAACAGTATCCAACATTCAGGAAGAGTGCTCAGTGGTCGCCCCTAATGGGTAAGTCTCTGAAAAAATACACCCCAAACACCCCCAAATAGACCAGCAATTCACTACTGAATTATAAGAAATCGTAGGCAAGCTGAAAGCCTCAACATCCCTGAAGAAGTTTACCGCAGAGTAATTCTGCTACGTTTTGTTGTACTGACTTGTGATGTTTTCCGTGACTGTTACGTCGGTTTATAATCCACCGATACTTGCAAGAGCTCTCTTTGGAAGTTACGTTTAAGAATGTATGCTCGGACACATTACGGAGTCTGGAGTAATGTTTCAGTTATCCATTCTTATTAAATTAAGTCACTCTTTTGAACAACAACTACTTTTCATATCAAGTAGTAACCATTGTAAAACTTCATATGTCTTCCTTGTTGCTCTGCCTTTATTCGGTAAAGCGTTTCCAATGGATAGAAAGTAATGTGCCCCTTGTTATCAAGAGGGCATTATCTGAATGGCGTATATTTAGGTAGATATGTCAGTAGTCTTTCTCCTTTCAAATGAATTAATTACGTAGTTTGTTACCTAAGGACTCTATACACTTTGGTATTCTATAGGGTCTTATCACTGACCCTGCATTGATTCATCTGATGACAGAGTAAGTGCTGAAGTATTACCGCTTATCAAGCGGAATAACATGTCAATTTCAACGTGGATAACATTCATTTTGATATTCGATGACATGGAATGTCCTTTCACTTTCTTTCGTTTTTTTTTTTTAAATCCATATTGCCTCTTCACTCAGAATGTCTTTCAGCACATGCAGTGAGTGAGTGATAAGATTCGATTAACTTGTAATATTTGCTGTTGAGTGCACAAATGGGGGATACGTGTATTATAGATCAATCTATGTTGCCCATGCCATCATTTTTACTGAGACACGTGTGCCATTATTGTAAAACCCAAAGTCATCGACATAAATCACGCCACCCGCTGACATTTGGACAAATTAAGAAGTCATATACATGCAGACGAAGCTTACGCTCCAATTTCAGAAAGTTTTGGGTCACCAGAGGCAGGGCGCGTGTGCTTTGTTAGTTCGGCAAGTTGTCCCGTTTCAGGTAGGGTGGAAGGGGGCCCTCCCACGTGTTCTACGTCACATGTCGCAACCGCCCCTATCAGCTAATTTCTGATCAAACTGTCTAAATATTGGCCCTCGTCATCCGATGAGTACCTCATTTAACATCTGACCCCTTACTTACACCCGCTTCGAAGATCAAAATTTCTCTGTCGTCTTTGCACTCTTTGCCCTCTATCATATTAAAACGAAAATATAAAAACAGAACGAAACATCTCCACCACAAATAAAAACAAAAACAAGAAAATCCACCCTCCACAAAGACACGTAAAAAACGTTTAAAGTGTGGTTAGGACGCTCTACCTGCTCCAATGGGAAAGACAGTAGCAGCAAACATTTAGACTTATGGAGCTGGTTGGATATCAACTGCATACTTTAGGGTGTTTGGGTTATTCGTTTTCTTATTTGTGACCAATTCCGCAAGCCCTTCTCTCCGTGTTCGCTGAAAAGCACTGTAAAGCTATTCAAAATCCATGTGGAAGTATTTAACAATTTCCGATTTGCATGTAACAATTTTCGCCTAAACGCGTTTGACTCTGTCAGCAAATATAGAATACATACATCTTGGTATAAAAGAGAAACCTATTTTGAATCCAAGACGCATGCCTATAACAAGCTGTCCTAGTGGACGATCAATTCAAGTTTTTCCACTAGGATGGTGGTTGTAATTTAAAACCTGTGTCTCATTTAGACCACCATTTCAAATTCAGATCAGTTCAAATTTCGGCTAAACGAAAGCCACTACATACTGGTCTTCACTTAAATCAAGATTGGAACCGCAGCGTAAATCGGGTGTTTAAATCATGGTTTGAATTGAAATCGCCTCGAAATTACGGGTCGAGAGGTTAACTGCTCTCATATCAACAGCGACAGAAAGCAAGTTCTACTGTGAACTGATTCATTATTTATGTCCCTGTTTATAAATGGAAAGAAAGTCCCTAGACATAAAACGTCTCTAACAGTTCTTTATCTATCATGGAAGTGTTTGTGTAAAAGAAAAATATGCATATCTTTAAGCTTAAACACATTTTAGTGCTCTATTGCGCGTTCGACTCTCCAATAAATCAGATTAGTCCATGAATATTCGTTAAAACATTGAACGCTTTTTGACAGCATGCATATCTATAGGTTTATTCATAGCATGAATATCCCAGGAAGGTACCAAATAATGTTGACATCAACAATGATTATAAGAAATGATAATATAGCACACTTTGATGTCGCAAAGCGCATACACCCATCCATGAAAGCAGTGTGCTTTAAATTGCTCATGGGATTATGAAGGCAGAATCTTTTCTTCTAACTTGGATATCAACCTTTCGACAGATCCTAAGAGCGCATTATCTGTTAGAATAAGTTATGTCTGTATGTTATTATCATTATACTCTAGAAAGTAATTCAAGGTGGACTTACACAAGATTTCGTGCATCGTGTATACCTGTTGCATAGCAACATCTTATCCCCTCCCCCTTTTTTTCTCGCCATGACAAACCTGGTCAAAGTGAGGAGTAAAAGCCGGTTGTTATACCAACGACGTAGAGAATTTTCCGTGTTGAAATTTGAGCGTCACGCTTGAGGGCTGGTAACCTCCTCACCCCCCATACTGGATAATGAGTACAAATCGTTACTGGTGTCGGAAAATTGTCGACACAACATTTTGTCAACCGCAAGATTTTTGAGATGCGATATTACCCGTCTAAAGCAATCTCTTTCGTAAAGTATCGTGACGAATATGGTGGGCCTCGGGGTGGCATATATTTGTCTTTGATGAAATGAAGCCTTCACGAAATTATAAAAATCCTGCTTTCTAGAGAAAATGGGGTCGTAATGTTTTTACTCCCTTCTTTTTTATCGATGTTAAAGTGTATATTCTGTCTTGAAATACATTATCCTCCAATTAAGTATCTTTGGAAGATTGTAAACTATTATATCAGGATACTCAGCCGGTAAGTGCTACGACTACCAAGTTCGAAGGCATTAACTACATTAAATGTGACACGTGACTTTGACGTCACCTCGAAGGGCTGATACTTTCAATACTGTAAACAAAAACATGAGGCAGACAGGCTTTTGAGTGAGCATGGGTTCATATATGCTCATGTGTGACGTGTAATGGGCACAAACGCACAGATAGGTTTGGGAGTGAATGCTACCGTGTAGACGCCATCACCAATGAGACCCTGTTAAACGTCGTCACCAAGGCGATCGGTTGCGACGTTGCCACGCCCCTCACTGAATCTTGTCTTCCGCTGTCATCTCTTCGGCTTTGATAGGGATATCATTGTGACGTCGTCGAGACGATGAAGCGTCAGTAAAACGTCAGTGACAATGTGCACATTGTTCATTCACGGTAGATTGCACTTCTCGTTTCCATGCCCGCCGGTGCCGCTTCACAACATTATCTTGCTAATGGTGCAAAACAGAGAATGCTCTTCATCTGCGATGTCAACAATGAAAACGCTAAAAAGAAATACTAGTAGTCATTATTCTTAAAATAATAGCAAGATATATCATTGAAATCACAAATGTCTGATTCCAGGTGCACATATTTGATAACCTAGATATCTTGAACGGAGACAACCAACACAGTGTGTTGATTGGCCTACTTACATTGCAGTTGTCATGACGCTTGTGATAGTTGCCTTCATTTCAAAAAAATGGAGAGGAAGGAAAAAGGCCCTCAAGACAAGAAAAACAAAATCTTTCGGCAATTCCTTTCTCCCAGTATGCGATTTAACTCGTTAAAAAGAGGGCACTATATAGGATATCAAGGAACTTTTTGCAGATAAATAGACCAATTTCCGAAATATAACTGAAAGGGTCAGAAACTCTTTTGAGACGTTAGTTTCTGCCGTATACCGAACGAGGTCTTGCCCTGAGGTGACAAAGTCCTATACAAGCTCCCAAAGCCGACCAACTGAAACGAGACTGACAGACAGGCATGGATAAAAATTTCCCCTTTTCTATAAAGCTGACCAGCACCTTGAAGTTGCGGAGGGTAGCCCTATCCCGGTGTCCCTTTAACCTAATCCTGTCAGGGGTCCCCTTGCTACTCGTCGTGACGACCGGCGGGCCCGCCGAGCGACCTGCCTTCCCGAGTGGTTCAGGATGTGTCGTGCTGGGAAATCAAACCAGGCGCGCTGCGCTATCGCTGGCTGTCGGCAAGAGAGTTGTCTCGTAAAGGAGATGTAATCCGAGAAAATCGGGGGGAAATGACATGAAAAAAAAATGAAAAAAAAAGCGAGAAACAAAACGATAGAATAAAGAAGAAGAATAAACTATAGGAAGAGACAGAGGGAAGATGAAATGTGATGATGAAGGAATTGGTCGCTCCCTGGTCTTTGACGTGTCATAGTTGATATTGTTTCTTACAGGGAATTAAAATAAAGACGTCTTCCTAAGTGGTAAAACAGGGACAAATTAACATTACTATTCATTATATATCTCTCTGAAACGAATTTGCAGATAAACCGAAGGTCTGATCTGCAATAATGTGATAAAAGTCTCATTGGAACAGGGAATTTAGTAGATCTCGGTCTAAAGAGATCTGCTATGAGCACAGGGTACAAAACCCTTGAGTCGTATTCACGGAATAGGAAAAACTTACGTGGACACTGATTGAGTGGGCAGGCTTTCTGTGAAGAAGTTTCACAGTCCTCAAGCTTAACACATCTTATCCAGAAACCATATACATGTGGTTCAGTGTTGTATTCTGGTTTTTTTTTTATTTTTTTTCTATTCCTTGTTAGTGTTTCATAAGTAGGGGGAAAAAATGAATCATTTGAGCCTTGTTGAAGTATGCTTGCTGGCGGTTGCATAATTTTCGAAGCTTCTTTGCTTTTGGATTTATGACTGATTCTAAAAGTGACTTTAACCAGTCATCCATGTGCCCCCTACAAGAAGCTGCCGTCACATTTCGGACCTTCACTCAAACAGTCGAAGGCAATACTTAACTCAGCGTCTTCTGTCAGAACCCATCAAGGTGACAAGTAACATCAAAGGTTCGCTTGTATCTTGAGACGAGAGAGCGAGCGGAACGGGAGTGAAGAGAGAAGGGGGAGGGGACTTGTGGCGGAGACTCCAAGTAACATCCATCAAAGGGTCTCATGAAGTTCATACTGAACTCCTCACACCAGAGGGCACATTGACATATTCGTTAGGAACCACTTTTCGTTGGGTAATATGTACAGGGAAGAGATGAGCTTTGGTCCAAACTGTGCTTGTAGATGGTGGCCGAAGTAGTTTTGGTGGAGGTTGATATTACTCGTTCCCAAGATGCGAATTCACAAAATACGCGTCAACGTGGGTACCTGTATACTTGGCTGTGTTCGATCAAACAAAAATCCTCCGCTTCAACGCACTGAATGTTCGATTTCTCGAAAACAGTATAGTTGCTGAAATTCCTAGTTGATCAATCAGAGACGATTGTCACTTCACATCACTGACAACAAAGTTTATCAAATTGAGGATATTGCTGAATAAATCCAAATATATAATTTGAATGGTGGTAAATACTGTCCCCCAAAAAGTTCAAGTGTGTAAAAACAACAACAAACGAGTGAATATGAACTCAAATTGATCATTCTTGCGTCGATATTTTTTTCTTATTACAACGACTGATTGACAAATTGCCGTACATCGACGTGAATAAACATCGATTATTCAGTGTTTCAGTAGTACTAGCCATGATAACAAAATTGTCGGCATGCATACTTGGGTTGGTCTCGAACCAACAACCTCCTGATTGCTGCATAGACAGTCGATCACGTATCCACTGGACTACCGAACGTCCTTCTGGTAGCCAGCGATGGTCCGGATACCTTATAGCAGCGGGTACTGCGTATGTGTTCAAGTTGATTATTATGAACATCATTTCCTCATTAGCAGTAGAAACTAATACTAAACAAATACCAAATTTATAACTTTATTGGTGTATTAGGAGAACTAAAAGAACAAATAATGAGTTCGATGTGTGATTTTGAAAATCCCTTGGGCGACGAAATCCAAAATTAGAACGTCGAAGATCTTCCCTTTTAGTGCCATAATCTCATGATGCATTGTCTCATATATCACCCCGTCAGTCCATCGCAATGTATTGCAAGACGATCTGAGAAAGCCGATGCCAAATTTCTCTAGTCGGCATGATTGAGCTATATACATCCAAGACGTCACGTATCTGTTATATGACACGCGGATGCAGGTTAACGAAAGGTTTATTGTTAAGCGTCTTGATTTTTTTTTTTTTTTGGGGGGGGGGGGGAGGGGGGGCAGGTCACGTCTTAAACCCTTTCTATGTCTAGGACTCTGGACAGTATGTACTGTACTCTTTGTCTTCTGTGCCAATCGTCACTCAAAGCACATGGAATCAATTTTGAATCTATATGACACCGACGTCTGAGAAGAGTTTAACAGCTGGCAATTAAGTGAAGGCTAGATCTTCCTAAAGGTGCATTTATTTCGTTCAGTTGCCCCCTGCTCGCCTTCCAGCCTGTCATAGAACAAGTACATAACATACAGCACATCCGTTTTAGTTGTTCTGGCGGGTGACAACGAAAACCTATGTGCCCTCCCCCTCTCCCTAACTCCCTCAGCCTCCCGCCTTTCCCACCTCGTCTTCTAGATTTCTAACGTCGACCCGAGGCTTGAGGTCTGTCTTCACTCAACTTCCCCTGACCGTTCGAATGTCAGGGTGACCGACGGCCCAAGGCGATAATCACTCCAATTAGAAACCTTTCGATCTTGAACTCCTGACTCTCGATATATTAATCGTTGGACCGGACTCGCGTGCTTTCCCAAGCGATCTGCTCGTAAATGTCGCCTGCGTCCTTTCTACATGAGTTGCATTTTTCGTCGGTCAATTTCGCACCCGCCTTATTCTTCAAGAGACTATAGGCTTTGGTAGGAGTTTGATCGTTAGCTCTCCACGGAAACGCACGATGTTCCACAAAGGAGTAGAAACTTCACTATGAAATCTAATTTTCCCCTAATTTAGCACATACTCCCACGCTTTAGTCTATCCCTACAGCTATAACGCTAAAGCCTGGGTTTGGAGGGGAAAAGGGCAGGTAATGGTTTGGTCAAAACGCACTCCTTGTCACGAGGTACTACACGTAGCTCTGCTCAGCAGGCAATAAACTGTATTATAAAAAAATACTGAACCTGACCGACTGCGCAGAAGCAGTCATCTGATACCACTGAGTCTATTCTTTCTTTGAATGTGCACTCCCACGCTTTAAGATATCCTTGGTTATGGTTTGGAAAGAAACGGTAGATAATAGTCTGGCCAAAACGCGCCCCCTGTTACCAGGTCCTACATGTAGCTCTGCTCAGCGGGCAATCAACTGTCAAAAAAGATACTACTGGCCGTGACCGACGATATGGGAGTTATGGGATTCCACTATATACTTTCTTTGAATTTGTGCATGTTGTACAATAAAATTCCCATGCCTGCCTTTATACTGTTGTGTGTTGTCCGAAAATGAAGATTGATACATGGAGCTACAACACTGTTGTAGCTCCGTGGTTGATGTAAGTACGTAATTGTAATCCTACTATGTCACTCCGCAGGTTTTAATTATACGTTGACCGTAGCCTGCGGAGTGCTGGTGTACAACGAGATGTCCATTGGCCTCTATCCTCGCATGCCCGTGATTGTGGTGGTTTCATGCTGGTCTATCTGTTGAGATCGCAATCCCTATAGCACTCATTAGCAGCATATGTCATCAACTCTAACATGAGATCGGGTGTAGTTCATGGTTCAATACTGATATTTTGTGTCTTGATGAGTGTCATTTATTAGGACTACATGTACGAGGATGACCACGAGAGGATGGGACACGAAATGTTATGACTCGAACGTTATGGTGTTCCTGACCAGGTTTGCTTTGGCTGTCGGAGCAGTCTCCATAAACGCAGCCCCACTCAGTATTCACAACACGATGACTCACTGAGTGAAACTCGAGACTCCTCGCTGGAAGTAATTCTCAATTACTGGCTCAAGGTGATCCAGATTTCCCGGTGGTACTTCATGGGGGAAACCATGGCAACCACTTGGCGCTTTCTCATGAAACCTGTCGAAGTCGGATGCGAGACCAGGAGATGCCTGAACTCGGAGGGAACGAGAAAAGGAAGAAGAACTTCCTTTTTAGTTATCTGTGCAGGGGCCCCACACAGAGAATATAAACACTTGTCCCCGCTTTCCCGCGGCTGCAATGCCGGGTGATTTAGCTTGCTGATTAGCAAATGGTTTTTGAAGTGCCCGACGAGAGGCGGAGGGTCCAGGAGGCACGGAGCGAGCGCTTTTCTCCGCTCCCTGCACGATGCCATTTCCAGAATGAAATTGGCACTTGTCTACAGCGCCGGGGTCATGATTACGATCACAGTGGGTCGTTTGACCGGGACTGCTGTCCATTATAACATGCTTCGCATAAAAAAGAAAAAAATTGAGGTTGGTGATCTACTTGGGTAGCGTCTTGACAGACCACGAGGTCTAACATTCGCAAACTATAAATGCAAGTCTGTTTGGGAAAGTTTGTCGAGGTTAAGCCACCTTTGACAATACCACGTAGAAGGCAGCCCAATCTATACATCGATAAAAGTACCGTATCGGTTTGTTAGAAATGGTATATGGCTCCCGATCCAAGCTATGAATAGACATATGAATACATGTTAGACGCCATAAAACTATACACAGTACCTTCGGTGCGTTACAAATTGGCTGCAGTAGTCAAGGGAGTTCTGGAAGTCAAGTGAAGATCACTCCAAGGCGAGCGAGTCTGGGACTTCGTGTAGCACCCCCATGATTCCTAGCTCATTCTTCAAGCTCGTCGACAGTTTTTTTTTTCCAGGACGATTGCTCTAAGATTGATAGTGCATGCCAGTAAGCACACTGTAAATAAGTATATATCCTTAAATGGTCGGAGTGGGGGGAGAGGGGGGGGGGGTGTAATAAACCTGTTTCGATGTCGGTGGTGTCAGGTAAGGTAATGGTCATCATCAGTGAAGTCGAGGTCATGATGCATCAGTATCAAACAATTGATCTGTCTGGTAAGATGTTCCACCATTGATTGGACGTCAATGAGAATTAAAGATAACAACATCGACTGTACCTCCTGAAATGGCAAATGGCTCAACGTTGAAAATGACAACTTATGTTGGAACACGGAGCTACTAGCTCAGTGGTTGCAATTATCTATCACTCTTCAACTATAGTAGACTTTGAACATCTAACAGTCCCGGTATGAAATAAGTCATGTTCTCCAGCTAAAAAGTTACATAGGGCTAGACCACATTATTGTGGCCTTGTTTCATTTGCCGGTGGCATAATTACAGATGTCGAATGACATATTCGTGTCGTATCAAACTTCGAGGGCGTCTTTTTGTTTTGTTTTTTCTGTGTGCGAGACGCAGAGTGTTAGTACTGTCCTTTCACTTCATTTTGAAGATTTCCGGTCATTGTGAGACACAAACACCGTTTTATCCTGGTCATCCAGTTAAATGAATTAGACTTCAACACCCCACATGTGACTACAGGCTTAATATTCCAACCTACTTTGTGGCAGTTACAGAGATCAGCTGCAAAACCTGTGGCAAGGCCGTCAGTAATAATATCACACGTCGATCATAAGAGACATAAGCGCCTGATCCATTTCTTGTTGGCATGTCTATTAACTTCCGGTCAAGAAAAATGAATCAACAAGAACTCAGAGCAGGAAGAAAAAAAAAGAGAAGCTCTGATGGTTACAACAACACTGGGGTCAGTTAGAAATGGGGTCAGACCACCGCAACAAGGGTCACTTTCTCAGGACAATCAACATTAGGTATCGGTGTAAATTTCGTGATCTGGGTGTCGAACACCTCATTACACGAAAAAGTAGGTGAGTGTGTTCATTACAGCTGACACATACTGCGTAATACGGTAGTTGCCTGTAAGGTTCCTTGGACACAATGACAAACTAAGTACATAGGAACCGTTTGACGCAAAATCTTCACACATTATTATCATTATCAGCCCCATCATTTTGGATTGAACAGCATTATGAAGAAATCGATTACTTTAAACTGATTCATACCGGTGTTTGCAGTGAGATGTTACCATCCAATCTTGAAGAGCCGACGTGTCAATCAGCGCTTCACCAAAATCACCACGAGGTTGTGACATGCCAATTATTGCTCTCGAGAGCTGTACTGAAATGAAGAACAAACACTAAAACATGACGTCGTATTACTCATAATTCTACAATCTAGAGTAGGCGTACATGGTACAGGTCGTGAATCACAGCACTCAAAGGAGAAATTGCATCGTACGAGTTCGAGCTCACAAATCTTACCCAGGGCAGATCGACGCATGATAAATCGATTTAGTATCAATTTAGTGCCTGAAAAATTTTCCTGGTCTCGTCAAGAGCATGCGGCTGCGTTAAATCTTTTACCCTTCTATATCTTCATACTGCGGTATAGACCTGTACATGCATTACTTAATGGCCGACATTTCATCTGCTAAACTTTCTTGACGATGGTAGAAGCACAAGTGACCATGCATACAGTGTTGACCCGGAAGTATTGATAGCACAGTGTTCATGAATTCAATAACTCTGTTCTGTCCCTCCAGGCGTGGTCCACAACAGCCGCTTCACGATGTGGGAAGAGAACCGCGTGTCCAGCGATCCCTTTGCTCACTTCGCCGAGGGTACGGACTTCGGCAGTCTCCGGCGGGCGTTCTCCTCTCCCGACGTCTTCACGACCATAGGCAGCGACAGGATAACACAAGGTGTAGGGACGTCATCAACGCAGTTCAGCGTCAATCGAGAATTTCCCAAGGTGCGGTTTCGCGTCGACTATTTTTGATGAAGGCGCCGTGGCAATGTGCCTTTTCTACGTCAGTAACTTGCTATGATAAGAGCTAGGTACAAACTACAAAAACAATATTGGCACCCACCTTTACTGCAAATTCGACCTGTTGCTAGTCGGGTAATTGTGTTAATATAATGTAGGAGATTTTCAAAGCAACATGATGATTCACATCTACATGCAGGTTTCTTGTATCCGTGCAAGTAGGTCTAGCCGGCACAGACCCTGATACAGAGTGAGAGCAGAGTAAAGATCAAATGTTTCACTTCACACTGCCGTGTACAGTTTACTCGTGTCGTGAAAATTCATCACAAGTGATGTGACACATTGCCAATCGTACTAGTAATTATGCAATTATTTCGTCGGCGTCACACACTATCCTTATCAACGCAATAATAATCTAGCCCATTACCTGTTTTATGTGAGTGTGTGGCAGCAGTGTTTCTACCTTGTATATTCGTGTACGTGTGCTGGTTTTGCCTCATCGGCGTGCGCTCGGTTTATCGCGCTACAATGTATTTGAATAATTGTGGAAATGTAGATATTTTAAGGATCAGTGTATAGATTCACAAATTCACAATCTTTCATTGAAATTTGAAGCTCCGAAACATTCTACTGTTAATCATAGACTGAAACCATAGCTCTTTAATGCCGCATCCCCTAACGATTAAAAATAAAACAAAACTGCAGGCTGGTGGACGGATGCTTATCTATTTCCTTCATCTCCTCCTAGAACAAGAAAAAAAAAAACAACCACACAAACAATATGCATATGCGAGTAAGCCTTTCTGCCTTATGTGTTTCGTTTTATAAATATAGGAACCCTACAGAGACGCTGCACCATCGTACCTGATGTAAACCCCAGAGTGCCAAGTGCTAAACAATACAGCGATTAACAGATTAACGAGGCCCGTATCCACTTTTTCAATTCATTCATTTGGAAAAGAGACGGCGGTGACATAATGGCACACCTGTCCCCCGTCATTTTCCGCTCCACGTCATTCTCTTGCACCTGGAATACCACCCTGGTTGCAGGATTCGCAACACTTCGACGGTTCGAAATGATCAGAAATAATGATCTGGTAATAAATTGTGTGTAGGCGTGGGAGAGCGCGCAGAGGTCAAATCCACGGGGCGAACAGATGCATCGAACTGTTCTAACATCAAAGTTCCCTCTCCCTGTCTCGCTCGTTCTCTCTTTTCTTCATAACTCTCTCATCGTGTTTCTTTCTCGATGGGACTCTTGTTTTGTTGCCTTGGCTACAGCATCATCGAGGTCTCGTTTCATTCTTTTTTTATTCGGCTAGATCGTTTCAATTTATTTCTTTGTCTTTCTGTCCGATGGTTTCACAGATGTCCTTCGCTGTCCGCATTGACCCAAGTCCAGACTGGTTTGTGGGTCTGTCGGGCCTCGACCTCTGCCAGAACGGCGAGTGGCTGCAAGAGTTGACCCTTGACCTATATCCCTACGACGCCGGAACCGACCAAGGGTTCATGTTCACATCGCCGGACTACCCCGAGCCGCACCGCCGCCCGATCACCGAGATCACGTCGAGCAAGCCAAGCCATCCCGCCAACTCTTTCTACTATCCGCGCCTGGCCCATCTGCCAAGGATTGCTCACGTCACGCTCAGACGGGCGCAGAACGCCCAACCTGCCTGGATGACGGTGCTGCGAGACACTGGTATGACGGTCAGCGAAGAGGGCAGCAGAGAGGTTTCGAAGAGCGACAAACAGAGGGGCTCGTCGAAAGGTAAGCAGATTATTACAGTATTTATAACTCTATCCCCAAGGACGAGACAGAGTAACGTCATTTTCAAATTTCAGTGTTTGCGCCATTTGATTATTATCTCTTTTCTTCCATGTTCTGCCAAATTTTGAGGACTAATACCAGAGCTGTCTTACAGCTGCCTCAGCCCAAGCACTGGGCGAGGTGAGAAACAGGTCCCGGAGGCGTTTTTTTTTAAGACGGCACAGATTGGGGCATGGCGCGTGTTAAACCTATGGGAAAAACGTTGGGTTAGGGTTTTTGGTTATGGTTAGGGTTAGGGTTAGGGTCAGGGTTGGGGTTAGGGTTAGGGTTAGGGTTAGGGTTAGGGTTAGGGTTTGATGGTTAGGGTTAGGATTAGGATTAGGGTTAGGTTTAGGGATAGGGTCCCCAATAAATTTTTAGTTTCCCCAATCTGTGCCGTCTAAAAAAAACACGCGTCCCGGAGAGAACATAATGGCCACCCCCACTCGGATTACCCACTGACCCTCAGTGGGATTACCAAGGAATAAGATCTTTCACGCAATTGTTTTGCATTACAGAGGAATAAGATCTTATACGCAAATGTTTTACATTACAAAGGATAAGCAATCATTCATATTTTAATAGTTTCAAATTGTAAGATTATCAAGAAATTTAATAAAAGAGTAGACTTGGTGGTAATAATGTACCTCAATAACGGCCATGTTGTCAAGTTAAAGCTTTATGAAATAATTGTGCAGGTTGAAGTCAAAATAGTTTTGATACGTGTTCTAATGGTATCAAATAGTGCTCGATACTAAATTTGTTTTCAGCAATTGGATTTTGGGTCGTAAGGTTTGGATAAACTTAATTCCCATGACTACCCGCTTCATTCATATTGCACAGCCTACACATCATTCGGCAAGCGGATCGACGTCTTTGCCCGGGTGCTTGAAAATTGAAGTTGTGTTTGTGTTTTGTTTTTATTTCAAAATTAGATCCAAAAGGAGGTGTAATCCCTACGGACGAAGTCCTGACCCCACTGGACTGCGAAGTGACCAACTGGGGCGCCTGGAGCCCTTGCGACCAGACCTGCAAGGTGGGGCTCAAGAGGCGCTTCCGGATCGTTCTGCAGCAGCCGAAGAACGGAGGAGCGGCGTGTCCAGATCTGGTAGACCTGGTCATTTGTGATCAAATGATGGCGCTATTGAAACCGCAGAAGAAGGCATGCGCTAAGAAACACATCGCCAAGGAAAAGAAACGCTACATGAAGCAGATCACGAGGAATTTCAACACCAAGGGCAAGAGAAAATACATCTTTTAGACGCGCAACGAACGCGATAAATTTTAGTCGGGAGAAATAAGGAGTGGTGGGGGGGGGGGTAGAAAAAAGAGAGAATTGAGACAGTGTGTGAATGTATATGACTGTGTGCGTGTTGCAGAGGCTCATCACATAAGCTCGGGAGTTGACAACTATTACAAACATCATAATGAGCAGAATTTGTGTAATTCGAGCAACTGGCAGTGTGCGAACATTATGTGGGAAAAGAAAGAAGACCCAGCAAATTCGAGTTAGAGAAAATGTGAAGAAAGGAGTAAGAGAGTGTGTGATGAAGAGAAAGGGAGGGGCGGTAGGAGAGGGAGAGATAGAGAGTGTGAATCTGTAATCATGCGGAAATATAAGGTCAGATAGACTGACTGATATAGTGTGTGAGACATTATACTGTATAACATCTTGAGCTTCCGGAGTAGAATTGTTTGAACGCCTCGACATCGTGGAGACATCGTGTATCTGAAGACCCTGACAATCCACAGAACTCTTTACTTTGTGACGTCAATACTATCTTGTTTCCTCATCCACACGAGTCATTTACCTGTCATTTCTGATCGGAAGTTAGCAAAACAGCATGCAGTCGAGCTGTTTAGAGAGGCTGCCTGTAAGATTGTGGCGTGGGTTGAAGTTAGGATATACAGTAGTGACCTACTGGTTCTAAGCACTGAACTGCACGACTGTGTGTTTACATCATTTCTTCAGGACGAGAGATGCACATTGAAAACCACAGAAGCAGACACTCTGATTAGATTATTTGGTGCCGACAGCGATAACTGAATTGATTTAGCAATTTTGTACGACATAAAAACATGACTAGCTCGAAACACTGTTTTTGACAGGTAGCGCTCATCAAAACACGAAAACCTTATGTAGTATTTTGTGGGAATGCTGCGTTCATTAGCTTTATCTAGATTCGCGACGCAGGTTCTCACCACTGCCTAGCTTTACTGCGCCCTTACGACCTAAAGGCCCGTAACAAATCTGCTCTTAGTCGCGTGGGTTGATTCCATGTGTTGTTATTATATTGAGAAGAAATCTAGCGACTGTATCACTTATATTCATCGTTTTGAATCTGTGAGCCTTATGCAGCATCAACATAGCATTGTCTGTGATCTTCTCAAGAGTCATAACTGTAGACCGAAGCTCGCTTGAAATGGCACATGATTTTGGCTTCTTTTATATAGGTGGCGTGGACACCTGCAGTCTGTACGGAGACCTTGATAAGTGCCTAGAGGTTGCATTTCGAGTTCCGTCTGTATTTGCATCACAGTTATGTTGGCTTATAGTTGGGAGCCGGCTAAACTTAACAAAAATCGACTAGATTATAATCTGTGGTATAATCTGTGGAACAAGGGCATCAGCTTTTTTTTACGGGAAGGTTGCATGGAGAAAGTATGACTGTAGCTGAAGAAAATGGGTCTTAATTCTGAGTTCTCGTGATTTTATTGAACTCAAGTGCAAGTGCAACCAAGTTGAAAATTACAGATGAAGATGAAATGAAATAATATACAGGAAGATGAAATGAGATATACTTTGTAGAATGATGCAGTTGATGCACATGAAATTAATCTTGACGCAAGAATGCTTTAAGAAGCACTTCCACGCCTGAGTTTTCGCTTTGACGCGGGAAACTCTGAAGCCAAACCATGTGCTTTAGGATCTGTATGCATTCGGCACATTTTGTTATGTATGTTGGTTTGACTGACAGCGAGGGAAAAGTAAATAATTAGATCAGCCACAACTGCATAATGTGTTAAAAGCGAACATTACGCATTTGGGAATAAAGAGTTAAGACTCTGATTTTGTAGGAAGTATGAGTTTGGGAAGAAAGACATTTAAATGAGAAGTAAGTAAATTTGCTAAACACCAAAGATTTTCTTTTTTTCTCTTTGAAATTTTGAAACAGGAATTTATAATAATGTGTTGTCTCATTTGCAGTATTAAATAAATGTGGCTATAAAGATGCGAGTATTGATAACATGGAATGCATTGGGGGAAACTGTGGTGACAACAATATTAAAGCTATGTATATAATGCCTGTAATATACGAAATACGTCTAGGAAAATGAGATTAATTTATATTCTTTGTAAATCTTGTACAGTGTGTTTGCGTGTCCGTATGTCCGTTGCACTTGAAAAGTGAAGCCATAGCATATCATTTGCAAAGTGAATGTAATAAAGAGAATGAAATGCCAAAAAAGACGCGAATTGATGGCCTGTCTCATTGCTTGCTTGTACATTGTGTATGTATGTATGTGTGTATTGTATGAACGTGTGTATGAACAAACTATAATTTTGTGTGAACAGACATACACACATACAGTGCATGTATGCAGAACACAAAAACGATGCATATAATTATATACCTCCATACATTCGTTCATTACACATACATGCATACACCCTAACATACACACACACATACATACACACATACATGCGCACATACATACATAGGCCTACATACATACACATTTTCAAAAATACATTCACACTTCATATATACATTTGTATAAACATGCATAAAAGATTGTGATTGCGCGCGTATGTGTATGAGAGTTTAAGGTAAACGTTGCAATGTCTGGCTGTGCGCTATATACTATAACTTTATGTTTTTATTAGTGAAAGTGTGTGGGTTGTCATATTCGTATAAACGTCGTCGTATTTGAGGGAAAATTAAGCTCTAATCCCTCCAGAGTCTCGACACTTTATATCCATTTACGCAGTCTTGGGAAAGATGTGTCGAAATTTGACAGTAACGGACGTCAACCCGCACCAATATCCTTCAACAGATATACAGCATGCATGTATCGATGTTGACGTTGCGATATAAAAATTCGTACTTTTCTATTCCAAATTAAGAGTGAGTACAACAGCAAAGCGGGCGATGTAAAGGCAAAAGATGCTTTAAAAAGGTCAGGGTAAGACCTCCTTTATTCAGCAATTCGTTCAAATGTTTGATAGCATTCGTTTTAAAGTAGACTATATAGTTCAGTTTTCCAGAACACAACATCATGATGATAAATGCCTTCAGCATGCACCATTTGGTGCTTGCTGGGCGGAAGCATAATACAAATCTCCTTTCAATTTTTAAGAGAAATTATTTCTTGGGCGGGAGCACTTTCTCCTTTTTTTTTCTTATCTCGTTTACATCAACACGTTCACTTTATTGCAGTAGTGATACAATTTAGGAGAACCACTTGATTATGAGCAAAAGTGACGTCGATCAGCAAACGACAAGAACAACCCTAATTTGTCAATAAATTTGTTTGTCGTGACTTGAGCTACACTCCAAACTCACACTAAGACAGTGAACAGAAAAACAGAGAACACAATCCAGAAATATAGGCTAAATGAAAGCCTTTCAAGAGATTTTTTTTTTGCCTCTAAAAATGTTGACAGCATCGGAGAAGTCTACCCTAGTCATCACATCCCACACAGTTGCGTCAGGAGAAAACGCACCCAACGATCAACCCCAACAATATACGGCTAACACATGGCTCAGCACATGCCACATAATTGCACGTGGCAGACCATGCAGTCACTGCGTGTCGGGGAGTAATCGCAGGAGCCGCGGAATCGGGGTGGGGGGGGGGGGGGGGGGGGGAGGCTGGGGAGGTGGATACCATTGACCCCTGATCCCTGCACTAAAAACGTTCAGCGGCCCTTGTTCGGTATATGATATTCATCCCGGTAGACTGTATCTTGTCAGGACTGTCTATATTCACACGTCAGCATCTCGACAGACGATATACTCTGGTAGGTTTATATAGAAGAGATATCGAATTTTGCTTTTGAAGGAGCCTCCTGACGCAGAGTCAGGGAGATATGGTTGATCTTCTCAACCCAAAAAGGAGGGAAAAGAAGGCCAACAAGGAAAAGAGATATTACGAAGAAGAAGATGAAACGATAAAGAAGACGAAAAATGACAAGATATTATGTGGAAAAGAAAAAGTAAAGACGAATAGATGTCGAAAAAAGATACTGTATATACATTTGGAAGGAGAATTACAAAGGAAGAAAAAGACGACGAAAAAAAAGACAAAAGCAGGGAAGGGGTAGAAGAAACAGAGAAAAAACTTACGGACTAATGAGGGGAGGCGGTATAGAGAAAAAGGAGGAGGAGAAGAAGAAGAATTTGGTAGGATTAGGAAATATGAAGAGGAAGAAGAAAAAGAAGGTGATGATGAAAATAAGGGATTCTGTGCTCACTTCAGAACAGGACCGATAGACAGCCCCCTTCTCCCGCAAACAAGATGAAGATCTAGGATTCGAGGAGGGGGGTAAATTTGTCCCCTTCATCCAGAACACCAATCCCATACATGTCCCCGGGACCTTCTCAGATTACACGGTGATATTCTCCTATTGATATTCAAGTCGCACACGCTGGGCGTGTCGCGTTACCGAAGACATACTAGTAGATCGCTTGGATGACGTGAAACATTTCCTGAATCATTAAAGGCTACGCCGCACCTGGGAGTTTGCTATTCTTCTGCCCTCTGGCACCTTCCCTGGTGACACAAAGCCTCAAATGACACCAGCATGAGGTAGATTATGTGGTTGGGATGAATGATATCGTTGTGGTGTATAAGAAGTGTCATAGCAGACGTTTCGTGATGTACAGAACATACTCGATCTCGGAGTACTGAAACAAAACCTAAGTCGAAGTCAAAATGCTACAAATATCCCGTTATCCAAAATGTGAAAGCCAACGTTGATCTCAAGAAAACAGAGCAAAACGTTTGCCTCTCTATCAAGTGTAACATGGAAAATAAAGCAACATTCTAATGGGAAAAAAATTCATACGAATTTGCAAGGCTGAATACTAACAACCATCTACAACATTAGAAACGTTTGATGAGGCAAAAACCATGATTTGCAGCACACACCGTCATGAATATTGAGGCATGATAATGAAAACACAAATGAACGATATACTATCGGAAAAAATAATTCTAATGAATCTTGCAAGACTTCGTTCCAAGTTATTATCCTTCTAGCAAGTTCCACATATAGTTTTGATTATGCGGACATCAGGTACAATTCCGAACATGAACGAGGACTTTAATAAATTGTTTGCTTAACTTAAGTTGGCAAGATACACAAGACAATATAAACAGAGCCCATCTCAGAATACTTCTTCCGTGTACACAAATGCTATTTCTATATCATTATACTTTGTCTTCCATAGCAGTACATTGTATATAAAACTTGCATTGACAATCATTACTTGGCAAGTATGTTGCATATTCAGCACTCAGAAGGAACTGCTCTGTGCCGTGGAAATGCTCTGATATCAACGACTTTTAAATAGTTTGATTTTCTTTCTTTTATTTACAAAACATCTTACAAACAGTGGCTTTATACAATTTACACGCTAATACCGTGGCTAGTACGTGGAGGAGTGCACGGTGAAAGTGGAGAGAATGTTCAGGTATTTACAGGTACCGTTGACTGGTTCAGTAATGACGTCAGTCACTGGCAGTGGTCATAGGTTCGTCGTAGAGGGCGTAACGAAACAATCGCGTCTCGAGGGTTATGAGTCGTCAGCTGTAAATGAATGAAACACACGTAGATATAAGAATCTAATTTACAAACAACAGAAATAACACAACAAAATAACATAAACAGATCCAACATGAGACTAATTCTTCAAGAACGGAGATAATGAACATGATTATGGATCGTATAATAACGTCAAGCAGATAAGACGGGAAGGAAAGAGGAGAAGAAGAAGAAGATAAAAAAGGAAAGGAAGAAAAGGAGAAGGTTAACAAGGAGAAGCAGAATAAGATAAAGGATGGAAAGAAAAAGAAGAAGAAGAAGAAGAAGAAGAAGAAGAAGAAGAAGGAGAAGGAAGCAGATGAGGAAGAAAAGAGACCCTTTACGAGATTAGTTACAATGGCACCTCAGACCATAATTATAAAAGCTAATTGTGTCAAAGGACGTTACAACTCTATCTCTCTCACTCACCATAGCGACAACGTGTGACTCGGGCACGATACACGGAGATGTAGAGATCACAGACAACCTCGTTGTTGGTGTAGTCCGTCTCGCCCACGAGATGGTCAGGGTTGACGTCAATCTACACGAAAACGATGACGATCAAAAAGCTGCACGCTCTGCATCACTACATACTATGTGCACAGATCAAACCGTAAGTTTCCTAGAGCACTCAATACTTTTCCCCTCCCAAAACACACTAACATTACGTAACTGGGCGTAATTTAGGAGTGACACAAACGAAGACCATTTTACTGTAATACATAAGTGACGAGACGGATAAAGTAAACCTTATTCACTGACAGCGACTTCTCGAACTTCACAGATTACCGAGAATCTGCAGGTCTGTCAACACTACAACGTTATTATGTGTGCTTAGTTTACAGTAGGGCAGACGAGAACCTGACCAAAGTTTATTACGCAGGAGGAAGGTACGATATGACTGACATAAAGATTTCTCAACCTTGTAAATCTTCGTTACATTATTGCGCTTTTGACTCCATTAATAGGACTAATATAGATAAAGAAATCGAAGTGTATTATAGACCTATGCATAGCATTTTCATTTTCGTGAACAAAGTAGAGCATGTCTTTCATTCAGTGACTTGTAATGAAGTTTCTCCACAATATTACTGTTACAGGTGAGTGGTGGGTATCTGTATGTCTTAATCACATGTATCTTACACGAGAAGCGATGTACACAATTCTTGCTAATCGTGAGACTCACCCTGAATACGTACGACCCCGACGGTACTCGCGTGATGTCGATCCACTGGCAGTCGAGGTCGTTGCGGTAGATGTCGACGCAGTTGACGCTGATGCCCTGCGCGCCGGTGTCGCAGTCGTACAGCTTCTGCGCGCCGCTGTCGCAGTACACGTCCTCCAGACAGAAGCTGGCCTTGTGGCCCTCCGCCACCCGCTCTCCTTCGTGGTTCAGGAGATCGTAGTGCGAGAAGACCTCCATGCTGTGAAAGTGTCTGCAAACACACAAGGAAGAACATCAGAATATTCCACCTATAAGTCAGTTCAGAGTTAACTCATGAGCATATTGATAAAAAAAATGATTATTTTTTCTCAGTTGGTCAGGTGTTTCACTCGTTTTCAAAGCGGCATAATGCTTACGCTTGCCCCACGTCACGGAATTCGTATTCAAAGAAAGAACGAACTTGCGTACATAGACAATGGTCACCTGGTCTGCTCATGCATAAAGTGGAGGTTTTTTCTTCTACTGAAAAGCTCCAGGTAGAAAAGATAAAAGGAATCCATCTTCTCTAAATCTGGGCTGCCAACATTCGCACATCAAGAGCAAGGACGTTCCAGAGAGAAGTCATGCAAGGTGATACTCGTGTAGGCCTAGTGCATGCATCTAAATGGCACAAAAAAATAATGCCCTAATCAGGGAGACAGTTCTGCTCTCTCGTTTGGACAAGACAAAAATAATCTCAGCTGGCAGGGTGCCTCCAGACCGAGACTTGGCATCTCTGCGCACAAACGTAAAGAGCTCTGAAGCAGAATGTGTATAAGCAACCACTGTTGTTCACGACGCAATTTGCAGTAATCAGCGACATCTTAAGTTTTTTCAGCGTCTTATACATACACATACAAAGTGAAGATGAGGATGGTAAAGTTTATAAGGAGGGGTAAAAGAGAAGATGGAGGAAAAGAAGATGAGTAGATGGAAAGAAAGTTGATTTTTTTTAGTAAGATTATTTATTAAACAAAAGAGATTATTTATGTAAATAAGAACAGAGATGTGAATAATTGTATTTTTTGTTGTTGTTGATGATAAAGGTCAATTTTATTGTGCAATAGTTCATATTTCTAATGTATGTTTGTATATTTGAATGTATTCATGATGATCCTTGTAAAATGTCCGCAATTCAGCCTCCTGGCTGCAAGAGATGTTATTTAATAAATACCTTTCAATCAATAAAAATACCTTTCAATCACATACATACATACCTGTGATGTAGCATATTCTCCTTTTAGAAATGCTTATGATTTAGTAATTTGCTCTTCACATTATCACGATGCAAATGAATCATATTTTTAAACAGTAAAATCGATTTCATCTTCATCAAGTATGAAACAAATACGCGCAACTAAGAATTCACAGCATAAGTGGAAAAGGAAATTGAGGACGTTTAAACGGTTCCAAAAAATTGTCACCATAATCTTTAAAATTTGTTGTTTCGTCATCATCATCATCATCATCACATTTTACAGACATTTTGTGTTCTTCTTATTATGTATAATACAGAAAGAGTAAGTGTATGGAATATAAACAAAGGTGTGGGGCAAGGAAACAATGCAATACCAGCATAAAATCAATAATTGATTTCTAAGAGATACATACAGGGACTATGAAATAGAGAGAGAAAGGAAGCAGGCTATTAAATGGATTTAACCTGCTGACGATGTTAGGAGCAATTTATCATTAGGAAATTTGACGGCCCGATGACTATCCTCGCCTTTACCTGTGACAGGCGTGCCACTCCCAGCTCGACCGGCCGAGCACGGGGAGGAATTCTTCAGTGCCCCGGTTCATAATGGCGCTGGAGAACCTTAGCAGACGACGCACGCCCCTGACGTCCTCCGCGGAAGATAGGCAGCCCTCTTCGGCCGCGCACTGGAGAAGGTAAGTCGGCCAGTCCTGCAGGTAGACGGACGACTGAAGGACATGTACGTCTAGCAGCACGTCGGGGAGAACTGCGCAACAAGACACAGACACACACACATACTTTGTGAATGTTCAGTCGGGGTAAAACACATAGGAAGGTTTCACGTTGTCATCAGGCATAAAAATGTGGAAGAGATGATAAGGTTAGCACGTTGAGGGCGCAGTGAATAAAAAAAAAAATGTGTGCCAGCTTGCGTAATGCATACAAAAAAAAAACACACACACACACACAATCAATGTTGGATTAAATCGAGATAATCTGTCCATCTCACCGTGCTGAGAACTTGAGAAGAAATAAAACAGAGAGAGGAAATTGGATAATAAGACATATATAGGCAGACGGGATGATGGGATGACAAACACTCGTAATCTGAACTAGCAGAAGTGATTCTGTCGTGAACGCAATCAGGCTGGATCTCCTATTAAGGAGGCATGAAAAGAAAATACAGTTTTCTGATTATGAGGAAAAGTAGACAACTAGACAGAAGAAAGAAAATGAGTACAGAGACTTGTCTAGGCAGCATGACAAAAATGGGAAAATTTTGACGACGATAGGACAATGTAATCAACACTTGAAATTGGTAACTCAAGTATTATCTGCACGAGTGGAAAATGAATTCGACAACCTAAGAAAAGAGAACGGAAAGTAAAAACGAAGACTAAGACTTACTATTTGTGCACAGAACACCCGCCTTGAAGTCGCTCGTACACGATCTATTCGATGTCAGTAAATACGGACACTCCAAGAGCGATCTCTCTTGTCCAGTACAGTTCAGCTGGGTGATGAGAATTGGCGCGGAGGCACGACCCATGTACCGCGTACTCTACAATAAAATGAAGAAAGTCGAAGGATAGATGAAGAACGCAATAAGAAAACGTAGTACTCGGAGAACATTTCAGTTCACAAGCTACCTACCGGAATGACCAACCGAACGACATGTTACCAATACATTGATTAACATGGCTATGATAAGTCTCCATGCTTTGATGTCTTTATTTTCAGCTCAATTAGAACAACAGGTGCTTTGATTAAAAATCTCTCAACGACGCAGGTTCTTCGTCATAGCACGAATTTACCTATTCACTACTCTGCCATTACTGCCAGGCTAAAACACCACGTTATCGGACTTGAAAAACAGAATTTTAATTCATCTTGTAAAATCAACATTTATGCAATGCACTATCCAAGCGTCGTCAGGCCAAAACATAGAGGGAAGACGCATCATATTCCTGCTTGGTGTGACTTGTCTATAACTTTCCTTAGAATGACAGACTATCGAACGGCTTTATCGTCTCACCTTCATGGGTTGATGGGCGTAGCCGAGGCCGAGCTGTCTGCAAGCCACCATAGAGTCAGCCATGTCCCAGCTGGGTCCGCCGCACACGTGACCCCACACGCCGTTCAGGCGTATCATGACTCGGCCTTCGGTGTCGAAGCGACCAGACACAAGTCGAATCTACATGGGTACGAAATTTCACGAGAGATACATGGTTAGGCGAGTCAGTGGCATAATTACGTCATGTGCAGCAGTAGACAAGATCATTCCCATCATGTGCAAAACAATAAGCACGGTTTGACAGACTTGATAAAGTAAGTCTCTAATCCTGAACGATCGAACTTCTAGAAAAGGGTAAACTAAGGGTTTAAAAATATTCTTCTTTCGCTCATTCTCCTTTTCCTACTTCTTTGTAGTATCATCATACTTAGTTGTGATAATACTGTAAGGCCAAGTAAAAAAAGAAACCAGTTTCTCGTCCTCGCGCGCATCGATTTTGGCCGCCGCATCGATTTTTTTACTATTTACTATTTTCAAAATGGCGCTGAAAATACCAAGAAATTCATAATTTTCGTCCCAGCCCGCTCCCCGCCCGCATCGATTTTCAGTTGCCGCATCGACTTTTTTGATATTTACTATTTTTTCGGCCGCCGAAAAAAAAAATCAACAATTCACCTACCAATCGTGATGTCTTATTTCTAATTATGCCTTGCGTCCTCTACTTAGCTGTAGTACTGCTGTAGCTTCAGTAGTACGTATGTAATAACGCATGCATTTCACACTGCGAGCTCGGCAAGAAGGAATGACCCTCAAAGCAGTTGAACTGTAGTTGGATGGGGGCGGGCCTGGGCTGTTGTGATGTACAGCGCACTAGCCACTCGGTACGTCGTGATGTAGACAGGACGTTGAGCACCTTCTGTACATTTCTCTCGTGCTGTTGCCCGCTTCATGTGCTGCTAGATTGATTGCGCAATGCAACCACAAACCCCGTTATAACGAGATCCGTGGGACCGGCGATATTACCTCGTTATAACCGGTACCTCGTTATAACCATACTCATTAAAAACAAAGAAAAACATAAGCATGACGTCATATACCCATCAATGAAACTTAAACATATCCTTTGCGTTGTTATTACACAATTATTGAGCGTTATTATTGAGAGAATAAAGGGAGATTATTTGTGAATTAGACGAAGAAATAGAGGCTGAAATGATAAGTTAATTCTTTATTGTAATTCTTGATTGTTAAGCTTTTTCTAAACACCAGCGCAAATATGGGGGCAAATATATACTGTAGAGTAACATACAGGCCTTGTTTACCGTAACTTGCTAGGTATTTTTACGCTGTTGGTGCCCACCGGGAATGCGATGATTTCATGAATCATTTAGGCTGTAATCTTGTACACAATCATGTACAATGTATGACCGTTGCGCCCAAATGGATTAAAAATGCGTTCTTTATTTTCTTCCGAAAATCTCTTCGCGTTTTGTACGACCGTTCTTGAAAATATGTGACAGGATTGAATGTGGGAGGTTGTTATCCTGTTTACGCAAATCTGTACCAGATCTATTCAAACTAATAAATGCGTTTGTTTCTTTTTCTGATTTAGGTTAACATGCGTCATTCAACTTTTATTACGCTGCTGTCACCTGGCGAGATCGCGATGATTTCAGAGTAATACGTGCGTTGTTTACCGCTAACTTGCGAGGTATTTTACGCTGTTGGTACCCAGCGGGAATTCGATAATTTCATGAATCATTTGGCTGTAATTTTATACAATGTATGATCGTTGCGCTCGAAGGGATTAAAAATGCGTTCTTTATTTTCTTCCGAAAATCTCTTCGCGTTTTGTACATCCGTTCTTGAACTGTTGAATGCGTTTGTTTCTATTTCCGAGCACCGATTAAGTAGGTTAACATGCGTTATTCAACAATTTTTACGCTACTGTCACCCGGCGAGATCGCGATGATATCATTCATTATTTCGGCTTTAATCATACACACTCATATTTAAATTATCATTCGTTAAATGATAATGAACACATCCAGATCTATTCAAACTAATACATGCGTTTGTTTCTTTTTCCGAGCACCGATTAAGTAGGTTAACATGCGTTATTCAACTATTTTTACTCTACTGTCACCTGGCAGGATCGCGATGATTTCACTATTTCTGCTTTGATCATACACACTCATATTTAAATTATCATTTGTTAAATGATAATGAACAAATCCAGATCTGTTCAAACTAATAAATGCGTTTGCTTCTTTTTCTGAACACCGATTAAGTATAGGTTAACATGCGTTTATTTACTCAACTATTTTAACGCTACTGTCACTCGGCGGGATCGGGGCGATGATTTTATTATTTCGGCTTTAATCATCCAAACTCATATTTGCTCAAAACCAGCAAAAGAACTGGAAGTCGGAACTAAAATTGGAAAGGATATAATGATGAGTTGCACACGCATTCCAATTGTCCATTTTTGGTCAAATTTTATTGTCGCTACATGAAAAGTTTTTGAATGCGTTATCTATTTTTTTCTCGTTGCGATGTGGTCTGACCTCATATCACGCACGCGTTTCTCGCGAAAAAGAAAACCGAATGATTATGTTTAATAATTAGTAGGAACATCGGAAGGTGTTCCTGTGTCTTATCGCGTGATTAAGAAGAAAACATGGAAGGAACGGTTCTCTGCAAAACGGGAAAAGACGTGGATAGCGAGATTTCGGTTTCCAATGTTTCATTTGTCGCGTGTTTGAAAGCGGCAATTTGGTCAAGAAATGGAACCTCGTTATATCCGATCAAATTGCTTATGTTTTTCTTTATCATGATTTACCGATATTGTCCTCGTTATAACCGGAATCTCGTTATAACCGATTCGTTCTGCCATTACACGCAAAGGAAAACGGGACCGACGCGATCACCTCGTTATAAGCGGTTCCTCGTTATAACCGAACTCGTTATAACGGGGTTTCCCTGTAGGAGAGAAGACCAGCCAGCCAGCATAGCATGCGTTCTGGAGCTGGAAAAAAAAAATCGTGGAGTGATGGAGAGAACCGATCTCAAGCGCACGTGTGCACAGCTAACGGCTTTAAATAGTAAATATAATAGTATTCAGCTGGTTCGTATTCTGTCTTTCAGTAAAAAGGAAATCAGGTGATTGTTTCACAGGGTTGACAATTGGCAGTACTGTCTGCGGCATTTTAAATTCTTGAGCGAATACAGCTGTAAGTTTTCATATGAGAAAAGATCTCACTCAGTAAGTTTGTGTTGTGTTGAAAGGCAAAAATAATGCTATGCATTTCCAGAGATAATGGTTGGATTCGAATAGGTTCAACAAGTGATGCATAAATGTGTATATTTTATGTTTAAATTCCATACCATTGATATGACTGAATGAATACAGTCACAGTGTAGTTAAATTGGTATACTTGTCATGCATAAACAGCAATATACGCAGATTTGGTATTAAATTGTGCATCACTCAAATGATAAGTGGTTTATATCACACATATAAACACATATTGCTTTCATTTTGACAATCCTCGAAAAAATAGTAAGATATCAAATAGTAAGGACCTCCCTCATCGCCTTGCTCAAAAAACCCGGACGAGAAACTACTTTCTTTTTTTACTTGGCCTAACATTAAAGGGGCATTCCAGACGATTTTCATAATTTCACATCATGTAGTACATAAATCAACAGCTCCATGTATAGATTTGTGGAATTTATTGTGGTTCTTGAGCAGAGAAACAGTACTTTGAAAAACTTTAAACAAATTACACTGAACAAAGATGATGACACAGTAGACTCACATATTTCAGAAATGTAGCAGTGTAATTCCATTATAATACCGCTTGCTTGCGAGTTCACCTGTGTATAATCTATGCATGCCATCTTCTTTTGTTGTGCTTCCTTGAGCCCCGACTCATGCATTCTTATGGTGACCCTGCCATGTCATCATCCTTGTTCATTGCAATTTGTTATAAATTTCAAAAATATTCTTATTCTTCATCCCAGTTATCATAAATCCTGAAACTCTGTCCTCAGTATAACTAATTCATAGTTGTGCAAATGTAAAAATCTGAAAATCATCCGGAAGTCTTCTGTATGTATAAGTGATTATATAACAACAACAACCATAGCAGTGGTAGTAATGATATTTAAAAATATAACAATAATGATAATTCTTAATATAATTGATATTACATTATTATCATTATCATCGTTGTCGTCGTAGTCGCTCTCGTCATTGTTGTTTTAACTGTTAGTGTATACTACAAGAGGATGGGAATTAAGTTCACCTCGTCTTTGACACCCAGGTCTGGTATATTGCACCTGATGCCCAGATCCTGAGAATGGTCGCATTTACTGCGATTGAACGCCCCATGACTACACTCCATGATGGAAGATTCGGTTCCCTTACACTCCACGTCCCATAGCCAGATGGGACCCACACCTGTGGCAGAGGGTGGGGGGGGGGGGGAAGAGAAAGAACGATATTGAAAATCAAAACCGCTTGGTCCATCCAAGAAAGTACCTCCTTGGTCATATAAGGTACCTCCTTGATCAAATAAATCAGCTTGAACTTGGTCACGTGATACATGATGAGACCCACGTGTCACAGCAGCAGCTACCAAACAGGAACAAAATTATATTTTCCCAATTCCAGATACCCGTATGAAACATCACAGTTCGAAACATGGTAATTTTACTCTTCAAAAGTTCAACTAATAAAACAATACATGACCAGGCACCTCTTTTCACTATCAGCACATTGTATTCCGAATATAATCTGAATAAGGTGTAAAATCAAATTCTTTACCTATAAATTTAGTAAACGAAAGGGAACAGGCGAAACTAGACAAACAAGAGAACAAACCATGATTCAACCCGGTCATCTTCGTGGAACTTCCATCTCGTCATTTGCTGAAGTTAGTGTTATTTACTTTTCTCATGATTGCGTCTTTGGACGACTTAAGAAAAGAGCATCACTGTTTTTCTATGACATTTAGAAAAACGATGTCATAATTTCACCAAACCCTCACCTTGTCCAAAACCGCTCGCGTCTTCGATGACCTCTGACGCCGTGCCAAATCCCAGCTGTCGACAAACGACGGTAGCCGCGTCGAGATGGAACTCGTCCCCGCACACGGTGCCCCAGTGGCCGTCGTGGAAGACCTCCAGTCGACCCTCGCCGAACTGCGCGCCGGCCTTCAGGCGCACGTCTGGCTTTTCCTGCGATGACCAAACAGCGCGTAATATATCAAAGTAAAAATAACATTGTTGTTGTTTATACCGACAAGAGTCTCGAAAACTTTTATAGATGGCAGCCTTGAACATTGTAATGTTTCATCCCACGTGACAACAAATGGACATGTATAATACAAGTATACTGTAATGTTCATACTACCAGACCACAACCTACACCCCATCTTCTAATAACATGTTCTATGTTCACATTGACCACCAGGCTTTCCCCCTCACTAACTTCTACTGATAACACAATCCTCTCTTTCCGTTCTCAGCTGACCACACAGACTAACTGTCTCCACCTGATTGACAAACAAACCCAAACAAACTTGTTAAATGAGCTCCTACTGCAGACTGTGTACATACTCCCAGTTTCAACAATAGAATCTCACTTATCCTCCCAACTACCACTGAGTGAAGTTCCTGTCCATTGCCTCTGAGTATCCAACTATCTGTACTCTATAGTAATATACACGCAGCGATACAACAAAGATAACGTATCACCGAAACATTACATATACAATTACTCAAATTACATCTTTGACTATAGCTCTCCTCATCTTACTGTACAGAGCAGGGAGGTGGAAGAGCTGGTTTCTTCTCTATTGCCTCCACCAAGGTGGCTATTTGCTTGCGGGCGTTTGTTTTTTATTTGTCTGTCAGTTACAGGGATTTCCTATCTCAACGGGGAGGTGGAAAGGAGCCAATGGTGCTTATTTCTCCCGATACCGATGGAGGGTAAAATCATGATTCACATGCGATATTGTAACGGTATGTGTCACACGTAGGTATTTATTTCTCACCATCTGCGAGCTTGGGACCGTGCTGTTTACAAACGGAGTGACGGCTGGTTTGGGCGCGTCCATGACCAAATGACCACGCTCGCAGCTGACCTCCACTGCGCGCATCGACTGGCATTCCTTGTGTGACTTCATCACCGTGCGCGCGCAGGCACTGACGTTGTGTTCCTTGCCGGTGCATGAGACTTGAGTCATTAGCATGGACTTCTTTCGCTGTCCGGCTTTGCTGCAAACGAAATGAAAGACCGAATTTGATATCAATATATTATGAACAGTGAGTACCATGCTTTCCTTTTCTACAACAGCATAATTAGCATAAAAAACTGAATTGATTAGAAATAAACTCTTATTACTATGTCTCAAGAGTGTGACATTTAAAGGAAACCAAAACCCAAAGAGAAATGTGGATTGAGTGAAAGCAGCAACATTAGTAGAACATATCAGTGAAAGTTTGAGGAAAATTTTACAATGCAAAAGTTACGCTTTTTTAAAGGGATGGTACAGTATTGGTGGAGATGAGAATTGGGCTTTTAACTTTTTTGCGAGATACCAAGAAAACACTTATGAAATAGTACAGAGCATAGCCTTTTAAGAGGAATTCAAAGTTTATTTAATGAAAATCAGGTTTGGAAGTACTGAAACATCCAAAAACAGAGTAAAACAAAGCGATCGTAATAAAGTGTGGGTCCCACACTTATTAGAATTGCTCTGTTTTGGATATCTCAGCCATTTCAAAACCAATTTTCATCAAATAAACGTTGAATTCCTCATGGAATTACATGCTCTTTCATATTTCATAAAAAGTTTCTCATTATCCCACCAAAAATGTTAGAAACCTGAAATTATGTCTCAACCAAAACTATACGATCCCTTTAAGTTCTGGTGTTGGAACCATGCACTGGATAAGGAGACTACTTGAGTTTATGACATCATGACATGTGTGGACAACGACAGAAAGAAAATATAAAGAAATTCAACATGCTTGCACTTTTCTAGAGTATTGAAAGAGCACTTGACTAACCGCTTTCAAAGCAGGGGGAATAATTACTATGTCAGTATCAAGTTGGGGGAATGTGTAATTTTCATTAAAAATGATTTGTGTGTGTGTGTGTGTGGAATTCTCGTTATTTTTCATGACATCGAGAGAAGTGCTCTAATATTCGCTTTGATATAGCAAATATATAATAAGTTGCCTTCCCCTTGTGTATACGAAAAGAAAGAAATGTGTATTCACTGGAATATAAAGGTACATAAAACTTTACTTGATATACTTATTAATTACAACTGATTTATATTCAAACATCAATATTTGACAGTCACTCTTGACACCTCCCCCCCAAAAAAAACACAAAAACAAACAAACCAAAACAAAACAAAAAACTCACTTTGGTTTTGCTGCCTGCGCACTGAGTGCGTCCTTGAATCCCAGGCTTCCGCACAGGACGCGTGCGTCACGCATGTCCCATCCGTCCGAACAGATTGTCCTCCATTTTCCGTTCATGAGCACCTCGGCGATTCCTGACGAAATTGGGTGTGGGGTGGAGTCCCCTACCAGTCGGAACTTGTACTTCTTTAACCTCTATGTAATTACAGAATAGTAAATTGCATACTTGCTTAGACGTACTTTTGCGTTCCACAAGCAAGATGCGACATCAATTACTTTGATTATACTTCACTACCGTTCATATTAAAGTCAATATCATTCATATTATAAAACAAATAGTGCATGCTTCTACGAAGCAGCATTTTAAACCTGTACGCTTTCTATATAAATGCATTGATGCACCTCTCAAAATACAGCGCTGTGCTGTGCTTGGGCTTATAACGCATTTAGCGAGCTTCTGTTCTAACAAAGTGCAACAATGAGCATGCAGTATCAAAGTTCACTGTAACTAGGTCAACTTCAAAGAGGATTTCCATTGCATCTCTGTTCAAGGGTAACAACTTTCCGATTGGTTTGCATTTGAGTAGAAAGTCATTACCAATCATTCGGCAGCTCTATTATGGTGCTCCCTTATAAGTCTCGGACGAATGATCATTGCAACCACGTAATGAACAGCGCGGACGACGAAATTTCTTCCTATAAATTCGTGTCAAAGAGAGAAATTTAGTGAGCTATTTGAGCTTATCCATGAGACACTTATGAGGCGATATTGTACCTTTATAGTTTATTTGCTCACGCGATTGTGAATATAGTATAATAACAGCTTTCTTCATTAAAAAAATAATGCCTCCCGCACCCTTCGGGGGGAGGCATAAGAACAACTCATGACACTTAACAGTACAAGTATCTTTTTTCTGATCACTCTCATTTTACTTTGGGAAACTTCCATATGTAAGGCATTCAGGACAATTTGGCAGGAAAAACATTGAAGGGTAGGAATTTCTGAACTTCGCAGATTTCATGACAACAATGGCTTTCTATTCTGTCATTTGAATACAAAGAAAATTCACCCTTTTTTTTGGGGGGGGGGGGTCGTGTAAAACTTTCAACATCCTATAAATCTCCTCATTTTGTGTGTATGTGATTTCAATTTATTCATTGAAATACACATAAATGCGTAATGATATACGGCATTGCAGTCAGTTTCCACGTGACTCTTCAAGGTGCTAATAAAGATCAAGGTCGCAGCAGAAGAAGAAGGCGATGACGAAAGAGAAGACGAAATTTGGAAGGACAAGGTAGAGAAGAGGAAAAGAAAGAGAAGGAGAAATAAAGATTATGGACATGAAAATGGAATGCAAGAAATACTAAGAGGAGAACAGAATGAGAGATGGTTAGAAGGAAGAAAGAAGGGAAGACGTGAAAGAAGAGGAAGAAGAGGAAGAAAAAAAGGTAGAAGATGAGAAAAGGAGGAAGAATGTGGAGATGGGTAAGAAGAATAACATAAAATCGATCAAGACGATGGAATACTAGAAAGAGCAAGTAAACAGGAGGAGGAGGTGGGGAAGAAAAGGACCAAGAAGAATTCACAAATGATGATAAAAAAAAGAGAAAAACCTCTTCGTGTCGGTATAACTTCTTACTTTTTCTGGTGGCGGGGCTTTCCTCTCCTCGTGGCTACATCTGATGCCTACATCCTCGGAGTGCGAACAGTCGTTGACACCGATGGGGTTGTGCTCGCAGGCCAAGAGGTTCTTCTCCGTCCCCAAACAGCTTATCTCATCGAGCAAAATCCGACCTGGGAGAGAGAGAAAAAAAATTAACATATGCATCGTATTCATGCTCGACACAGTCTGATGAAATAACAGCTACTACAAAGTAAGCGATTAGGCGCAACCACATGCATCAGCATAGAGGAAAATATATCTATGTATCTATGTGTTTTTTATCATGACGATGATAATAATAACGATGCGTTTGTCAATAGCATTTATCATGGCCTTCATCACAGACACATAGCCACCATCATTACCATCATCATAATAACAACGTATTTTGTTTCAGATTTTCTTGATATTGTATACTATCTACTTTTATGGCAGAAACCCTAGAGTTACTGTGTAATTGATAAAAGAGAAAGTTATGTACCCACCTGTTCCACGACCAAACTCGCTGGCTCCAAAAAAGTACTGCATCGCCTTCTTGTACCCGACCATTCGGCACACTACGTTTGCCGCGGTCATGCTGAATCCGTCATCGCACACCGTACCGTACGGCCCTCCGTGTATCGACACCTCTACTCTACCCTCCCAGGGAGATCGTCCTGCCGCCAGCCTCGCCCGAATCTTGGGCGGACGACGCGTGGTGGGCTCCGACGTCGTCGTCGTCGTCGTCGTCATCGGTGACGTGGTCGTTGGATCCTTGGTGGGCTTGGTCGTTGGTTTTGACGTCGACTCCACCTCATCCGCAACTTTTGTCGTGTCAGGGGCCGAGGTGACGTTGTTAGGGAGGCAATTTGTGCCGACAAGGGCGAGGAGGATGAGGCCGAGACAGAGCGGTACTGAACCTACAGAGATCTGCATTGTTCCTGCAATGAAAGAAAGGCAGACTACAAGTCACAAGAGGAAAATCTTTCTTATCCTCAATCACGTCATGCGATAGATTCGATTCCTTAGCTGTACTTTTGCATCGTTTGAAAAAAAACAAATCAAATTTCCCACTTTTCATATTCTCCCAGTGTGTTGATTTAGCCTCCAGTCTCTCCAGCCTCTCCAGTAGTATTCAGAACGGCAAACTAATTTTTCACTCGACCCCCCATGTGCTATATAATTTCAATATGTTCCCTTATTATGTACGATTTCCTTTCTCCGTTTTCCTTCCCTTGTACTCCGCTTCTTTCACTTTTTTCCTGTTTATCCTTATTCTGCGCATTTTCTCGTTCTATTAACTCCTTCTTCTCCCTTTCCTTCGCCTCGCTGTGTTTTTGTCCTCGATAACAACAACTACTACATCATTTTCTTCTATTCCTTCTTCCCTTCTTCTCTACATTCTCTCCTTCTTTTCTTGATTCTTTTGTTGATTCTTTCTCCTACCCTTTCATTTTCTTCTTCTTCTTCTACTTCTTCTTGTTCTCCTTTTTCCTCTTCTTTTTTTCTTCTTCTTCCACTATACTTCTCGGTCTACTTCTACTTTCTCTGCTCCATCTTCTCTGTGCTCCTGCGACAATATTGCTCAACTTTTATTTTCCCCCAGGGACTTAGGGTTAGGGTTATAGGGTTGTGATATGGTTTTAGATTTAGTTCATTGCAGTGGTTTATTGTGAGGATTAGGATTGGGGTTAGTGTTATGTTTGTGGGTATAATTTATGCGCAAGTATTTCATGGGTCATGGAACCCCTATGTACATCCTTGTGATCCCCACAGCAATACATGTACTATGATCAGAATGACACATGCAGACTTCGTCCCCGCTGTCGCAAAATCACTGAAATCACAACCCAACCATATACACGTCGACAAATGAGTACTAGCACGTTGCTCCTCCTCCTCATTACTCTCTAAAAAAATCGAGTGAAAATATTCACTCTAAAAAGAGTGAATACAAAAAAGAGTGAATTTCGAGTGAAATTGGAGTGCATTTTGAGTGAAAATGTTCATTTTCACTCATTTTGGAGTGACGTCAGGGATCACTCCCAAATCTTCGAGTGATCCCTGACGTCACTCCAAAATGAGTGAAAATGAGGATTTTCACTCAAAATTCACTCCAATTTCACTCGAAATTCACTCTTTTTTGTATTCACTCTTTTTAGAGTGAAAATTTTCACTCGATTTTTTTTAGAGAGTAGTCAAGGATAGCATGGACTTGTCAAGGTAAGATATACCTAGCTCGGGCAGACGATTTTGTGAGTTGAAGGTAGCGCTCGTCGTCTTCTTTCCCCCTGCCGACAGCGGAGACGACTGCACGGGTGCGTGACCGAGACACCGTTTAAGATACCGTCGGTGAGGGACCCCTATGACACACGGTCAAAGGGCAAGGGTCCCTCCAGGCTGCCATCCGTGGAAGGCAATCAATTTCAAGGTTTGATTCCTCCTCGCATTTCTCATTGTCATTATACGACGAGTGTTGTGCGACTCGACAAGAAGACATTCAGTTTACGACAGAGGTAGTATCATACCATGTCTCAAGACACTTCACAATTCACCGTAGGGCTCGACGGCACATCTCCATATCTATCTACGTGTATTTTACACACAAGTTTGTGAATATCTACACACATCTGGGGGGGGGGGGGGGGGGGGCGTTCTTACGTTCTTACATGATAAACACAAACGTACATATGAGCAACTTTGCAGGTCCGACTGAGTTGAGGATCACCATTAAAGTGCTTGTAGATTATACAACCTAAAGGTATACAAATCATGAAAGAAATGTTAAGTCTACAATTTAGCTGCTTGCAATCAACCTCGAGGATGTATTTTTTTCTTCTTCTCTGTCTTTCTTGCCTCTCGCACACAATCAAGCATGTACTACAGAGAGAGGTTTGATAAACAACAGAACGTGCACATAACCCTGCACACTTTTTTCGTTATCCACAGCAGAGACATTCGTAACCTATGCGAAAAATAGGAGCTCATGGGCAGAGATGGTAATAAAAAGTGGCAGGGCGATTGTGAAGAAGAATGCGGTGATACACTTTCGTCATCAAAATGGTATCAATTGTTGCAAAACAGGACGCCCATGTACTCACCTTTCGACCCCGACTACCTACTTTCTTGGTCAAAACGTCACGTAAAACGGGCATAGAAGGGACGGTCATCTGCTCTTGCGAGACCAATGTGCTGGAGCTCTCACACCGACGGGGAGAGAGGGCAGTAAGAGAGGCTTCGCTATAGGAGCTCCTCGTTGCGTACGTGCGAAGTGTCCCAACGCTCTGAATTCTGATTTATGGACTGTTTATCAACTCCTGAGTCTTAAAAAAAGTTTCTTTCGTGCAACTTTCCTTGTGTTTTGTTTGCATAAGACTTAAAATTAGAATTTGCGGACGGATTTCAGTAAAACTGGTCTGGATTTAGTTTCAACACCCACGCGTCTAGACCTGGCGGGAGAACTTTGAAACCTGCTTGCCCCATTTCAATGCGGCGTGGATCTGCGTGGCGTGGGATCACAGATGTCCAGGGGAGGGAGGGTTCCCCTTTTGTTTGGGTGTCTCACGTTCTAATTACAAGCACGAGATTCATACCTTTGAGTTTATGTCGCAACAAATGGCTGCGGCGGTTGCCATAGCAACATTCAGCAAATAACCACAAAGCAGAGGGGAAAATAGAATTAGCGTTTGTCAGCACTGGTGTAGTAGGGCCATGCATCTGGAAGTTACACAGCCTTGAAACTTTTCTGGATATCGAACATTTTGTTTGAATGAAACAAACTCTAAATTTGGATTACTTCAAAAAAAAAAAGACTCTGTATGGAAATCGTCCTCTGCACTAACAACGATTGTCAGCCCCGAAAGCAAACTCTTACTCCCCCCCCCCCCCCCTCGGAATTACATTCAAATTCGATATCACTGCATTCCGCAGCTTTTGGGTGACAATGATTGGATCAAAGTATCCCATTTGTTCTCTAGCACTCAACTCGCGGGAGAGTCAGATCCATTGAATTTTTCACGACCCCATGACGCATGCGCAGAAGTGCCTCCATGATTTCATATATTTTGCTGGAACGAAGTGAAGAAATCAATGCTCTACATCTCCGTGAACATATCCAAATATATACTAGTATATCCAAGTAACGAAAGGCGCATTCCGCAGGCGTTACACAGACTTGACCTGACCTATAATTGGACTGCCATTCGCGCATGTTTATAATCGATATATGGTATGCCTGGAAAAGTGAAATGTTTTGTAACTGAGAAACTCCTGCACGGAAACAATTTTATCCGATGTCAATCAAACATTTTCTCCAGCGTTTTCCTTTTCATCAAGGAAATAGAGAAAAAACTTGCCAGCCCACCGCAGACATACCACCCTGCTGCGTTCCAGTTTTGTCCTCTAAAGTAGCGAAAATATTTATACCGTTGCACAGGAAAATACTCAGACCACCATCCTATCAAAGGCAAATGTGGCATGATGATTTCATCTCATTTGCATGCAGGCATGGTCCACTAGGGGGTTGGAGGATTTACGCATTCTACTAAAGATTGCACTAAAATATAGCAATAGTTGTGTAATGTTAAAAACAAAACCAAACACAAATAAACTATTAAAACAATCCCATAAAAAGCAGAACAAACTTAGAATCAAATAAAACACATAAATATAGGAACAACAAAAACAAAATATTGAAAATAGTAACAAACAGATCATTAAACGCGTCTTTGTCAGGTAGCAGAATAAGGAACACATTATTGATTGACGGAAAACACACTTTGCTTACAACACTCGCGACCCGTTGAGCACAATATTCTACACAGTGGTATCAATCAATAGAGTAACATCAAAACAAAGAGATCTTCAAATATCAAAAGAGGTTTTTATAAATATCGGTCTCAGATAAAACGTTGTGGAATTCGAAAGTTAGACAATGACGTTCTCACGAAATTGAAATACTCGCATTAAACCGACATGTAAATTAAAAAATGTTATGTCGCCATGGCCTAACAAGTCTCATATTCCCCCACACAAAAATCTCCACTATACTTTCCTCTTTTTGACAATATGAAAGCAAACGAAGGCAATGTTCCCTGTATGTATCAAATACTTGTTTTGTTTCAATGAATGGTGACTTTAAGCGGGAAAGATCTGGTCACTTAATCATTGTCTAAACCCGTTTTCAATGCCATTATCGTGCAGAGACGAATGCGAGAGTGGTAAAGTTGATGATATTATGACGTCAGCTAATTTGAACATGAGGTTGCGACCAACACCACGATTCGGTCTTAAAGGAACTATGCAATGCAAATGCATGTTTATTTGTGTTATTCCCTGATCATCACTATTGTGACCAAAAATAACATGTAAATATATGCAATATATCTAATAATACACGACAGTTAGGTGGAATCTCTGTAAAAAGCAAGGTCACCTGACTGTTCCCAAGTTTGTTTGAATACACACACACACACACACACACACACACGCACAAATATAAATACATAAAACCCATATATATATATATATATATATATATATATATATACATATATAATATGTATATACATATAAACACACACCAACTAATACACAGAATAAACAAAACAACACAAAACAAAAACAAAAACATAGCAGTTATTGAATAGGTGTGTTCTTGAATTCCTACCACCGAAACAAACAAACAAACTACAGGTATATGAGGGCTGCAAATTTCCCTTACCGAAATCAGGGTGATTAAAAGAAAATAAAGTGTGATACATTTTTCTTGCGTGTTACATGTATCTCAGCAGTGAAAAAAAAAGAAATAAAATAAAACAGATATATATGAAATACATACCCCGATAGATGAAAATATATTTAAATAACGAAATAACTAACTCAACAAAAAATTAATATCTGGAGTCGGGGAGATTTTTGTTAAGGATATGGGAAGAGATTATAATCTAAGTTTCCAGATAGCCTCCTGCCGAATCGGGTAGCTTTGCACCCTTGCTTTATGTATTACCTAAAGCCAAGGGATAATTTGTGAGTTTATGAAGTCTTCATTTCGTCTCATAGACATACTCTGGTTGCTACTGACATAACTAACATTCGTAAAATTATGTGGAATTTCATAATTCCTGAAATATCTCATCGTATGTTGAATTTTGATGAAACCATTCTGTTTCTTTTGATTTCCCTTAATTCATTTGCGCCGACTTGGAACTTCATTTCAGTGGCAAATAGGTCACAAATAACCACAGATTCACAAACACTGGAAGTGGATCTAAAGGTGCAGAGAAAGTGTTCCCTATACAGGAACGCCATAGTGGATGGTGTTACAAAGTAGAGATTTTGAGCAGTGATACGGTGAAGCTGATATGTTGCTTTAACTCTGCTGTTTATCTTGCCCACATTTAGAGTTGGAGACTTTTGGAGTAGCTTCCCATTCAAGCGAGTGAAAGTAGTGCGACGGTATACAGAAGACCCATCGCAGGTTTGTGATGACAATTACATATCAAAACACCAATTCGGCTGCAAGAGCTGCAACAATTTTATAGCCGGAAGTGAACACCGGAAGTCAGAGGAGGAAATTGTCAGTACACGTGCGGGGCTGTGCGGTGAAACTTACCTGCTACAGAGCCGTCTCGAGTATATAGGCATGGAAAGTTCCATGGCAACAGAGTGAAGATAATCCAAACAACGCTTTATTGATGTACCAGTTCCTATCAAGTAGACAGGGCATCAAATGGCGAGTGGAGAGGGTAAAAATCAACCCCAAAACTCATCGAGGCATAACAAAGGTGTTCTTCCGACTCTTACAACATAAACTTACACAGAATCAAGACAGATATAAAGAAGAGCATAAGGTGCAAAAGTTTGAAAAAATAATAGACCCACAAAAACATAGTACGTATATATTGTGTGTGTGTGTGTGTGTGTGTGTGTGTGTGTGTGTGTGTGTGTGTGTGTGTTTACAATGTTACCCAGCTTTTAGATTGAGGTCATTTCGCCCATGAGGAGAAACTATTCCTGTTTCGACAATTTTTAACGAGTGGAAAAAAAATATTGCTCGAATATCAAATGTATATATTTCAATATGAAGAGTTTTGGGTGGGAAGAACACCATTTAATGCAAATTAAGGCCGATTTATTTCATAACAATGATACCACTACTTCTACTACTACTACTATTACTACTACGACTACTACTACTACTACTACTACTACTACTACGACGACGACGACGACGACGACTACTACTACTACTACTACTATTAATACTACTACTACTACTACTACTACTACTACTAATAATAATAATAATAATAAGTAATGATAATAATAATAATAAGGTCTTCTTTGTCCCTGGTAGCCCTTTCAGTGTTGCCATTGCTCTACCAGAGGGCCCTGCCATTATTACTATACCCTGGCATTGCCAGGTACCCATTTATAACCTGGGTCGAGAGGGACATGGTGCTATGGGTAAAAACATCTCGTCCAAGGAAGTAACCACTGCAAGGGAATCGAACTTGGGTCCTTCGATTGGGAATCGGGAGTCTTATCGACTATGCCACAACGCCCCCACGATCGTCTTGTTCTCGTGTTATTTATCGCGTCCTTTCTTTTCTTCTTTCGGTCTTCTCTTTCCCTCACGTCTTCCCTTAATGTCTATTTTCATCTCCTTCGACTCCTTCTTCTTTCATTAGAAGAATATTTTCATGAGGAAACCGGGTGTCGGGGTGGGACAACAAACTTTCTACAAAGTCCCTCTTTATACCAAATAAGATGTATCGTCAACCATATAATATCGTCTATCTATACACATTACTCTTTTGCTTAAAAAAAAGAAGAAATATATTATGTTATGTTCTGTGAATGAAATGCAAAATGAAAGCAAATTTGAATTGAAACATTCAAAGTGCTCGCAACATTAAGTTTGAATCAAAAAGTTGCGAGTGAAGCGACTTATTAATTTAATCATATTCCTGCTCAGAGCACAATTCTACATGTATATCATGTTCATGTTGGCTTATATAAATAAGATCAGCTTTAACAGAGACTATAAGCTTCAATTACAACGTAAATCGAACCCCAAATAGGAATAGTTGTGCAACGTTTAACTTTCGCCAATTTTTCGCTGACTATATAAGGCCTAAGTTACTTCAAAATATGTATTTTGGAGGTCACTTTGTTGTTAATACCATGGCAACTGTTATACATTTTTGGTCCTTGTTGTCTAGATTGGTTAATCTATGAAGAATAGACTGAAACATAGATATGGAATGGCAATCATGCACAGGTTCGAGAAGAGAAGTCATGTCCATGACTTGAGAATGACCTTTCACGTTCGTTTTTCGTCTTCGCTGCACACAACTATTCACGACTCTTTATAGACTACCCGCGGCGCTATTAATGTCGTCGCAAAACTGCAGGCCACAATTCTTCCTTTGGAAATAACTTGAGTTTCAACGGAGTTGTGGTTTAACGTAGGTCCTATATAGCAGAGAGCAGACGACATCATCCCGAATAAACTTTGGTAGAACATCATAGTTCGCGCAGGCATCATTCTACAGTTTTTTAGAAATTACATCTTTCCAAATCTATTTTGAAAATTATTATATGCCGCCTTCTATCAATTGTCCAGGAGGAGACCCATAAACATTCTTGTGAAATTCATCGTTTTAACTCGGTAGGATTAGAGCAAAACACCTAATTCTTCATTTTTACTTGCCAGGAAATCCAACATTCTCAGGAGCATAATAGATAGAATCAAACGTAAGTGGGTGAACTAAGTGTACCCTGAGGAAGACTTATCGAACAATATAGGCCTACACAAGGACAGGAAAGCCACCTATCTTCTTGATACGAGGTAGTGCATTTTCTGCTCTTCAAACCTATCATCGTAAATGAAAGACAATTAGTATATCGTTTCAAACGCCCATGACGACAAAGCAATAGTCGTCATACACTACAGGAATTCCTCTTTTTGGGGTGTCTTGGTACTTCCTATAGACACGATGACATGATTGTGACTTCTAGAATAGGGTCGATGACCCCCATCCACCTGCTCTTACCATACTAGGGGTACCTATCTCTTTCTCGATTTCCCTTCATATTACATAATGAGTTGACGATACTCACACCGACCCATGACATTGGATGGCAGTTTCCTATCATTATAGCATTAGACGACTGGCTTGGAAAGACTAGCCACCCTTATCGCATTAAATGGCATACCAATGTTATCATCACTATCACTGTTCAGATTCACATTGCATGGCTACTATGCCTTCATCTAATGTTATCAACGTGATTTATCAATCATAGTCGGGGCATGGTTGAGTCGAGTTCATTGTTTGGTGCAGGTGTAAGTGATATCACCATCGTGCATGGTGATATTAAATTGTGAAACTTTTTTTCCCCAATATGAGACGTTGCATCAGTGAAATAACGCTCAGGAAATGCATAAAAATGCCAAGGTTTTAATTACTTCCTATTGCAAATCGTGTACACAGTACGCCCTTAGACAATAAAACTGTATAACTGTACGTATATTGCGACAAAAAAAAATACATGTATATGAATTGCTATAGATTAATACACCTGCTATTAACAGAGTAGCTGCATTACCCTCCGCAGAGAATCACACCCTCTAACCATCCCCATACGTTGTAGTGCAAGGAGGGAACTCTTTCAGATATAACATGACATTAAAAAAGATGCAAGTTCTCTTCCGCATGCACTGGCCCAGAGTACAAGAACGAGGATCTAACCATGACCATCGAAGCCCTCTTATCACGAAATGACACATCAGATAGATGAGATTATGTAGTACATCTGCAATAAACAGTAGCAAGGAGACTGTCGTTATCGACATAACACTCCGTAGGCCTACTACCAAACGTACCTGTTAGATAAGAAAAAGAGGTAAATATGATAATCCTCCCAGAATAATAGATTTAAATATAAACTTTATTTTACTTAAGACTTTGTGTGCTGATATTCATCACCTATCATTTGATGCCCAGATCCATTTTACACCGTTATCAATATGGCAATCAATCCCAAGTATTTAAAGAAAAAAAAATTACTATATAAGTGTCTTATTTGACTGGCTTGGCTTCCCGGATTTTAGGGCCAAGAATGAGTATTTGTCAATCTTCAGAGCTCGCCCAGCGTCAATTGACTAACATGCTTCCATCAGTTTCATTGGGCTATTACAACTACCCTATTCTCTCGGCGTCCGTCACACGGCGACAAATATTCACAGTTCAAATCGTGTAAATCCAAGGAGTTCATTTACCTTGGCAAATCTTGCATACTTATAAAAGATATCTTACATCGAGTGCAATCTATACCCGCATACGAACGGACAGATGAGGGTCGGTATATTCTGCTTACGTCTGCACTCGCTGTTTTAGTAGTGATATTGCGACAAACCCCACTGATGTACATGCGGTACGGTCTGTCAGCCCGGTGCTGCACCACATCGCGTTTGCTAAAACTGGGTCTTCCTTCTGTAAAATGTCACTAAAAGTTCATCGAAACAGCAAGCGGCTACAAGAGAGGGAGGGAGAGGCAGTATAAGCTATTCTCGACCCAAAAGTAAATGGTATACTTACTGGAGTGGTTCTCCTAGTTTAGCTCTCCGGTGCGGGCAGGTATACAGGTTATATAGCGAAACAAGCGTGGTACACTGGGTGCTCAGATATGCCAAGGTCCTAGACAGCTCTATCCGTGCTTTCCGGACTGTCTTACCCGACGTGCTGCCGAAAAGTGACTACTTTTTATCTGAAACTAAATGAAAGTCAGCGAACACTGTCACGTAGCACTCGTGTACCGCAGTGGTACCTTGTAATTGCAGGAATTCGGCCAGCCCACACTTGTTTCGTAAATGGCCTCGTGGAAAAAGAGGGGAAAAAAACAACAAAAACGAGAAGAACGAAAAAGACCGAAAGTTCAGTCCTTGCTGTATCTTTGCACGTTGCGCGACTCTACCCTACTTGCCAAAGATCTACCGCACTAATTATTGAACGTTATCAACAGCATGTCTTTGCAAGGGCAGATCATATATAAATTATTCCTAAACCAAGAGATGAAGCATTGCTTCAAAGTTCAAGCTTTTCCCAAAGCAAGCTATGAGAGCCGTAAATGAATGAGCGAATTTTCTTCCGGGGAATAGAACGTATGATTGTGAAAAGGAATCGTGTCCTTCTGCAAAGCTAAACGAATCTATAAAATGTCTTCCGTAACTCGTTGAAAGTTATATAAGAGAGTTCGTTCCTGCATGTGTGTAGACATGTGACTAAATAACTCACTGGCTTGTCTCAGGAGATTTGTATTTTTATAACAATATGTCTAGAAAGGAGGGGCCAACGTCATCTACTGACACGATCTTATTTGTTTGGTCAGAGGTCATCATTTGCACTCAACCCCCCCCCCCCTTTTATAGAAATATACTATGTTCGGCGTTGCAAATGATATTCATAAGATATAATATATGTAATTTGCAAATTCCTAAATCTGCAAATTCCAAAGTAATAATCCTTCCTTTGATTGGTGGAAGTTACAACATATTGCAATTCAAATGGATATCGAATTGATACTTCTGCCTCTTCATCATCTTTTTTTAAGGGGGAGGGTGGGGGTTTTAAAAATCTTTTTCTTTGTTTTTATATACTAATCGTTAGTCAATAGTAACTACTACCTATAGTAGTAGTACATGTGTGTCAGGGTATTGTTTTAACAACCTGAAGTTAAAGGGATGGTAGAGCTTTGGTTGAGACCTAATTTTAGGTTTCTAACATTTTTTGGTGAGATAATGAGAAACCTCTTATGAAATATCGGAAAGAGCATGTAATTTCATGAGGAATTCAATGTTTATTTGATGAAAATTGGTTTTGAAATGGCTGAGATATCCAAAACAGAGCGATTCTAATAAGTGTGGGACCCACAATTTATTACGATCGCTTTGTTTTACTTTGTTTTTGGATGTTTCAGTCATTCCAAACCCGATTTTCTTCAAATAAACTTTGAATTCCTTTTAAATTGATATGCTCTGTACTATTTCAGAAGTGTTTTCTTGGTATCTCGCAAAAAGTTAAAAGCCCAATTCTCATCTCCACCAATACTGTACCATCCCTTTAATCGTGACCAAGTTTGACAAACTTTTGGTTACCCATGTTCATGTTCTCTAAGATTATTCGATTTTTCATACTTACTTTTGTGATTTGTGGGTTTTTTAACCAATAAAAAGACTGGGATATGAATTTGATGCTGTGAGGAATGAGACAAAATTTGTCAGTTCTGGCTTTAAAAGTTTTAAAGAGACTTTGTTTGAATCCTCTTTTGATATAAAAAGGGGTCTGTACCACGGGGTAGAAACTCTTCTTAAACCATGTCAATGGATCTGATGTTAAATGTCAGAGGATGTAAACAGCTTATTTAGTATTACGTCACCATGAAAAATATGATCTCCATATTTCACATTCACGCACACACACACACACACACACACACACACACACACACACGGTGCAAACACAAAGACAAGCACACATACACATCTGACAAAAACAAACAAATAAACATACATAATGATAAACACAGAAATACGCTCACACAACGGATATACAATTTTGTACTAAATATTATTATCTGATTATAGGGACATCGAAATTGCGACATTGCTATATCTAACTTTCTTCTTCTCTTTTTTTTTCTTGTGTTTTTTGGGGTGGAAGATGAGGCTCCTGGCAAGTCTTCGGAGACATAAAAGCAAGTGGATCAACCCGCACGTATTTCTCAATCCTCTGTCACCCCTAGGGATCCACCGGAAACTTTCGTCAATTGTCAACAAGCAAAGAGGTCAGCCGAACTTGACATTGTACAAATCCGTGTCGGTTTCCGTCAATTATCGCCATTGCCCTGCGACACACCGGTAGCCTGGCCCGTTGCTTCGCTCTCCCACCCCGTTCACTTCCCCTCAGCTGATAATATAGGAAATAGCTTTAGATAGATACGTATGCCCTACAGCTGCGTCTTACTTGACATAATTTTAGTTTTCGAGCAAGTTTATAGTGGCGCTGTTTGAATAAAATTACTGGAGAGAAAGAAAAGAAAAAGAAGAGTAAGAAAAAGAATAAAAGAAATAATATGAAGCAACAGTTGAAAAAGCGAAAGGAAGAAGGATGAAGAGGAGGAGGAAGAAGAGGAGAAGGAGGAAAGACAATGCGGATTTGCGTGAAAGGAAGAAGATGAACCGATTGGAAGAAAAATTGATAGTTATACCAGGGCTCGACATTAGCGGTAAATTTGGTGGCCCGATCGGGCAACTAGGATTTATATTGGATTGTCACTTTTGCTTTTATTTCGGGAAACCAAAATGTCAGATTTAAGGATTTTAGTGCCCTGAACGAGCCACCAGACAAAAAAGTAAATGTCGAGCCCTGGGTACATATAAAGTCAGTAAACATTCGAATCATCTCTCTCTCTCTCTCTCTCTCCCTCCCTCCCTCCCTCCCTCCCTCCCTCCCTCCCTCCCTCCCTCCCTCCCTCCCTCCCTCCCTCCCTCCCTGTCTGTCTATCTAGATATCCATCTATATTGTATCTATCTATCTATCTTCCTTTCTATCTATATATATCATAGTTATATACATGTACGTAATCTTATTATGTATTCGTATATTGGGAAGTGTGTGAGCTTGTCTTTATGTTGGCAACTTCTGTAAAACAGCATTATATATAATAAAGTGTCATATTGTGCTCATTATGATAATTATCATGATTATGAATGTAAACAATGATGATAATCAAGACACCTATAATGATGTATATAATTATCTAAACGTAGTGCATTTGCTCTCTATTCTCGGTGCATTTAACCTGCCGGGAATTATGTATTCAAAGAATAAGCAATGCATCCTCACTTCCTGCGGCAGGGATTTTCAGCTCTTTGAATTTCAGTTTCTTGCATATAGACATTGCTATATCGTTTGAGGTTCACGAACAAAAATGTAAAACTCAACTCTCTTTTTTTTTGTTTCTCGAATGATCGAATATTACATCAATACAATAAAGTGTGCATGCGGAACTTACAGCTCTTCATCTGCAATCGTGTTCTTTCATCCTTTCTTTCATTTTTTTCATTCCTCAGACTGAACAAAGATTCCACTCCAACACAATTATATGTTGATCATCAAAATATACCGATATTTAATCAAGAATGTACTGTAAAAATTCAATCAATCGCAAACACAACCAGGCAAATGTATAAGCAAGATGATATAACATTAATGAATGGAATTATTTCTTTTGATAGAGTTGCTTTATTGAAAGAAAGACAGAATTTTAATGAGTACTGATTTTTCGTCTGAATTATCTACCACGAGAAAGTTATTTACAATGAAAGAGCTGTAATGAGAGTAGAGTTGAGACTCAAGAGTAACACTGAGTCGTATTGCTTGGAAGAAATAGAATAACAACAGCCAGTTCGTTATTAGCGCATGTGTACATTTCCCACTATCGTTTTAATATGTCCGTTGGGAGCTTCATGGTTTTTAAAGCAACATGATGGATAACTTTTCCGACTGAACAATGGATGGAGTTCATGTTCAAACAGAGAAAGAACTTGCGTAAAGCCAGGTGACCAGAATGGCCCGTCTATATTAACACTGTGGGAAGCATCCATTTCATTGTTTTGCGCTGAATACATTAACATTTTCTTCCCATAAAAAACTGCATTCACAGTCACTAAGGTACTGTATACCGCGGGATTTCACGCGTTAAGTCGTAATCTGAATTCAAAATACATCGCGAAATACATCGAGAAACTGCGAACTGGCTTATCGTCTCTTTTGTGCCACAGTTACAATTAATACATGCACGAACGTTGAGGGCGGAGTATATATACCTGGACCCAATGACCTGTGATGGGCCAATGGCATCCATAACGTAGATAACTCTGACCGAGCCAGTCATATTATTATTATAATACAGATGATCTGGCACTGACCTGGGCCCTGTTGCATAAAAAAGATGCAGTCAAACATAAGTCCGAAAATCAGAGGCAAGTCAGGTATCAGCCAATCAGAATTGAGAATTCAAAGATTTATGTCTGATTTTCTGGCTTATGACTATTTTCTGACTTATTTCTGACTCTGACTATTTTCTGACTTATGTCTGATCTCAAGTTTTATGCAACAGTGACCACTTATGGAGTAATTACACAAAGCGGATATGCCGGTGTACTCTAACCTACTGAATATTCACAATATACAACATAGTAGCGTGAAAGAAGGAACACAAACTCACTCCCAAACATACAGCCGGAAAGAGAGAGAGAGATCTCTCAAAGAGTAGAAAAAAAAGCTTACGTAAGAAAACATTAATTTTCAACACTATGTATCGGTACTTATTCTCGTTAGAGTTTGCCTTTGATATGCACATTATTTACAATGCAGATGATTAAGCATGATATTGGACCACCGACTCGATAATTGACAAAATATTGCAGCTAAAACATTGAGGTGTGAATTGTCTTTAATTTGCTTCCCTATACAAATAAAATTTTAAAGATTCCAATTGCTCATCTATAATCAAAAAAAAAAAAAAAAATGTCGTAAAAATGGAACCACGGGACTCGGAACCTGTCATCTACTGCTTTTTTTCCCCGACATGTTTGTTAAATTATAGATCAGCTGCGATCTTACAAATTTCATTCGTAGAGGGAGACAACTGAAGAAAATTCACACCTCAACCTTCACCCCTCTATATTCTCTTGCTTTCATCTAAAATATTGTTTGTGACATAATAATTAGTTGAAAAAAGAGACAATCCTCAAAGTTACTACACACACTGCGGATTCTAAACCTGCTTACACTATTAAAAAAAAAAATTACCATAGGTATAGATCACCTTTCTTCATGAAGGAAATAGAGTTACATTCTTATATAGTATTCTAACAGCAAAGCCTAGTATTTCAGATCTAAAAAACGGCAAACGAATCAAGGAAAAGCAAATCATCATCTAAATTTAAAAGTGATTTTTTTTTTCAATCTTCGTTAGAGAAGAAGAGACAACTTCCAAGAAGCAGTTGGAAATAAATAATATCGGACGGACTGGATGAAAAAAAGGAAGGTAAATGAAAATACGAAGCAAGAAGAATAAAATCCTCCCGTCGGACAATAAGACCAAAAAAGATACATTTTCCACAATACAGATAGGGCAATTTCACTCTTTCGCAGAAGGAATTACCTTAAAGCTATTAGAAAGCAAATGATTTAATTCAAACTGCCGTATTTCACCGATGATGAATTTCTTTCTTTTCATGTATTTTAAAGAGACCAGACAAGATATCATACACACTAAAACGAAATCTCTCAATATTCCATCTCGCATGACCCATAATGATTTGATAATTCATATTGGCTAAACATTGCTCTTGCTCGTCATTCATTCATACATCTTTGATGAAAACGACCAATGATCGAGACCCAACCACATATACTAAAATATCAAGTACTAGTGATATCACTGTTCATAGTGTAATATTGACATAGACGTCAGAATTCTCAGTATAAGAGTTATATAACTCTTCCTAAGAATTACGGCGTCTTGTTGATATATTCTTCACTCAACTTGTTTCAATGTACTCAAAAAGTGATTCTAGAGTACTATAGAGTAGGTTTCTGTCAGCTTTGTTGAAGGATGATTAACCTAAAAAAGTTAGAACTAGTGAAATGACATTGTGTGTCGTATATGCAAATTAAGATAGGCACCAACAAAGTCACGTGATGCAGTATCTCGGTATGCCCACGTGACATTACATAATTTGTCACAGCGACATCCAAAAAATATCAGTCTTTACATACACATCCTATATTCGCTTTAATTTTTACTGGACAGCTGCTTCGTATTCCTTCTCTCTCTTTAGTTGTTGATGTTGAAAACATCCTTTTTCGGGGAAAATCATCCTTCAAAGCATCATTCGAAACACTCCCCGCCAAAATGGATACATTTTACGAGCTGCAACATTGAGATTAACTACGTATCCTCTCGGTAATCAACACACACTCAAACTGCACAAGCGATTGTCTGGATCTTGTCTAGTTGTGACCGTCAGTCTAGAAACAAGTGTAGTGCTATATGGTTCCAGTCTTAAGATGTTTATCGTCATAATATGTTTCGCAAAAGTCGGGTGAATTTGCGAATCAACCAAAACAGAAAATTACAAAAATAAACAAATATGGCCCAAACATTGCTAAAATACGATTAAAGTGAAAATTTTCAGTAGTTTGGAACACATCATTTCTTGGAAATTCCTTCATCGCCTTCATAAGCACATTTCGTTTTTGATTTCTGCTGTATATGTTTACCCCATTATCATAATGTAAAGAAACAGATTTCAAAGTCTGATGATTTGACAATTTCTCCAAAAACGCCCTTCGTATTTCTATTCATTATCATATTTTCATACGATTTCATCCCCCCCCCCCCCATTACCTTTCTTATTCCGACCAAGTGCATTTTTGTTTAAGTACAGGTGAGGAAACACGTCATCAATAAACAGACCATCGCGAGATGAAAAGTGCGAGCGCCACCAAGAGGCAGGAGACAGACAGGGCGGAGGCAGCAGCTGTTCAAAGAGAGAGGCCATGATAATAAAGGAATAAAGATATTAGCATCGATTTTTAGAGTCATTTGACATACAGCAAACGAGACAATACCAATATATGAAGACAACACGAGCCAACTCAAACAGTCTCATGTAAGGTCCAATCTCCTCTATTGGCATGTTCCCATATAGAATATGATAGCTTCTCATTGTGCTATTATACAATCGTTTCAGGAATGAATTCGCCTTGTACCAGGATGTGATAATTACTATAGGAAATGCCATCCTCATAACATCTGACGAACCCCCATTTACAATCAGTATATGCCTAACCCTAAATTCAGCATGTACATTTATTTTGAATAGTATTGGAATAGGCTGCTGTTATCCTCCAACCGTAAAAGTGTTATGATACTACAAACTTGTTGCAGTATATCATTTCATTTAATTTCATTTGCTTTACTTTTCATTTCCAACAAAATCATTAATAGCCACAAAACGCAGTATAAGTATATGAATGCGATATATTTCAAATATTTACATCTGTAAGTGATTGTTTGATAAATCTAATAAAATTGAAACTAATTCGAATGGAATCAAGTTAGCTTGTATCATAAAGAGGAAGTTGGAAATGGAGGGAACCGAAAAAAAAAAAAGCTTAGCTTGTACACAATTGCAGTCCTGTCAGAAAAAAAAAAACACTGTAAGCAAACACAATTCTATGGCAAGATATTACAAATTGGCTGGAAACATGCAGAAAATAATTATAGAGAAAGCAGTTGATTGGGTGCGCTATAATGATAATGATGACAGTAACACGGACTAGCTCTTACATGATGGGCGCGTTACAATCCGTAATTTAAAGGGAATTCCAGACGATTTTCATAATTTCACATCATGTAGTACATATATCAACAGCTCCATGTATAGATTTGTGGAATTTGTGGCCCTTGAGCAGAGCAATCTATACTCTGAAAAACCCAAAACAAATTACACTGAATAAAGACGATGACATACCGCCTCACATATTTCAGAAATGTAGCAATGTAATTCTATTACAATACCAGTTGCTAAACAAGTTAACCTGTGTAGAACTTATGCATGCCTTCTCCTTTGTTCTGCTTCCTTGAGCCCAAACTCATGCATTCTTGTTGTGAGGCTGCCATGTCATCATCCTTGTTCATTGTGATTTGCTATAAACTTTGAAAACATTCCTTTTCGTCATCCCAATCACTACAATTTCTGAAACTCTGCACCCAGTGTAACCAATTTATTGTTGTTCATATGTAAAAGTCTGAAAATGATCCGGAGGTCTCCTTTAAGAACATGACGAATTGTCCTTCAGGTGTCAAATTTGTTTGCTTCTTTGCTTTTGAAATCATTGTGTCGTGTCGATCAGAAGTATTTAGATTACGTAGTGATGTAAACAAAATAACATTAATAACAACCACGTTTGTATACTATGAAAAGTAAAATAGTTATTGATTATACAAATGCATCCTTTATTGTGATTAACTTCCCACAAATTTTTCATCTCAATCCAAAGGCATCATGAAATAGCGCCGATAAAAAAAAATGCGGTCTAAAAAGAAATCAACTTCAAAATAAAATATTAACTTGAAACTATAAAACAATAACAACAGAAATGTTACATACAACAGAAAACTTAAAACTGAAAAAAAAATGATACGAATTATTCAGATTATAATTGCAACAGTATTAAAAAAAATAATGACAGCAACTGAAAACAGGAATAATGTGATGATGGTGACAATAATAATGATCAATACAACTGTGATAATGATGAAAACAGTAATGATTATGAAATAAAAAAAAAAATGACAATAATGATAACAACGACAATCATGACGATAACACAGAACAACACTAAAAAGTTAAGAGAAGAAGAGAAGAGAAATTATCACAACAATGATTGTAATAAAAAATGAATTCCGGAGGATAAAATAACAACAAACAAACAAACAAACAAATAGATAAACAAACAAAAACCACGAAAACGTGAAGATGGCGATAACGAAGTTGACTCACATTCGCATGTAATGGTGTCACACTGAGTGTCCGTGCTGCCTTCGGACGACAACATCCACTCTGCGTCGTCGTGTGGCTCGACCCGGACGCAAACCTTGGTGAATTCGTTGCAAGTGACGTCTTCCAGGTTAAGGGTCACGTTCAGCATCGCGAAGTTGAACGATTCTCCTGTACCGAGTCCCTCCGATACATAGGACTCGGGCACTTCTGCTTCGATGGGAGCTATATCACGTGACAGGAAAAAAAGAGTACACACATACACAATAAAAAAGAAGCGATAGAATAGTAGTGCTAGTGTGAAATTATTGGATGTCTCCTAAAGATTACTTTAGACAAAAAATAACTTTAGTGTTAATGTAACTATTGTAGGAATTGCCAATGATGTCCTATGTAATATAAGGTTTTGGGGACAGGCAAATTATCGTCATGATAATTATATATACATTACACGTGAAATACGGTAATAAATATATACAGTATTTCAATATGTTCAATTGTAATTTTTCCTAATTTCTGATACCTTCTGCTTAACTTCATCCTTAGTTCATTTGCAATGTAAACGGTGAAGTAACAAAAACACAGCCTGTAACGAATTCCCTGTAAAATTGTGCTTTTGCATAATCAACCGTCATTAATTTCGCTTTGTTGAAAATAGATGTCCTAGAGGTTTAAACTCCCTTTGCGACATGACTACATTTCTGTCACATAGAGAATTCATTACTCATGTCGTTATCATAATGGCTGATCATAATATACTACCCATCATTCATTATGAAATATAAATCAATACCCCGTTTAGATAAGAGGGGAGCTTTACCTCTTTTGGCAAGCCGTATTATGGCAAGCCTTATTATGTTAATGGCCCTAAATACATTGATGTTTGCTAGATACCTTTGGTCAATTTGTCTCCATTGTTTCAACCTGACAAACGCGTTGCATTATGGATGACAGTCTAAAGTCTGCTCAATTATCCCCTCATCGATGCTAGTGTGGCTCCATTTCAAAATAAGTCAAAGTTTAAAGGGGCACATGAAACATATTCCCTATTTTTTTTTCTTGCTCGTGAACAGACTAAATTGAACTTCACGAGTGATATTGGCAAACCAAACTGATATCAGAGGTTTTCTCTGACCAACACTAGTCTCCGAGCATGACTCTCTTATCTTGTCCTGAAGTAATAAAGCACATTTAATGTTGACAAAGTATACTGTCTCGGGTCCACAGGATTTGCCGCATTTGTTCGCACGTTTGCGTCTGTCGGTGTACTTGAATGTGTGCATTTGCGTGCGTGTGCGTTTGTCAACACGCAAAGATTGTTGAACTTCAACGTGAACCCCTCTACAGCTGCCAGTTTTAAGCGTATCCTTGTTTAAACACACGTCTGTTTGAGCTAAATTAAAGACAGTGCTAGCTAGAATTCGATTGATATAAATTGACATTTTAATTTATTTCAATATCTAATAAGTTGCAATGCGCAGAACTCTTTGTCTCATTATAAGATATTGAAAAGTGGATAAACGCTTTTTTTGCACAGAAGTCAAACGGTATCAGCTGAGATTAAATTTTTAAAGGCAATTGAAAGAATAACCTATCAAGGGAAGTCTGTGTTTGATCCTTGAAAAGCATGCAGAAAAAAAAACAACAACCTAGGTTTGCATTCGTAAATCATCTACACATCAATTATAATGATTGATGCATAAACCTCGAATAAGTGTTATGTTATGATCTCCCTATGACTGCGACAGATTTCTAATTTGCATGTGACATGATGATTGATGCGGCGCCCAGCGATTTGTTTAACCAATTATTTGTATAATACTTCTCTTTTTCCGGTAACCGAAGCCTCTTTGAAGGCATTTCTTCACCTGATTTAAATGACACTGTACATAGAACAATGCAGGTGTCGTGTTGCGGTATAGCTGGCGTATTTCCTCGCATCATAAACACAGATGAAAACATAGCACACTGCCACGATAATCTATCACATCTATAAAAGAGAGACGGCAAAACTTTCCCGCCTGCCGTCATGACGCCTAACTCTCTGCGTGCCACATTCATCCCGTATTCATAAGTTTGTGTGCGAAATTTGTGCACAGTTGACTTATTGGCACATAATGGGTTAAAAGTATATACAGATCGAGCTTCTGCGAGAAATATCCCCCTAGAGCTAAGAATCTGTAACCTCTACCAGTTTTCCTTCTTATTTTATCAGTCACAATGGTAATTACCGTTTTTGATTAGTGCAATGGGGGCCTGTTTCATGAATATTGATCATAAGAGTGATTTTACCACTATAGGATTCAAAATGTTACGCTTGGTCTACTATTAAATCTGTGTTTTAAATCAATTGTTATTGAATGGGCCCGTTTTTCTCTATCCGTCTCGGATCATCAAAATAACTTCATAATGCTAGTAAGAACACGTCGAAAAGAATAAAATTTCTGGCCGTGATGATCATCTTAAGTTTTATTTGGGCTCTTCTTAAGGACCCCGTCATTATCAACCCGCCATTGAAACTAAAGATATATTCTTTAATAACACCAAGTTTTCACTACGCATTCCAGACTATTTTTACGATGCAGAGAGCTACTTGACGCACCGATTATAATACATGGGGGTGCCATTTTATTTTTTATAGGTTGCGTCCTCGTTTAATCTAAAGCTGCTTTCCAACAGGGACGTTCTCCTCGGGGAGAGAGGAGAACGTCCCACGCAATCGTCGTCTCAAACGTCCGCGTCGCAAATCTAAACCTCCTTAATGTCAAGTATGACATGACTTTCCAGTCGTTTTAAAACCGACCTTTCGTCATACTTACTGGCCAGCTCTGTGACGTCATCGTCGGCTGCGAAGACGAGAAACTTCCAGTTGCTCTCCCCATCGACGATGGTTCCGTTCACTACCGATACTGTCACCGATGACGTCACAAGAGCCCCGCCTCCGACCGTTATTTTCTTGTCGTCAGGGTACGTCACAGTTGAGCCAGTTACTTCTAAGGTAACTGTATATTTGCGAAGAGAGAAATACTGAGTATATAGGTTAGGTTTTCCCATCCATTTTCGCACTTTTGTCATTCAATTTCAAAGAATTGTTATTCAATTTCGTCCCGAGAAGAACGTGGAACGCAAATCCTAACTCCAATTTCGTCAATTGTCACTGTAATTCGTTTTTCGTCAAACATTTTCGAAGACATAGCATTCAAAATCGTCAATTGTCATTCAAATTCATCCCTCCCATTGACGGATCGCAGAATGTGAAGATCAAATTCGTTTTTGCTAACACAATTTAATGAATTTTTCATTCCAATTAGCCAGATGGTGTCGTATGCGAAACGGTACGTCTGTTTGTATAGGTTTTCCCATCCATTTTCGCACTTTTGTCATTCAGTTTCAAAGATTCATTATTCAATTTCGTCCCCGAGAAGTACGTGGAACGCAAATCCTAACTTCAATTTCGTCAATTGTCATTATTGTCATACGCATCGGGCTGATGTGAAAACGCCTAATGTAATTCGTTTTTCGTCAAACGTTTTCGAAGACATAGCATTCAAAATCGTCAATTGTCATTCAAATGCACCCCTCCCGCGGACGGATCGCCGAATGTGAAGATCAAATTCGTTTTTGTTCACACAATTTCATGAATTTTTCATTCAAATTAGCCAGATGTTGTCGTATGCGAGACGGTACGTCTGTTTGTATCAGGACACTTGTGTGTATGTTAACCCTAAATGTAAAATGTGAACGGTTACAGAAAAAAATACATGAATGACTGGGAAATCACACCGGATAGAGATATGAGACGAATATGACTGAAAATTTAACGAAAATGATTGACAAAAGACGAAATCGATCCTGCTGTTTTGAGTGCTGCGAGTGAGACTGACGAATTTGAACTGTAAATGACGAAAATGTATGCTAAATGACTAAATTGAATGGACTTTATTTGAAAATGAACGACGAAAGATGAATTTAAAAGTAAGATTGGCCTATTCCCGACATCCCTCGACGAAATTGAAGTAAAAATTTGTCAAATTGAATGAAAAAAGTTTGAAAATGAATGGTAAAACTTATATATTATTAATTTTAATGATTATAATCATGATTACAATAATTTTTATGATTTTATCATTATAAAAATAAAACTGTTAATAATTGTTTTTATTACTGTCAATCAATTGCAAAGAGAAACATTGTGTAATAAAGTGAGATTCATATGCATATTTTTTACATTCATACGAATATATTATGTATACAGTATTCATACATATTATATATAATTTTCTTCTTCATCAGTGTTGTTTAAGTAAAGAACATTATGTGAGACTTGTTACGTAGATTAATTTTTGCTCGATGTGACATTATATATTCTTCTTGTCGTGCACTAAATTTAGCTGCATTAGTGAACGGGTGATAGGGAATTTTAAATGCTTTTGACTATAATTAATGAAACACGCGATGTATGGCATATATCCTTTCCTAGATTAAGTGCAATTCTGTTTTATTGGAGCGGAAGGCCGAGGCAAAACGCCATCGGCCTTTGGGCTGATACTCATGCATTTTATGTGCACATAATGTAGTACCTACATGTTTTAGTGCATTCAGAATCATGCATTATTGATATCATGCCCAAATACACGTGCAGACATGCATACGACTAGAGTATGTATATATATATATATATATATATATATATATATATATATATATATATATTGACATCAAATCTTGCACATTAATAGACGTGGCTGGTGTTGGGTAGCACCCCTTTAATCATCGAGCTTTCGGGCGAAAAGCCCTTCTTCAGGATCTATACAGTCAATGACAACAACGTATAAATAAAATCAACCTAGGTATAAAATCATACTAAACTCAACTAGCCTCATATACTATACATTTCAAAATATACTCAACACAAAACATACCTCAATTCAGCGCATTTTATAACAAAAAACAAATCAACATACTATTACTAAATACAATCGCAAAAACAAAACTTACTGTGTTGGTGCTGAGTGTGGTCTTGTAGTGTTGTCTGTGTGAAGATTGTGGTCGGGTGTATCTTATATGTATTTGTGTATATGGGGGGGGGGGGCGTTCCTGTACTAAGGCTCGTTCTCAATAATCAATCAAAAACTACCAATACTCAAAAATTTTCACCATCCAACAATACAGAAAAACTCCCAAATTACCATTACAATTTCTACATATTAATACACCTCTTGTAATACATACAAACATACATATCCGCATACATAATATAATTTATACACATGAATCTATTTATCCAAATACTTACATACTTACAACCACGTTACTTTAACTACAGTTCAACTTTCCCAATTGAGGTATGTTTTGTGTTGAGTATATTTTGAAATGTATAGTATATGAGGCTAGTTGAGTTTAGTATGATTTTATACCTAGGTTGATTTTATTTATACGTTGTTGTCATTGACTGTATAGATCCTGAAGAAGGGCTTTTCGCCCGAAAGCTCGATGATTAAAGGGGTGCTACCCAACACCAGCCACGTCTATTAATGTGCAAGATTTGATGTCAATAGATTTACTGTTCTTGCACCGCCCGCCATGTTGTGGTTAAGTCTTTTGATGCCAGTATATATATATATATATATATATATATATATATATATATATATATATATATGTATGTGTGTGTGTGTGTGTGTGTGTGTGCTTGTGCGTATTAATGTATTCACACATAGAGACACACAAATACACGCACATGATACAAACAGAATGGACACGTCCCATCTGAGTATATGTCAAGTTTGGGAGCGTTACAAGAAAGTTGCAATCAATGATTGCAAATCCCCCAAATCAATTGCAAATCTTGCAATTGATTGCAACTCGACTTTCTTGCAACACCCACTCAGCCCTTAGCCCTTAGACACCACCTTCGTTTGATTTATTTATTTTTGGTGGGGGAGGAGGGGGACCGACTGCCATCTTCCATAAGAAATATCAGATTTTCTCTGCAGGGTTAGTAAGACATAGGCCCTAACACGCATATATGCACCCATACCCATACCTACATTATACATACATACATATATACATACATACATACATACATACAAACACATATAGCATACACACACACACCCACACCCACACCCACACACACACCACACACACACACATAGCATGCACACATAAACACACCCACAAGTGTGTGCACACACATTCACACACAAACACAAAGTACACAATGCCACATCAACGACGCCATCCTCCAAAATAGCCCGAGACCGAACCAGCTGTTTCCATTATTGATTGTTAAAGCTTGTTCTGCTGGGTATGAGGGTTGGCATATTAATCACACGTGACAGGTGAGAAAACATCAGACCTTCCATCATAATCTTCAATTTCTAAAGTTGTGAGGGACTAACATTTAATGGCAGTGAAGCTGTTTAAACGGCCATTGCTTTCCTTTAAACATCGCATCAAAAAGCGTCGTAGAAAACTAAACATTCTAGTATTTTTTGATACTATGCTGTCATTATTATCTTGCAGGAAACCTAGGGGTAAAAATATTTTCTTATATATTTGGAGAAATTGTTGATTTTTGCTCTACAAGGGACCCATATGCATACGAAATGTGTGACATGACGCTGTGATAACACGATTTCAGTTGGGTAACGATGAAAATGCGAAATATTAGCCAAAAGGTACACCGACAGCATTGCAATCTCAGAGTCTGATTGTGGTTGCTGGTTTATAATGTTTCATAATCTATTATGAATTGAGCCATAGCTGTAGTCATCGATCTTCCGTGCGAGAGTTCCTCTGTGGTTCGTTTGAATAATAAAATGATTCCAGTTGAAGGGAAATCAATTTATAATGAAAATGTGCTGTTGACAAAAAAAACAAAAATGTCTGGACTGGAGCATATAAGACTTGATATGAAAGGGGATTTAAAACCGGTGGCTTATTTTCATGTTAGAAATATGAACTATTGATAACACTTGAGTATTGAAAATGAAATGTGAAGCATGCACTGTCCCTATGGGCGGAAAAGGAAGATAGAGCGTTCAGAGTCAGATAAAGATATAAGTGATGATGAAGTGATTTTTATGGAAAATAGGAGGAAGACCTCTTTACATAAGACTACTTCCAAAGGCGTCTACTTTACATTAGTGAAGAAAATAAGTGTTCATTTACCAGCGAAAGCAAAAGTGAAAAAGCTATATTTTCGTGAGCTTTCCTGAAAAAAAATATCTTCAGTATAAGACATGAAAGAAGCACTTTGAGTTCCACTTTGAGAGATTTTCAATTCAGATTACTGCTTATAAAGCTTATAAATAATAATTTACCTTATGTCATAAAGAGGTAGAGACCAGCAACATATATTTTATACGCTTGAATTTGTTAGGGACGTACAGGAAAGGTGCGGTACTTTTTTATTATGTTAATTTACAAAATTTAAGCCAGGAAGATATTCAAGTTGGAATTGATTTAATCAGATTAAGGAAAGTTTCGATTAGCTTATCATTGTATTAATACTGGTGAAAATTCTTCTTCTTGTTTCTACCTTACATTCGATTAGAGGCCATAGATCAAGACAGGTCCGATGAAAAAAAAAACCACATTGGAATAATTCGTTGCTGCTTCACTAACAAAAAAAAAGGAGAATTGAACAGCGATTTCTTTAAAAAAAATGTTTTTCTAGTGTGTTGCGGTGAGTGATGTGACTGCTGGGTATGTAGAAATATGTGCATGAAAAAATATGCGTCTGTAAATGTGGAATATAATGTCTGGGCAGGTTTCGAAAGCTTATATGAGATTATTGTGTTTTACTTAGTATGTATGAATGATTTGTAACGCAAAGTAAACCATATTATGTATTTTCAGAGGCCGTCATAAAAATCAAGCTTCTGCTGATGACGGTGTCCTTCATAAGTTCCTAATAATTTGATTGAATAACTAACCATCCATTTGTCATGTTTATAACCACAATTTACGTATAATTAATATGTTTTATGATTGACATGTATGCATGATAATACATACATTGTCCAATATAACTATGATTAATTTTGTAAACTTGTTTGTCACATTATATTTACTTTGTCAAAATGCAGAAACAGAATGAAATAAATTCAAAAATTACTTTTGAATAATTATACGGTGTTGTATTATGTGTTTTGATGAAAAGTACCAAGAGGGAAATGATATTTTATTGGCAGTTTGAAAAGCTATAGTAAAGTGTCCCTACTACTCACCCGTGCTGAAAAGTATAAGCTTGTGACATTTCTCTTTGGAAAACTTAAGTATCTGACTAAGTAGTTTACGTGAGTGAGTGTGTGTGTGTGTGTGGGGGGGGGGGGTAGGGAAAATGTAAGGCAAGTTCATAATGTGGGAGTGGAAGGTGGGATGAATATGTTTCTAATTTTTGAAATTTGATTGCAAATATGCAGAATGAATATGTGTTAACATGCATGCAGATTCCGAACATTAAAACAAAGGTACTTACCCTCATCCAAAACAACTATTATGTTTATTGGAAATAGAAAAAATAAACAAACAAAAAGGTATGAAGATACTCATTACCAAGCGCTAACATCACTGTACAGTTTATCATATATTTTTATGTCCTCCTTTTTCTTTCGTGTTCTCTCTCTCTCTCTCTCTCTCTCTCTCTCTATATATATATATATATATACATATGTGTGTGTGAATATATATACATATATATATATATATATATATATATATATATGTATGATTTGTAGGAAAACAAGACTAGTTACAAAGGGATCGCTGCGAGTTATTTCATCGCAGTATATGCCTTACTTCAAAAGATTCAAAGGGATGATATAATTTTAGTTGAGCTGGAGCTTCAGGTTTCTAACTTTTTTGTGAGATAGTGAGAAATTTCTTTAGAAATATGAAAGAGGAAATAATTCTAGGAGGATTTCAAAGTTTATTCAATGAAAATCGGTTTTGAAATTGCTTAGATATCCCAAAACCAAGAGGTCCTAAAGAAAGGTGGGACCCACCTTTTATTAGGACCACTTTGTGTTAGTTTGTTTTCGTACATCTCAGGCATTTCGAAACAAATTTCCATCGATTAAACTTTGAAACCCCCTTAGCTCTTAGTATGCTTAGCTCTTAGCCCCTTAGTATGCTCTTTGATATTTCAAATGTGGTTTCTATTTATCTCCCAAAAAGTAAAAATCTGAATCCCCATTTCTCAACCAAAATTATACCATTCCTTTAAAGATCCTATATGAAGGGAATAAATGTTCGTAAAATTCGTTTGTAGATGAAATATATGTTGGTAATTGACCAATTATGCAAAAAGTTTGGCTCAAATCCCCGCAAGCATCTAGATATCCGCTATTTGCAAGTCCCAAACATCCCCCTCCCTCCCCCTCGAAAACCAGCCACAGTACGGGACTCCAAAAGTTGTGACGTCACGCCAGGGTAGTTAGAGCCACGGGCCCCGGATGCTCTGTAGAAAAGCATTTGGCATCGGGAAAGAATTTCTGTCAATTTTTTTTCAAAGTCTGAAATCTCTGCTATTTATACTTTTGACACCAACTCTTTACTGTTTGTCTACACTTAATAGTATTATCATGAACTGCTTCTTCTCAAACAATTATTTTGTATTACTATGATCTGCAACAAGCCCAAATTTCACACAATTATCACAATTTTCTCCTCATAGTTTTGGTGCGAAAGTAGATCCGGTCGGCCGTCGGTCGGTATGACGTATCACCTCGCAGCTCGTATCGTATGCATTGTACGTACGTACGTGCGGTTCACATTTGTATCATCGTAACTTTTTCATAGCGGTTCGTTTCGAAATTTCGCGTCGATCAATTTTGAGCTTTCACTCCTTCCGAAAATGGCCGAGAACAGTGAGTTATCAGAGTGATCTTTTTATGGACTTTGAGGAGTACGTTAGTGAAGAGGAATGAAGCGACAAAAGCAGAGAAGGGGACGAGAATATAGACGAGGACGATGGAAGTTGGGAAGATGTAAGCTGGGGAGAGGACGATGGAGAAGTGGGAGAGCAAGGTGCTGTCGACGTCAATCCAGCCGGGGAAGCAGCGGCAGGGCCACGGGTGCCGCAACCCTATTGTCATGAGCCGCTGCCTTTCGATGGAGATGGAATGGCAAACGACGGGGATGCTCCTCGTCTCGATTTTAGACATATTCATTAAGACATATTTCAAATTTCATGGCGAAATGATGTTTCTATCTTGAGAAATTTAACTTTGAAATCACAGCAATATCACCCCATTTTTTTACGAGCACGCATGAAAATGTGACCCAAATCATGTTTGCAAACAACGCCGAAAAGCAGCTTGCTGCATTCGCGTGTGGATCTCCAGCGATCAGATAATGAGCGTACAGCGGTTAGAAAATACGCGTAACAAGCGCAGAAGCCACTCCCCCTATGTGTTGTCATACCCTGTGTGCGCTGCGTGCGTACGTACGTGCTCGGTATTCAGTTTACATTCGATTCACATGTACCGTATTGAGCGCCCTACAACACGTACGAACCCCGCGTATGTATGCAGGCGCAGCTAGCTAGCAGCAGCTAGGCAGCCCCGCCGGTAAAATTCGGGGAGCCGAGCGGACGAGAGAGCATCGCGATTGCAAGCCAGGGCAGCCGGCATGGCGAGCATGGTTACGTTCGCACTTTGGCTAAGCGGACATGATTGTATTCACAACCGACTTCTCGGCTTTATAGTGCCAGTGACTCGAGCATCGCGAGTGCACTTTCGAAATATAAATGCCATATAAATGAACAACGATAAGATCATAACCAATCCACAAGTAAACTAATAATAGTAGACAGAAATTTAGTCTGGTTGTTTTGCAAGACGTACGTGATTTGTGAGCGTGACTGTATCCGATATGTACAGTACAGGGTGCGTGCTATGCTGTGATGCGTGTTGTAGGCCTATAGGAGCTATCGCAAGCGACACCAGCCCAGTTTCCTGCCTCGATATGCACATCATACACAACACATACACACACACACGTAGTGACACACACACACAGAGGTAGCTCTTTGCTGGCAGCATCTGGCGTCCGCACCGTACCGCGCGCTGGCACGTACAGAGTCGCATCACTCGCGGATTAATCTTTTACGCGGGACGTTATTTTTCCAACCAAAATAAAACTAAAAAAGTCCTCTCAAAATTCTAAATTTTCTGAATATTATGTGATGTATCAAAAAATCGTTCACTAGAACATTTTTTTCTAATAATTCTTAAACAAATTAGAACATAAAATCCATCATAAGAGAGCGATATGACGCAATTTTAAAGCTTTGACAGCACTGCATTTGCGTGGACATAAGAGGGAATACCCTTACGTGACATCATAATCTAGGGGTCTTGACTCAACGGGGAATAAGGCTTCGATATTTTGACGAAATTTGAACGCATATTCCTCAAAAACCAACCTTTTTAGGGGTTTGAAAGATGTGAGATAGGAAAGTATGGTTAATAAGCCTTTCAAAAACACAAACAGTCCAGTTTTTGGCGATCGGCTTCTTATGTGAACTTTAAGCTTTCATTTCTGTGACCGTTGTAATATGACTTGCCAACTTTGATAAAAACTAAAATTTTGTAATTTCTGGTTTTATCCTTTTTCATTGCTATCTTGATTTCTATCTTTTTGAACGAAGATAAAACTCTGTCACTTTCAAGTAAATTTTGTGCATCATTACAAATGCAATTCGCAGGTGCCAGAAAAAGGAAAGTACATAAGACATATCGCGGCGCTATCGTCTTTATGTTGATCTGATTACAGTGACTGCAATTGTTTGCATGAACTTTACCTGAGTTAAACACGTAGTATTTAATCTGATGTTTATGGGCGCTGGCAAACATGTTTCTCAGAGAAACCGAAGGCTGGCTAGCAAATATGTCTCTCGAGGAAACCAAGAGAAACGCGTTCGCTTCTCGTCGCCAGCGGATACGGACAACAAATCTTAAACCTCTCATCGAAAAATCAACATTGACATCATCTTATTATTTGACTGACCCCACCCCAGAAGTGGGTTATACTGATTGACAGTGACTTGAAAGAATTACACGTGTTGATTCCAAGTAAACTTAAGGAAGATCTCTCTCTCTCTCTCTCTCCCATATATATATATATATATATATATATATATATATATATATCCCTCTCTTTCTCCCTCTCATTCTCTTGTCCTTCCATCTACCTTTTTTATGTCACATTTTTCTACTCCGTCAAAGATAAACTATTTTTCAATACATAGACGATCAACAGACAGATGGATATATTCAGACAGATTGATCAATCTATTGACCAGTATGTCGCTGTTTATATATAAACAAGAAGAGAGATGGATGGATGAATGAATATACGAAGGGATAGATGGAAAAAGAGAGTAGGATGTTAATGAGATATGAGTCCTTGCTCCGCTTCCCTCTGCAATCGTCAATCGCTTTTGGTGGTGTATGTCATGTCCAACTGATATCCGAACCTCTACGTCAGCAAATACATAATTGAATAACTGTGCCTTCAAAACATCGACTGGCGGTGGCTGAGGGATGATCGTTCTAGAGAGGAGATAACTGAACATAGGGGCCCTGAGGTAAAAATCTTTTCTAGATTCAGGGGAAGAGGGCTGAGACTGGCGGTGTTGACATCGGATATAAACGTGACAATTTAATTCGTTGGGGATTTACGTTGTATGTGTGTGCGCATCAGAGAATGTCGCAAAAAGGTTTCTTATGATGATTTCTTCCTTTTTAAACAAAGTGTTAATGATTTTTCCCTTTTTGTATGGGGGGGGGGGGGGTGGTGAGATTAAAGTGGTCAATGCCTACAATCATGATATGGTTTCTTCTTATCCTAAGCTGAATTATTCAAAAAGTTTTAGACAATGCTTGACACCTCCTTTGAGGACCCTTTTTGTTTTATCAAAATGATACACACATGTCTAGACAGATAGAGTAGATTTCCATTGATCAATTATTATTGTACAATACTAAATGTACAGTATAGTATGAGCAGTTGTGAGAACAAAAACAGACAGGTCTGCATTACATTAAGTGTATCAGGTAAGGGTGGCCTTTGGTAATTTTGGCTTGTTGATAGGCAAACCTGATCACCGTAGTAACACAACACTCTATACCAATTCTTTCACGACAAGAGTGCCGAGTAATTCCTATGCAAAATGAACCTGTGATATCAGGCTCGCCTTTGGACTAAAATATAGATACGTGTTTTCTCAGCCAAAAGAAATACAGTTTGCTGGAAATATCCTTATCTGTGACCAAACTGTCCGAACCCTTATTTTCATGCAAAATTGTCTTCACAATGGAAAAAATGCTGATGTTTTTCCTCTCGCACCTCGAACTTCTTGTTCTCATTTCCTGTTTCATTTTTCTTCTTTCCCTTCATGTCGTCTCATCATTCCTTATCTCTTTCCTTTTTCATTTTCCCTACCAAATTATCACAATCATCTTATTATGAAATATCACACTTTTCCATAGCTTAAACTCCTCAGAAGTAAACCCTTAAATTGGCGAATCTAATGCCCGACACCATTTGGGCAAACGACAGCACAAAGAGGTAAACCGCGAACTCTTGAGCAAGTACGAGGTTAAAACGCCCCGATATGAAATAAGGTGTAGACAAATAAAAAACATTCGCGTTATTGACCGTTGCTACGGCAACAACAGATGTCGATGCGACAAGGATATTTATTCTTTCCCCTCTTACAAGCATTGAGTGACGTTTTAGACCAGTCGGCAAACTCCTTCAGACACATAACACAGAAGCACTCCACCATGAGAAAAGGGCGGAAATAACTCTTACGGTAACCAAGAGAGCATTCGAATCGACGAATAGAAAGATTGGTGGAGAAGACGGAGAGGAAGAAGAGGAAGGAGGAGGAGAAGGAAATCAGGAAAAAGAAAGAGAAAAAGATAGTATGAGCAGAAGGAATAAGAGAAAAACAATGCCGACAATAAATGAAAAAAATCTTTATTCCCTAGAGCCGATGGATTAACACAGAAGTAGGGCCTACATCCCAAACAGGTGTAACATTATACACAACCAGACTGTAGTAGCGTGGCTATAGCATTTATATGACTGAAATGGTAACGCTTAGTCAGAGGATCGTTCATTCAATCCAGTGCAGGATTAAATGAGACTTTAACAACATGAAAATTACAAGGATAAGGGTCCATCTCGCCATTCAAAGGGGGAAAAAATCCAGCAACAATGGGAGTGTATGATATTCCTGAAAATTCGCATTTCTATTACATGTGGCGTCTAGTGTGTTGACGTCAATCTACCGAACCTTCCAGATTCGGAGATACTGAACATGCTGAGTGTTTATCATCTGCTTAATTCACTTTATCTTGTAGAATTGATGTTACAAGAAGAATATACCGAAAAGGTAGGTGTTTAAATTTGTATGACCCTATTTTGTGTAGTAGATAAGACTATACTAAACAATATATATACATATATATATATATATATATATATATATATATATATATATATATTGAGCACGTTAGCTATGTGGAATTGGCGCATTATAAGTACCCTGTATTGTTGTTATTATTATCATTATTACTATTATTATTATCATTATTATATATATATATATATATATATATATATATATATATATAGATATATATATATATATATATATATATATATTTATATCGTTTTCATTTCCAAATGGATCTTTCAAATAACATCACACGACACTTGACGTTACTATTGTTTACTACCACTACTACTGCTGCTACCACTAAATTACTACTAAAACGGTTCTAGTTCCACTGCTACTACTACTCGCGACTTACCCTCTTCCGTTGTCATGACTACGGTTGGGATTTCCGTTCCCGGTGTTCCCGGTGTTTCTGTGGTTCCTGGCTCTTCCGTTGCTGCCGTTGCATCCGGGTCATTCGTTGCTCCCGGATCTTCTGTTGCTCCTGGTGTTTCTGTCGCTTCCGCTGCTTCTGTAGTTGCTCCCGGTGTTCCCGGTGTACCCGTTGTTCCCGTCTCTCCACCACTGGTGGTAGCAGCATCCGTGATCCCTGCTCCTGGAGTCCCGGTAGTTCCCGTACCAGTTTCATCCGTTCCTGTGGTACCGTCGGCGTCAGTAGTTGACGTGGCAGGGTCGTCAGTGTTTGAGTCTGTCGTTGGATTGACGGCACCTGTTCCATGTAAATGGTGTATAGAGGCAGTGACCAGTTTTATCATACAAATTAAACTTTTTCAGTAGTTGATGACATGAAATGAAACAGCATTAATATGATCTCTCAATATCATTGTTTTACATGATGAGTAAATCTGACATTACAGCATGTTGAAGTTTAGGAACACCTAATTGTGACATATTGTTTGGTTGACATGTATACGGTATAGAGAGATATTTTCAGTATTCCCGCAAAATGACCCGAGGTCCGAGCAGAGTTGTTCCGCCCTCTCTTTCGCCTCGTTGTAAAATAAAGTACGATCCTCACACGATCGTTTGTCAAAGTGTACTTTCTACTTATACACGTTAAAACTCATGTAGATCAACCATTGACCTACCACGTGCTACCTTCTCAATTTGATACTGGGTCAAATAGCAAGATAGGTAATTGGAGGTGAGGATTCTCTGTTTCATACATTTCCTTAAGCAGTTTGAAATTTGTTAACTACTATGATTATATTGGTCATGCAATATCAGATATTACTAGCTTATTATATCATATCATAATATCATATCATATCATAATTATATCATATCATATCATGTCATGTCATGTCATGTCATGTCATATCATATCATATCATATCATATCATATCATATCATATCATATCATATCATATCATATCATATCATATCACATCATATCATATCATATAATATCATATCATAATCATAATCGTATCATTAGAAAGCATATCATTTCATGCAATACGATACATTTTATCACAATGAAAAACAACGCGTGAAGGTAGACAACTAAAGAAAGTGGCAGGTGCGAGTAGGGAGTGATAAATACCTGGAGTAACTGTATTTGCAGGTGCAGTAGCTAGTAAGTGAGACACAAAAACAATCAATTAACGAAGCGAAAAACAGAAATGGTATAATCATCTTTTAATACCTTGCTGCTGTTTTTGCAAATAATCGCTGTTAAATCAAGAAAAAAAAAATACCGTCAACAAAAGACGCGAAACCAGCTTATGAATATAATAGACACAACATAAATGCACAAAACGCTGCCAACATTATGAGACAACTAATCTGATTAGAGAAATTAAAGCCTTCCAAACAAAAAACAATAATTGGGAATGCATCCTACTTAATAAATTCATTGTAAATAAGTTCGTTAGTAGTTATATCAACTGACTGCTTCGTCGGGGGTATCACATATTCTTTCGTGTGATATATCTTAAAGAGTTTAATAAAAGGGAGAATGTGGTAATTGGAGAGGAATTACATTAATATCACTTCCAAGAATTATATTTGGTGGAGTGATAAGTGACAAGGAATGGAGTGAATAACATGTTGAGGGATGAACAAGCTGGATTCAGAAGAGAGCGAAATATAAGTAAACAGAAAGTTACATTTCGTAACATGATGGAGGAAGCTGCAGAATGGCAGTTTACTTTACAGCATGTTACAATTTTGGACTTTGAGATGGCGTTTGACTAAGTGCATCAAGATGGAAAAGGGGCGCGACACCCACGAGTTATGCAGCCCACGAGTTTGACATTGGAAAAAAAAAAGGTCTATGAGTCATACAGCCCGAGCGCGTCACTTATACGCAGAAAGGCCCATCCCTCGACAGCAGCTACATAAGGCCCATGAGTCTGACCCTAGACAAACAAGGCTCACGAGTCCGAAACTAGGCCAAAAAGGCTCACGAGATCGACGCTGCGAACATAAGCCCATACAGTGATGTAATGTCGGACTCGTGAGCCTTCTTTGCCAAGTGTCGGACTCATGGGCCTTATGTAGCTGCTATCGAGGGATGGGCCTTTCTGCGTCTTGTTGACCTAGTGTCGGACGCATGGGTGGTCGTGGGCCTATTTTGCTTGATGTCGAGCTCATGGGCCTTGTTCATTAGTGTACAGCTGGTGGGCTGCATAACTCGTGGGCTGTACTATTACTCATGGGTTGTATAACCCGTGGCCCGTATGCCATGGTGAAGGACTCATGATTTGCACCTGTGGAATGTAATGGCCAGGTTTTGAATTCCATCAAAAATTATCCAAATGATACAGATTTTGTATGAAGACGGGGAATGAACTGTATTAGGAGAAGGAGAGGATTCTGTATGGCTCAAGGTAAAAATAGGAGTGACGCAAGGTGACGTCACCTCTGGTTTTATCTCTCCGATAGTAGTGAACAGGACTGTGGATACTACAAAGTTCAAAGTAAATAACACAGGGATCTGGTGGAAATTTGTTACAAAATAAGAAGATTTGGAATTTGCCGATGACATTGCATTTTTTCACCAAACATTCAACATATTATGCAGTTAAATGTATCGGAACTAAATGAGTTTGTAGGTAAAACTGGGCTCACATCGAGGTACATACCGAGAAAATAGAAATAGGCCTATGCTGAGAGGAAAAAATGAATCCAACAGTAGACAGGCAGAATAGATACCAGTAGTCGATAATTATACGAAGACGATCACTTTACTTACTATGAAGCGCCAAAGTAAGCAAACAAGGCAGAGGAGATGATCTTTTACAAACAGCAGAATTCAAATGATAATAATGATAATAATAATGATAATGATAATAATAATAATAATAATATTGATAACAACAATAATTGTTATTGTAATAATAACATTAATGATAATAATAATTATAATCATAGTAATGAAGATGGTAATTAATAATATTAATAATAATAATGATAATAATAATGATAATAATAATAATATAATAATAATGATAGCAAAAGGGGAAATTATAATGCCCTTTACTACTCAGTGTGAGTGCTCAAAGTCATGAAAAAAATTTAAGATCAATTATGTTTGTCATCAAACTCAAGAAACTGGATTTCCTTGAGATTCGCTCTAAAAACCAAGATAAGACTATTGAAATCACTCGGGCCTACCAGTCTTGCCATATGGATGAGAGAGATGGAGAATTTAATGAAACTGATAGCAAAAAGCTGGACATATTTGAATTTATATGTTTGTTATATATGTTATATGACATATCCAATGATGACACACTTTAGAAAACCTACATGTCGAGGATCAGTGATAAAGTCAAAAGCAGGAGATAGAAATGGATGACTGACGGACACTGCATGACAGCCCTCACATGGGTACCAGAAGGTAGAAGAAAAGTATAGGGCGCCCTATAGGACAACATGGAGACGAATGATAGAGAAGGAAAAGTAATGAAGTCAATGGGATGGACATTATGGAACGCAGCCAAGTCATTTTTTTGTTGTTGTTGTAAAGACAGGATACACTGAAGAGATAACTTTGTAGCCTTATCATGGGCCACATCATGTCCAGAGAGGATCGATAGATATATATGAAATAATTATGTATGTGAATATATGAAATACAAAGAGTGGTAGGTATACCTCCTGCACCTGTGGTCATAAGTTCTGTGACTATAAGTAGTAATAAAAGCACAAACATGCACATACAAAAAAAAATGTATCAATAAAAGAAACGAAAATTGACGACCGTTGAATTATTTTCTGTAATAGCCTTTCTTCCCTAATGCTCTTTGACGAGCTGGAGCTAAGACTTCGTTCTGCTACTGTGAAGTATACTGCCTAGGGGAAAAATCACCCAACAACAATAAAGAATGCACAAAACAAATAAAAATGAACATTATAAAGTATAATAACATAAACAAAACAAAAGGAAACAAAACAAACATGCAAGAGTCTACGAGTATTTTGCACAGAATATCAACGATTTTCAAACCTTGCGCATATTTCAGGAAATACAAAACAAAACATGACACAAAGCCAACAAACCAGATCGACAACTACAAGACGAAAAAATGCATTTTTGTAAATTAGTACCCAAGATTGCATTCACGAGAAGAAACAAGAAAAACAAACGAAACATTAACACTTGCATTTTATTCCTTTTCATTGCGTTGCAATTTAAACGCATAGTATATGAGGGCAAGTGGAAAGATTTCATGGCAAAAATTTTAAAGAAACAGTTACTTTTAATTAAAAAAAAATTCATGAGATTTACCTGTCGAATCGTCTGTTGTACCTCCCATTGTGCCTATTGATAAAGATATAAACATGATAAATAAATGAATGGCAAAACTCACGCAAATAATTACGTAAAGGAGCATTTTCTGAAATGGACTGTATTTCTCGTGGCGTTTTTGACCACTTTTTACATGCATAAATTCTTGCTTCTGAGTTACCATTAAGTTCCATGTTGGTAAATGACAAAAGCCAAACAACCTGGAATCGTTCGACAGAGGATATTGATCAACGTACAAATATCAGTTTACGTAACTTACGATTATAAATGCACTCCTATATAAACGGAGCAAAACATTACGATACAAAACAAAAGCAAACAAAGAAAAGCAGAGAAGGGAACCAAGAAGAACGTAAAACAATATTTTGGATTTATAACTTAACCTTTCATACACCCAACAAAATGTGGAAGTCGAATCAAATTTATTATTCTCTGGGCTATGTAATTTGACAGCCTATCTGACAAGAATCATGGAGAAAAACCTGGCATTAATTTTGTACCTAATTCATTTCTCCCCCTCTTCTAATCATATATAAAAATGTCATTAATTTAAAGTTCATGCGAATCTTAAATTATTCTACGTTTTTGTTATATTCTTTGTGCAAAACGCTTATACAGTAGAATGCTGTCCATTATTAGGTACAATTTGTTTCGAAAGCTAACTATTAAAATCAGACTGCAGCTTAAGGTGGTGGTCTGCAGTGTTTGTCAACGCAAACCTTTTGTATCTTTTGACTCTTAAAAAAACAAAAACCGTTACAATTATACATGTGTCCTATATCAACATTGACTTATCTGTACTTTGCATTGTTCGTTAAAACTATACACTAGTGCTAAAAATTGCAATTATGAATACAAAATTCAGCTTATATTAAATTCGACTGTATGTTCAGATGCAATGAGAATGATGTTACATTAAGAATTGATTTGCAAAAAGGAAAGAGAATGATTCGTATCTATTGTGGTCGTATCAGGGGCATCTAGTAAGCAAAAGCAAAACGAAAATTAATCAACGGAGGATAAAATATTCTGATAAAAATGTTCAAATCAGTAAATCCTTTTCTTACAGACGATTTATTCACTTATGAGAAATACTATCGATCAATGTTGCTGTAAACCAAGCCTACCGCGAAACGCAGAAAACATTTAGAAGAGCTTAGTAGAAAATGTGGATGGCCTGCAATATAAGTCGGCCTGCAGAACTGAAACTAAAGACTAAAAACAACAACAATAAAATCACACTAAAACAAATGCGAACGAAAGACAAAAAGAATGATGCAACAACAAATGATTATTATTCTTAGTAATTTGAATACTTTTATGCAATGCAATGCAATGGATTTCTAATTTTCTTTTTTTTAAATTCATATTACACAAAATAAAAATTTGTCTTTGAATGTCAGTCGGGAAAAAAATTAATGGAGGAAGCTTTAATTCATTTATTATAGCATTCTCCAGAACAAAACTGCATTAAGATCGAATGTATGGAAAATAAAACCACAGATTCTAGTACCAGTTGTCACAGCAGTTGTGGCTGAATCGGGAGCTAGTGATCAAATATGAGATAGAGATGGATTAACTTGGCCCAAAAAAGGGGCGGGTGATTTATTTATAAAATACAATTTTCATTTTGATACTCTTCTTTTCCCTCGAGGGGTTTTAGTCATATATGATAAAATCATTGCAGGTTAAAGCTGTATGCTAATAAGAAAATATCTTTAAGACGCCAGCAAGTATTAATAAATGTTGATTATTCTAATCCATCGGCTAGCTAAATTTGTTAAAATGAAAGAAATTAAGGGAAGAAAATAAAACGAAAAACTAATAAAGAATTGAACAGTCAATAAATCTATTATTATTTTAACAATTATGTTTATAAAATACACACAAAGTTGAACTTGATTTATTATTGTCAATTTTACGTTATCGGTTTTTTTTCCATCGACAGTGTGGTCGATGTGGTTTGTTAGAATTCTTGGTATAGTGGTCTTTAAAATGAAGTTTTGTTTAAAGTTCTCGCTGGTTAAAAAAAAAGGAAAGAAAAGAAAAAGACTGACCAGTATTTGACGTCATTTGTGTTGTTGCGGCGCCGTCGGCTAGTCATCAAACATAGAAACAAATAGTCATCACAGGCAAACATATAAATAAAATAATTATACGCTGCAACACACATATATACGTATACGCATTGAAGCAACGGACGTGAATGGAAAACAGCAATACATAGCAGTATCAGAATAATCCTCTCGTACGATGGAGAAAAATAAGTATGGACCCTGAAAATCCTGGCAATTTCTCCTTTGTAAAAAGTGTGAACACAAATCAATACAAATTGCGCTGATTTCATGCGAAGAGATATACCGAGCACATCATTTCATAGAAGTTTGCAGAATAAAGTTACATTGAAATCTTTGTTTGGAAATACCAACTTATTCACAGTTTAGTCATACGTACTTGTCGCAGTGGCGGGAGTGCTGTCGGTAGCTAATGACAAAAAACACAAAAATGAAGACGAATCAGAGGGAAACACATACACAACAATATCATATGAAACACCAATGTAGATTGTAGAAGAACGCATATAATACTTTACGGAACAGAAATAGTTATCTTTTCTGACAAGTTTTTCTGTTTGTATTTTTTTTTTACTGAGAGAGAATTGGAATCATTAAATTAAAATCTGCGTGGTGAAACAAAAAAAAAAGAAAATGAAAAGAAGCTGAATTACACATATATAAAAATAAAATTACAAAAAAGGTAAAACAACCCTTCGCAGCTGGGGCAGATTTAGATGGAATTTATAGTTTTATATTCCATACTGATGAGTATGATGATGATAATGATGATGATAATAATAATGATAACAAGCGTGAACCTGTAGTGCACAATTACTGCAGAAAAGATATGTGCATTGTCGCAACTTAAGAATATCATCAGCGAGAAAAATGTTACGTAGAAGATTGCCGAAAGAAATTCGTTTTCAGAAATGTTTGAAATGGCTATTGAATGACTCTAGGCAATATCCATTCCGTCTGATGGCATGTCAAAGATTATTCCAAAGCGTTAAATTGTGCAGCAAACAACAATACTCGGGCAGTAAAGGCATGATTTACCATTTGTAGACGAAATAAAATCCCATCATTAGTGCTTCAAAACAGTTCTAAAAAGTGAGTTAGGGCTAGAAAAAAAAACAATATAAAAATTTGAATTAGTATAATCAATGTTAAGTATTGTTAAATATACAAGATGTGAACAATGGTTATAATAAAGATGTTTCCAAACTTAATCGTCTGCAGTTACGGTTTATTGAGAAAAGTAGTGATATCTCCTTATATTTCAGGTTTTATCGCAAAATTCTTATATGATTGGATGTTTTGTATTACAACTGACCTACACATGTGCATCAAATGTGATTTCTTGAACATTTTTTTTAATCACTGCTCCCAATGGTAAACAGGACCTTTAAGTATTTCACCTGTTTCAATTCAGCTGATTACGTCTTCATAATGGACACTACATTTGATTGGTTTTATTTTTAATGTTTGTGTGTGTGTGTGTGTGTGTGTTCAGAAAATTTGCCACAACTCCTCCCAAATTTATCATGACGTTTTAAAAGTTTTGATGCATTGAACAATTTGTACTCGAGTTTTTTATCACACAAGCAATAACCAGTTCCTATCATAAATATTTCATACTTAATGAATATCAACCATCTTCATGAATAGTGTAACGACGTCACTGAGACAGAGTTCGATGGATGTCGGAGCCACATATTTACAGCAACATTAAAATTTCGTACTTAACCCTTTCCGTGCCACTGACTTTGGACAGTGTGTATAATACTATGGGGTTTTCTGTGCCAATCAGCACTCAGAGCACACTGAGGGTTAGTTCGGTCTGAGGCTAAATGAGTGAATGAGCGAGTCCTATGCAATTAATGCCATCAGCTAAAATCATACTTTATGAATAAGTACGAAGAGCAACGATTAAATATTTACTGCTACGTTCAATTTTTCCCCCTGCATCATGGTCAGAAATTATCTTCAATTTCAAATACTCGCAAGTAACTGCAGTCCATGACTGAATTTAGTTCCAGAGCTATATATCTGCAGCGAAATTAAAGCAATGAGAGAGTGTGAGGGAGGGTGTGTGTGGGAGGGGGGCTATATCAAGTTCTTTGTTTCTTAATTCTATTGCTATGGCTACCGGGTATGACTGCAAATGTCTTGATGTGCTAGACATAATCAATTTATATTTCGATTAGATTTTCATTAGGCCACCAGATCCGTAGGAAGGCGTATCTACTGTATTCTGATGACATTTTTGGATAAAAGAGTTCCAAAACAGGTACAATTTTACATTAAATACTACATGTACCTTTTCATGTAGGGTCATCATAAGAATTATAAATTTTTTGAATAGCCATTGAGCAAAAAAAAAAAAAAAAAAAAAAAATATATATATATATATATATCTTCGCTTAACCAAAATGTCAAACTTGACTACTTGTCATGTGTAACATCACGTTTGGTCAGAAGCAAAGTAAACCAAGTACAAATCTTGAAATGCAGTTAAAATCGTATATTTAGCGGAGTGAGAAATTAATCACTCTTCACAAACAAGACGAGTTAAACTGCCTGACGGCGCCCCACGTATGGACATCCCTTGCCTGCAGCGATGGTAGCTAGCTCATGAAGGACTAATTCATTCCAGTTCCATCTACCGACTCACTAATACTCACTTTGGGACAAAACAACAGGCAGCACTGCAAATATCAGTAGCAATATTCTAAAGAGCTCCATTTCTCCGTTTTGTTTTAAAGTCCTCCCGCGTAGACCGTTCCTGATGAATATTAATCCAACTGAAAAACCCTTGTAGTTTCTTGCGTGGCAGCTTGGCGTGGTGGTTCTGAAGACCAGATAGGTACGATCAACCGATCACGATGATCGCTCTAGATGTTCAAGCGACAAAATATCGGATCGTGACACGAAATCAATGCGCCACATTAAGCGGGGTGTTCCCATAGCAACAATCATTGCGGAGCTGCATACATGACATTGGTTCGACGGGTGTCTCTCCCTCCACCCCCCCTTCTGATAAGCACTATTTTTTTCTAGATCGAGAGATATGTTGACTAAGCCCTGGCGTGCATATTCTATTTGTTGTTGTTTTTTCCTTCTTCGTCGACATTGGACTTGATCAAATTTGTTCAAATTCAGGCGGAGGGAGGCTGTCGGGGTAATTGGAACTGAGACAAGCGTGTAAGACAGCATATTTGAGCTGAGGTCCTCGCATCACCGTGGTGATAACGTGGCGACTACGAGGGATCTTACATGCTTGGTCCCCGTAATGAGGTTTCTTTCGATCAAAATACATAATTATCATGCAGCCAACTCTGACAGGTGATTTTAAGTTCTCAGCTATGCAAGATGAGATTCACATTAACATGAACTTCACTATTTAGCTTTGGCAGGTTTTTTTTTTTCTTTCTGTCTGTCTTATTTTGTTTCTTTTTTTGTAAATATGAAAACAATTAACGTAGGATTGCGAGGAATGCAGTAACAACTATAGCAGGCATCGTCAAAACAAATGCGTTACTCTTTTTAGTATGCAGTATTTATGATATGAGAGACGAGTTTAGCTTGTGTATGATCATACATGTTTTCTTAAGTTGAAACTCGGGAAAGTGATTAGGTGGAATATTTGCAGGTTTTACCTAAAACACAGTGAATAAATGTGTAACTGAAAGTTTATCTATACTGAACAAAATGCAATGAAAAACTGCAAAATCACGAAAATAGACGGGAGAGTATCTTGTCAAAAGGCGAGAAAGAGATAATCTCATTAAAAATGATACAGGGAGAAAAAGATGGCTAAGACTTATAGTTTACAGAGCGGATACAGTTCTGTTTTGCATTTCTCTTTTTCCACATCCTTTCATTATGTAATTAGAGAGCTGTACAAATGTGACATCGAGTCATGCTTTACCAATTAACATGTTCATGGATACTTCAGAAAAAAAAATCGAGCGATAACGATGCAGGGATGAATTAATTTGTGTGCTCGTGCATTACAGGCATTCCAATACAGGACATTCTTCAAATAGGATCTTTCAGATTCCTGCTTCCCAATCATTGGATATCACCTTGAATAAATGAGGTACGATGAACATAGAGATGCTATACGCAAAAGTCGACATTGATAATTAAAAAGGGAACGACAAGTTTTCCCTCATTTCTGATTACTCCCAACTTTACGGAAAGAAATCCATGCAAGGATGATGATGATGATGATGAGGAGGAGGAGGAGGAGGAGGAAGAGGAGGAGGAGGAGGGGGGAAGGAGGAGGACGAGGAGGAGGACGATGACGACGAGGAGGAGAAAGAAGAAAAAAAAGAAGAAGAAGAAGAGGAGGAAGAGGAGGAGGAATTACCCTGTTGTAATGTCCTGTGGTACTGTCCTGTGGTACTGTCCTGTGGTAATGTCCCAAAATACCACAGGACAATTCCTGTTGTACTGTCCTGTGGTACTGTCCTAAAATACCACAGGTCAGTTCCTGTGGTACTGTCCTGTGGTACTGGTCATGTGATACTGTCCTGTGGTAATGCTGCGTGGTACTGCCCTGTGGTAATGATATGGGATACTGTCCTGTGGTACTGGTCCTGTGGTACTGTCCTGTGGTAATGTCCCAAAATACCACAGGACAGTTCTTATGGTACTGTCCTGTAGTACTGGACCTGTGGTACTGTCCTGTGGTAATGTCCTGTGGTTATGTCCTGTGGTACTTTCCCGTGGTAATGTCCTGTGGTAATATCCTGTGGTACTGTCCTGTGGTCTTGTCCCAAACTACCACAGGACAGTTCCTGTGGTAATGTCCTGTGTTACTGTCCTGTGGTACTGTCCTGTGGTACTGTCCTGTACCACACATCAGTGCCTGTGCTGACATATGTTTGTGTTGTACATGTGTGGTACTGAAAAGTACCACAGGGAGTACCACACGAGCCTGTGACACAGTACCACACAGTTCCTGTGGTAACACATATTTGTGTGGCACATTGTGTGGTACCGACAAGTACTACAGGGAGTACCCTACAAGCCTATGGTACAGTACCACACAGTTCCTGTGGTAACATTGTTGTGTGTGGTACATTGTGTGGTACCTACAAGTACCACAGGGAGTACCACAGGACTTTTTTGTTAGGGAAGGGAAGGGGGAAAGGGAAAGAGGTGACGAATAAAATAGGAATTGAGAGAAGGGAGGGAATGTTTACGGGGCCAGGAAATAGGGCATGAGGAATGGAGGATGAGAAAAAGAAAGGTGAGGTTATTGGATGAGAAGAGGAGTGGGGGGGGGGGGGGGGGAGGGGGAGAGAGAATGGGAGGAAAAGTGACATCGGGAATCAGACTTTCTACGCACGGGAAAGGAAAGGGGTGTAAGAGAATAGGGAAAAGGGCAAAAACAAAGTGAAAAGAAGGAGGGAGGGAAAAGAGAACGAGAATGGCAAGGACGACGGGAAGAGATGCGGGAACGGGAAAGGGAAAACAATTGAGGAGGGAAAAATAAAACAAAAGGGGAGAGCTGAAGACCGTGACGCCACGGGAGTGGAAAAGTCATTTCAGCCTATGCGTTTCAGACACGTGCATGAATAAATCGCACGACATAACAGGCACCAGAAGACAGGCGGGTTTATGTCTCTAGTGGGTTAATGATATTAAGATACTCTATATACTGAATCTCTTTTTACAACCTTGCTGTTGCATAGATACAGTGTTTATTTACCATCACAATTCGTGGTGGTATGTTGATTCATTCAGTGACGTAAAAGTGGTTCAGGTGCCTAGGCTATAAAGGCCACACAACTGGGCTTTGTAGGATCATAAACAGCTGATATTGATTTTGAAGCGTTACGTTTACGGTCTCCCTTTTGGTAAACAATGGATTCAAATTTTTGCAATCTTGCGATCTATTGTCGTTAATTCGTGTATATTATCAAATTGTTATTATGTTTTTTCTATAAAGCTATAGATCGGGAACCGCTAGCTGTTAATCTAGTTCTGATATGATGTTGTAAACGATTTGGCGATGCCTGGTATTCCTGTTTTACTGAGTCCTAACACATCACTATATACCGAGACCCCCACCCCCAGCGTTTTCAAAGATTCCAAAGGTTGAAAAGTACGTGAGTGTGAGTCACGTGTGTGTGTGTGTGTGTGTGTGTGTGTGTGTGTGTGTGTGTGTGTGTATCACGTTTGTATACATGGAATGAATTTGCATAAGGTATTTCTCTGTATGCTAAAGGTATACTGTTTACCATCGCGAGCAGTGATTAAACAAGAATGTTTGAGTAATCACATTTAATGCATAATATAGTGACTAGGTCAGTTGTATAAAGAAAAAAATCCTACCATATAAAAAATTCGCAATAAATCCTAAAAAATAAAGATATATCACTAATTTTCTTAATAAAAATAATGATAGATGGTTTATTCTAGAAGCAATTTTATTATAACTATTGTTCACATTTTGTATATTTTACAATACTTAAATTGATTATACACGTACTGATTAAAATTTTTGCAATGATTGTTTCTATCCCTAACTTGCATTTAAGAACTATTTTGAAACACTAAAGCCGGGTTTTTGCTTAATCTGCAAATGGTAAATAATGCCGTTAAAGTGATTTAGCAAACAAGTGCGAATATAGCTGCAAAATTATGTTTATATTCGTTTCATTGTAAACATGACGCAGATATCTAACGTAATTGAAATAAAAAATACCATAAAATAAAAAGAAAGAAATACAATGTATGTGTGTTTTTAGTAAAAAGATTTCATTCATATTTGTTTCGCGTGCTCCTCGACAGGATATATGGTATGTTTGCATATTTATTTTGTTTAGTAGAATATTTGCACATGTTCATCTGAACATTCAAGCAGAATGTTCAAGTGTAGGCCCTACTCCTTGACAGGATATTTATTCCGTATGTTTATTTTGTAAATTTGAACATTCAAGTGGAATGTATAGCAAATGGATAATATCGAAATAAAATAAGGATAGTGAAAAATGTGTGCTCTTTGTGTGTATGTGTGTGAAAAAGTGCGTGTCGGAAACGCATGAGTATATGATAGGCGAAATAGACAGATATAATCATAATGTATCATGAATCTGCGAGTGACGCAAATCAAATATATATAATCGTCACCATGGGCACGATGAGTAATCTCAATACACGGATGTCTTTGCCAAGCATAGCTTACTTTCGGTATGCACGATTTTATTAGGGTACATTAAAATCGTGGATGGATGCTCGCACTGCAATATCCACTCAACAATGGGAGAATTACAGGACGCGTAGATGGGTTTGTGCCCCCCTTCAATCTTTGATAGATTTCGTCCTGTTCTTTTATTACTGCTTTTGTTGTTGTTGTTTTTTCTTTGTTTGGTCTTATCCAGTGAAAATCCCAATTAATTGATTTTTCCCAGTTTCAGTTTGGACCACAAATGAATTGGAGTGATGAATTGGCGATATCTCTGCGCCAGAGCGTCCAAGCTTAATAATATATGATTTTTTTTCTCTATCTCCTTTCTCCCTCTCCCTCTCCCCCCCCCCCCCCCCCTCTCTCTCTCCCTCTCTGGCATTTTCTATCCCCTCCCCCTCCTCTCTGTTTGTTTCTGAGTTTTGCTGATTTGCACTACCAGCAGGTGTGACGAAATCAGAGTATGTGGACACCGTGCCAGCAATTCGATGTTGTTCTTCGCAACAACAAAAACACGAAACAAAGCAAAACGAATGATATCTATCCCAGGTAGCAACGGCAAGGCGGAACTAGCGACATAATGTATGCACCATCAGCCACAATGGCACGACATTGAAAACATGATAAATTCATGATAGGTGCAGCTGTTTTTTTTTTCTCTCGCAATTTATCCCCTTTCCGTAATCATGCTTTTTCTTTCATGTCCGGACGCGCACGACCGCCATTTCGTTGCTACCCAAACATTCTCTACGAATGATTGTAATGCAGTATATGATTGTAATGCAGTATACATAATTATATAGGTCTACTTCCTACTTCACAAGACATCAGCAATAACGTGGCCGAAGTCATGCGGGTTTGATAGGCACCGTCCTGTGTTTTTTCCTCCTTCGACCTCTAAATGAATCCGTCAGTCTTTTGTGTTGCGAAAAAAAAGAGAAGATTGACATTAACTTTTCAGTTCATGGACAAAGTGTGCAAACACAGCTGTTGTAGCAGTGTGGATTTCATGCCATGTCATACCAGGAGGAATTTCAACAACGGAAAAGTAGTTCCTCTCTCATGTACTATAGATATATACCTGTTAATTACATCGGCTGTGATATCAGATTGTTTTGATAAGCTTCAAATTAATAATGTCACACATACATTCACAGTTATAATAATGTTACTACCTACATGTACATACCTATCTATCTATTTATCTATCTATCTATCTATCTATCTATCTATCTATCTATCTATCTATCTATCTATCTATCAGTCTGTCTGTCTATCTATATGTATGTATGCATGTATTCATGTATGTATGTATGAATGCATGTTTGTAAAGTTGCATGTATGTATGTATGTATGTACAGCTGTATGCATGCATGAAGATAGACGCGAAGCATACGCATTGCGAATCACGTACCTCACGATTAGAGGTTGAGCATAGTCTGTTCGCTTTTGTCCTTGTTGTTTGTATGTTCTCACTGAAGTTACAGTGGCTGTAATGACTCGTAACGTATGGTGAATTAATTTATGAGAAATGCTTTCACTGACAAGTTCTTTCATCAACATGCAGGCAGTATGTAATTCATCAAGGTTCGAATTCACTGCAAGCACTGATCAGGTCTATATAGGCTAACATGCTGGAGGTGTTCCATGCATTCCGCTGTTTTTCTTCTATTTCCAGTGGTCCATTTCATGAAATCATCACATAAAAGTCTTTACATAAATCTCAGAATGGCCGACGTCGCTCATATGTAGCTATGAGAGACTTTCAACGTAGACCAAAAAAAAGAGTAAAATCCATTTCAGGAAGTCTGTCGTAAGGCTAACATGTTGGAGGTGTTCCATGCATTCCGCTGTTTTTCTTCTATTTCCAGGGGTCCATTTCATTAAATCATCACATAAAAGTCTTTACATAAATCTCAGAATGGCCTCACTCATAATTCTGTAGTCACTCATAATTATGTAGCTAAGAGAAACTTTCAAAGAGAAGAAAAAATAATTTCATGAAGACTCTCATTAGAGTGTTTTATGGGCAAAAACTGACCCCAGTTTAATTTGACACATTGGAAGCTAACATGTATACTCACTTCTCTTCGAATCAGCTCATTTTTTTTTTTTATAGAAAAAATCTTTTCCAAGTATAGACATTTTTTTATTTACTTTCTCAGGAGTTGAATTTTTGCTCTGCTCACCTCACATTTTGTCAACACGTTGCAGATTCCATTTAGGGTCTTGCCATCGGGCTCTCTGAATTCATCATTAGCAATTCCACATTCTACTTCGTTTCCCTCTCTTCCTCTTTCCCTCTACCCCTCTCTAACCTTCTATGCAGAGCTTGACGGCAGGCACCAAATGGCTTAATAGTTGTACATGTTACTTTTTGTGTCTTACTGATCATATCCTGGTGAAAGTTTTAATGCAACAATAGTTCATAGTATATATACCAAAGTAGGCTGTATAATAATGATGGCTCGGTCACAGTAAGTTCATATTAATGTATAGTTTGTTTGTTTTTCTTCTTCTTCTTTTTCTTCTTCTTTTTTATTACATAAAATTTGGCAACCTTACATCATCATTCTGGTCTTATCTTCTATCCGTTCTCCGTTTCTTTTTCACAAACACTGATTACTCGGGGCTTACAGCCAAACAAGCTAGCTTTCATGTAGGTCCCGTCATACTTCTCCTTGATCAACCCCATTTCGATTTCGATTTTGACCAGTTATCATTACATGTAATTACTGTGTTATCACCATGTATATTGTTTGTTTTCTGCACATTGTTCACAAGGTAAAAGAACTTGTCTGGTTTCTGTTGTAATGTTCATAAATGAGAAGTATGAAAATAAATGAATTGAATTGAAATTCTGCTGGCCTCGAGAAATGAAGTGGCTTTAATGACATTAAGCCGACTTTATCAACCATTTCATTGCTGCACTATGTTGACAAACCATGGTTATTATTCTACTAAGTGACGTACCGTTTGCTGCTGATTAATTTTCTGAGATTAAACAGCATGCTTACACAACCATACACACACACACCATGTTCTTAAATGTGCAGGTAGTATAATATAGTCACATACTGCATGACACGCTCACGGTCATAAAGTTTACGGTGCGAGTATTCTCGTCCTGTTTTTAGAATAGCAGCACGTTGCCGTTGACACATTAAACCGAGGCGGTAGTACGCGAGTTCCATGTTTCAACTAGATTCGAGTCCAGAACACAGCACAGACAAAGTGCAGGACTTTTACTACATGCAGCAGAAAGCAATAAAACGTGTATAAAGAGATCTCACGCGGCAAATATTTGATGTATCCAACATAAACAACTTTTTTTTTTTTTTCTGCTATCCAAGGGATTTTTTTTTTCTTTTTCTAACAAAGACGACCTACATTATAACAAAGTCCTCAGACCCGGCAGTTTTCTTTCATTATGTCAGAATTTTGTTAAAGCTGAACAAACAATGCATACATGTATAAAATGTATAAAGATATAAACGCTGTATACACTGTATATAATCATCTTGGGATCTGAATCTTCATTTCCTTGCAATGAAATTTCGTTACAACCGTATTCTTTTTAACTGATATGCACTGTACATGCATGATAATACCAGGCATGACAAAAACATTCCTGGATCATGTCATGGACTGTTGCATACAGTATGTCCCCAGAAAAATTGCAATCATTTCTGCATTGATAACTTTCAAAATGATGAAACAATCTGAATGCTATTCAGGACATGAAACTACAATGTATAACTTCTTACCTACATCTTGCAGAAAACCCTATTCGATTTGATTGAGTGGTCACAGAGAAATAGGGATCGTTGCAAAGCATGTCATGTGTCCGTTCTTCCAAGTTTAGGACTCGGATGTTCTTGCCATTTTGAAAGGTTTGAGAACAGTAGACAAAATTTGGAGGGAAGAGATTCCTGACATGCTCTACAAAGATCCCAATTTCTCTGTGACGATTGAAGCAAATTGAATGGGGTTTTCTGGAAGATGGACATAATAAGTTATACATGTAGATTCACACGTTGAAATTGCATTTTTATTGATTCACCACTTTTGAAGTTATTATTGTAGAAAGTCTGATTGTAATTTTTTTTTTTTTATTGGGGGGGGGGGGAGGATATACGTTACATCACAAGTTTAAATACTCATAGTGGTTGTTCTGAGCAAATAACAAGAGACAGTGCTCCTATATACACTGTACTGTGGTTTGTCATCATGTCTGGGACTGCCGCTATTAGCTCGAGGGTCATTTCCGGATCCTGGAGCGTCAGTGACACTTGCACACACCAAAATTCGGTCTTCTCCAACATCAGGACTCAAATAAAGCATTAACATAACAAACAAAATATCTTCATTTCCAGGAAACATTTGCCGTCATTTTATTGACTTATGACTTTAACCAATATCCTTTTTATTTCCCAAAACAGTGCATAATGATCTGATTGCGTGGTTTAACAAGTCACACTGAGTGGAGCAAGTGTAAACATAAATGACTTGAACGTATGATACTCTCTTTGGGGCAATGTAAATTGCACTACAGTTACACCTGACTTAGCAGGCACCCCTGTGTAGTAGCCACCTGCTATAAGACACCACCACAAACTTTGCAAGAGCTAGTGTTAAGCACCTGGTGGCGACCTTGTGCATTGCAACCACCTGTCTACAATGGCCACCTGCTATATGCAGCCAGTGCAAACTCCCAAAAGAGAGAGAGTATGTGTAAAAGGCCTTGCATATAATGTTTACCATCTCACAATTCCAGTGGCCACCTACCAATTCTTGCACAGGCATTAAGTCCTCATGTACATGTTTGGTGGCTGCACACTGCAGATTTGGACCTGTTTGAGCCACTGTGCTAATTACTATTTTTCCTGCCACAGCTTGTGTGTCTCAATTAACACCCGTTTGGGATGAACCAACTCTCTACACTAACTAACACAAATGATATACTGTAGGTGACTCCTGTTGCAACAAAGTCCACGGGACCGGCAGAGTTTTTGTTATATAGAAATATCATTATAGCCAATCAGTTAAGTATATGAGATAATACATAGATGATAACTTCAGGACCTGAATTTTTACTTTGTTGTAATGAGGATTTCGTTACAACCATGTTCGTTTTATCTGACAAACGGGAGTTCACTGCACTCTTATGCACTTATTCATTTCTGAGATATGACAGGTTGTAACATCTTTACTGTGTCCTTTTTGCATTCATAAAACATACAGCAGAGACATGTGCTTGGTGAATATCATGGATTTTATTTGATCACATTAAATTGATCAGATAACTTGTCTGTTATAGTCACCTGTGTATAAAAGCCACAATCTATGTGTCCACTGATTGCAGTACACAGGCTTGACTATACCTATATCTTATGCAGTTGGGCATTTTAACACTTGAAAATGCAAACATTTGCAAGACAATTTTCCACCAAGATGACTTCGAAAGTATGCTTGAATGGACGATAAAGAGTTTAGTTTTACCGATGACATTCATACTATGTATTAAAATGAAAGCAAAAGCACAGCATAAAGACACCCCCTTTTGCATATGTTTAAATAAAGCATCTTTCATGAGGCTTTTCATATGTATGAATTTAGTCAGTGGTTCAATGTTTTCTCCATTTCATGCTGGCTGCTATGGGCCTTTGGGTGACTTCTTATCATATTTACTGGACCCAGATATTGGAATGATCTCCCTCTAGATATCACTTCTTCCTTATCTTTATTCACCTTCAAACGCAAATTAAAACAGTTATTACTTAGTGGATACACACTACCAACTTTTAGCAACCTTTTTATGCTCCCAGTCTTTTGTCCTTGTCCGCAGCACCAAGTTATTCAAGTTATTTCATGGTACCGATACATCTTTTAATAATATAGCATTTTTGTTATTCAAACACTGCGATTTGTATGCAGTCTGGTTTGTGCGATATCTATGTGGTTCATTAGTTTATCATAAAATCAAACAGCACACAGATATACCAGTGAATGATGAAAACCAGCTAAAGAAAGAGAACCCTGTAGTAATATGGATTTGACAGTTTGGCTTTTATAAACCCTGGAATATAATGGCCAAAAAAAAAAAAAAAAAGAGGCAAACAAATCGGATAAATCTCTCCACACCTATGCAACATTTGCAATTTTATTGTGGCGCTATTAATTCATTAGACTCAGAAGTCACTGCTTAGTGTACCATATCACGATGACATGCAGTAAAACAGTTTGTATTGACACATAGGAAGGATACCAAAATATCTTTAAACAGGATATCCTTGCAGGGAAAAAGTCAGTTTCAAACTGTTTTAATCACTTGACATAACATGATTGACAATAACTTCTCTTCCAGTTTCTCCATGTCCCTAAATTAAAATATATTGGGAAAAGTCAAAACAAATAAAACAAATAAGACCAAGACCTGAAAGTCAAAAAGTGACCTCTTCCTTTATCCATGAATGATGTATCTTTATCAGTCAACATCTGCCTAAAATTTTGGACACTTGAAGAAAGTACAATAAAATCTCAGGAGAGGTACGGCTGTCATTAATCTCCAACAATTACTTTATGATGGCAATTTTCTGCTAACATTGAGAAATGGGAAAGAGTAAGTGAAGAGTAGACTTAAAAGATAAGAATATATTGATGGAATATATATCTGTAAGACCAGGACATGATGTGAGGAAAAAAGGGATGACTACCACTTTCCTCCTTTCTTCTTTGGTTTCCTCTTCTTAGCACCAGAGGAGGAAGGCTTCTGTTGGCGAGGCGGTATGGCCGCTGAGGGTGACGCGGTTGTGCTGCTGTTGGCCTGGGAGCCAGGCCGGGGAGAATTGGGTACGCTGCTCGGTTTGCTGGCATCCCTGGTGGAGAGAAGTTGGAGGAAGCCATTAAAGAGATAAAGTGCACTCTCATTATAACGAACACGATTATAACATAATTCTTATTAAACAAGGTTAAAATTCGAGTCTCAAAATCATAACTGATAAATCTTTGCATACTTTACTGTTTGGCTAATAAGAAATTTTGATATCACAAACGAAAAGTAGTGGTCTCCAGGACTTAATTTTTACTGGACTTGCCTATATTTCAATGGAGCAACTATCTGTCATACTTTGATATGAAATCTACTAGTGACACATACCTTTCTCTCCTTTCTGTTTTCATGAGTCACATGAATTAATGGCGTAAATCCTATCATTTAACTCAGCATGTGCCGGAGGAAAGATATTTATACATATATTTTTTCTTTTTTCTTTCATAACATGTCCCCACCCATTTCACAAATACAAAGAATCAATCGTTTCAATTTCAACAGATGAAAATTTTGAATTAGGTAGCACTCATGTGCAAAAATACATAGATAGCCTACACTTGAATGCATTCTTTTTTCAGAAAAATTACAATCATCTCTCATGACCATTACTTTAAGAACTTATGTTTATGAGATTGTTTGAATCAATCTTCCTAAAAACAAATGCAAATACGAATCACGCTCTTCAGCTACTTGCAACATAACTTTTAGTTCGTTTCTGAAATGAATGAGACTCTGCAAATATGGTCCGAATCTTCAGTTTTTTATTCAACAATCACACTATAAAATTCCTGATTCCACCGAAAAAAACCCCTTAAACCACGTTATACCTTTCTTAACTTCATTAACTTACTGTAAAACCCCCAATTTTTGCATGTATCAAACATTTGCAAATTTTGCTAGGAGCAAAAGTTTGCAAAAGTAAAATGCACGCAACAGATTTTTGTGAAAGTATAATGCACACAAAAGATCGCATCAAAAGCCATTGGCAATGTGCAAAATTTTTGTATCATGAAAAAGGTTGTCTGCTTAGACTTGTAAAAGATTTATGCCACTAATGTATCTGGTTTGACAGTATTGTCCACATGCAAAGAGCAAATCTCATGGGGGTCTGATGCAACCCATTGAAAGGGACAGTGAAATATGGGACTCACATCTCTCCTGCTCCTCCTGTGGCTCCCTGCGTGCCCTTCCCCACACCACCCTTCTTGTCTCGACGTCGCTTCCCCTTGAAGTACGACCTCTCCCTTATGGGCAGCCACCGCTCGGGGTCGGGGGTCACCGAAGGGTCAAAGTTCTTGGGCAAGTGGGCTGGAAAGAGCAGCAACATGAAAGTAGTGGGAAAAAAAATGAAATGGCAAAAAAAATAGTTTGCTAATAGGAGCTGTCCACTGTAATTTCATGTGATGCAATAATCACAGCTCTACTTTCAAAGGTGCAAAACAAGGTAATTTTGGGTTAAAAATACTGCACGAAACTAGCAGTGATAAAAATGTCCTACTCACAGACTTACGAACACCATTGCCCAAATAATACATATGATTTATTAAAAAACTTGGACCTTTGCAGATTTCATTCTGTTCATGATACATTGGACGCCTAAGGAGTCCTTATAAAACTTTCACAAATGTAACTTCCAATTATGTGCATGAATGTAATATGGACAATTCTTGAAAATTGCTTTTACAAACTCTGAAAATAATGCACACCTTTTTTTTTTCACGAGCACCTTGAAAAATATAAGCTTAGAGGAAAAAAGGACAATCGTCATGGTTACTACACATGCCCCTCAAATGATGCGAGCTTCCCCCCCCCCCCCAAAAAAAAGCTGACTGTTTGAGCGCACCCTGGAAACAACCTCATTTATTTTGAATTGTGTTCATAATCTTGGTTGCAAATGCAGATATTATTTGGACAATAGCAACATCAAAATGGTGTGGATTAATCTGGTCTTGCTCCAATTCCATGTCAAAGTGGTGTGAATGTCATCCGCACAATTGATTTTATGAAAGGCAGGGATCTCGCCAGCGTATATCACCCTTGTCGGCCCCGACAAGCGTGCGGTTTGAAGAAGCAATTGCCGACAAGGGTAAAACTTGCCGACAAGGGTAACACCACGCGTGAACTTGCCGACAAGGGTAACTTGCTTGACGAGCTAAGTTCGGACCAATTTCTCGCCTTTTTCAGTCTTTATTATCTGGCTAGAAAAGAAGCTAGATGTTGAAAGCAGCAGCAGTTTACATACTTATACAAGTGCAAAAATTTACCCACGCAGTCATCGCACCTATCACAACAACGCGGCTCAACAGAGCGACGTACTAGCTGATACCAGGGAGGTCTCACCTCCCTGCTGATACACACCACATCACACACTTGCTCACTCACATGCGCTCTTATTTGGGATTCACACACACATGCACAAGCACCCAGCCGGCCATTTACAGCCGCCTGTGCGTGTACAACGGTACAGTGTATTGTGAGAGGGAGAGAGAGGACGGAAAGAGAGGGTTGGAGGCCGAAGGAGGCTGAGGAAGGCTGACACGTGCTGCTTGTTGTCACGCTTGTTGTCGGGTTACGCAAAAACAAACGATATGAAATGCATGCCCCCCTCCGCCAAAGGTTGTATTTTTTTTTTTTTTTGGCTGCTTTGGTTTGTTTGTTAGTTTGTCTGCCTGTCTGTCTCTTTTTTCGCAAAATAAGTCAAAATTTGGGAACAGATTAGGATGAAATTTTCAGGAACAGTTGGTTGGTAAAACGGCGCAATGAACAGATGATTAAATTTTGATAGTGAGCAGGATTTATAATACCACCGAAATTCACCGCCAGGATCCAGGATCTTTAGACTTTGTTTCGTATATTTGAAAGGATTCCTATCAATTCTTTAGGAAGCTGGCCATCGGCAATGACGCAAAATTAGATGCGTTCAAAGCATTGACCCAGAGAGAAAATTAACTCCATTTTTCGTTAAAAAAAGAAAAGAAAAAAGAACTTGCGATGGAGTTAGCAAATGCAAATTGTTATTTAGGTTTTGGTAGTTTCAGTCGGTTATTTTTTTTTTTAATCTAAAAAGCCATGCATTCCATTTTAGCCTTTTCAATTTCTATGGATTTGTAAACGTCATTCGTGAATATTCCATTTTCCTTCTCCGGGCCGAAATTTATAGTAATTCTGTCATGATGGTCTTTCAAGTTCAACGTATACGTAATGCTCCACGTGCTTCTGGCTTGGGTTTGTTAAAAGGTGGGTTAGGGGGCCTTCACGGGCAGAAAATAAATGATGATCATTCATCAATGTTCCCAGTTGGTTTACATGCTATGTACACGCTGTTTACGACCACTGAAGCAAGGTGGCAGTACGCGCGACATTCTTTATCTGACACCTGGCTTTCGTGGAAATTTCATGGAAATTTCCACAAGCCATGATATCAAGTTTCCCCACTGCTTGAGGTCGTGCTTTTTTTTATTCTTCATTACGAACATCAATTTGTTCAACTTGAAAAGTGTAGATAATTTGCTTTGAGGACGTGTTTCTTTCTTCTTCTTCTTTTTTTTTTCATTGCAGCATCGGTAACATTTTGTTTTGTTCATCGTCCCTGCATGGCAGGGGTTCATGGGAGGGGAACGATAGGAATGACTGGGGAGAAAATAAACTGAAAGAAGGAAGCATCTTTTGAGCGAGCTGTCTTTGTTTTTCTCTACACCAGCATCAGTTATCGCCACCAAGATTCATTTTTTTTTTCGTTACTCCGACAGATTAATGATAAAATGATGCTAGATTCTTTATTCTGAAGGTTCGTTAATCCAAAAATGATTAAGAAAAAATGTCCGTTCATTTCACGACGAAATCAGTTTTGTTATTTCGAACGTTCTGCCAGTGAAATTTCGGAATAAAACGACGGCACAAAACAGCGTGTTTTCGTACTCTAAGGGTCTGTTATTCCGACAGAAGTAGTAATGATGAAATAATAAATTGTAGATTCTTTATTCTGAAGGTTCGTTAACCGAAAATTGAATAAAGAAAAATGTCCGTAAATTTCAAAACGAAATCAGTACGTCATTTCAAACGTTTTGCCAGTGAAATTTGGGAATAAAACGACTGCCCCAAAACACTCAATTGCAGTTTTCTTACTCTGAGGGTTCGTTACTCCGACAGATTAATGATAAAATAATGCTAGATTCCCTATTCTGAAGGTTCGTTAATCCAAAAAATGATTAAGAAAAAATGTCCGTTCATTTCACAACGAAATCAATTTTGTTATTTCGAACGTTTCTGTCAGTGAAATTTCGGAATAAAACGACGGCACAAAACAGCGTGTTTTCGTACTCTATAAGGGTCTCTTATTCCGACAGAAGTAGTAATGATGAAATAATAATAGATTCTTTATTCTGAAGGTTCGTTAACCGAAAATTGAATAAAGAAAAATGTCCGTAAATTTCAAAACGAAATCAGTGCGTCATTTCGAACGTTTTGCCAGTGAAATTTGGAATAAAACTGCCCAAAAAACAGTTGCACTTTTCTTACTCTTAGGGTTCGTTACTCCGACAGATAAATGAAAAAATAATGCTATATTCCTTATTCTGAAGGTTCGTTAATCCAAAAATGATTTTAAAAAATGTCCGTTCATTTCACAACGAAATCAGTTTTGTTATTTCGAACGTTTCCGTCAGTGAAATTTCAGAATAAAACGACGGCCCCAAAACGGTTACAGTTTTCTTTTACTCTGAAGGATCGTTACTGCGAAAGAATAACGATATAATACTTTAGATTCTTAATTCTGAACGATCGTTAATCGGAAAACGATAAAGAAGAAATGAAAACGGTTACAGTTTTCTTACCCTCAGGGTTCGTTACTCCGAAAGAATAATGACAAAATAATACTCTACATTCTTAATTCTGAATGACCGTTAATAGAAAAATTATAAAGGAGAAAATATTCGTTTATATCCAAACGAAATCAGTTTTGTTATTTCGAATGTTCTGCCAGTATAATTTCGGAATACAACAACGGCCCCAAAAGGGTGTTTTCTTATTCTGAAGCAATCACGATGATAGATGATAGATTCCTTTCTGAAGGTTCGTTGACCGGAAAATAAAAAATAAAAAATGTTTGTTAATCTTCGAACGAAATCAGTTTTATTTTGAACATTCATCTGTAGTACCGACCTTTGGTGTTGTTGTTGTTTTCGATTACAAACCTTCAAAGTACTCATGAATCGTTTCATTTTATGATTAAACAAACCTTCGGAATAATGACCATCATTACATTTTTGTATGATATCTCTTTGATGTCACGGCCAAACTACCGCAGTATACCCAGAAAGGAAAGTGCAACCATGTCCCGAAAGTTCTCGATCGCTTCTCGCGCATCTGCATGCAATAGGCCTACCACGTGGTCGAGCAGACGGCGAGAAAGCAACACGGCGCGCGTAGTTGCGATGCAGAGACGGCTAATTATTGCAACAGTGAAACAGGAAAGGCCTAAAAGAAATCGGAACCTCCACCATCGGCACCTACTTCTCTTTCATTTATTATTTAGGAACTGCCGCTAACAAAATGTATGGAGTTTCTGCATTGTGTCTGTGAGAATATGCCCCTCACAACGTTCATTACATCTCCGTGAAAATGTCGCATTTAGTGGCATTTTAGCGGCGATTCATCTGTGTTGTATTGAGCATTAGCGAAGGCTTCCGCGCTTCGCGTACCCACCCCCAGAACAGCGCGCATAAATGCCGACAAGCGTGAAGAAATTCCTGGCGAGAACCCTGAAAGGGGCATCAATGATTGAAGGACACATTTCAAACTCACGCTTTCTCTTTCTTTTCCTTTTCTTGGTCACCTCCTGGAGTGAGGCTGCCGTCCCTGCCTTCTCTGCCTCCCCTTTCCCAGCCTTGCGGAGCTGCCGGGCGCTGAGAGAGAGGGGCGTGCTCTCTAACACGTCTACATCAACGTCCCCAGACAGCTGGGCTACTGACGGGAGTTCCAGGCTTAGTCTGATTCACGGTAAGTCTTGGGTTAAGGAAAAATCCCTGACAGCACTGCATCACTATTTTGTAAAGAAATTCAGAGTAGACCCGAGTGTGTTGCACTGCAAAACACTGAATGTTTTGCTGCATGGAAATGTTTGCAAATTCCATGCTATGCAGATTAATCACAAAAACAAATGTGATTACCAGGTATATAGGAAATATTTACACATATCAACAAATGCTTTTGTCTGCAAAATTATAACCAAATGTACATGCAATCAACGAAATTGGCCTGGCATGGAAAGTCAGTCGAGTGGAATGTTTCCACTTTTACAGTGAAGAATTCAGAGTGTTGCAAGGATGCCAACTTTGAAAATAGCTCTAGAGTATTCTGTATTTTCTATAAACTGTTCTGTAAATTGAAAGGGTATACAGAGATACTGAGAATTAAAGGGTACTGCCATTTGAAAGGGTCTACAAAAGAGCTGGGAATGAAAGGGTTATAGAAACTGTTCTGCAAAATGAAAGGGTAGAGAGAGGTACTGAGAATAAGAGGGTTAGTACAAGGGTACTGCCAACAAAGGGTACTGTCTACAAAAGAGCTGGGATTGAAAGGGTTATAGAAACTGTTCTGTAATTTGAATGGGTATACAGAGATAATGAGAATAAAAGGGTTATTGAAAGGGTACTGCCAAATGAAAGGGTTTACAAAAAAGCTGGGAACGAAAGGGTTATAGAAACTGTTCTGTAATTTGAAAGGGTATACAGAGATACTGAGAATAAAAGGGTAATTGAAAGGGTACTGCCAAATGAAAGGGTTTACAAAAAAGCTGGGAACGAAAGGGTTACAGAAACTGTTCTGTAATTTGAAAGGGTATACAGAGATACTGAGAATAAAAGGGCTATTGAAAGGGTACTGCCAAATGAAAGGGTTTACAAAAAAGCTGGGAACGAAAGGGTTATAGAAACTGTTCTGTAATTTGAATGGGTATACAGAGATAATGAGAATAAAAGGGTTATTGAAAGGGTACTGCCAAATCAAAGGGTCTGCAAAAGAGCTGGGAACAAAAAGGATATATAGAAAATGTTCAGCAAAATGAAAGGGAAGAGAAAGGTACTGAGAATAAGAGGGTTAGTACAAGGGTACTGCCAAATGAAAGGGTCTGCTAAAGAGCTGGGAATGAAAGGATTATAGAAGCTGTTCTGCATATTGAAAGGGTGTACATAGATACTTCAATTTGAAAGGGTATACAGAGATACTGAGAATAAAAGGGTTATTGAAAGGGTACTGCCAAATGAAAGGGTTTACAAAAGAGCTGAAAATGAAAGGGTTATAGAAACTGTTCTTCAATTTGAAAGGGTATACAGAGATACTGAGAATAAAAGGGTTATTGAAAGGGTACTGCCAAATGAAAGGGTTTACAAAAAAGCTGGGAACGAAAGGGTTACAGAAACTGTTCTGTAATTTGAAAGGGTATACAGAGATACTGAGAATAAAAGGGCTATTGAAAGGGTACTGCCAAATGAAAGGGTTTACAAAAAAGCTGGGAACGAAAGGGTTATAGAAACTGTTCTGTAATTTGAATGGGTATACAGAGATAATGAGAATAAAAGGGTTATTGAAAGGGTACTGCCAAATCAAAGGGTCTGCAAAAGAGCTGGGAACAAAAAGGATATATAGAAAATGTTCAGCAAAATGAAAGGGAAGAGAAAGGTACTGAGAATAAGAGGGTTAGTACAAGGGTACTGCCAAATGAAAGGGTCTGCTAAAGAGCTGGGAATGAAAGGATTATAGAAGCTGTTCTGCATATTGAAAGGGTGTACATAGATACTTCAATTTGAAAGGGTATACAGAGATACTGAGAATAAAAGGGTTATTGAAAGGGTACTGCCAAATGAAAGGGTTACAAAAGAGCTGAAAATGAAAGGGTTATAGAAACTGTTCTTCAATTTGAAAGGGTATACAGAGATACTGAGAATAAAAGGGTTATTGAAAGGGTACTGCCAAATGAAAGGGTCTACAAAAGAGGTGGGAATAACATGATTATACAAACTGTAAAGCAAAATGTAAGGGTGTACAGAGGTACTGAGAATAAAAGGGTTATTGAAAAGGTACTGCCAAATCAAAGGGTCTGCAAAAGAGCTGGGAACGAAAAGGATATATAGAAAATGTTCAGCAAAATGAAAGGGTAGAGAAAGGTACTGAGAATAAGAGGGTTAGTACAAGGGTACTGCCAAATGAAAGGGTCTGCTAAAGAGCTGGGAATGAAAGGATTATAGAAGCTGTTCTGCATATTGAAATGGTGTACATAGATACTGAGAATGAAAGGGTTATTGAAAGGGTACTGCCAAATGAAAGGGTCTACAAAAGAGCTGGGATTGAAAAGGCAATAAAAAATGTTCAGGAAAATGAAAGGGTAGAGAAAGGTACTGAGAATAAGAGGGTTAGTACAAGGGTACTGCCAAATGAAAGGGTCTACAAAAGAGCTGGGAATGAGAGGGTTATAGAAACTGTTCTGCATATTGAAAGGGTGTACAGAGATACTGAGAATAAAAGGGTTGTTGAAAGGGTACTGCCAAATGAAAGGGTCTACAAAAGAGCTGGGAATGAAAGGTACAGTTAAACTCGCCTAAGTCGACATCGCATATGTCGAATAATCGCGCAAGTCGATGATTTTAAAAAGTCCCGATTTTTCCCCATTGACTTACGTGTATTAATTCACTCCCAAGTCGAATTTTGTAAGTCGAATACTCGCCTAAGTCGATGAAATATCCAAGAACACTTTTACGGAAAAACCATTAAATTCACTGTGCCTAAGTCGAATACGATTTTATTGTGCAATAAATCACTGTCAAAATCATGAGACGCCAGTTTTTGTTTACATAAGAACTAGCCCGACCAGACAGGTGACAAAAAAATGATCTAAAGTATCAAAATTCAAAGCGATCGCATGCGATTGTTGAACTCTCTTCGTGTTTGGAGGTCCGCTGGTACAGCCCTGTCGCGCTAGCGCTACGTACGTACAGCGACTGGGCTGTGTATATTTGTGCGTACAGCGACTGGGCTGTGTACAGTCTGTGTATGTTAGCAGTCTGCGCTGTGCAGTGGATGGATGAAGCTGCTGAGTTTTCAAAGCGGAAAGTAGGGGGAAAGTTACGGGCACGGGTAAATCAGAATTACACCTCTACACGCATTTCAAGCGACGGTATGGTAAACTGGAATCAATCACTGCTCAAATATTGTTCATATTCACTTCCCCAAGGTTTAACAAGGGTGTAAAGTAATCGGACCTGTGCCAATACTAATGCACTGTCCATGCAAAGTTAGCCGCGGCCCTGCCGGGCGACCCGTGCTGCGGCACACCTCTCCAGCTCTCGGCTCCAGAGTAGACAACATACATGTACATTTATACATTTATGTGTGGTGTAACTGTTGTTAAGTAGATTATTTTCGACTTACGCACAGGTCGAAAATCGCCTAAGTTGATGTGTTTTGCTCAGTCCCGAGAAGATCGACTTATGCGAGTTTAACTGTATACAAAACTGTTCTGCATATTGAATGGTTGTACAGAGACACTGAGAATAAAGTGATTATTGAAATGGTACTGCCAAATGAAAGGGTCTACAAAAGATCTGGGAATGAAAGGGTTATAGAAACTTGTTTGGAAATTGAAAGAGTGTACAGAGATACTGAGCATAAAAGGGTTATTGAAAGGGTACTGCCAAATAAAAGGGTCTATAAAAGAGCTGGGAATGAGAGGATTATAGAAACTGTTCTGTAATTTGAATGGGTATACAGAGATACTGAGAATAAAAGGGTTATTGAAAGGGTACTGCCAAATGAAAGGGTCTACAAAAGAGCTGGGAAAGAAAGGGTTATAGAAACTGTTCTGCAATTTGAAAGGGTATAAAGAGATACTGAGAATAAAAGGGTTATTGAAAGGGTACTGCCAAATGAAAGGTTCTACAAAAAAGCTGGGAACGAAAGGGTTATAGAAACTAGTCTGCAATTTGAAAGGGTATACAGTGATACTGAGAATAAAAGGGCTATTGAAAGGGTACTGCCAAATGAAAGGATCAACAAAAGAGGTGGGAATGAAAGGGTTATAGAAACTTTTCTGCAATTTGAAAGGGTATACAGTGATACTGAGAATTAAAGGGTTACTGAAAGGGTACTGCCAAATGAAAGGGTCTACAAAAGAGCTGGGAATGAAAGGGTTATAGAAACTGTTCTGTTATTTGAATGGGTATACAGAGATACTGAGAATAAAAGGGTTATTGAAAGGGTACTGCCAAATGAAAGGGTCTACAAAAGAGCTGGGAAAGAAAGGGTTATAGAAACTGTTCTGCAATTTGAAAGGGTATAAAGAGATATTGAGAATAAAAGGGTTATTGAAAGGGTACTGCCAAATGAAAGGTTCCACAAAAAAGCTGGTAACGAAAGGGTTATAGAAACTGTCCTGCAATTTCAAAGGGTATACAGTGATACGGAGAATTAAAGGGTTACTGAAAGGGTACTGCCAAATGAAAGGGTCTACAAAAGACCTGGGAATGAAAGGGTTATAGAAACTGTTCTGCTATTTGAAAGGGTATACAGAGATACTGAGAATTAAAGGGCTATTGACAGGGTACTGCCAAATGAAAGGATCAACAAAAGAGCTGGGAATGAAAGGGTTATAGAAACTGTTCTGTAATTTGAAAGGGTATACAGAGATACTGAGCATAAAAAGGTTATTGAAAGGGTACTGCCAAATAAAAGGGTCTATAAAAGAGCTGGGAATGAGAGGGTTATAGAAACTGGTCTGCAAAAATGAAACGGTCTACAAAAGAGCTGGGAATGAGAGGATTATAGAAACTGTTCTGTAATTTGAATGGGTATACAGAGATACTGAGAATAAAAGGGTTATTGAAAGGGTACTGCCAAATGAAAGGGTCTACAAAAGAGCTGGGAAAGAAAGGGTTATAGAAACTGTTCTGCAATTTGAAAGGGTATAAAGAGATACTGAGAATAAAAGGGTTATTGAAAGGGTACTGCCAAATGAAAGGTTCTACAAAAAAGCTAGGAACGAAAGGGTTATAGAAACTAGTCTGCAATTTGAAAGGGTATACAGAGATACTGAGAATAAAAGGGTTATTGAAAGGGTACTGCCAAATGAAAGGATCAACAAAAGAGCTGGGAATGAAAGGGTTATAGAAACTGTTCTGCAATTTGAAAGGGTATACAGTGATACTGAGAATTAAAGGGTTACTGAAAGGGTACTGCCAAATGAAAGGGTCTACAAAAGAGCTGGGAATGAAAGGGTTATAGAAACTGTTCTGTTATTTGAATGGGTATACAGAGATACTGAGAATAAAAGGGTTATTGAAAGGGTACTGCCAAATGAAAGGGTCTACAAAAGAGCTGGGAAAGAAAGGGTTATAGAAACTGCTCTGCAATTTGAAAGGGTATAAAGAGATATTGAGAATAAAAGGGTTATTGAAAGGGTACTGCCAAATGAAAGGGTCTACAAAAGAGCTGGGAAAGAAAGGGTTATAGAAACTGTTCTGCAATTTGAAAGGGTATAAAGAGATATTGAGAATAAAAGGGTTATTGAAAGGGTACTGCCAAATGAAAGGTTCTACAAAAAAGCTGGTAACGAGAGGGTTATAGAAACTGTCCTGCAATTTCAAAGGGTATACAGTGATACTGAGAATTAAAGGGTTACTGAAAGGGTACTGCCAAATGAAAGGATCAACAAAAGAGCTGGGAATGAAAGGGTTATAGAAACTGTTCTGCAATTTGAAAGGGTATACAGAGATACTGAGAATTAAAGGGTTACTGAAAGGGTACTGCCAAATGAAAGGATCAACAAAAGAGCTGGGAATGAAAGGTTATAGAAACTGTTCTGTAATTTGAATGGGTATACAGAGATACTGAGAATAAAAGGGTTATTGAAAGGGTACTGCCAAATGAAAGGTTCTACAAAAAAGCTGGTAACGAAAGGGTTATAGAAACTGTTCTGCAATTTGAAAGGGTATACAGTGATACTGAGAATTAAAGGGTTACTGAAAGGGTACTGCCAAATGAAAGGGTCTACAAAAGACCTGGGAATGAAAGGGTTATAGAAACTGTTCTGTAATTTGAAAGGGTATACAGAGATACTGAGAATAAAAGGGTTATTGAAAGGGTACTGCCAAATGAAAGGGTCTACAAAAGAGCTGGGAAAGAAAGGGTTATAGAAACTGTTCTGCAATTTGAAAGGGTATACAGAGATACTGAGAATAAAATGGTTATTGAAAGGGTACTGCCTCATGAAAGGGTCTACAAAAGAGCTGGGAAAGAAAGGGTTATAGAAACTGTTCTGCAATTTGAAAGGGTATACAGAGATACTGAGAATAAAAGGGTTATTGAAAGGGTACTGCCAAATGAAAGGTTCTACAAAAAAGCTGGTAACGAGAGGGTTATAGAAACTGTCCTGCAATTTCAAAGGGTATACAGTGATACTGAGAATTAAAGGGTTACTGAAAGGGTACTGCCAAATGAAAGGATCAACAAAAGAGCTGGGAATGAAAGGGTTATAGAAACTGTTCTGCAATTTGAAAGGGTATACAGAGATACTGAGAATTAAAGGGTTACTGAAAGGGTACTGCCAAATGAAAGGGTCTACAAAAGAGCTGGGAATGAAAGGGTTATAGAAACTTGTTTGGAAATTGAAAGGGTGCACAGAGATACTGAGCATAAAAGGGTTATTGATAGGGTACTGCCAAATAAAAGGGTCTATAAAAGAGCTGGGAATGAGAGGGTTATAGAAACTGGTCTGCAAAAATGAAACGGTCTACAAAAGAGCTGGGAATGAGAGGATTATAGAAACTGTTCTGTAATTTGAATGGGTATACAGAGATACTGAGAATAAAAGGGTTATTGAAAGGGTACTGCCAAATGAAAGGGTCTACAAAAGAGCTGGGAAAGAAAGGGTTATAGAAACTGTTCTGCAATTTGAAAGGGTATAAAGAGATACTGAGAATAAAAGGGTTATTGAAAGGGTACTGCCAAATGAAAGGTTCTACAAAAAAGCTGGGAACGAAAGGGTTATAGAAACTAGTCTGCAATTTGAAAGGGTATACAGTGATACTGAGAATTAAAGGGCTATTGAAAGGGTACTGCCAAATGAAAGGATCAACAAAAGAGCTGGGAATGAAAGGGTTATAGAAACTTTTCTGCAATTTGAAAGGGTATACAGTGATACTGAGAATTAAAGGGTTACTGAAAGGGTACTGCCAAATGAAAGGGTCTACAAAAGAGCTGGGAATGAAAGGGTTATAGAAACTTCTGTTATTTGAATGGGTATACAGAGATACTGAGAATAAAAGGGTTATTGAAAGGGTACTGCCAAATGAAAGGGTCTACAAAAGAGCTGGGAAAGAAAGGGTTATAGAAACTGTTCTGCAATTTGAAAGGGTATAAAGAGATATTGAGAATAAAAGGGTTATTGAAAGGGTACTGCCAAATGAAAGGTTCTACAAAAAAGCTGGTAACGAAAGGGTTATAGAAACTGTCCTGCAATTTCAAAGGGTATACAGTGATACGGAGAATTAAAGGGTTACTGAAAGGGTACTGCCAAATGAAAGGGTCTACAAAAGACCTGGGAATGAAAGGGTTATAGAAACTGTTCTGCTATTTGAAAGGGTATACAGAGATACTGAGAATTAAAGGGCTATTGACAGGGTACTGCCAAATGAAAGGATCAACAAAAGAGCTGGGAATGAAAGGGTTATAGAAACTGTTCTGTAATTTGAAAGGGTATACAGAGATACTGAGCATAAAAGGGTTATTGAAAGGGTACTGCCAAATAAAAGGGTCTATAAAAGAGCTGGGAATGAGAGGGTTATAGAAACTGGTCTGCAAAAATGAAACGGTCTACAAAAGAGCTGGGAATGAGAGGATTATAGAAACTGTTCTGTAATTTGAATGGGTATACAGAGATACTGAGAATAAAAGGGTTATTGAAAGGGTACTGCCAAATGAAAGGGTCTACAAAAGAGCTGGGAAAGAAAGGGTTATAGAAACTGTTCTGCAATTTGAAAGGGTATAAAGAGATACTGAGAATAAAAGGGTTATTGAAAGGGTACTGCCAAATGAAAGGTTCTACAAAAAAGCTGGGAACGAAAGGGTTATAGAAACTAGTCTGCAATTTGAAAGGGTATACAGTGATACTGAGAATTAAAGGGCTATTGAAAGGGTACTGCCAAATGAAAGGATCAACAAAAGAGGTGGGAATGAAAGGGTTATAGAAACTGTTCTGCAATTTGAAAGGGTATACAGTGATACTGAGAATTAAAGGGTTACTGAAAGGGTACTGCCAAATGAAAGGGTCTACAAAAGAGCTGGGAATGAAAGGGTTATAGAAACTGTTCTGTTATTTGAATGGGTATACAGAGATACTGAGAATAAAAGGGTTATTGAAAGGGTACTGCCAAATGAAAGGGTCTACAAAAGAGCTGGGAAAGAAAGGGTTATAGAAACTGTTCTGCAATTTGAAAGGGTATAAAGAGATATTGAGAATAAAAGGGTTATTGAAAGGGTACTGCCAAATGAAAGGTTCTACAAAAAAGCTGGTAACGAAAGGGTTACAGAAACTGTCCTGCAATTTCAAAGGGTATACAGTGATACTGAGAATTAAAGGGTTACTGAAAGGGTACTGCCAAATGAAAGGATCAACAAAAGAGCTGGGAATGAAAGGGTTATAGAAACTGTTCTGCAATTTGAAAGGGTATACAGAGATACTGAGAATTAAAGGGTTACTGAAAGGGTACTGCCAAATGAAAGGATCAACAAAAGAGCTGGGAATGAAAGGTTATAGAAACTGTTCTGTAATTTGAATGGGTATACAGAGATACTGAGAATAAAAGGGTTATTGAAAGGGTACTGCCAAATGAAAGGGTCTACAAAAGAGCTGGGAAAGAAAGGGTTATAGAAACTGTTCTGCAATTTGAAAGGGTATAAAGAGATATTGAGAATAAAAGGGTTATTGAAAGGGTACTGCCAAATGAAAGGTTCTACAAAAAAGCTGGTAACGAAAGGGTTATAGAAACTGTTCTGCAATTTGAAAGGGTATACAGTGATACTGAGAATTAAAGGGTTACTGAAAGGGTACTGCCAAATGAAAGGGTCTACAAAAGACCTGGGAATGAAAGGGTTATAGAAACTCTTCTGCAATTTGAAAGGGTATACAGAGATACTGAGAATAAAATGGTTATTGAAAGGGTACTGCCTCATGAAAGGGTCTACAAAAGAGCTGGGAATTAAAGGGTTATAGAAACTCTTCTGTCATTTGAAAGGGTATACAGAGATACTGAGAATAAAAGGGTTATTGAAAGGGTACTGCCAAATGAAAGGTTCTACAAAAAAGCTGGGAACGAAAGGGTTATAGAAACTGTTCTGCAATTTGAAAGGGTATACAGTGATACTGAGAATTAAATGGCTATTGAAAGGGTACTGCCAAATGAAAGGATCAACAAAAGAGCTGGGAATGAAAGTGTTATAGAAACTGTTCTGCAATTTGAAAGGCTATACAGAGATACTGAGAATTAAAGGGTTACTGAAAGGGTACTGCCAAATGAAAGGGTCTACAAGAGCTGGGAATGAAAGGTTATAGAAACTGTTCTGTAATTTGAATGGGTATACAGAGATACTGAGAATAAAAGGGTTATTGAAAGGGTACTGCCAAATGAAAGGGTCTACAAAAGAGCTGGGAAAGAAAGGGTTATAGAAACTGTTCTGCAATTTGAAAGGGTATAAAGAGATATTGAGAATAAAAGGGCTATTGAAAGGGTACTGCCAAATGAAAGGTTCTACAAAAGAGCTGGGAAAGAAAGGGTTATAGAAACTGTTCTGCAATTTGAAAGGGTATAAAGAGATACTGAGAATAAAAGGGTTATTGAAAGGGTACTGCCAAATGAAAGGTTCTACAAAAAAGCTAGGAAATGAAAGGGTTATAGAAACTAGTCTGCAATTTGAAAGGGTATACAGAGATACTGAGAATAAAAGGGTTATTGAAAGGGTACTGCCAAATGAAAGGATCAACAAAAGAGCTGGGAATGAAAGGGTTATAGAAACTGTTCTGCAATTTGAAAGGGTATACAGTGATACTGAGAATTAAAGGGTTACTGAAAGGGTACTGCCAAATGAAAGGGTCTACAAAAGAGCTGGGAATGAAAGGGTTATAGAAACTGTTCTGCAATTTGAATGGGTATACAGAGATACTGAGAATAAAAGGGTTATTGAAAGGGTACTGCCAAATGAAAGGGTCTACAAAAAAGCTGGTAACGAGAGGGTTATAGAAAGAGCTGGGAAAGAAAGGGTTGTAGAAACTGTTCTGCAATTTGAAAGGGTATAAAGAGATATTGAGAATAAAAAGGTTATTGAAAGGGTACTGCCAAATGAAAGGTTCTACAAAAAAGCTGGTAACGAGAGGGTTATAGAAACTGTCCTGCAATTTCAAAGGGTATACAGTGATACTGAGAACTAAAGGGTTACTGAAAGGGTACTGCCAAATGAAAGGATCAACAAAAGAGCTGGGAATGAAAGGGTTATAGAAACTGTTCTGCAATTTGAAAGGGTATACAGAGATACTGAGAATTAAAGGGTTACTGAAAGGGTACTGCCAAATGAAAGGATCAACAAAAGAGCTGGGAATGAAAGGTTATAGAAACTGTTCTGTAATTTGAATGGGTATACAGAGATACTGAGAATAAAAGGGTTATTGAAAGGGTACTGCCAAATGAAAGGTTCTACAAAAAAGCTGGTAACGAAAGGGTTATAGAAACTGTTCTGCAATTTGAAAGGGTATACAGTGATACTGAGAATTAAAGGGTTACTGAAAGGGTACTGCCAAATGAAAGGGTCTACAAAAGACCTGGGAATGAAAGGGTTATAGAAACTGTTCTGCAATTTGAAAGGGTATACAGAGATACTGAGAATAAAAGGGTTATTGAAAGGGTACTGCCAAATGAAAGGGTCTACAAAAGAGCTGGGAAAGAAAGGGTTATAGAAACTGTTCTGCAATTTGAAAGGGTATACAGAGATACTGAGAATAAAATGGTTATTGAAAGGGTACTGCCTCATGAAAGGGTCTACAAAAGAGCTGGGAAAGAAAGGGTTATAGAAACTGTTCTGCAATTTGAAAGGGTATACAGAGATACTGAGAATAAAAGGGTTATTGAAAGGGTACTGCCAAATGAAAGGTTCTACAAAAAAGCTGGTAACGAGAGGGTTATAGAAACTGTCCTGCAATTTCAAAGGGTATACAGTGATACTGAGAATTAAAGGGTTACTGAAAGGGTACTGCCAAATGAAAGGATCAACAAAAGAGCTGGGAATGAAAGGGTTATAGAAACTGTTCTGCAATTTGAAAGGGTATACAGAGATACTGAGAATTAAAGGGTTACTGAAAGGGTACTGCCAAATGAAAGGGTCTACAAAAGAGCTGGGAATGAAAGGGTTATAGAAACTTGTTTGGAAATTGAAAGGGTGCACAGAGATACTGAGCATAAAAGGGTTATTGATAGGGTACTGCCAAATAAAAGGGTCTATAAAAGAGCTGGGAATGAGAGGGTTATAGAAACTGGTCTGCAAAAATGAAACGGTCTACAAAAGAGCTGGGAATGAGAGGATTATAGAAACTGTTCTGTAATTTGAATGGGTATACAGAGATACTGAGAATAAAAGGGTTATTGAAAGGGTACTGCCAAATGAAAGGGTCTACAAAAGAGCTGGGAAAGAAAGGGTTATAGAAACTGTTCTGCAATTTGAAAGGGTATAAAGAGATACTGAGAATAAAAGGGTTATTGAAAGGGTACTGCCAAATGAAAGGTTCTACAAAAAAGCTGGGAACGAAAGGGTTATAGAAACTAGTCTGCAATTTGAAAGGGTATACAGTGATACTGAGAATTAAAGGGCTATTGAAAGGGTACTGCCAAATGAAAGGATCAACAAAAGAGGTGGGAATGAAAGGGTTATAGAAACTTTTCTGCAATTTGAAAGGGTATACAGTGATACTGAGAATTAAAGGGTTACTGAAAGGGTACTGCCAAATGAAAGGGTCTACAAAAGAGCTGGGAATGAAAGGGTTATAGAAACTTCTGTTATTTGAATGGGTATACAGAGATACTGAGAATAAAAGGGTTATTGAAAGGGTACTGCCAAATGAAAGGGTCTACAAAAAAGCTGGTAACGAAAGGGTTATAGAAACTGTCCTGCAATTTCAAAGGGTATACAGTGATACGGAGAATTAAAGGGTTACTGAAAGGGTACTGCCAAATGAAAGGGTCTACAAAAGACCTGGGAATGAAAGGGTTATAGAAACTGTTCTGCTATTTGAAAGGGTATACAGAGATACTGAGAATTAAAGGGCTATTGACAGGGTACTGCCAAATGAAAGGATCAACAAAAGAGCTGGGAATGAAAGGGTTATAGAAACTGTTCTGTAATTTGAAAGGGTATACAGAGATACTGAGCATAAAAGGGTTATTGAAAGGGTACTGTCAAATAAAAGGGTCTATAAAAGAGCTGGGAATGAGAGGGTTATAGAAACTGGTCTGCAAAAATGAAACGGTCTACAAAAGAGCTGGGAATGAGAGGATTATAGAAACTGTTCTGTAATTTGAATGGGTATACAGAGATACTGAGAATAAAAGGGTTATTGAAAGGGTACTGCCAAATGAAAGGGTCTACAAAAGAGCTGGGAAAGAAAGGGTTATAGAAACTGTTCTGCAATTTGAAAGGGTATAAAGAGATACTGAGAATAAAAGGGTTATTGAAAGGGTACTGCCAAATGAAAGGTTCTACAAAAAAGCTGGGAACGAAAGGGTTATAGAAACTAGTCTGCAATTTGAAAGGGTATACAGTGATACTGAGAATTAAAGGGCTATTGAAAGGGTACTGCCAAATGAAAGGATCAACAAAAGAGGTGGGAATGAAAGGGTTATAGAAACTGTTCTGCAATTTGAAAGGGTATACAGTGATACTGAGAATTAAAGGGTTACTGAAAGGGTACTGCCAAATGAAAGGGTCTACAAAAGAGCTGGGAATGAAAGGGTTATAGAAACTGTTCTGTTATTTGAATGGGTATACAGAGATACTGAGAATAAAAGGGTTATTGAAAGGGTACTGGCAAATGAAAGGGTCTACAAAAGAGCTGGGAAAGAAAGGGTTATAGAAACTGTTCTGCAATTTGAAAGGGTATAAAGAGATATTGAGAATAAAAGGGTTATTGAAAGGGTACTGCCAAATGAAAGGTTCTACAAAAAAGCTGGTAACGAAAGGGTTACAGAAACTGTCCTGCAATTTCAAAGGGTATACAGTGATACTGAGAATTAAAGGGTTACTGAAAGGGTACTGCCAAATGAAAGGATCAACAAAAGAGCTGGGAATGAAAGGGTTATAGAAACTGTTCTGCAATTTGAAAGGGTATACAGAGATACTGAGAATTAAAGGGTTACTGAAAGGGTACTGCCAAATGAAAGGATCAACAAAAGAGCTGGGAATGAAAGGTTATAGAAACTGTTCTGTAATTTGAATGGGTATACAGAGATACTGAGAATAAAAGGGTTATTGAAAGGGTACTGCCAAATGAAAGGGTCTACAAAAGAGCTGGGAAAGAAAGGGTTATAGAAACTGTTCTGCAATTTGAAAGGGTATAAAGAGATATTGAGAATAAAAGGGTTATTGAAAGGGTACTGCCAAATGAAAGGTTCTACAAAAAAGCTGGTAACGAAAGGGTTATAGAAACTGTTCTGCAATTTGAAAGGGTATACAGTGATACTGAGAATTAAAGGGTTACTGAAAGGGTACTGCCAAATGAAAGGGTCTACAAAAGACCTGGGAATGAAAGGGTTATAGAAACTCTTCTGCAATTTGAAAGGGTATACAGAGATACTGAGAATAAAATGGTTATTGAAAGGGTACTGCCTCATGAAAGGGTCTACAAAAGAGCTGGGAATTAAAGGGTTATAGAAACTCTTCTGTCATTTGAAAGGGTATACAGAGATACTGAGAATAAAAGGGTTATTGAAAGGGTACTGCCAAATGAAAGGTTCTACAAAAAAGCTGGGAACGAAAGGGTTATAGAAACTGTTCTGCAATTTGAAAGGGTATACAGTGATACTGAGAATTAAATGGCTATTGAAAGGGTACTGCCAAATGAAAGGATCAACAAAAGAGCTGGGAATGAAAGTGTTATAGAAACTGTTCTGCAATTTGAAAGGCTATACAGAGATACTGAGAATTAAAGGGTTACTGAAAGGGTACTGCCAAATGAAAGGGTCTACAAGAGCTGGGAATGAAAGGTTATAGAAACTGTTCTGTAATTTGAATGGGTATACAGAGATACTGAGAATAAAAGGGTTATTGAAAGGGTACTGCCAAATGAAAGGGTCTACAAAAGAGCTGGGAAAGAAAGGGTTATAGAAACTGTTCTGCAATTTGAAAGGGTATAAAGAGATATTGAGAATAAAAGGGCTATTGAAAGGGTACTGCCAAATGAAAGGTTCTACAAAAGAGCTGGGAAAGAAAGGGTTATAGAAACTGTTCTGCAATTTGAAAGGGTATAAAAAGCTAGGAACGAAAGGGTTATAGAAACTAGTCTGCAATTTGAAAGGGTATACAGAGATACTGAGAATAAAAGGGTTATTGAAAGGGTACTGCCAAATGAAAGGATCAACAAAAAAGCTGGGAATGAAAGGGTTATAGAAACTGTTCTGCAATTTGAAAGGGTATACAGTGATACTGAGAATTAAAGGGTTACTGAAAGGGTACTGCCAAATGAAAGGGTCTACAAAAGAGCTGGGAATGAAAGGGTTATAGAAACTGTTCTGTTATTTGAATGGGTATACAGAGATACTGAGAATAAAAGGGTTATTGAAAGGGTACTGCCAAATGAAAGGGTCTACAAAAGAGCTGGGAAAGAAAGGGTTGTAGAAACTGTTCTGCAATTTGAAAGGGTATAAAGAGATATTGAGAATAAAAGGGTTATTGAAAGGGTACTGCCAAATGAAAGGTTCTACAAAAAAGCTGGTAACGAGAGGGTTATAGAAACTGTCCTGCAATTTCAAAGGGTATACAGTGATACTGAGAACTAAAGGGTTACCGAAAGGGTACTGCCAAATGAAAGGATCAACAAAAGAGCTGGGAATGAAAGGGTTATAGAAACTGTTCTGCAATTTGAAAGGGTATACAGAGATACTGAGAATTAAAGGGTTACTGAAAGGGTACTGCCAAATGAAAGGATCAGTACTGCCAAATGAAAGGGTCCACAAAAGAGCTGGGAAAGAAAGGGTTATAGAAACTGTTCTGCAATTTGAAAGGGTATACAGAGATACTGAGAATAAAAGGGTTATTGAAAGGGTACTGCCAAATGAAAGGTTCTACAAAAAAGCTGGTAACGAGAGGGTTATAGAAACTGTCCTGCAATTTCAAAGGGTATACAGTGATACTGAGAATTAGAGGGTTACTGAAAGGGTACTGCCAAATGAAAGGATCAACAAAAGAGCTGGGAATGAAAGGGTTATAGAAACTGTTCTGCAATTTGAAAGGGTATACAGAGATACTGAGAATTAAAGGGTTACTGAAAGGGTACTGCCAAATGAAAGGGTCTACAAAAGAGCTGGGAATGAAAGGGTTATAGAAACTTGTTTGGAAATTGAAAGGGTGCACAGAGATACTGAGCATAAAAGGGTTATTGATAGGGTACTGCCAAATAAAAGGGTCTATAAAAGAGCTGGGAATGAGAGGGTTATAGAAACTGGTCTGCAAAAATGAAATGGTCTACAAAAGAGCTGGGAATGAGAGGATTATAGAAACTGTTCTGTAATTTGAATGGGTATACAGAGATACTGAGAATAAAAGGGTTATTGAAAGGGTACTGCCAAATGAAAGGGTCTACAAAAGAGCTGGGAAAGAAAGGGTTATAGAAACTGTTCTGCAATTTGAAAGGGTATAAAGAGATATTGAGAATAAAAGGGCTATTGAAAGGGTACTGCCAAATGAAAGGTTCTACAAAAGAGCTGGGAAAGAAAGGGTTATAGAAACTGTTCTGCAATTTGAAAGGGTATAAAGAGATACTGAGAATAAAAGGGTTATTGAAAGGGTACTGCCAAATGAAAGGTTCTACAAAAAAGCTAGGAACGAAAGGGTTATAGAAACTAGTCTGCAATTTGAAAGGGTATACAGTGATACTGAGAATTAAAGGGCTATTGAAAGGGTACTGCCAAATGAAAGGATCAACAAAAGACAGTGATACTGAGAATAAAAGGGTTATTGAAAGGGTACTGCCAAATGAAAGGGTCTACAAAAGAGCTGGGAAAGAAAGGGTTATAGAAACTGTTCTGCAATTTGAAAGGGTATAAAGAGATACTGAGAATAAAAGGGTTATTGAAAGGGTACTGCCAAATGAAAGGTTCTACAAAAAAGCTGGTAACGAAAGGGTTATAGAAACTGTTCTGCAATTTGAAAGGGTATACAGTGATACTGAGAATTAAAGGGTTACTGAAAGGGTACTGCCAAATGAAAGGGTCTACAAAAGATCTGGGAATGAAAGGGTTATAGAAACTCTTCTGCAATTTGAAAGGGTATACAGAGATACTGAGAATAAAATGGTTATTGAAAGGGTACTGCCTCATGAAAGGGTCTACAAAAGAGCTGGGAATTAAAGGGTTATAGAAACTCTTCTGTCATTTGAAAGGGTATACAGAGATACTGAGAATAAAAGGGTTATTGAAAGGGTACTGCCAAATGAAAGGTTCTACAAAAAAGCTGGGAACGAAAGGGTTATAGAAACTGTTCTGCAATTTGAAAGGGTATACAGTGATACTGAGAATTAAATGGCTATTGAAAGGGTACTGCCAAATGAAAGGATCAACAAAAGAGCTGGGAATGAAAGTGTTATAGAAACTGTTCTGCAATTTGAAAGGCTATACAGAGATACTGAGAATTAAAGGGTTACTGAAAGGGTACTGCCAAATGAAAGGGTCTACAAGAGCTGGGAATGAAAGGTTATAGAAACTGTTCTGTAATTTGAATGGGTATACAGAGATACTGAGAATAAAAGGGTTATTGAAAGGGTACTGCCAAATGAAAGGGTCTACAAAAGAGCTGGGAAAGAAAGGGTTATAGAAACTGTTCTGCAATTTGAAAGGGTATAAAGAGATATTGAGAATAAAAGGGCTATTGAAAGGGTACTGCCAAATGAAAGGTTCTACAAAAGAGCTGGGAAAGAAAGGGTTATAGAAACTGTTCTGCAATTTGAAAGGGTATAAAGAGATACTGAGAATAAAAGGGTTATTGAAAGGGTACTGCCAAATGAAAGGTTCTACAAAAAAGCTAGGAACGAAAGGGTTATAGAAACTAGTCTGCAATTTGAAAGGGTATACAGAGATACTGAGAATAAAAGGGTTATTGAAAGGGTACTGCCAAATGAAAGGATCAACAAAAAAGCTGGGAATGAAAGGGTTATAGAAACTGTTCTGCAATTTGAAAGGGTATACAGTGATACTGAGAATTAAAGGGTTACTGAAAGGGTACTGCCAAATGAAAGGGTCTACAAAAGAGCTGGGAATGAAAGGGTTATAGAAACTGTTCTGTTATTTGAATGGGTATACAGAGATACTGAGAATAAAAGGGTTATTGAAAGGGTACTGCCAAATGAAAGGGTCTACAAAAGAGCTGGGAAAGAAAGGGTTGTAGAAACTGTTCTGCAATTTGAAAGGGTATAAAGAGATATTGAGAATAAAAGGGTTATTGAAAGGGTACTGCCAAATGAAAGGTTCTACAAAAAAGCTGGTAACGAGAGGGTTATAGAAACTGTCCTGCAATTTCAAAGGGTATACAGTGATACTGAGAACTAAAGGGTTACTGAAAGGGTACTGCCAAATGAAAGGATCAACAAAAGAGCTGGGAATGAAAGGGTTATAGAAACTGTTCTGCAATTTGAAAGGGTATACAGAGATACTGAGAATTAAAGGGTTACTGAAAGGGTACTGCCAAATGAAAGGATCAACAAAAGAGCTGGGAATGAAAGGTTATAGAAACTGTTCTGTAATTTGAATGGGTATACAGAGATACTGAGAATAAAAGGGTTATTGAAAGGGTACTGCCAAATGAAAGGTTCTACAAAAAAGCTGGTAACGAAAGGGTTATAGAAACTGTTCTGCAATTTGAAAGGGTATACAGTGATACTGAGAATTAAAGGGTTACTGAAAGGGTACTGCCAAATGAAAGGGTCTACAAAAGACCTGGGAATGAAAGGGTTATAGAAACTGTTCTGTAATTTGAAAGGGTATACAGAGATACTGAGAATAAAAGGGTTATTGAAAGGGTACTGCCAAATGAAAGGGTCTACAAAAGAGCTGGGAAAGAAAGGGTTATAGAAACTGTTCTGCAATTTGAAAGGGTATACAGAGATACTGAGAATAAAATGGTTATTGAAAGGGTACTGCCTCATGAAAGGGTCTACAAGAAAGAAAGGGTTATAGAAACTGTTCTGCAATTTGAAAGGGTATACAGAGATACTGAGAATAAAAGGGTTATTGAAAGGGTACTGCCAAATGAAAGGTTCTACAAAAAAGCTGGTAACGAGAGGGTTAAAGAAACTGTCCTGCAATTTCAAAGGGTATACAGTGATACTGAGAATTAAAGGGTTACTGAAAGGGTACTGCCAAATGAAAGGATCAACAAAAGAGCTGGGAATGAAAGGGTTATAGAAACTGTTCTGCAATTTGAAAGGGTATACAGAGATACTGAGAATTAAAGGGTTACTGAAAGGGTACTGCCAAATGAAAGGGTCTACAAAAGAGCTGGGAATGAAAGGGTTATAGAAACTTGTTTGGAAATTGAAAGGGTGCACAGAGATACTGAGCATAAAAGGGTTATTGATAGGGTACTGCCAAATAAAAGGGTCTATAAAAGAGCTGGGAATGAGAGGGTTATAGAAACTGGTCTGCAAAAATGAAACGGTCTACAAAAGAGCTGGGAATGAGAGGATTATAGAAACTGTTCTGTAATTTGAATGGGTATACAGAGATACTGAGAATAAAAGGGTTATTGAAAGGGTACTGCCAAATGAAAGGGTCTACAAAAGAGCTGGGAAAGAAAGGGTTATAGAAACTGTTCTGCAATTTGAAAGGGTATAAAGAGATACTGAGAATAAAAGGGTTATTGAAAGGGTACTGCCAAATGAAAGGGTCTACAAAAGAGCTGGGAAAGAAAGGGTTATAGAAACTGTTCTGCAATTTGAAAGGGTATAAAGAGATATTTAGAATAAAAGGGTTATTGAAAGGGTACTGCCAAATGAAAGGTTCTACAAAAAAGCTGGTAACGAAAGGGTTACAGAAACTGTCCTGCAATTTCAAAGGGTATACAGTGATACTGAGAATTAAAGGGTTACTGAAAGGGTACTGCCAAATGAAAGGATCAACAAAAGAGCTGGGAATGAAAGGGTTATAGAAACTGTTCTGCAATTTGAAAGGGTATACAGAGATACTGAGAATTAAAGGGTTACTGAAAGGGTACTGCCAAATGAAAGGATCAACAAAAGAGCTGGGAATGAAAGGTTATAGAAACTGTTCTGTAATTTGAATGGGTATACAGAGATACTGAGAATAAAAGGGTTATTGAAAGGGTACTGCCAAATGAAAGGGTCTACAAAAGAGCTGGGAAAGAAAGGGTTATAGAAACTGTTCTGCAATTTGAAAGGGTATAAAGAGATATTGAGAATAAAAGGGTTATTGAAAGGGTACTGCCAAATGAAAGGTTCTACAAAAAAGCTGGTAACGAAAGGGTTATAGAAACTGTTCTGCAATTTGAAAGGGTATACAGTGATACTGAGAATTAAAGGGTTACTGAAAGGGTACTGCCAAATGAAAGGGTCTACAAAAGACCTGGGAATGAAAGGGTTATAGAAACTCTTCTGCAATTTGAAAGGGTATACAGAGATACTGAGAATAAAATGGTTATTGAAAGGGTACTGCCTCATGAAAGGGTCTACAAAAGAGCTGGGAATTAAAGGGTTATAGAAACTCTTCTGTCATTCGAAAGGGTATACAGAGATACTGAGAATAAAAGGGTTATTGAAAGGGTACTGCCAAATGAAAGGTTCTACAAAAAAGCTGGGAACGAAAGGGTTATAGAAACTGTTCTGCAATTTGAAAGGGTATACAGTGATACTGAGAATTAAATGGCTATTGAAAGGGTACTGCCAAATGAAAGGATCAACAAAAGAGCTGGGAATGAAAGTGTTATAGAAACTGTTCTGCAATTTGAAAGGCTATACAGAGATACTGAGAATTAAAGGGTTACTGAAAGGGTACTGCCAAATGAAAGGGTCTACAAGAGCTGGGAATGAAAGGTTATAGAAACTGTTCTGTAATTTGAATGGGTATACAGAGATACTGAGAATAAAAGGGTTATTGAAAGGGTACTGCCAAATGAAAGGGTCTACAAAAGAGCTGGGAAAGAAAGGGTTATAGAAACTGTTCTGCAATTTGAAAGGGTATAAAGAGATATTGAGAATAAAAGGGCTATTGAAAGGGTACTGCCAAATGAAAGGTTCTACAAAAGAGCTGGGAAAGAAAGGGTTATAGAAACTGTTCTGCAATTTGAAAGGGTATAAAGAGATACTGAGAATAAAAGGGTTATTGAAAGGGTACTGCCAAATGAAAGGTTCTACAAAAAAGCTAGGAACGAAAGGGTTATAGAAACTAGTCTGCAATTTGAAAGGGTATACAGTGATACTGAGAATTAAAGGGCTATTGAAAGGGTACTGCCAAATGAAAGGATCAACAAAAGAGGTTGGAATGAAAGGGTTATAGAAACTTTTCTGCAATTTGAAAGGGTATACAGTGATACTGAGAATTAAAGGGTTACTGAAAGGGTACTGCCAAATGAAAGGGTCTACAAAAGAGCTGGGAATGAAAGGGTTATAGAAACTTCTGTTATTTGAATGGGTATACAGAGATACTGAGAATAAAAGGGTTATTGAAAGGGTACTGCCAAATGAAAGGGTCTACAAAAGAGCTGGGAAAGAAAGGGTTATAGAAACTGTTCTGCAATTTGAAAGGGTATAAAGAGATATTGAGAATAAAAGGGTTATTGAAAGGGTACTGCCAAATGAAAGGTTCTACAAAAAAGCTGGTAACGAAAGGGTTATAGAAACTGTTCTGCAATTTGAAAGGGTATACAGTGATACTGAGAATTAAAGGGTTACTGAAAGGGTACTGCCAAATGAAAGGGTCTACAAAAGACCTGGGAATGAAAGGGTTATAGAAACTCTTCTGCAATTTGAAAGGGTATACAGAGATACTGAGAATAAAATGGTTATTGAAAGGGTACTGCCTCATGAAAGGGTCTACAAAAGAGCTGGGAATTAAAGGGTTATAGAAACTCTTCTGTCATTCGAAAGGGTATACAGAGATACTGAGAATAAAAGGGTTATTGAAAGGGTACTGCCAAATGAAAGGTTCTACAAAAAAGCTGGGAACGAAAGGGTTATAGAAACTGTTCTGAAATTTGAAAGGGTATACAGTGATACTGAGAATTAAATGGCTATTGAAAGGGTACTGCCAAATGAAAGGATCAACAAAAGAGCTGGGAATGAAAGTGTTATAGAAACTGTTCTGCAATTTGAAAGGCTATACAGAGATACTGAGAATTAAAGGGTTACTGAAAGGGTACTGCCAAATGAAAGGGTCTACAAGAGCTGGGAATGAAAGGTTATAGAAACTGTTCTGTAATTTGAATGGGTATACAGAGATACTGAGAATAAAAGGGTTATTGAAAGGGTACTGCCAAATGAAAGGGTCTACAAAAGAGCTGGGAAAGAAAGGGTTATAGAAACTGTTCTGCAATTTGAAAGGGTATAAAGAGATTTTGAGAATAAAAGGGCTATTGAAAGGGTACTGCCAAATGAAAGGTTCTACAAAAAAGCTGGTAACGAAAGGGTTATAGAAACTGTTCTGCAATTTGAAAGGGTATACAGTGATACTGAGAATTAAAGGGTTACTGAAAGGGTACTGCCAAATGAAAGGGTCTACAAAAGACCTGGGAATGAAAGGGTTATAGAAACTGTTCTGTAATTTGAATGGGTATACAGAGATACTGAGAATAAAAGGGTTATTGAAAGGGTACTGCCAAATGAAAGGGTCTACAAAAGAGCTGGGAAAGAAAGGGTTATAGAAACTGTTCTGCAATTTGAAAGGGTATAAAGAGATACTGAGAATAAAAGGGTTATTGAAAGGGTACTGCCAAATGAAAGGTTCTACAAAAAAGCTAGGAACGAAAGGGTTATAGAAACTAGTCTGCAATTTGAAAGGGTATACAGAGATACTGAGAATAAAAGGGTTATTGAAAGGGTACTGCCAAATGAAAGGATCAACAAAAGAGCTGGGAATGAAAGGGTTATAGAAACTGTTCTGCAATTTGAAAGGGTATACAGTGATACTGAGAATTAAAGGGTTACTGAAAGGGTACTGCCAAATGAAAGGGTCTACAAAAGAGCTGGGAATGAAAGGGTTATAGAAACTGTTCTGTTATTTGAATGGGTATACAGAGATACTGAGAATAAAAGGGTTATTGAAAGGGTACTGCCAAATGAAAGGGTCTACAAAAGAGCTGGGAAAGAAAGGGTTGTAGAAACTGTTCTGCAATTTGAAAGGGTATAAAGAGATATTGAGAATAAAAGGGTTATTGAAAGGGTACTGCCAAATGAAAGGTTCTACAAAAAAGCTGGTAACGAGAGGGTTATAGAAACTGTCCTGCAATTTCAAAGGGTATACAGTGATACTGAGAATTAAAGGGTTACTGAAAGGGTACTGCCAAATGAAAGGATCAACAAAAGAGCTGGGAATGAAAGGGTTATAGAAACTGTTCTGCAATTTGAAAGGGTATACAGAGATACTGAGAATTAAAGGGTTACTGAAAGGGTACTGCCAAATGAAAGGATCAACAAAAGAGCTGGGAATGAAAGGTTATAGAAACTGTTCTGTAATTTAAATGGGTATACAGAGATACTGAGAATAAAAGGGTTATTGAAAGGGTACTGCCAAATGAAAGGTTCTACAAAAAAGCTGGTAACGAAAGGGTTATAGAAACTGTTCTGCAATTTGAAAGGGTATACAGTGATACTGAGAATTAAAGGGTTACTGAAAGGGTACTGCCAAATGAAAGGATCAACAAAAGAGCTGGGAATGAAAGGGTTATAGAAACTGTTCTGCAATTTGAAAGGGTATACAGAGATACTGAGAATTAAAGGGTTACTGAAAGGGTACTGCCAAATGAAAGGGTCTACAAAAGAGCTGGGAATGAAAGGGTTATAGAAACTTGTTTGGAAATTGAAAGGGTGCACAGAGATACTGAGCATAAAAGGGTTATTGATAGGGTACTGCCAAATAAAAGGGTCTATAAAAGAGCTGGGAATGAGAGGGTTATAGAAACTGGTCTGCAAAAATGAAACGGTCTACAAAAGAGCTGGGAATGAGAGGATTATAGAAACTGTTCTGTAATTTGAATGGGTATACAGAGATACTGAGAATAAAAGGGTTATTGAAAGGGTACTGCCAAATGAAAGGGTCTACAAAAGAGCTGGGAAAGAAAGGGTTATAGAAACTGTTCTGCAATTTGAAAGGGTATAAAGAGATACTGAGAATAAAAGGGTTATTGAAAGGGTACTGCCAAATGAAAGGGTCTACAAAAGAGCTGGGAAAGAAAGGGTTATAGAAACTGTTCTGCAATTTGAAAGGGTATAAAGAGATATTGAGAATAAAAGGGTTATTGAAAGGGTACTGCCAAATGAAAGGTTCTACAAAAAAGCTGGTAACGAAAGGGTTACAGAAACTGTCCTGCAATTTCAAAGGGTATACAGTGATACTGAGAATTAAAGGGTTACTGAAAGGGTACTGCCAAATGAAAGGATCAACAAAAGAGCTGGGAATGAAAGGGTTATAGAAACTGTTCTGCAATTTGAAAGGGTATACAGAGATACTGAGAATTAAAGGGTTACTGAAAGGGTACTGCCAAATGAAAGGATCAACAAAAGAGCTGGGAATGAAAGGTTATAGAAACTGTTCTGTAATTTGAATGGGTATACAGAGATACTGAGAATAAAAGGGTTATTGAAAGGGTACTGCCAAATGAAAGGGTCTACAAAAGAGCTGGGAAAGAAAGGGTTATAGAAACTGTTCTGCAATTTGAAAGGGTATAAAGAGATATTGAGAATAAAAGGGTTATTGAAAGGGTACTGCCAAATGAAAGGTTCTACAAAAAAGCTGGTAACGAAAGGGTTATAGAAACTGTTCTGCAATTTGAAAGGGTATACAGTGATACTGAGAATTAAAGGGTTACTGAAAGGGTACTGCCAAATGAAAGGGTCTACAAAAGACCTGGGAATGAAAGGGTTATAGAAACTCTTCTGCAATTTGAAAGGGTATACAGAGATACTGAGAATAAAATGGTTATTGAAAGGGTACTGCCTCATGAAAGGGTCTACAAAAGAGCTGGGAATTAAAGGGTTATAGAAACTCTTCTGTCATTTGAAAGGGTATACAGAGATACTGAGAATAAAAGGGTTATTGAAAGGGTACTGCCAAATGAAAGGTTCTACAAAAAAGCTGGGAACGAAAGGGTTATAGAAACTGTTCTGCAATTTGAAAGGGTATACAGTGATACTGAGAATTAAATGGCTATTGAAAGGGTACTGCCAAATGAAAGGATCAACAAAAGAGCTGGGAATGAAAGTGTTATAGAAACTGTTCTGCAATTTGAAAGGCTATACAGAGATACTGAGAATTAAAGGGTTACTGAAAGGGTACTGCCAAATGAAAGGGTCTACAAGAGCTGGGAATGAAAGGTTATAGAAACTGTTCTGTAATTTGAATGGGTATACAGAGATACTGAGAATAAAAGGGTTATTGAAAGGGTACTGCCAAATGAAAGGGTCTACAAAAGAGCTGGGAAAGAAAGGGTTATAGAAACTGTTCTGCAATTTGAAAGGGTATAAAGAGATATTGAGAATAAAAGGGCTATTGAAAGGGTACTGCCAAATGAAAGGTTCTACAAAAGAGCTGGGAAAGAAAGGGTTATAGAAACTGTTCTGCAATTTGAAAGGGTATAAAGAGATACTGAGAATAAAAGGGTTATTGAAAGGGTACTGCCAAATGAAAGGTTCTACAAAAAAGCTAGGAACGAAAGGGTTATAGAAACTAGTCTGCAATTTGAAAGGGTATACAGAGATACTGAGAATAAAAGGGTTATTGAAAGGGTACTGCCAAATGAAAGGATCAACAAAAGAGCTGGGAATGAAAGGGTTATAGAAACTGTTCTGCAATTTGAAAGGGTATACAGTGATACTGAGAATTAAAGGGTTACTGAAAGGGTACTGCCAAATGAAAGGGTCTACAAAAGAGCTGGGAATGAAAGGGTTATAGAAACTGTTCTGTTATTTGAATGGGTATACAGAGATACTGAGAATAAAAGGGTTATTGAAAGGGTACTGCCAAATGAAAGGGTCTACAAAAGAGCTGGGAAAGAAAGGGTTGTAGAAACTGTTCTGCAATTTGAAAGGGTATAAAGAGATATTGAGAATAAAAGGGTTATTGAAAGGGTACTGCCAAATGAAAGGTTCTACAAAAAAGCTGGTAACGAGAGGGTTATAGAAACTGTCCTGCAATTTCAAAGGGTATACAGTGATACTGAGAATTAAAGGGTTACTGAAAGGGTACTGCCAAATGAAAGGATCAACAAAAGAGCTGGGAATGAAAGGGTTATAGAAACTGTTCTGCAATTTGAAAGGGTATACAGAGATACTGAGAATTAAAGGGTTACTGAAAGGGTACTGCCAAATGAAAGGAATAAAAGGGTTATTGAAAGGGTACTGCCAAATGAAAGGTTCTACAAAAAAGCTGGGAACGAAAGGGTTATAGAAACTGTTCTGCAATTTGAAAGGGTATACAGTGATACTGAGAATTAAATGGCTATTGAAAGGGTACTGCCAAATGAAAGGATCAACAAAAGAGCTGGGAATGAAAGTGTTATAGAAACTGTTCTGCAATTTGAAAGGCTATACAGAGATACTGAGAATTAAAGGGTTACTGAAAGGGTACTGCCAAATGAAAGGGTCTACAAGAGCTGGGAATGAAAGGTTATAGAAACTGTTCTGTAATTTGAATGGGTATACAGAGATACTGAGAATAAAAGGGTTATTGAAAGGGTACTGCCAAATGAAAGGGTCTACAAAAGAGCTGGGAAAGAAAGGGTTATAGAAACTGTTCTGCAATTTGAAAGGGTATAAAGAGATATTGAGAATAAAAGGGCTATTGAAAGGGTACTGCCAAATGAAAGGTTCTACAAAAGAGCTGGGAAAGAAAGGGTTATAGAAACTGTTCTGCAATTTGAAAGGGTATAAAGAGATACTGAGAATAAAAGGGTTATTGAAAGGGTACTGCCAAATGAAAGGTTCTACAAAAAAGCTAGGAACGAAAGGGTTATAGAAACTAGTCTGCAATTTGAAAGGGTATACAGAGATACTGAGAATAAAAGGGTTATTGAAAGGGTACTGCCAAATGAAAGGATCAACAAAAGAGCTGGGAATGAAAGGGTTATAGAAACTGTTCTGCAATTTGAAAGGGTATACAGTGATACTGAGAATTAAAGGGTTACTGAAAGGGTACTGCCAAATGAAAGGGTCTACAAAAGAGCTGGGAATGAAAGGGTTATAGAAACTGTTCTGTTATTTGAATGGGTATACAGAGATACTGAGAATAAAAGGGTTATTGAAAGGGTACTGCCAAATGAAAGGGTCTACAAAAGAGCTGGGAAAGAAAGGGTTGTAGAAACTGTTCTGCAATTTGAAAGGGTATAAAGAGATATTGAGAATAAAAGGGTTATTGAAAGGGTACTGCCAAATGAAAGGTTCTACAAAAAAGCTGGTAACGAGAGGGTTATAGAAACTGTCCTGCAATTTCAAAGGGTATACAGTGATACTGAGAATTAAAGGGTTACTGAAAGGGTACTGCCAAATGAAAGGATCAACAAAAGAGCTGGGAATGAAAGGGTTATAGAAACTGTTCTGCAATTTGAAAGGGTATACAGAGATACTGAGAATTAAAGGGTTACTGAAAGGGTACTGCCAAATGAAAGGATCAACAAAAGAGCTGGGAATGAAAGGTTATAGAAACTGTTCTGTAATTTAAATGGGTATACAGAGATACTGAGAATAAAAGGGTTATTGAAAGGGTACTGCCAAATGAAAGGTTCTACAAAAAAGCTGGTAACGAAAGGGTTATAGAAACTGTTCTGCAATTTGAAAGGGTATACAGTGATACTGAGAATTAAAGGGTTACTGAAAGGGTACTGCCAAATGAAAGGGTCTACAAAAGACCTGGGAATGAAAGGGTTATAGAAACTGTTCTGTAATTTGAAAGGGTATACAGAGATACTGAGAATAAAAGGGTTATTGAAAGGGTACTGCCAAATGAAAGGGTCTACAAAAGAGCTGGGAAAGAAAGGGTTATAGAAACTGTTCTGCAATTTGAAAGGGTATACAGAGATACTGATACTGAGAATAAAAGAAAGGGTTATAGAAACTGTTCTGCAATTTGAAAGGGTATACTACTGAGAATAAAAGGGTTATTGAAAGGGTACTGCCAAATGAAAGGTTCTACAAAAAAGCTGGGAACGAGAGGGTTATAGAAACTGTCCTGCAATTTCAAAGGGTATACAGTGATACTGAGAATTAAAGGGTTACTGAAAGGGTACTGCCAAATGAAAGGATCAACAAAAGAGCTGGGAATGAAAGGGTTATAGAAACTGTTCTGCAATTTGAAAGGGTATACAGAGATACTGAGAATTAAAGGGTTACTGAAAGGGTACTGCCAAATGAAAGGGTCTACAAAAGAGCTGGGAATGAAAGGGTTATAGAAACTTGTTTGGAAATTGAAAGGGTGCACAGAGATACTGAGCATAAAAGGGTTATTGATAGGGTACTGCCAAATAAAAGGGTCTATAAAAGAGCTGGGAAAGAGAGGGTTATAGAAACTGGTCTGCAAAAATGAAACGGTCTACAAAAGAGCTGGGAATGAGAGGATTATAGAAACTGTTCTGTAATTTGAATGGGTATACAGAGATACTGAGAATAAAAGGGTTATTGAAAGGGTACTGCCAAATGAAAGGGTCTACAAAAGAGCTGGGAAAGAAAGGGTTATAGAAACTGTTCTGCAATTTGAAAGGGTATAAAGAGATACTGAGAATAAAAGGGTTATTGAAAGGGTACTGCCAAATGAAAGGGTCTACAAAAGAGCTGGGAAAGAAAGGGTTATAGAAACTGTTCTGCAATTTGAAAGGGTATAAAGAGATATTGAGAATAAAAGGGTTATTGAAAGGGTACTGCCAAATGAAAGGTTCTACAAAAAAGCTGGTAACGAAAGGGTTACAGAAACTGTCCTGCAATTTCAAAGGGTATACAGTGATACTGAGAATTAAAGGGTTACTGAAAGGGTACTGCCAAATGAAAGGATCAACAAAAGAGCTGGGAATGAAAGGATTATAGAAACTGTTCTGCAATTTGAAAGGGTATACAGAGATACTGAGAATTAAAGGGTTACTGAAAGGGTACTGCCAAATGAAAGGATCAACAAAAGAGCTGGGAATGAAAGGTTATAGAAACTGTTCTGTAATTTGAATGGGTATACAGAGATACTGAGAATAAAAGGGTTATTGAAAGGGTACTGCCAAATGAAAGGGTCTACAAAAGAGCTGGGAAAGAAAGGGTTATAGAAACTGTTCTGCAATTTGAAAGGGTACAAAGAGATATTGAGAATAAAAGGGTTATTGAAAGGGTACTGCCAAATGAAAGGTTCTACAAAAAAGCTGGTAACGAAAGGTTATAGAAACTGTTCTGCAATTTGAAAGGGTATACAGTGATACTGAGAATTAAAGGGTTACTGAAAGGGTACTGCCAAATGAAAGGGTCTACAAAAGACCTGGGAATGAAAGGGTTATAGAAACTCTTCTGCAATTTGAAAGGGTATACAGAGATACTGAGAATAAAATGGTTATTGAAAGGGTACTGCCTCATGAAAGGGTCTACAAAAGAGCTGGGAATTAAAGGGTTATAGAAACTCTTCTGTCATTTGAAAGGGTATACAGAGATACTGAGAATAAAAGGGTTATTGAAAGGGTACTGCCAAATGAAAGGTTCTACAAAAAAGCTGGGAACGAAAGGGTTATAGAAACTGTTCTGCAATTTGAAAGGGTATACAGTGATACTGAGAATTAAATGGCTATTGAAAGGGTACTGCCAAATGAAAGGATCAACAAAAGAGCTGGGAATGAAAGTGTTATAGAAACTGTTCTGCAATTTGAAAGGCTATACAGAGATACTGAGAATTAAAGGGTTACTGAAAGGGTACTGCCAAATGAAAGGGTCTACAAGAGCTGGGAATGAAAGGTTATAGAAACTGTTCTGTAATTTGAATGGGTATACAGAGATACTGAGAATAAAAGGGTTATTGAAAGGGTACTGCCAAATGAAAGGGTCTACAAAAGAGCTGGGAAAGAAAGGGTTATAGAAACTGTTCTGCAATTTGAAAGGGTATAAAGAGATATTGAGAATAAAAGGGCTATTGAAAGGGTACTGCCAAATGAAAGGTTCTACAAAAGAGCTGGGAAAGAAAGGGTTATAGAAACTGTTCTGCAATTTGAAAGGGTATAAAGAGATACTGAGAATAAAAGGGTTATTGAAAGGGTACTGCCAAATGAAAGGTTCTACAAAAAAGCTAGGAACGAAAGGGTTATAGAAACTAGTCTGCAATTTGAAAGGGTATACAGAGATACTGAGAATAAAAGGGTTATTGAAAGGGTACTGCCAAATGAAAGGATCAACAAAAAAGCTGGGAATGAAAGGGTTATAGAAACTGTTCTGCAATTTGAAAGGGTATACAGTGATACTGAGAATTAAAGGGTTACTGAAAGGGTACTGCCAAATGAAAGGGTCTACAAAAGAGCTGGGAATGAAAGGGTTATAGAAACTGTTCTGTTATTTGAATGGGTATACAGAGATACTGAGAATAAAAGGGTTATTGAAAGGGTACTGCCAAATGAAAGGGTCTACAAAAGAGCTGGGAAAGAAAGGGTTGTAGAAACTGTTCTGCAATTTGAAAGGGTATAAAGAGATATTGAGAATAAAAAGGTTATTGAAAGGGTACTGCCAAATGAAAGGTTCTACAAAAAAGCTGGTAACGAGAGGGTTATAGAAACTGTCCTGCAATTTCAAAGGGTATACAGTGATACTGAGAACTAAAGGGTTACTGAAAGGGTACTGCCAAATGAAAGGATCAACAAAAGAGCTGGGAATGAAAGGGTTATAGAAACTGTTCTGCAATTTGAAAGGGTATACAGAGATACTGAGAATTAAAGGGTTACTGAAAGGGTACTGCCAAATGAAAGGATCAACAAAAGAGCTGGGAATGAAAGGTTATAGAAACTGTTCTGTAATTTGAATGGGTATACAGAGATACTGAGAATAAAAGGGTTATTGAAAGGGTACTGCCAAATGAAAGGTTCTACAAAAAAGCTGGTAACGAAAGGGTTATAGAAACTGTTCTGCAATTTGAAAGGGTATACAGTGATACTGAGAATTAAAGGGTTACTGAAAGGGTACTGCCAAATGAAAGGGTCTACAAAAGACCTGGGAATGAAAGGGTTATAGAAACTGTTCTGTAATTTGAAAGGGTATACAGAGATACTGAGAATAAAAGGGTTATTGAAAGGGTACTGCCAAATGAAAGGGTCTACAAAAGAGCTGGGAAAGAAAGGGTTATAGAAACTGTTCTGCAATTTGAAAGGGTATACAGAGATACTGAGAATAAAATGGTTATTGAAAGGGTACTGCCTCATGAAAGGGTCTACAAAAGAGCTGGGAAAGAAAGGGTTATAGAAACTGTTCTGCAATTTGAAAGGGTATACAGAGATACTGAGAATAAAAGGGTTATTGAAAGGGTACTGCCAAATGAAAGGTTCTACAAAAAAGCTGGTAACGAGAGGGTTATAGAAACTGTCCTGCAATTTCAAAGGGTATACAGTGATACTGAGAATTAAAGGGTTACTGAAAGGGTACTGCCAAATGAAAGGATCAACAAAAGAGCTGGGAATGAAAGGGTTATAGAAACTGTTCTGCAATTTGAAAGGGTATACAGAGATACTGAGAATTAAAGGGTTACTGAAAGGGTACTGCCAAATGAAAGGGTCTACAAAAGAGCTGGGAATGAAAGGGTTATAGAAACTTGTTTGGAAATTGAAAGGGTGCACAGAGATACTGAGCATAAAAGGGTTATTGATAGGGTACTGCCAAATAAAAGGGTCTATAAAAGAGCTGGGAATGAGAGGGTTATAGAAACTGGTCTGCAAAAATGAAACGGTCTACAAAAGAGCTGGGAATGAGAGGATTATAGAAACTGTTCTGTAATTTGAATGGGTATACAGAGATACTGAGAATAAAAGGGTTATTGAAAGGGTACTGCCAAATGAAAGGGTCTACAAAAGAGCTGGGAAAGAAAGGGTTATAGAAACTGTTCTGCAATTTGAAAGGGTATAAAGAGATACTGAGAATAAAAGGGTTATTGAAAGGGTACTGCCAAATGAAAGGTTCTACAAAAAAGCTGGGAACGAAAGGGTTATAGAAACTAGTCTGCAATTTGAAAGGGTATACAGTGATACTGAGAATTAAAGGGCTATTGAAAGGGTACTGCCAAATGAAAGGATCAACAAAAGAGGTGGGAATGAAAGGGTTATAGAAACTTTTCTGCAATTTGAAAGGGTATACAGTGATACTGAGAATTAAAGGGTTACTGAAAGGGTACTGCCAAATGAAAGGGTCTACAAAAGAGCTGGGAATGAAAGGGTTATAGAAACTTCTGTTATTTGAATGGGTATACAGAGATACTGAGAATAAAAGGGTTATTGAAAGGGTACTGCCAAATGAAAGGGTCTACAAAAAAGCTGGTAACGAAAGGGTTATAGAAACTGTCCTGCAATTTCAAAGGGTATACAGTGATACGGAGAATTAAAGGGTTACTGAAAGGGTACTGCCAAATGAAAGGGTCTACAAAAGACCTGGGAATGAAAGGGTTATAGAAACTGTTCTGCTATTTGAAAGGGTATACAGAGATACTGAGAATTAAAGGGCTATTGACAGGGTACTGCCAAATGAAAGGATCAACAAAAGAGCTGGGAATGAAAGGGTTATAGAAACTGTTCTGTAATTTGAAAGGGTATACAGAGATACTGAGCATAAAAGGGTTATTGAAAGGGTACTGTCAAATAAAAGGGTCTATAAAAGAGCTGGGAATGAGAGGGTTATAGAAACTGGTCTGCAAAAATGAAACGGTCTACAAAAGAGCTGGGAATGAGAGGATTATAGAAACTGTTCTGTAATTTGAATGGGTATACAGAGATACTGAGAATAAAAGGGTTATTGAAAGGGTACTGCCAAATGAAAGGGTCTACAAAAGAGCTGGGAAAGAAAGGGTTATAGAAACTGTTCTGCAATTTGAAAGGGTATAAAGAGATACTGAGAATAAAAGGGTTATTGAAAGGGTACTGCCAAATGAAAGGTTCTACAAAAAAGCTGGGAACGAAAGGGTTATAGAAACTAGTCTGCAATTTGAAAGGGTATACAGTGATACTGAGAATTAAAGGGCTATTGAAAGGGTACTGCCAAATGAAAGGATCAACAAAAGAGGTGGGAATGAAAGGGTTATAGAAACTGTTCTGCAATTTGAAAGGGTATACAGTGATACTGAGAATTAAAGGGTTACTGAAAGGGTACTGCCAAATGAAAGGGTCTACAAAAGAGCTGGGAATGAAAGGGTTATAGAAACTGTTCTGTTATTTGAATGGGTATACAGAGATACTGAGAATAAAAGGGTTATTGAAAGGGTACTGGCAAATGAAAGGGTCTACAAAAGAGCTGGGAAAGAAAGGGTTATAGAAACTGTTCTGCAATTTGAAAGGGTATAAAGAGATATTGAGAATAAAAGGGTTATTGAAAGGGTACTGCCAAATGAAAGGTTCTACAAAAAAGCTGGTAACGAAAGGGTTACAGAAACTGTCCTGCAATTTCAAAGGGTATACAGTGATACTGAGAATTAAAGGGTTACTGAAAGGGTACTGCCAAATGAAAGGATCAACAAAAGAGCTGGGAATGAAAGGGTTATAGAAACTGTTCTGCAATTTGAAAGGGTATACAGAGATACTAAGAATTAAAGGGTTACTGAAAGGGTACTGCCAAATGAAAGGATCAACAAAAGAGCTGGGAATGAAAGGTTATAGAAACTGTTCTGTAATTTGAATGGGTATACAGAGATACTGAGAATAAAAGGGTTATTGAAAGGGTACTGCCAAATGAAAGGGTCTACAAAAGAGCTGGGAAAGAAAGGGTTATAGAAACTGTTCTGCAATTTGAAAGGGTATAAAGAGATATTGAGAATAAAAGGGTTATTGAAAGGGTACTGCCAAATGAAAGGTTCTACAAAAAAGCTGGTAACGAAAGGGTTATAGAAACTGTTCTGCAATTTGAAAGGGTATACAGTGATACTGAGAATTAAAGGGTTACTGAAAGGGTACTGCCAAATGAAAGGGTCTACAAAAGACCTGGGAATGAAAGGGTTATAGAAACTCTTCTGCAATTTGAAAGGGTATACAGAGATACTGAGAATAAAATGGTTATTGAAAGGGTACTGCCTCATGAAAGGGTCTACAAAAGAGCTGGGAATTAAAGGGTTATAGAAACTGTTCTGCAATTTGAAAGGGTATACAGAGATACTGAGAATAAAAGGGTTATTGAAAGGGTACTGCCAAATGAAAGGTTCTACAAAAAAGCTGGGAACGAAAGGGTTATAGAAACTGTTCTGCAATTTGAAAGGGTATACAGTGATACTGAGAATTAAATGGCTATTGAAAGGGTACTGCCAAATGAAAGGATCAACAAAAGAGCTGGGAATGAAAGTGTTATAGAAACTGTTCTGCAATTTGAAAGGGTATACAGAGATACTGAGAATTAAAGGGTTACTGAAAGGGTACTGCCAAATGAAAGGGTCTACAAGAGCTGGGAATGAAAGGTTATAGAAACTGTTCTGTAATTTGAATGGGTATACAGAGATACTGAGAATAAAAGGGTTATTGAAAGGGTACTGCCAAATGAAAGGGTCTACAAAAGAGCTGGGAAAGAAAGTGTTATAGAAACTGTTCTGCAATTTGAAAGGGTATAAAGAGATATTGAGAATAAAAGGGCTATTGAAAGGGTACTGCCAAATGAAAGGTTCTACAAAAACGCTGGTAACGAAAGGGTTATAGAAACTGTTCTGCAATTTGAAAGGGTATACAGTGATACTGAGAATAAAAGGGTTATTGAAAGGGTACTGCCAAATGAAAGGGTCTACAAAAGAGCTGGGAAAGAAAGGGTTATAGAAACTGTTCTGCAATTTGAAAGGGTATAAAGAGATACTGAGAATAAAAGGGTTATTGAAAGGGTACTGCCAAATGAAAGGTCTACAAAAAAGCTGGGAACGAAAGGGTTATAGAAACTGTTCTGTTATTTGAATGGGTATACAGAGATACTGAGAATAAAAGGGTTATTGAAAGGGTACTGCCAAATGAAAGGGTCTACAAAAGAGCTGGGAAAGAAAGGGTTGTAGAAACTGTTCTGCAATTTGAAAGGGTATAAAGAGATATTGAGAATAAAAGGGTTATTGAAAGGGTACTGCCAAATGAAAGGTTCTACAAAAAAGCTGGTAACGAGAGGGTTATAGAAACTGTCCTGCAATTTCAAAGGGTATACAGTGATACTGAGAATTAAAGGGTTACTGAAAGGGTACTGCCAAATGAAAGGATCAACAAAAGAGCTGGGAATGAAAGGGTTATAGAAACTGTTCTGCAATTTGAAAGGGTATACAGAGATACTGAGAATTAAAGGGTTACTGAAAGGGTACTGCCAAATGAAAGGATCAACAAAAGAGCTGGGAATGAAAGGTTATAGAAACTGTTCTGTAATTTGAATGGGTATACGGAGATACTGAGAATAAAAGGGTTATTGAAAGGGTACTGCCAAATGAAAGGTTCTACAAAAAAGCTGGTAACGAAAGGGTTATAGAAACTGTTCTGCAATTTGAAAGGGTATACAGTGATACTGAGAATTAAAGGGTTACTGAAAGGGTACTGCCAAATGAAAGGATCAACAAAAGAGCTGGGAATGAAAGGGTTATAGAAACTGTTCTGCAATTTGAAAGGGTATACAGAGATACTGAGAATTAAAGGGTTACTGAAAGGGTACTGCCAAATGAAAGGGTCTACAAAAGAGCTGGGAATGAAAGGGTTATAGAAACTTGTCTGGAAATTGAAAGGGTGCACAGAGATACTGAGCATAAAAGGGTTATTGATAGGGTACTGCCAAATAAAAGGGTCTATAAAAGAGCTGGGAATGAGAGGGTTATAGAAACTGGTCTGCAAAAATGAAACGGTCTACAAAAGAGCTGGGAATGAGAGGATTATAGAAACTGTTCTGTAATTTGAATGGGTATACAGAGATACTGAGAATAAAAGGGTTATTGAAAGGGTACTGCCAAATGAAAGGGTCTACAAAAGAGCTGGGAAAGAAAGGGTTATAGAAACTGTTCTGCAATTTGAAAGGGTATAAAGAGATACTGAGAATAAAAGGGTTATTGAAAGGGTACTGCCAAATGAAAGGGTCTACAAAAGAGCTGGGAAAGAAAGGGTTATAGAAACTGTTCTGCAATTTGAAAGGGTATAAAGAGATATTGAGAATAAAAGGGTTATTGAAAGGGTACTGCCAAATGAAAGGTTCTACAAAAAAGCTGGTAACGAAAGGGTTACAGAAACTGTCCTGCAATTTCAAAGGGTATACAGTGATACTGAGAATTAAAGGGTTACTGAAAGGGTACTGCCAAATGAAAGGATCAACAAAAGAGCTGGGAATGAAAGGATTATAGAAACTGTTCTGCAATTTGAAAGGGTATACAGAGATACTGAGAATTAAAGGGTTACTGAAAGGGTACTGCCAAATGAAAGGATCAACAAAAGAGCTGGGAATGAAAGGTTATAGAAACTGTTCTGTAATTTGAATGGGTATACAGAGATACTGAGAATAAAAGGGTTATTGAAAGGGTACTGCCAAATGAAAGGGTCTACAAAAGAGCTGGGAAAGAAAGGGTTATAGAAACTGTTCTGCAATTTGAAAGGGTACAAAGAGATATTGAGAATAAAAGGGTTATTGAAAGGGTACTGCCAAATGAAAGGTTCTACAAAAAAGCTGGTAACGAAAGGTTATAGAAACTGTTCTGCAATTTGAAAGGGTATACAGTGATACTGAGAATTAAAGGGTTACTGAAAGGGTACTGCCAAATGAAAGGGTCTACAAAAGACCTGGGAATGAAAGGGTTATAGAAACTCTTCTGCAATTTGAAAGGGTATACAGAGATACTGAGAATAAAATGGTTATTGAAAGGGTACTGCCTCATGAAAGGGTCTACAAAAGAGCTGGGAATTAAAGGGTTATAGAAACTCTTCTGTCATTTGAAAGGGTATACAGAGATACTGAGAATAAAAGGGTTATTGAAAGGGTACTGCCAAATGAAAGGTTCTACAAAAAAGCTGGGAACGAAAGGGTTATAGAAACTGTTCTGCAATTTGAAAGGGTATACAGTGATACTGAGAATTAAATGGCTATTGAAAGGGTACTGCCAAATGAAAGGATCAACAAAAGAGCTGGGAATGAAAGTGTTATAGAAACTGTTCTGCAATTTGAAAGGCTATACAGAGATACTGAGAATTAAAGGGTTACTGAAAGGGTACTGCCAAATGAAAGGGTCTACAAGAGCTGGGAATGAAAGGTTATAGAAACTGTTCTGTAATTTGAATGGGTATACAGAGATACTGAGAATAAAAGGGTTATTGAAAGGGTACTGCCAAATGAAAGGGTCTACAAAAGAGCTGGGAAAGAAAGGGTTATAGAAACTGTTCTGCAATTTGAAAGGGTATAAAGAGATTTTGAGAATAAAAGGGCTATTGAAAGGGTACTGCCAAATGAAAGGTTCTACAAAAGAGCTGGGAAAGAAAGGGTTATAGAAACTGTTCTGCAATTTGAAAGGGTATAAAGAGATACTGAGAATAAAAGGGTTATTGAAAGGGTACTGCCAAATGAAAGGTTCTACAAAAAAGCTAGGAACGAAAGGGTTATAGAAACTAGTCTGCAATTTGAAAGGGTATACAGAGATACTGAGAATAAAAGGGTTATTGAAAGGGTACTGCCAAATGAAAGGATCAACAAAAAAGCTGGGAATGAAAGGGTTATAGAAACTGTTCTGCAATTTGAAAGGGTATACAGTGATACTGAGAATTAAAGGGTTACTGAAAGGGTACTGCCAAATGAAAGGGTCTACAAAAGAGCTGGGAATGAAAGGGTTATAGAAACTGTTCTGTTATTTGAATGGGTATACAGAGATACTGAGAATAAAAGGGTTATTGAAAGGGTACTGCCAAATGAAAGGGTCTACAAAAGAGCTGGGAAAGAAAGGGTTGTAGAAACTGTTCTGCAATTTGAAAGGGTATAAAGAGATATTGAGAATAAAAGGGTTATTGAAAGGGTACTGCCAAATGAAAGGTTCTACAAAAAAGCTGGTAACGAGAGGGTTATAGAAACTGTCCTGCAATTTCAAAGGGTATACAGTGATACTGAGAACTAAAGGGTTACCGAAAGGGTACTGCCAAATGAAAGGATCAACAAAAGAGCTGGGAATGAAAGGGTTATAGAAACTGTTCTGCAATTTGAAAGGGTATACAGAGATACTGAGAATTAAAGGGTTACTGAAAGGGTACTGCCAAATGAAAGGATCAACAAAAAAGCTGGGAACGAAAGGGTTATAGAAACTGTTCTGCAATTTGAAAGGGTATACAGTGATACTGAGAATTAAATGGCTATTGAAAGGGTACTGCCAAATTGGGAATGAAAGGTTATAGAAACTGTTCTGTAATTTGAATGGGTATACAGAGATACTGAGAATAAAAGGGTTATTGAAAGGGTACTGCCAAATGAAAGGGTCTACAAAAGAGCTGGGAAAGAAAGGGTTATAGAAACTGTTCTGCAATTTGAAAGGGTATAAAGAGATATTGAGAATAAAAGGGCTATTGAAAGGGTACTGCCAAATGAAAGGTTCAACAAAAGAGCTGGGAAAGAAAGGGTTATAGAAACTGTTCTGCAATTTGAAAGGGGATAAAGAGATACTGAGAATAAAAGGGTTATTGAAAGGGTACTGCCAAATGAAAGGTTCTACAAAAAAGCTAGGAAAGAAAGGGTTATAGAAACTAGTCTGCAATTTGAAAGGGTATACAGAGATACTGAGAATAAAAGGGTTATTGAAAGGGTACTGCCAAATGAAAGGATCAACAAAAGAGCTGGGAATGAAAGGGTTATAGAAACTGTTCTGCAATTTGAAAGGGTATACAGTGATACTGAGAATTAAAGGGTTACTGAAAGGGTACTGCCAAATGAAAGGGTCTACAAAAGAGCTGGGAATGAAAGGGTTATAGAAACTGTTCTGTTATTTGAATGGGTATACAGAGATACTGAGAATAAAAGGGTTATTGAAAGGGTACTGCCAAATGAAAGGGTCTACAAAAGAGCTGGGAAAGAAAGGGTTGTAGAAACTGTTCTGCAATTTGAAAGGGTATAAAGAGATATTGAGAATAAAAGGGTTATTGAAAGGGTACTGCCAAATGAAAGGTTCTACAAAAAAGCTGGTAACGAGAGGGTTATAGAAACTGTCCTGCAATTTCAAAGGGTATACAGTGATACTGAGAATTAAAGGGTTACTGAAAGGGTACTGCCAAATGAAAGGATCAACAAAAGAGCTGGGAATGAAAGGGTTATAGAAACTGTTCTGCAATTTGAAAGGGTATACAGAGATACTGAGAATTAAAGGGTTACTGAAAGGGTACTGCCAAATGAAAGGATCAACAAAAGAGCTGGGAATGAAAGGTTATAGAAACTGTTCTGTAATTTGAATGGGTATACAGAGATACTGAGAATAAAAGGGTTATTGAAAGGGTACTGCCAAATGAAAGGTTCTACAAAAAAGCTGGTAACGAAAGGGTTATAGAAACTGTTCTGCAATTTGAAAGGGTATACAGTGATACTGAGAATTAAAGGGTTACTGAAAGGGTACTGCCAAATGAAAGGGTCTACAAAAGACCTGGGAATGAAAGGGTTATAGAAACTGTTCTGTAATTTGAAAGGGTATACAGAGATACTGAGAATAAAAGGGTTATTGAAAGGGTACTGCCAAATGAAAGGGTCTACAAAAGAGCTGGGAAAGAAAGGGTTATAGAAACTGTTCTGCAATTTGAAAGGGTATACAGAGATACTGAGAATAAAATGGTTATTGAAAGGGTACTGCCTCATGAAAGGGTCTACAAAAGAGCTGGGAAAGAAAGGGTTATAGAAACTGTTCTGCAATTTGAAAGGGTATACAGAGATACTGAGAATAAAAGGGTTATTGAAAGGGTACTGCCAAATGAAAGGTTCTACAAAAAAGCTGGTAACGAGAGGGTTATAGAAACTGTCCTGCAATTTCAAAGGGTATACAGTGATACTGAGAATTAAAGGGTTACTGAAAGGGTACTGCCAAATGAAAGGATCAACAAAAGAGCTGGGAATGAAAGGGTTATAGAAACTGTTCTGCAATTTGAAAGGGTATACAGAGATACTGAGAATTAAAGGGTTACTGAAAGGGTACTGCCAAATGAAAGGGTCTACAAAAGAGCTGGGAATGAAAGGGTTATAGAAACTTGTTTGGAAATTGAAAGGGTGCACAGAGATACTGAGCATAAAAGGGTTATTGATAGGGTACTGCCAAATAAAAGGGTCTATAAAAGAGCTGGGAATGAGAGGGTTATAGAAACTGGTCTGCAAAAATGAAACGGTCTACAAAAGAGCTGGGAATGAGAGGATTATAGAAACTGTTCTGTAATTTGAATGGGTATACAGAGATACTGAGAATAAAAGGGTTATTGAAAGGGTACTGCCAAATGAAAGGGTCTACAAAAGAGCTGGGAAAGAAAGGGTTATAGAAACTGTTCTGCAATTTGAAAGGGTATAAAGAGATACTGAGAATAAAAGGGTTATTGAAAGGGTACTGCCAAATGAAAGGGTCTACAAAAGAGTTGGGAAAGAAAGGGTTATAGAAACTGTTCTGCAATTTGAAAGGGTATAAAGAGATATTGAGAATAAAAGGGTTATTGAAAGGGTACTGCCAAATGAAAGGTTCTACAAAAAAGCTGGTAACGAAAGGGTTACAGAAACTGTCCTGCAATTTCAAAGGGTATACAGTGATACTGAGAATTAAAGGGTTACTGAAAGGGTACTGCCAAATGAAAGGATCAACAAAAGAGCTGGGAATGAAAGGGTTATAGAAACTGTTCTGCAATTTGAAAGGGTATACAGAGATACTGAGAATTAAAGGGTTACTGAAAGGGTACTGCCAAATGAAAGGATCAACAAAAGAGCTGGGAATGAAAGGTTATAGAAACTGTTCTGTAATTTGAATGGGTATACAGAGATACTGAGAATAAAAGGGTTATTGAAAGGGTACTGCCAAATGAAAGGGTCTACAAAAGAGCTGGGAAAGAAAGGGTTATAGAAACTGTTCTGCAATTTGAAAGGGTATAAAGAGATATTGAGAATAAAAGGGTTATTGAAAGGGTACTGCCAAATGAAAGGTTCTACAAAAAAGCTGGTAACGAAAGGGTTATAGAAACTGTTCTGCAATTTGAAAGGGTATACAGTGATACTGAGAATTAAAGGGTTACTGAAAGGGTACTGCCAAATGAAAGGGTCTACAAAAGACCTGGGAATGAAAGGGTTATAGAAACTCTTCTGCAATTTGAAAGGGTATACAGAGATACTGAGAATAAAATGGTTATTGAAAGGGTACTGCCTCATGAAAGGGTCTACAAAAGAGCTGGGAATTAAAGGGTTATAGAAACTCTTCTGTCATTCGAAAGGGTATACAGAGATACTGAGAATAAAAGGGTTATTGAAAGGGTACTGCCAAATGAAAGGTTCTACAAAAAAGCTGGGAACGAAAGGGTTATAGAAACTGTTCTGCAATTTGAAAGGGTATACAGTGATACTGAGAATTAAATGGCTATTGAAAGGGTACTGCCAAATGAAAGGATCAACAAAAGAGCTGGGAATGAAAGTGTTATAGAAACTGTTCTGCAATTTGAAAGGCTATACAGAGATACTGAGAATTAAAGGGTTACTGAAAGGGTACTGCCAAATGAAAGGGTCTACAAGAGCTGGGAATGAAAGGTTATAGAAACTGTTCTGTAATTTGAATGGGTATACAGAGATACTGAGAATAAAAGGGTTATTGAAAGGGTACTGCCAAATGAAAGGGTCTACAAAAGAGCTGGGAAAGAAAGGGTTATAGAAACTGTTCTGCAATTTGAAAGGGTATAAAGAGATATTGAGAATAAAAGGGCTATTGAAAGGGTACTGCCAAATGAAAGGTTCTACAAAAGAGCTGGGAAAGAAAGGGTTATAGAAACTGTTCTGCAATTTGAAAGGGTATAAAGAGATACTGAGAATAAAAGGGTTATTGAAAGGGTACTGCCAAATGAAAGGTTCTACAAAAAAGCTAGGAACGAAAGGGTTATAGAAACTAGTCTGCAATTTGAAAGGGTATACAGACTGCCAAATGAAAGGGTCTACAAAAGAGCTGGGAATGAAAGGGTTATAGAAACTTCTGTTATTTGAATGGGTATACAGAGATACTGAGAATAAAAGGGTTATTGAAAGGGTACTGCCAAATGAAAGGGTCTACAAAAGAGCTGGGAAAGAAAGGGTTATAGAAACTGTTCTGCAATTTGAAAGGGTATAAAGAGATATTGAGAATAAAAGGGTTATTGAAAGGGTACTGCCAAATGAAAGGTTCTACAAAAAAGCTGGTAACGAAAGGGTTATAGAAACTGTTCTGCAATTTGAAAGGGTATACAGTGATACTGAGAATTAAAGGGTTACTGAAAGGGTACTGCCAAATGAAAGGGTCTACAAAAGACCTGGGAATGAAAGGGTTATAGAAACTCTTCTGCAATTTGAAAGGGTATACAGAGATACTGAGAATAAAATGGTTATTGAAAGGGTACTGCCTCATGAAAGGGTCTACAAAAGAGCTGGGAATTAAAGGGTTATAGAAACTCTTCTGTCATTCGAAAGGGTATACAGAGATACTGAGAATAAAAGGGTTATTGAAAGGGTACTGCCAAATGAAAGGTTCTACAAAAAAGCTGGGAACGAAAGGGTTATAGAAACTGTTCTGAAATTTGAAAGGGTATACAGTGATACTGAGAATTAAATGGCTATTGAAAGGGTACTGCCAAATGAAAGGATCAACAAAAGAGCTGGGAATGAAAGTGTTATAGAAACTGTTCTGCAATTTGAAAGGCTATACAGAGATACTGAGAATTAAAGGGTTACTGAAAGGGTACTGCCAAATGAAAGGGTCTACAAGAGCTGGGAATGAAAGGTTATAGAAACTGTTCTGTAATTTGAATGGGTATACAGAGATACTGAGAATAAAAGGGTTATTGAAAGGGTACTGCCAAATGAAAGGGTCTACAAAAGAGCTGGGAAAGAAAGGGTTATAGAAACTGTTCTGCAATTTGAAAGGGTATAAAGAGATTTTGAGAATAAAAGGGCTATTGAAAGGGTACTGCCAAATGAAAGGTTCTACAAAAGAGCTGGGAAAGAAAGGGTTATAGAAACTGTTCTGTTATTTGAATGGGTATACAGAGATACTGAGAATAAAAGGATACTGAGAATAAAAGGGTTATTGAAAGGGTACTGCCAAATGAAAGGATCAACAAAAGAGCTGGGAATGAAAGGGTTATAGAAACTGTTCTGCAATTTGAAAGGGTATACAGTGATACTGAGAATTAAAGGGTTACTGAAAGGGTACTGCCAAATGAAAGGGTCTACAAAAGAGCTGGGAATGAAAGGGTTATAGAAACTGTTCTGTTATTTGAATGGGTATACAGAGATACTGAGAATAAAAGGGTTATTGAAAGGGTACTGCCAAATGAAAGGGTCTACAAAAGAGCTGGGAAAGAAAGGGTTGTAGAAACTGTTCTGCAATTTGAAAGGGTATAAAGAGATATTGAGAATAAAAGGGTTATTGAAAGGGTACTGCCAAATGAAAGGTTCTACAAAAAAGCTGGTAACGAGAGGGTTATAGAAACTGTCCTGCAATTTCAAAGGGTATACAGTGATACTGAGAATTAAAGGGTTACTGAAAGGGTACTGCCAAATGAAAGGATCAACAAAAGAGCTGGGAATGAAAGGGTTATAGAAACTGTTCTGCAATTTGAAAGGGTATACAGAGATACTGAGAATTAAAGGGTTACTGAAAGGGTACTGCCAAATGAAAGGATCAACAAAAGAGCTGGGAATGAAAGGTTATAGAAACTGTTCTGTAATTTGAATGGGTATACGGAGATACTGAGAATAAAAGGGTTATTGAAAGGGTACTGCCAAATGAAAGGTTCTACAAAAAAGCTGGTAACGAAAGGGTTATAGAAACTAGTTCTGCAATTTTAAAGGGTATACAGTGATACTGAGAATTAAAGGGCTATTGAAAGGGTACTGCCAAATGAAAGGATCAACAAAAGAGGTGGGAATGAAAGGGTTATAGAAACTGTTCTGCAATTTGAAAGGGTATACAGTGATACTGAGAATTAAAGGGTTACTGAAAGGGTACTGCCAAATGAAAGGGTCTACAAAAGAGCTGGGAATGAAAGGGTTATAGAAACTTGTTTGGAAATTGAAAGGGTGCACAGAGATACTGAGCATAAAAGGGTTATTGATAGGGTACTGCCAAATAAAAGGGTCTATAAAAGAGCTGGGAATGAGAGGGTTATAGAAACTGGTCTGCAAAAATGAAACGGTCTACAAAAGAGCTGGGAATGAGAGGATTATAGAAACTGTTCTGTAATTTGAATGGGTATACAGAGATACTGAGAATAAAAGGGTTATTGAAAGGGTACTGCCAAATGAAAGGGTCTACAAAAGAGCTGGGAAAGAAAGGGTTATAGAAACTGTTCTGCAATTTGAAAGGGTATAAAGAGATACTGAGAATAAAAGGGTTATTGAAAGGGTACTGCCAAATGAAAGGGTCTACAAAAGAGTTGGGAAAGAAAGGGTTATAGAAACTGTTCTGCAATTTGAAAGGGTATAAAGAGATATTGAGAATAAAAGGGTTATTGAAAGGGTACTGCCAAATGAAAGGTTCTACAAAAAAGCTGGTAACGAAAGGGTTACAGAAACTGTCCTGCAATTTCAAAGGGTATACAGTGATACTGAGAATTAAAGGGTTACTGAAAGGGTACTGCCAAATGAAAGGATCAACAAAAGAGCTGGGAATGAAAGGGTTATAGAAACTGTTCTGCAATTTGAAAGGGTATACAGAGATACTGAGAATTAAAGGGTTACTGAAAGGGTACTGCCAAATGAAAGGATCAACAAAAGAGCTGGGAATGAAAGGTTATAGAAACTGTTCTGTAATTTGAATGGGTATACAGAGATACTGAGAATAAAAGGGTTATTGAAAGGGTACTGCCAAATGAAAGGGTCTACAAAAGAGCTGGGAAAGAAAGGGTTATAGAAACTGTTCTGCAATTTGAAAGGGTATAAAGAGATATTGAGAATAAAAGGGTTATTGAAAGGGTACTGCCAAATGAAAGGTTCTACAAAAAAGCTGGTAACGAAAGGGTTATAGAAACTGTTCTGCAATTTGAAAGGGTATACAGTGATACTGAGAATTAAAGGGTTACTGAAAGGGTACTGCCAAATGAAAGGGTCTACAAAAGACCTGGGAATGAAAGGGTTATAGAAACTCTTCTGCAATTTGAAAGGGTATACAGAGATACTGAGAATAAAATGGTTATTGAAAGGGTACTGCCTCATGAAAGGGTCTACAAAAGAGCTGGGAATTAAAGGGTTATAGAAACTCTTCTGTCATTTGAAAGGGTATACAGAGATACTGAGAATAAAAGGGTTATTGAAAGGGTACTGCCAAATGAAAGGTTCTACAAAAAAGCTGGGAACGAAAGGGTTATAGAAACTGTTCTGCAATTTGAAAGGGTATACAGTGATACTGAGAATTAAATGGCTATTGAAAGGGTACTGCCAAATGAAAGGATCAACAAAAGAGCTGGGAATGAAAGTGTTATAGAAACTGTTCTGCAATTTGAAAGGCTATACAGAGATACTGAGAATTAAAGGGTTACTGAAAGGGTACTGCCAAATGAAAGGGTCTACAAGAGCTGGGAATGAAAGGTTATAGAAACTGTTCTGTAATTTGAATGGGTATACAGAGATACTGAGAATAAAAGGGTTATTGAAAGGGTACTGCCAAATGAAAGGGTCTACAAAAGAGCTGGGAAAGAAAGGGTTATAGAAACTGTTCTGCAATTTGAAAGGGTATAAAGAGATATTGAGAATAAAAGGGCTATTGAAAGGGTACTGCCAAATGAAAGGTTCTACAAAAGAGCTGGGAAAGAAAGGGTTATAGAAACTAGTCTGCAATTTGAAAGGGTATACAGAGATACTGAGAATAAAAGGGTTATTGAAAGGGTACTGCCAAATGAAAGGTTCAACAAAAAAGCTAGGAACGAAAGGGTTATAGAAACTAGTCTGCAATTTGAAAGGGTATACAGAGATACTGAGAATTAAAGGGTTACTGAAAGGGTACTGCCAAATGAAAGGATCAACAAAAGAGCTGGGAATGAAAGGGTTATAGAAACTGTTCTGCAATTTGAAAGGGTATACAGAGATACTGAGAATTAAAGGGTTACTGAAAGGGTACTGCCAAATGAAAGGGTCTACAAAAGAGCTGGGAATGAAAGGGTTATAGAAACTGTTCTGTTATTTGAATGGGTATACAGAGATACTGAGAATAAAAGGGTTATTGAAAGGGTACTGCCAAATGAAAGGGTCTACAAAAGAGCTGGGAAAGAAAGGGTTGTAGAAACTGTTCTGCAATTTGAAAGGGTATAAAGAGATATTGAGAATAAAAGGGTTATTGAAAGGGTACTGCCAAATGAAAGGTTCTACAAAAAAGCTGGTAACGAGAGGGTTATAGAAACTGTCCTGCAATTTCAAAGGGTATACAGTGATACTGAGAATTAAAGGGTTACTGAAAGGGTACTGCCAAATGAAAGGATCAACAAAAGAGCTGGGAATGAAAGGGTTATAGAAACTGTTCTGCAATTTGAAAGGGTATACAGAGATACTGAGAATTAAAGGGTTACTGAAAGGGTACTGCCAAATGAAAGGATCAACAAAAGAGCTGGGAATGAAAGGTTATAGAAACTGTTCTGTAATTTGAATGGGTATACAGAGATACTGAGAATAAAAGGGTTATTGAAAGGGTACTGCCAAATGAAAGGTTCTACAAAAAAGCTGGTAACGAAAGGGTTATAGAAACTGTTCTGCAATTTGAAAGGGTATACAGTGATACTGAGAATTAAAGGGTTACTGAAAGGGTACTGCCAAATGAAAGGGTCTACAAAAGACCTGGGAATGAAAGGGTTATAGAAACTGTTCTGTAATTTGAAAGGGTATACAGAGATACTGAGAATAAAAGGGTTATTGAAAGGGTACTGCCAAATGAAAGGGTCTACAAAAGAGCTGGGAAAGAAAGGGTTATAGAAACTGTTCTGCAATTTGAAAGGGTATACAGAGATACTGAGAATAAAATGGTTATTGAAAGGGTACTGCCTCATGAAAGGGTCTACAAAAGAGCTGGGAAAGAAAGGGTTATAGAAACTGTTCTGCAATTTGAAAGGGTATACAGAGATACTGAGAATAAAAGGGTTATTGAAAGGGTACTGCCAAATGAAAGGTTCTACAAAAAAGCTGGTAACGAGAGGGTTATAGAAACTGTCCTGCAATTTCAAAGGGTATACAGTGATACTGAGAATTAAAGGGTTACTGAAAGGGTACTGCCAAATGAAAGGATCAACAAAAGAGCTGGGAATGAAAGGGTTATAGAAACTGTTCTGCAATTTGAAAGGGTATACAGAGATACTGAGAATTAAAGGGTTACTGAAAGGGTACTGCCAAATGAAAGGGTCTACAAAAGAGCTGGGAATGAAAGGGTTATAGAAACTTGTTTGGAAATTGAAAGGGTGCACAGAGATACTGAGCATAAAAGGGTTATTGATAGGGTACTGCCAAATAAAAGGGTCTATAAAAGAGCTGGGAATGAGAGGGTTATAGAAACTGGTCTGCAAAAATGAAACGGTCTACAAAAGAGCTGGGAATGAGAGGATTATAGAAACTGTTCTGTAATTTGAATGGGTATACAGAGATACTGAGAATAAAAGGGTTATTGAAAGGATACTGCCAAATGAAAGGGTCTACAAAAGAGCTGGGAAAGAAAGGGTTATAGAAACTGTTCTGCAATTTGAAAGGGTATAAAGAGATACTGAGAATAAAAGGGTTATTGAAAGGGTACTGCCAAATGAAAGGTTCTACAAAAAAGCTGGGAACGAAAGGGTTATAGAAACTAGTCTGCAATTTGAAAGGGTATACAGTGATACTGAGAATTAAAGGGCTATTGAAAGGGTACTGCCAAATGAAAGGATCAACAAAAGAGCTGGGAATGAAAGGGTTATAGAAACTTTTCTGCAATTTGAAAGGGTATACAGTGATACTGAGAATTAAAGGGTTACTGAAAGGGTACTGCCAAATGAAAGGGTCTACAAAAGAGCTGGGAATGAAAGGGTTATAGAAACTTCTGTTATTTGAATGGGTATACAGAGATACTGAGAATAAAAGGGTTATTGAAAGGGTACTGCCAAATGAAAGGGTCTACAAAAGAGCTGGGAAAGAAAGGGTTATAGAAACTGTTCTGCAATTTGAAAGGGTATAAAGAGATATTGAGAATAAAAGGGTTATTGAAAGGGTACTGCCAAATGAAAGGTTCTACAAAAAAGCTGGTAACGAAAGGGTTATAGAAACTGTCCTGCAATTTCAAAGGGTATACAGTGATACGGAGAATTAAAGGGTTACTGAAAGGGTACTGCCAAATGAAAGGGTCTACAAAAGACCTGGGAATGAAAGGGTTATAGAAACTGTTCTGCTCTTTGAAAGGGTATACAGAGATACTGAGAATTAAAGGGCTATTGACAGGGTACTGCCAAATGAAAGGATCAACAAAAGAGCTGGGAATGAAAGGGTTATAGAAACTGTTCTGTAATTTGAAAGGGTATACAGAGATACTGAGCATAAAAGGGATATTGAAAGGGTACTGCCAAATAAAAGGGTCTATAAAAGAGCTGGGAATGAGAGGGTTATAGAAACTGGTCTGCAAAAATGAAACGGTCTACAAAAGAGCTGGGAATGAGAGGATTATAGAAACTGTTCTGTAATTTGAATGGGTATACAGAGATACTGAGAATAAAAGGGTTATTGAAAGGGTACTGCCAAATGAAAGGGTCTACAAAAGAGCTGGGAAAGAAAGGGTTATAGAAACTGTTCTGCAATTTGAAAGGGTATAAAGAGATACTGAGAATAAAAGGGTTATTGAAAGGGTACTGCCAAATGAAAGGTTCTACAAAAAAGCTGGGAACGAAAGGGTTATAGAAACTAGTCTGCAATTTGAAAGGGTATACAGTGATACTGAGAATTAAAGGGCTATTGAAAGGGTACTGCCAAATGAAAGGATCAACAAAAGAGGTGGGAATGAAAGGGTTATAGAAACTGTTCTGCAATTTGAAAGGGTATACAGTGATACTGAGAATTAAAGGGTTACTGAAAGGGTACTGCCAAATGAAAGGGTCTACAAAAGAGCTGGGAATAAAAGGGTTATAGAAACTGTTCTGTTATTTGAATGGGTATACAGAGATACTGAGAATAAAAGGGTTATTGAAAGGGTACTGCCAAATGAAAGGGTCTACAAAAGAGCTGGGAAAGAAAGGGTTATAGAAACTGTTCTGCAATTTGAAAGGGTATAAAGAGATATTGAGAATAAAAGGGTTATTGAAAGGGTACTGCCAAATGAAAGGTTCTACAAAAAAGCTGGTAACGAAAGGGTTACAGAAACTGTCCTGCAATTTCAAAGGGTATACAGTGATACTGAGAATTAAAGGGTTACTGAAAGGGTACTGCCAAATGAAAGGATCAACAAAAGAGCTGGGAATGAAAGGGTTATAGAAACTGTTCTGCAATTTGAAAGGGTATACAGAGATACTGAGAATTAAAGGGTTACTGAAAGGGTACTGCCAAATGAAAGGATCAACAAAAGAGCTGGGAATGAAAGGTTATAGAAACTGTTCTGTAATTTGAATGGGTATACAGAGATACTGAGAATAAAAGGGTTATTGAAAGGGTACTGCCAAATGAAAGGGTCTACAAAAGAGCTGGGAAAGAAAGGGTTATAGAAACTGTTCTGCAATTTGAAAGGGTATAAAGAGATATTGAGAATAAAAGGGTTATTGAAAGGGTACTGCCAAATGAAAGGTTCTACAAAAAAGCTGGTAACGAAAGGGTTATAGAAACTGTTCTGCAATTTGAAAGGGTATACAGTGATACTGAGAATTAAAGGGTTACTGAAAGGGTACTGCCAAATGAAAGGGTCTACAAAAGACCTGGGAATGAAAGGGTTATAGAAACTCTTCTGCAATTTGAAAGGGTATACAGAGATACTGAGAATAAAATGGTTATTGAAAGGGTACTGCCTCATGAAAGGGTCTACAAAAGAGCTGGGAATTAAAGGGTTATAGAAACTCTTCTGTCATTTGAAAGGGTATACAGAGATACTGAGAATAAAAGGGTTATTGAAAGGGTACTGCCAAATGAAAGGTTCTACAAAAAAGCTGGGAACGAAAGGGTTATAGAAACTGTTCTGCAATTTGAAAGGGTATACAGTGATACTGAGAATTAAATGGCTATTGAAAGGGTACTGCCAAATGAAAGGATCAACAAAAGAGCTGGGAATGAAAGTGTTATAGAAACTGTTCTGCAATTTGAAAGGCTATACAGAGATACTGAGAATTAAAGGGTTACTGAAAGGGTACTGCCAAATGAAAGGGTCTACAAGAGCTGGGAATGAAAGGTTATAGAAACTGTTCTGTAATTTGAATGGGTATACAGAGATACTGAGAATAAAAGGGTTATTGAAAGGGTACTGCCAAATGAAAGGGTCTACAAAAGAGCTGGGAAAGAAAGGGTTATAGAAACTGTTCTGCAATTTGAAAGGGTATAAAGAGATATTGAGAATAAAAGGGCTATTGAAAGGGTACTGCCAAATGAAAGGTTCTACAAAAACGCTGGTAACGAAAGGGTTATAGAAACTGTTCTGCAATTTGAAAGGGTATACAGTGATACTGAGAATAAAAGGGTTATTGAAAGGGTACTGCCAAATGAAAGGGTCTACAAAAGAGCTGGGAAAGAAAGGGTTATAGAAACTGTTCTGCAATTTGAAAGGGTATAAAGAGATACTGAGAATAAAAGGGTTATTGAAAGGGTACTGCCAAATGAAAGGTTCTACAAAAAAGCTAGGAAAGAAAGGGTTATAGAAACTAGTTCTGCAATTTGAAAGGGTATACAGAGATACTGAGAATAAAAGGGTTACTTCTGTCATTTGAAAGGGTATACAGAGATACTGAGAATAAAAGGGTTATTGAAAGGGTACTGCCAAATGAAAGGTTCTACAAAAAAGCTGGGAACGAAAGGGTTATAGAAACTGTTCTGCAATTTGAAAGGGTATACAGTGATACTGAGAATTAAATGGCTATTGAAAGGGTACTGCCAAATGAAAGGATCAACAAAAGAGCTGGGAATGAAAGTGTTATAGAAACTGTTCTGCAATTTGAAAGGCTATACAGAGATACTGAGAATTAAAGGGTTACTGAAAGGGTACTGCCAAATGAAAGGGTCTACAAGAGCTGGGAATGAAAGGTTATAGAAACTGTTCTGTAATTTGAATGGGTATACAGAGATACTGAGAATAAAAGGGTTATTGAAAGGGTACTGCCAAATGAAAGGGTCTACAAAAGAGCTGGGAAAGAAAGGGTTATAGAAACTGTTCTGCAATTTGAAAGGGTATAAAGAGATATTGAGAATAAAAGGGCTATTGAAAGGGTACTGCCAAATGAAAGGTTCAACAAAAGAGCTGGGAAAGAAAGGGTTATAGAAACTGTTCTGCAATTTGAAAGGGTATAAAGAGATACTGAGAATAAAAGGGTTATTGAAAGGGTACTGCCAAATGAAAGGTTCTACAAAAAAGCTAGGAAAGAAAGGGTTATAGAAACTAGTCTGCAATTTGAAAGGGTATACAGAGATACTGAGAATAAAAGGGTTATTGAAAGGGTACTGCCAAATGAAAGGATCAACAAAAGAGCTGGGAATGAAAGGGTTATAGAAACTGTTCTGCAATTTGAAAGGGTATACAGTGATACTGAGAATTAAAGGGTTACTGAAAGGGTACTGCCAAATGAAAGGGTCTACAAAAGAGCTGGGAATGAAAGGGTTATAGAAACTGTTCTGTTATTTGAATGGGTATACAGAGATACTGAGAATAAAAGGGTTATTGAAAGGGTACTGCCAAATGAAAGGGTCTACAAAAGAGCTGGGAAAGAAAGGGTTGTAGAAACTGTTCTGCAATTTGAAAGGGTATAAAGAGATATTGAGAATAAAAGGGTTATTGAAAGGGTACTGCCAAATGAAAGGTTCTACAAAAAAGCTGGTAACGAAAGGGTTATAGAAACTGTCCTGCAATTTCAAAGGGTATACAGTGATACTGAGAATTAAAGGGTTACTGAAAGGGTACTGCCAAATGAAAGGGTCTACAAAAGACTGGGAATGAAAGGGTTATAGAAACTGTTCTGTAATTTGAAAGGGTATACAGAGATACTGAGAATAAAAGGGTTATTGAAAGGGTACTGCCAAATGAAAGGGTCTACAAAAGAGCTGGGAAAGAAAGGGTTATAGAAACTGTTCTGCAATTTGAAAGGGTATACAGAGATACTGAGAATAAAATGGTTATTGAAAGGGTACTGCCTCATGAAAGGGTCTACAAAAGAGCTGGGAAAGAAAGGGTTATAGAAACTGTTCTGCAATTTGAAAGGGTATACAGAGATACTGAGAATAAAAGGGTTATTGAAAGGGTACTGCCAAATGAAAGGTTCTACAAAAAAGCTGGTAACGAGAGGGTTATAGAAACTGTCCTGCAATTTCAAAGGGTATACAGTGATACTGAGAATTAAAGGGTTACTGAAAGGGTACTGCCAAATGAAAGGATCAACAAAAGAGCTGGGAATGAAAGGGTTATAGAAACTGTTCTGCAATTTGAAAGGGTATACAGAGATACTGAGAATTAAAGGGTTACTGAAAGGGTACTGCCAAATGAAAGGGTCTACAAAAGAGCTGGGAATGAAAGGGTTATAGAAACTTGTTCTGGAAATTGAAAGGGTGCACAGAGATACTGAGCATAAAAGGGTTATTGATAGGGTACTGCCAAATAAAAGGGTCTATAAAAGAGCTGGGAATGAGAGGGTTATAGAAACTGGTCTGCAAAAATGAAACGGTCTACAAAAGAGCTGGGAATGAGAGGATTATAGAAACTGTTCTGTAATTTGAATGGGTATACAGAGATACTGAGAATAAAAGGGTTATTGAAAGGGTACTGCCAAATGAAAGGGTCTACAAAAGAGCTGGGAAAGAAAGGGTTATAGAAACTGTTCTGCAATTTGAAAGGGTATAAAGAGATACTGAGAATAAAAGGGTTATTGAAAGGGTACTGCCAAATGAAAGGTTCTACAAAAAAGCTGGGAACGAAAGGGTTATAGAAACTAGTCTGCAATTTGAAAGGGTATACAGTGATACTGAGAATTAAAGGGGCTATTGAAAGGGGTACTGCCAAATGAAAGGATCAACAAAAGAGGTGGGAATGAAAGGGTTATAGAAACTGTTCTGCAATTTGAAAAGGGTATACAGTGATACTGAGAATTAAAGGGTTACTGAAAGGGTACTGCCAAATGAAAGGGTCTACAAAAGAGCTGGGAAATGAAAGGGTTATAGAAACTGTTCTGTTATTTGAATGGGTATACAGAGATACTGAGAATAAAAGGGTTATTGAAAGGGTACTGGCAAATGAAAGGGTCTACAAAAGAGCTGGGAAAGAAAGGGTTATAGAAACTGTTCTGCAATTTGAAAGGGTATAAAGAGATATTGAGAATAAAAGGGTTATTGAAAGGGTACTGCCAAATGAAAGGTTCTACAAAAAAGCTGGTAACGAAAGGGTTACAGAAACTGTCCTGCAATTTCAAAGGGTATACAGTGATACTGAGAATTAAAGGGTTACTGAAAGGGTACTGCCAAATGAAAGGATCAACAAAAGAGCTGGGAATGAAAGGGTTATAGAAACTGTTCTGCAATTTGAAAGGGTATACAGAGATACTAAGAATTAAAGGGTTACTGAAAGGGTACTGCCAAATGAAAGGATCAACAAAAGAGCTGGGAATGAAAGGTTATAGAAACTGTTCTGTAATTTGAATGGGTATACAGAGATACTGAGAATAAAAGGGTTATTGAAAGGGTACTGCCAAATGAAAGGGTCTACAAAAGAGCTGGGAAAGAAAGGGTTATAGAAACTGTTCTGCAATTTGAAAGGGTATAAAGAGATATTGAGAATAAAAGGGTTATTGAAAGGGTACTGCCAAATGAAAGGTTCTACAAAAAAGCTGGTAACGAAAGGGTTATAGAAACTGTTCTGCAATTTGAAAGGGTATACAGTGATACTGAGAATTAAAGGGTTACTGAAAGGGTACTGCCAAATGAAAGGGTCTACAAAAGACCTGGGAATGAAAGGGTTATAGAAACTCTTCTGCAATTTGAAAGGGTATACAGAGATACTGAGAATAAAATGGTTATTGAAAGGGTACTGCCTCATGAAAGGGTCTACAAAAGAGCTGGGAATTAAAGGGTTATAGAAACTGTTCTGCAATTTGAAAGGGTATACAGAGATACTGAGAATAAAAGGGTTATTGAAAGGGTACTGCCAAATGAAAGGTTCTACAAAAAAGCTGGGAACGAAAGGGTTATAGAAACTGTTCTGCAATTTGAAAGGGTATACAGTGATACTGAGAATTAAATGGCTATTGAAAGGGTACTGCCAAATGAAAGGATCAACAAAAGAGCTGGGAATGAAAGTGTTATAGAAACTGTTCTGCAATTTGAAAGGGTATACAGAGATACTGAGAATTAAAGGGTTACTGAAAGGGTACTGCCAAATGAAAGGGTCTACAAGAGCTGGGAATGAAAGGTTATAGAAACTGTTCTGTAATTTGAATGGGTATACAGAGATACTGAGAATAAAAGGGTTATTGAAAGGGTACTGCCAAATGAAAGGGTCTACAAAAGAGCTGCGAAAGAAAGGGTTATAGAAACTGTTCTGCAATTTGAAAGGGTATAAAGAGATATTGAGAATAAAAGGGCTATTGAAAGGGTACTGCCAAATGAAAGGTTCTACAAAAACGCTGGTAACGAAAGGGTTATAGAAACTGTTCTGCAATTTGAAAGGGTATACAGTGATACTGAGAATAAAAGGGTTATTGAAAGGGTACTGCCAAATGAAAGGGTCTACAAAAGAGCTGGGAAAGAAAGGGTTATAGAAACTGTTCTGCAATTTGAAAGGGTATAAAGAGATACTGAGAATAAAAGGGTTATTGAAAGGGTACTGCCAAATGAAAGGTTCTACAAAAAAGCTGGGAACGAAAGGGTTATAGAAACTGTTCTGCAATTTGAAAGGGTATACAGTGATACTGAGAATTAAAGGGCTATTGAAAGGGTACTGCCAAATGAAAGGATCAACAAAAGAGGTGGGAATGAAAGGGTTATAGAAACTGTTCTGCAATTTGAAAGGGGGTATACAGTGATACTGAGAATTAAAGGGTTACTGAAAGGGTACTGCCAAATGAAAGGGTCTACGAAAGAGCTGGGAATGAAAGGGTTATAGAAACTGTTCTTCAATTTGAAAGGGTATACAGAGATACTGAGAATAAAAGGGTTATTGAAAGGGTACTGCCAAATGAAAGGGTCTACAAAAGAGCTGGGAAAGAAAGGGTTATAGAAACTGTTCTGCAATTTGAAAGGGTATAAAGAGATATTGAGAATAAAAAGGGTTATTGAAAGGGTACTGCCAAATGAAAGGGTTTACAAAAGAGTGAAAATGAAAGGGTTATAGAAAACTGTTCTTCAATTTGAAAGGGTATACAGAGATACTGAGAATAAAAGGGTTATTGAAAGGGTACTGCCAAATGAAAGGGTCTACAAAAGAGCTGGGAAAGAAAGGGTTATAGAAACTGTTCTGCAATTTGAAAGGGTATAAAGAGATACTGAGAATAAAAGGGTTATTGAAAGGGTACTGCCAAATGAAAGGTTCTACAAAAAAGCTGGTAACGAGAGGGTTATAGAAACTGTCCTGCAATTTCAAAGGGTATACAGTGATACTGAGAACTAAAGGGTTACTGAAAGGGTACTGCCAAATGAAAGGATCAACAAAAGAGCTGGGAATGAAAGGGTTATAGAAACTGTTCTGCAATTTGAAAGGGTATACAGAGATACTGAGAATTAAAGGGTTACTGAAAGGGTACTGCCAAATGAAAGGATCAACAAAAGAGCTGGGAATGAAAGGTTATAGAAACTGTTCTGTAATTTGAATGGGTATACAGAGATACTGAGAATAAAAGGGTTATTGAAAGGGTACTGCCAAATGAAAGGTTCTACAAAAAAGCTGGTAACGAAAGGGTTATAGAAACTGTTCTGCAATTTGAAAGGGTATACAGTGATACTGAGAATTAAAGGGTTACTGAAAGGGTACTGCCAAATGAAAGGGTCTACAAAAGACCTGGGAATGAAAGGGTTATAGAAACTGTTCTGTAATTTGAAAGGGTATACAGAGATACTGAGAATAAAAGGGTTATTGAAAGGGTACTGCCAAATGAAAGGGTCTACAAAAGAGCTGGGAAAGAAAGGGTTATAGAAACTGTTCTGCAATTTGAAAGGGTATACAGAGATACTGAGAATAAAATGGTTATTGAAAGGGTACTGCCTCATGAAAGGGTCTACAAAAGAGCTGGGAAAGAAAGGGTTATAGAAACTGTTCTGCAATTTGAAAGGGTATACAGAGATACTGAGAATAAAAGGGTTATTGAAAGGGTACTGCCAAATGAAAGGTTCTACAAAAAAGCTGGTAACGAGAGGGTTATAGAAACTGTCCTGCAATTTCAAAGGGTATACAGTGATACTGAGAATTAAAGGGTTACTGAAAGGGTACTGCCAAATGAAAGGATCAACAAAAGAGCTGGGAATGAAAGGGTTATAGAAACTGTTCTGCAATTTGAAAGGGTATACAGAGATACTGAGAATTAAAGGGTTACTGAAAGGGTACTGCCAAATGAAAGGGTCTACAAAAGAGCTGGGAATGAAAGGGTTATAGAAACTTGTTTGGAAATTGAAAGGGTGCACAGAGATACTGAGCATAAAAGGGTTATTGATAGGGTACTGCCAAATAAAAGGGTCTATAAAAGAGCTGGGAATGAGAGGGTTATAGAAACTGGTCTGCAAAAATGAAACGGTCTACAAAAGAGCTGGGAATGAGAGGATTATAGAAACTGTTCTGTAATTTGAATGGGTATACAGAGATACTGAGAATAAAAGGGTTATTGAAAGGGTACTGCCAAATGAAAGGGTCTACAAAAGAGCTGGGAAAGAAAGGGTTATAGAAACTGTTCTGCAATTTGAAAGGGTATACAGAGATACTGAGAATAAAAGGGTTATTGAAAGGGTACTGCCAAATGAAAGGTTCTACAAAAAAGCTGGGAACGAAAGGGTTATAGAAACTAGTCTGCAATTTGAAAGGGTATACAGTGATACTGAGAATTAAAGGGCTATTGAAAGGGTACTGCCAAATGAAAGGATCAACAAAAGAGGTGGGAATGAAAGGGTTATAGAAACTAGTCTGCAATTTGAAAGGGTATACAGTGATACTGAGAATTAAAGGGTTACTGAAAGGGTACTGCCAAATGAAAGGGTCTACAAAAGAGCTGGGAATGAAAGGGTTATAGAAACTTCTGTTCTGCAACAGAGATTGAAAGGGTATACAGAGATACTGAGAATTAAAGGGTTACTGAAAGGGTACTGCCAAATGAAAGGGTCTACAAAAGACCTGGGAATGAAAGGGTTATAGAAACTGTTCTGCTATTTGAAAGGGTATACAGAGATACTGAGAATTAAAGGCTATTGACAGGGTACTGCCAAATGAAAGGATCAACAAAAGAGCTGGGAATGAAAGGGTTATAGAAACTGTTCTGTAATTTGAAAGGGTATACAGAGATACTGAGCATAAAAGGGTTATTGAAAGGGTACTGTCAAATAAAAGGGTCTATAAAAGAGCTGGGAATGAGAGGGTTATAGAAACTGGTCTGCAAAAATGAAACGGTCTACAAAAGAGCTGGGAATGAGAGGATTATAGAAACTGTTCTGTAATTTGAATGGGTATACAGAGATACTGAGAATAAAAGGGTTATTGAAAGGGTACTGCCAAATGAAAGGGTCTACAAAAGAGCTGGGAAAGAAAGGGTTATAGAAACTGTTCTGCAATTTGAAAGGGTATAAAGAGATACTGAGAATAAAAGGGTTATTGAAAGGGTACTGCCAAATGAAAGGTTCTACAAAAAAAGCTGGGAACGAAAGGGTTATAGAAACTAGTCTGCAATTTGAAAGGGTATACAGTGATACTGAGAATTAAAGGGCTATTGAAAGGGTACTGCCAAATGAAAGGATCAACAAAAGAGGTGGGAATGAAAGGGTTATAGAAACTGTTCTGCAATTTGAAAGGGTATACAGTGATACTGAGAATTAAAGGGTTACTGAAAGGGTACTGCCAAATGAAAGGGTCTACAAAAGAGCTGGGAATGAAAGGGTTATAGAAACTGTTCTGTTATTTGAATGGGTATACAGAGATACTGAGAATAAAAGGGTTATTGAAAGGGTACTGGCAAATGAAAGGGTCTACAAAAGAGCTGGGAAAGAAAGGGTTATAGAAACTGTTCTGCAATTTGAAAGGGTATAAAGAGATATTGAGAATAAAAGGGTTATTGAAAGGGTACTGCCAAATGAAAGGTTCTACAAAAAAGCTGGTAACGAAAGGGTTACAGAAACTGTCCTGCAATTTCAAAGGGTATACAGTGATACTGAGAATTAAAGGGTTACTGAAAGGGTACTGCCAAATGAAAGGATCAACAAAAGAGCTGGGAATGAAAGGGTTATAGAAACTGTTCTGCAATTTAAAAGGGTATACAGAGATACTAAGAATTAAAGGGTTACTGAAAGGGTACTGCCAAATGAAAGGATCAACAAAAGAGCTGGGAATGAAAGGTTATAGAAACTGTTCTGTAATTTGAATGGGTATACAGAGATACTGAGAATAAAAGGGTTATTGAAAGGGTACTGCCAAATGAAAGGGTCTACAAAAGAGCTGGGAAAGAAAGGGTTATAGAAACTGTTCTGCAATTTGAAAGGGTATAAAGAGATATTGAGAATAAAAGGGTTATTGAAAGGGTACTGCCAAATGAAAGGTTCTACAAAAAAGCTGGTAACGAAAGGGTTATAGAAACTGTTCTGCAATTTGAAAGGGTATACAGTGATACTGAGAATTAAAGGGTTACTGAAAGGGTACTGCCAAATGAAAGGGTCTACAAAAGACCTGGGAATGAAAGGGTTATAGAAACTCTTCTGCAATTTGAAAGGGTATACAGAGATACTGAGAATAAAATGGTTATTGAAAGGGTACTGCCTCATGAAAGGGTCTACAAAAGAGCTGGGAATTAAAGGGTTATAGAAACTGTTCTGCAATTTGAAAGGGTATACAGAGATACTGAGAATAAAAGGGTTATTGAAAGGGTACTGCCAAATGAAAGGTTCTACAAAAAAGCTGGGAACGAAAGGGTTATAGAAACTGTTCTGCAATTTGAAAGGGTATACAGTGATACTGAGAATTAAATGGCTATTGAAAGGGTACTGCCAAATGAAAGAATCAACAAAAGAGCTGGGAATGAAAGTGTTATAGAAACTGTTCTGCAATTTGAAAGGGTATACAGAGATACTGAGAATTAAAGGGTTACTGAAAGGGTACTGCCAAATGAAAGGGTCTACAAGAGCTGGGAATGAAAGGTTATAGAAACTGTTCTGTAATTTGAATGGGTATACAGAGATACTGAGAATAAAAGGGTTATTGAAAGGGTACTGCCAAATGAAAGGGTCTACAAAAGAGCTGCGAAAGAAAGGGTTATAGAAACTGTTCTGCAATTTGAAAGGGTATAAAGAGATATTGAGAATAAAAGGGCTATTGAAAGGGTACTGCCAAATGAAAGGTTCTACAAAAACGCTGGTAACGAAAGGGTTATAGAAACTGTTCTGCAATTTGAAAGGGTATACAGTGATACTGAGAATAAAAGGGTTATTGAAAGGGTACTGCCAAATGAAAGGGTCTACAAAAGAGCTGGGAAAGAAAGGGTTATAGAAACTGTTCTGCAATTTGAAAGGGTATAAAGAGATACTGAGAATAAAAGGGTTATTGAAAGGGTACTGCCAAATGAAAGGTCCTACAAAAAAGCTGGGAACGAAAGGGTTATAGAAACTGTTCTGCAATTTGAAAGGGTATACAGTGATACTGAGAATTAAAGGGCTATTGAAAGGGTACTGCCAAATGAAAGGATCAACAAAAGAGGTGGGAATGAAAGGGTTATAGAAACTGTTCTGCAATTTGAAAGGGGTATACAGTGATACTGAGAATTAAAGGGTTACTGAAAGGGTACTGCCAAATGAAAGGGTCTACGAAAGAGCTGGGAATGAAAGGGTTATAGAAACTGTTCTTCAATTTGAAAGGGTATACAGAGATACTGAGAATAAAAGGGTTATTGAAAGGGTACTGCCAAATGAAAGGGTCTACAAAAGAGCTGGGAAAGAAAGGGTTATAGAAACTGTTCTGCAATTTGAAAGGGTATAAAGAGATATTGAGAATAAAAGGGTTATTGAAAGGGTACTGCCAAATGAAAGGGTTTACAAAAGAGTTGAAAATGAAAGGGTTATAGAAACTGTTCTTCAATTTGAAAGGGTATACAGAGATACTGAGAATAAAAGGGTTATTGAAAGGGTACTGCCAAATGAAAGGGTCTACAAAAGAGCTGGGAAAGAAAGGGTTATAGAAACTGTTCTGCAATTTGAAAGGGTATAAAGAGATACTGAGAATAAAAGGGTTATTGAAAGGGTACTGCCAAATGAAAGGTTCTACAAAAAAGCTGGTAACGAGAGGGTTATAGAAACTGTCCTGCAATTTCAAAGGGTATACAGTGATACTGAGAACTAAAGGGTTACTGAAAGGGTACTGCCAAATGAAAGGATCAACAAAAGAGCTGGGAATGAAAGGGTTATAGAAACTGTTCTGCAATTTGAAAGGGTATACAGAGATACTGAGAATTAAAGGGTTACTGAAAGGGTACTGCCAAATGAAAGGATCAACAAAAGAGCTGGGAATGAAAGGTTATAGAAACTGTTCTGTAATTTGAATGGGTATACAGAGATACTGAGAATAAAAGGGTTATTGAAAGGGTACTGCCAAATGAAAGGTTCTACAAAAAAGCTGGTAACGAAAGGGTTATAGAAACTGTTCTGCAATTTGAAAGGGTATACAGTGATACTGAGAATTAAAGGGTTACTGAAAGGGTACTGCCAAATGAAAGGGTCTACAAAAGACCTGGGAATGAAAGGGTTATAGAAACTGTTCTGTAATTTGAAAGGGTATACAGAGATACTGAGAATAAAAGGGTTATTGAAAGGGTACTGCCAAATGAAAGGGTCTACAAAAGAGCTGGGAAAGAAAGGGTTATAGAAACTGTTCTGCAATTTGAAAGGGTATACAGAGATACTGAGAATAAAATGGTTATTGAAAGGGTACTGCCTCATGAAAGGGTCTACAAAAGAGCTGGGAAAGAAAGGGTTATAGAAACTGTTCTGCAATTTGAAAGGGTATACAGAGATACTGAGAATAAAAGGGTTATTGAAAGGGTACTGCCAAATGAAAGGTTCTACAAAAAAGCTGGTAACGAGAGGGTTATAGAAACTGTCCTGCAATTTGAAAGGGTATACAGTGATACTGAGAATTAAAGGGTTACTGAAAGGGTACTGCCAAATGAAAGGATCAACAAAAGAGCTGGGAATGAAAGGGTTATAGAAACTGTTCTGCAATTTGAAAGGGTATACAGAGATACTGAGAATTAAAGGGTTACTGAAAGGGTACTGCCAAATGAAAGGGTCTACAAAAGAGCTGGGAATGAAAGGGTTATAGAAACTTGTTTGGAAATTGAAAGGGTGCACAGAGATACTGAGCATAAAAGGGTTATTGATAGGGTACTGCCAAATAAAAGGGTCTATAAAAGAGCTGGGAATGAGAGGGTTATAGAAACTGGTCTGCAAAAATGAAACGGTCTACAAAAGAGCTGGGAATGAGAGGATTATAGAAACTGTTCTGTAATTTGAATGGGTATACAGAGATACTGAGAATAAAAGGGTTATTGAAAGGGTACTGCCAAATGAAAGGGTCTACAAAAGAGCTGGGAAAGAAAGGGTTATAGAAACTGTTCTGCAATTTGAAAGGGTATAAAGAGATACTGAGAATAAAAGGGTTATTGAAAGGGTACTGCCAAATGAAAGGTTCTACAAAAAAGCTGGGAACGAAAGGGTTATAGAAACTAGTCTGCAATTTGAAAGGGTATACAGTGATACTGAGAATTAAAGGGCTATTGAAAGGGTACTGCCAAATGAAAGGATCAACAAAAGAGGTGGGAATGAAAGGGTTATAGAAACTTTTCTGCAATTTGAAAGGGTATACAGTGATACTGAGAATTAAAGGGTTACTGAAAGGGTACTGCCAAATGAAAGGGTCTACAAAAGAGCTGGGAATGAAAGGGTTATAGAAACTTCTGTTATTTGAATGGGTATACAGAGATACTGAGAATAAAAGGGTTATTGAAAGGGTACTGCCAAATGAAAGGGTCTACAAAAAAGCTGGTAACGAAAGGGTTATAGAAACTGTCCTGCAATTTCAAAGGGTATACAGTGATACGGAGAATTAAAGGGTTACTGAAAGGGTACTGCCAAATGAAAGGGTCTACAAAAGACCTGGGAATGAAAGGGTTATAGAAACTGTTCTGCTATTTGAAAGGGTATACAGAGATACTGAGAATTAAAGGGCTATTGACAGGGTACTGCCAAATGAAAGGATCAACAAAAGAGCTGGGAATGAAAGGGTTATAGAAGCTGTTGTGTAATTTGAAAGGGTATACAGAGATACTGAGCATAAAAGGGTTATTGAAAGGGTACTGTCAAATAAAAGGGTCTATAAAAGAGCTGGGAATGAGAGGGTTATAGAAACTGGTCTGCAAAAATGAAACGGTCTACAAAAGAGCTGGGAATGAGAGGATTATAGAAACTGTTCTGTAATTTGAATGGGTATACAGAGATACTGAGAATAAAAGGGTTATTGAAAGGGTACTGCCAAATGAAAGGGTCTACAAAAGAGCTGGGAAAGAAAGGGTTATAGAAACTGTTCTGCAATTTGAAAGGGTATAAAGAGATACTGAGAATAAAAGGGTTATTGAAAGGGTACTGCCAAATGAAAGGTTCTACAAAAAAGCTGGGAACGAAAGTGTTATAGAAACTAGTCTGCAATTTGAAAGGGTATACAGTGATACTGAGAATTAAAGGGCTATTGAAAGGGTACTGCCAAATGAAAGGATCAACAAAAGAGGTGGGAATGAAAGGGTTATAGAAACTGTTCTGCAATTTGAAAGGGTATACAGTGATACTGAGAATTAAAGGGTTACTGAAAGGGTACTGCCAAATGAAAGGGTCTACAAAAGAGCTGGGAATGAAAGGGTTATAGAAACTGTTCTGTTATTTGAATGGGTATACAGAGATACTGAGAATAAAAGGGTTATTGAAAGGGTACTGGCAAATGAAAGGGTCTACAAAAGAGCTGGGAAAGAAAGGGTTATAGAAACTGTTCTGCAATTTGAAAGGGTATAAAGAGATATTGAGAATAAAAGGGTTATTGAAAGGGTACTGCCAAATGAAAGGTTCTACAAAAAAGCTGGTAACGAAAGGGTTACAGAAACTGTCCTGCAATTTCAAAGGGTATACAGTGATACTGAGAATTAAAGGGTTACTGAAAGGGTACTGCCAAATGAAAGGATCAACAAAAGAGCTGGGAATGAAAGGGTTATAGAAACTGTTCTGCAATTTGAAAGGGTATACAGAGATACTAAGAATTAAAGGGTTACTGAAAGGGTACTGCCAAATGAAAGGATCAACAAAAGAGCTGGGAATGAAAGGTTATAGAAACTGTTCTGTAATTTGAATGGGTATACAGAGATACTGAGAATAAAAGGGTTATTGAAAGGGTACTGCCAAATGAAAGGGTCTACAAAAGAGCTGGGAAAGAAAGGGTTATAGAAACTGTTCTGCAATTTGAAAGGGTATAAAGAGATATTGAGAATAAAAGGGTTATTGAAAGGGTACTGCCAAATGAAAGGTTCTACAAAAAAGCTGGTAACGAAAGGGTTATAGAAACTGTTCTGCAATTTGAAAGGGTATACAGTGATACTGAGAATTAAAGGGTTACTGAAAGGGTACTGCCAAATGAAAGGGTCTACAAAAGACCTGGGAATGAAAGGGTTATAGAAACTCTTCTGCAATTTGAAAGGGTATACAGAGATACTGAGAATAAAATGGTTATTGAAAGGGTACTGCCTCATGAAAGGGTCTACAAAAGAGCTGGGAATTAAAGGGTTATAGAAACTGTTCTGCAATTTGAAAGGGTATACAGAGATACTGAGAATAAAAGGGTTATTGAAAGGGTACTGCCAAATGAAAGGTTCTACAAAAAAGCTGGGAACGAAAGGGTTATAGAAACTGTTCTGCAATTTGAAAGGGTATACAGTGATACTGAGAATTAAATGGCTATTGAAAGGGTACTGCCAAATGAAAGGATCAACAAAAGAGCTGGGAATGAAAGTGTTATAGAAACTGTTCTGCAATTTGAAAGGGTATACAGAGATACTGAGAATTAAAGGGTTACTGAAAGGGTACTGCCAAATGAAAGGGTCTACAAGAGCTGGGAATGAAAGGTTATAGAAACTGTTCTGTAATTTGAATGGGTATACAGAGATACTGAGAATAAAAGGGTTATTGAAAGGGTACTGCCAAATGAAAGGGTCTACAAAAGAGCTGCGAAAGAAAGGGTTATAGAAACTGTTCTGCAATTTGAAAGGGTATAAAGAGATATTGAGAATAAAAGGGCTATTGAAAGGGTACTGCCAAATGAAAGGTTCTACAAAAACGCTGGTAACGAAAGGGTTATAGAAACTGTTCTGCAATTTGAAAGGGTATACAGTGATACTGAGAATAAAAGGGTTATTGAAAGGGTACTGCCAAATGAAAGGGTCTACAAAAGAGCTGGGAAAGAAAGGGTTATAGAAACTGTTCTGCAATTTGAAAGGGTATAAAGAGATACTGAGAATAAAAGGGTTATTGAAAGGGTACTGCCAAATGAAAGGTCCTACAAAAAAGCTGGGAACGAAAGGGTTATAGAAACTGTTCTGCAATTTGAAAGGGTATACAGTGATACTGAGAATTAAAGGGCTATTGAAAGGGTACTGCCAAATGAAAGGATCAACAAAAGAGGTGGGAATGAAAGGGTTATAGAAACTGTTCTGCAATTTGAAAGGGGTATACAGTGATACTGAGAATTAAAGGGTTACTGAAAGGGTACTGCCAAATGAAAGGGTCTACGAAAGAGCTGGGAATGAAAGGGTTATAGAAACTGTTCTTCAATTTGAAAGGGTATACAGAGATACTGAGAATAAAAGGGTTATTGAAAGGGTACTGCCAAATGAAAGGGTCTACAAAAGAGCTGGGAAAGAAAGGGTTATAGAAACTGTTCTGCAATTTGAAAGGGTATAAAGAGATATTGAGAATAAAAGGGTTATTGAAAGGGTACTGCCAAATGAAAGGGTTTACAAAAGAGTTGAAAATGAAAGGGTTATAGAAACTGTTCTTCAATTTGAAAGGGTATACAGAGATACTGAGAATAAAAGGGTTATTGAAAGGGTACTGCCAAATGAAAGGGTCTACAAAAGAGCTGGGAAAGAAAGGGTTATAGAAACTGTTCTGCAATTTGAAAGGGTATAAAGAGATACTGAGAATAAAAGGGTTATTGAAAGGGTACTGCCAAATGAAAGGTTCTACAAAAAAGCTGGGAACGAAAGGGTTATAGAAACTGTTCTGCAATTTGAAAGGGTATACAGTGATACTGAGAATTAAAGGGCTATTGAAAGGGTACTGCCAAATGAAAGGATCAACAAAAGAGCTGGGAATGAAAGGGTTATAGAAACTGTTCTGCAATTTGAAAGGGTATACAGAGATACTGAGAATTAAAGGGTTACTGAAAGGGTACTGCCAAATGAAAGGGTCTACAAAAGACCTGGGAATGAAAGGGTTATAGAAACTGTTCTGTAATTTGAAAGGGTATACAGAGATACTGAGAATAAAAGGGTTATTGAAAGGGTACTGCCAAATGAAAGGGTCTACAAAAGAGCTGGGAAAGAAAGGGTTATAGAAACTGTTCTGCAATTTGAAAGGGTATACAGAGATACTGAGAATAAAATGGTTATTGAAAGGGTACTGCCTCATGAAAGGGTCTACAAAAGAGCTGGGAAAGAAAGGGTTATAGAAACTGTTCTGCAATTTGAAAGGGTATACAGAGATACTGAGAATAAAAGGGTTATTGAAAGGGTACTGCCAAATGAAAGGTTCTACAAAAAAGCTGGTAACGAGAGGGTTATAGAAACTGTCCTGCAATTTCAAAGGGTATACAGTGATACTGAGAATTAAAGGGTTACTGAAAGGGTACTGCCAAATGAAAGGATCAACAAAAGAGCTGGGAATGAAAGGGTTGTAGAAACTGTTCTGCAATTTGAAAGGGTATACAGAGATACTGAGAATTAAAGGGTTACTGAAAGGGTACTGCCAAATGAAAGGGTCTACAAAAGAGCTGGGAATGAAAGGGTTATAGAAACTTGTTTGGAAATTGAAAGGGTGCACAGAGATACTGCGCATAAAAGGGTTATTGATAGGGTACTGCCAAATAAAAGGGTCTATAAAAGAGCTGGGAATGAGAGGGTTATAGAAACTGGTCTGCAAAAATGAAACGGTCTACAAAAGAGCTGGGAATGAGAGGATTATAGAAACTGTTCTGTAATTTGAATGGGTATACAGAGATACTGAGAATTAAAGGGTTACTGAAAGGGTACTGCCAAATGAAAGGATCTACAAAAGACCTGGGAATGAAAGGGTTATAGAAACTGTTCTGTAATTTGAAAGGGTATACAGAGATACTGAGAATAAAAGGGTTATTGAAAGGGTACTGCCAAATGAAAGGGTCTACAAAAGAGCTGGGAAAGAAAGGGTTATAGAAACTGTTCTGCAATTTGAAAGGGTATAAAGAGATACTGAGAATAAAAGGGTTATTGAAAGGGTACTGCCAAATGAAAGGTTCTACAAAAAAGCTGGGAACGAAAGGGTTATAGAAACTAGTCTGCAATTTGAAAGGGTATACAGTGATACTGAGAATTAAAGGGCTATTGAAAGGGTACTGCCAAATGAAAGGATCAACAAAAGAGCTGGGAATGAAAGGGTTATAGAAACTGTTCTGCAATTTGAAAGGGTATACAGAGATACTGAGAATTAAAGGGTTACTGAAAGGGTACTGCCAAATGAAAGGGTCTACAAAAGACCTGGGAATGAAAGGGTTATAGAAACTGTTCTGTAATTTGAAAGGGTATACAGAGATACTGAGAATAAAAGGGTTATTGAAAGGGTACTGCCAAATGAAAGGGTCTACAAAAGAGCTGGGAAAGAAAGGGTTATAGAAACTGTTCTGCAATTTGAAAGGGTATAAAGAGATACTGAGAATAAAAGGGTTATTGAAAGGGTACTGCCAAATGAAAGGTTCTACAAAAAAGCTGGGAACGAAAGGGTTATAGAAACTAGTCTGCAATTTGAAAGGGTATACAGTGATACTGAGAATTAAAGGGCTATTGAAAGGGTACTGCCAAATGAAAGGATCAACAAAAGAGGTGGGAATGAAAGGGTTATAGAAACTTTTCTGCAATTTGAAAGGGTATACAGTGATACTGAGAATTAAAGGGTTACTGAAAGGGTACTGCCAAATGAAAGGGTCTACAAAAGAGCTGGGAATGAAAGGGTTATAGAAACTTCTGTTATTTGAATGGGTATACAGAGATACTGAGAATAAAAGGGTTATTGAAAGGGTACTGCCAAATGAAAGGGTCTACAAAAAAAAGCTGGTAACGAAAGGGTTATAGAAACTGTCCTGCAATTTCAAAGGGTATACAGTGATACGGAGAATTAAAGGGTTACTGAAAGGGTACTGCCAAATGAAAGGGTCTACAAAAGACCTGGGAATGAAAGGGTTATAGAAACTGTTCTGCTATTTGAAAGGGTATACAGAGATACTGAGAATTAAAGGGCTATTGACAGGGTACTGCCAAATGAAAGGATCAACAAAAGAGCTGGGAATGAAAGGGTTATAGAAACTGTTCTGTAATTTGAAAGGGTATACAGAGATACTGAGCATAAAAGGGTTATTGAAAGGGTACTGTCAAATAAAAGGGTCTATAAAAGAGCTGGGAATGAGAGGGTTATAGAAACTGGTCTGCAAAAATGAAACGGTCTACAAAAGAGCTGAAACTGTTCTGAATTTGAAAGGGTAGGATTAGCATAGAAACTGTGAAAGGGTCTACAAAAGACCTGGGAATTTGAATGTTCTGTAATTTGAAAGGGTATACAGAGATACTGAGAATAAAAGGGTTATTGAAAGGGTACTGCCAAATGAAAGGGTCTACAAAAGAGCTGGGAAAGAAAGGGTTATAGAAACTGTTCTGCAATTTGAAAGGGTATAAAGATACTGAGAATAAAATGGTTATTGAAAGGGTACTGATGAATACAAAGGGTTATAGAAACTGTTCTGCAAAAAGGGTACAGAGATACTGAGAATAAAAGGGTTATTGAAAGGGTACCAAATGAAAGGTTCTACAAAAAAGCTGGGAACGAAAGGGTTATAGAAACTAGTCTGCAATTTGAAAGGGTATACAGTGATACTGAGAATTAAAGGGTTATTGAAAGGGTACTGCCAAATGAAAGGATCAACAAAAGAGCTGGGAATGAAAGGGTTATAGAAACTGTTCTGCAATTTGAAAGGGTATACAGTGATACTGAGAATTAAAGGGTTACTGAAAGGGTACTGCCAAATGAAAGGGTCTACAAAAGAGCTGGGAATGAAAGGGTTATAGAAACTTGTTTGGAAATTGAAAGGGTGCACAGAGATACTGCGCATAAAAGGGTTATTGATAGGGTACTGCCAAATAAAAGGGTCTATAAAAGAGCTGGGAATGAGAGGGTTATAGAAACTGGTCTGCAAAAATGAAACGGTCTACAAAAGAGCTGGGAATGAGAGGATTATAGAAACTGTTCTGTAATTTGAATGGGTATACAGAGATACTGAGAATTAAAGGGTTACTGAAAGGGTACTGTTCTGTTATTTGAATGGGTATACAGAGATACTGAGAATAAAAGGGTTATTGAAAGGGTACTGCCAAATGAAAGGGTCTACAAAAGAGCTGGGAAAGAAAGGGTTATAGAAACTGTTCTGCAATTTGAAAGGGTATAAAGAGATATTGAGAATAAAAGGGTTATTGAAAGGGTACTGCCAAATGAAAGGTTCTACAAAAAAGCTGGTAACGAAAGGGTTACAGAAACTGTCCTGCAATTTCAAAGGGTATACAGTGATACTGAGAATTAAAGGGTTACTGAAAGGGTACTGCCAAATGAAAGGATCAACAAAAGAGCTGGGAATGAAAGGGTTATAGAAACTGTTCTGCAATTTGAAAGGGTATACAGAGATACTGAGAATTAAAGGGTTACTGAAAGGGTACTGCCAAATGAAAGGATCAACAAAAGAGCTGGGAATGAAAGGTTATAGAAACTGTTCTGTAATTTGAATGGGTATACAGAGATACTGAGAATAAAAGGGTTATTGAAAGGGTACTGCCAAATGAAAGGGTCTACAAAAGAGCTGGGAAAGAAAGGGTTATAGAAACTGTTCTGCAATTTGAAAGGGTATAAAGAGATATTGAGAATAAAAGGGTTATTGAAAGGGTACTGCCAAATGAAAGGTTCTACAAAAAAGCTGGTAACGAAAGGGTTATAGAAACTGTTCTGCAATTTGAAAGGGTATACAGTGATACTGAGAATTAAAGGGTTACTGAAAGGGTACTGCCAAATGAAAGGGTCTACAAAAGACCTGGGAATGAAAGGGTTATAGAAACTCTTCTGCAATTTGAAAGGGTATACAGAGATACTGAGAATAAAATGGTTATTGAAAGGGTACTGCCTCATGAAAGGGTCTACAAAAGAGCTGGGAATTAAAGGGTTATAGAAACTCTTCTGTCATTCGAAAGGGTATACAGAGATACTGAGAATAAAAGGGTTATTGAAAGGGTACTGCCAAATGAAAGGTTCTACAAAAAAGCTGGGAACGAAAGGGTTATAGAAACTGTTCTGCAATTTGAAAGGGTATACAGTGATACTGAGAATTAAATGGCTATTGAAAGGGTACTGCCAAATGAAAGGATCAACAAAAGAGCTGGGAATGAAAGTGTTATAGAAACTGTTCTGCAATTTGAAAGGCTATACAGAGATACTGAGAATTAAAGGGTTACTGAAAGGGTACTGCCAAATGAAAGGGTCTACAAGAGCTGGGAATGAAAGGTTATAGAAACTGTTCTGTAATTTGAATGGGTATACAGAGATACTGAGAATAAAAGGGTTATTGAAAGGGTACTGCCAAATGAAAGGGTCTACAAAAGAGCTGGGAAAGAAAGGGTTATAGAAACTGTTCTGCAATTTGAAAGGGTATAAAGAGATATTGAGAATAAAAGGGCTATTGAAAGGGTACTGCCAAATGAAAGGTTCTACAAAAACGCTGGTAGAAAGGGTTATAGAAACTGTTCTGCAGGGAAAGAAAGGGTTATAGAAACTGTTCTGCAATTTGAAAGGGTATAAAGAGATACTGAGAATAAAAGGGTTATTGAAAGGGTACTGCCAAATGAAAGGTTCTACAAAAAAGCTAGGAACGAAAGGGTTATAGAAACTAGTCTGCAATTTGAAAGGGTATACAGTGATACTGAGAATTAAAGGGCTATTGAAAGGGTACTGCCAAATGAAAGGATCAACAAAAGAGGTTGGAATGAAAGGGTTATAGAAACTTTTCTGCAATTTGAAAGGGTATACAGTGATACTGAGAATTAAAGGGTTACTGAAAGGGTACTGCCAAATGAAAGGGTCTACAAAAGAGCTGGGAATGAAAGGGTTATAGAAACTTCTGTTATTTGAATGGGTATACAGAGATACTGAGAATAAAAGGGTTATTGAAAGGGTACTGCCAAATGAAAGGGTCTACAAAAGAGCTGGGAAAGAAAGGGTTATAGAAACTGTTCTGCAATTTGAAAGGGTATAAAGAGATATTGAGAATAAAAGGGTTATTGAAAGGGTACTGCCAAATGAAAGGTTCTACAAAAAAGCTGGTAACGAAAGGGTTATAGAAACTGTTCTGCAATTTGAAAGGGTATACAGTGATACTGAGAATTAAAGGGTTACTGAAAGGGTACTGCCAAATGAAAGGGTCTACAAAAGACCTGGGAATGAAAGGGTTATAGAAACTCTTCTGCAATTTGAAAGGGTATACAGAGATACTGAGAATAAAATGGTTATTGAAAGGGTACTGCCTCATGAAAGGGTCTACAAAAGAGCTGGGAATTAAAGGGTTATAGAAACTCTTCTGTCATTCGAAAGGGTATACAGAGATACTGAGAATAAAAGGGTTATTGAAAGGGTACTGCCAAATGAAAGGTTCTACAAAAAAGCTGGGAACGAAAGGGTTATAGAAACTGTTCTGAAATTTGAAAGGGTATACAGTGATACTGAGAATTAAATGGCTATTGAAAGGGTACTGCCAAATGAAAGGATCAACAAAAGAGCTGGGAATGAAAGTGTTATAGAAACTGTTCTGCAATTTGAAAGGCTATACAGAGATACTGAGAATTAAAGGGTTACTGAAAGGGTACTGCCAAATGAAAGGGTCTACAAGAGCTGGGAATGAAAGGTTATAGAAACTGTTCTGTAATTTGAATGGGTATACAGAGATACTGAGAATAAAAGGGTTATTGAAAGGGTACTGCCAAATGAAAGGGTCTACAAAAGAGCTGGGAAAGAAAGGGTTATAGAAACTGTTCTGCAATTTGAAAGGGTATAAAGAGATTTTGAGAATAAAAGGGCTATTGAAAGGGTACTGCCAAATGAAAGGTTCTACAAAAGAGCTGGGAAAGAAAGGGTTATAGAAACTGTTCTGTTATTTGAATGGGTATACAGAGATACTGAGAATAAAAGGGTTATTGAAAGGGTACTGCCAAATGAAAGGGAATTAAAGGGTTACTGAAAGGGTACTGCCAAATGAAAGGGTCTACAAAAGAGCTGGAATGAAAGGGTTATAGAAACTACAAAACTGAGCTGGGAAAGAAAGGGTTGTAGAAACTGTTCTGCAATTTGAAAGGGTATAAAGAGATATTGAGAATAAAAGGGTTATTGAAAGGGTACTGCCAAATGAAAGGTTCTACAAAAAAGCTGGTAACGAGAGGGTTATAGAAACTGTCCTGCAATTTCAAAGGGTATACAGTGATACTGAGAATTAAAGGGTTACTGAAAGGGTACTGCCAAATGAAAGGATCAACAAAAGAGCTGGGAATGAAAGGGTTATAGAAACTGTTCTGCAATTTGAAAGGGTATACAGAGATACTGAGAATTAAAGGGTTACTGAAAGGGTACTGCCAAATGAAAGGATCAACAAAAGAGCTGGGAATGAAAGGTTATAGAAACTGTTCTGTAATTTGAATGGGTATACGGAGATACTGAGAATAAAAGGGTTATTGAAAGGGTACTGCCAAATGAAAGGTTCTACAAAAAAGCTGGTAACGAAAGGGTTATAGAAACTGTTCTGCAATTTTAAAGGGTATACAGTGATACTGAGAATTAAAGGGTTACTGAAAGGGTACTGCCAAATGAAAGGATCAACAAAAGAGCTGGGAATGAAAGGGTTATAGAAACTGTTCTGCAATTTGAAAGGGTATACAGAGATACTGAGAATTAAAGGGTTACTGAAAGGGTACTGCCAAATGAAAGGGTCTACAAAAGAGCTGGGAATGAAAGGGTTATAGAAACTTGTTTGGAAATTGAAAGGGTGCACAGAGATACTGAGCATAAAAGGGTTATTGATAGGGTACTGCCAAATAAAAGGGTCTATAAAAGAGCTGGGAAAGAGAGGGTTATAGAAACTGGTCTGCAAAAATGAAACGGTCTACAAAAGAGCTGGGAATGAGAGGATTATAGAAACTGTTCTGTAATTTGAATGGGTATACAGAGATACTGAGAATAAAAGGGTTATTGAAAGGGTACTGCCAAATGAAAGGGTCTACAAAAGAGCTGGGAAAGAAAGGGTTATAGAAACTGTTCTGCAATTTGAAAGGGTATAAAGAGATACTGAGAATAAAAGGGTTATTGAAAGGGTACTGCCAAATGAAAGGGTCTACAAAAGAGCTGGGAAAGAAAGGGTTATAGAAACTGTTCTGCAATTTGAAAGGGTATAAAGAGATATTGAGAATAAAAGGGTTATTGAAAGGGTACTGCCAAATGAAAGGTTCTACAAAAAAGCTGGTAACGAAAGGGTTACAGAAACTGTCCTGCAATTTCAAAGGGTATACAGTGATACTGAGAATTAAAGGGTTACTGAAAGGGTACTGCCAAATGAAAGGATCAACAAAAGAGCTGGGAATGAAAGGATTATAGAAACTGTTCTGCAATTTGAAAGGGTATACAGAGATACTGAGAATTAAAGGGTTACTGAAAGGGTACTGCCAAATGAAAGGATCAACAAAAGAGCTGGGAATGAAAGGTTATAGAAACTGTTCTGTAATTTGAATGGGTATACAGAGATACTGAGAATAAAAGGGTTATTGAAAGGGTACTGCCAAATGAAAGGGTCTACAAAAGAGCTGGGAAAGAAAGGGTTATAGAAACTGTTCTGCAATTTGAAAGGGTACAAAGAGATATTGAGAATAAAAGGGTTATTGAAAGGGTACTGCCAAATGAAAGGTTCTACAAAAAAGCTGGTAACGAAAGGTTATAGAAACTGTTCTGCAATTTGAAAGGGTATACAGTGATACTGAGAATTAAAGGGTTACTGAAAGGGTACTGCCAAATGAAAGGGTCTACAAAAGATCTGGGAATGAAAGGGTTATAGAAACTCTTCTGCAATTTGAAAGGGTATACAGAGATACTGAGAATAAAATGGTTATTGAAAGGGTACTGCCTCATGAAAGGGTCTACAAAAGAGCTGGGAATTAAAGGGTTATAGAAACTCTTCTGTCATTTGAAAGGGTATACAGAGATACTGAGAATAAAAGGGTTATTGAAAGGGTACTGCCAAATGAAAGGTTCTACAAAAAAGCTGGGAACGAAAGGGTTATAGAAACTGTTCTGCAATTTGAAAGGGTATACAGTGATACTGAGAATTAAATGGCTATTGAAAGGGTACTGCCAAATGAAAGGATCAACAAAAGAGCTGGGAATGAAAGTGTTATAGAAACTGTTCTGCAATTTGAAAGGCTATACAGAGATACTGAGAATTAAAGGGTTACTGAAAGGGTACTGCCAAATGAAAGGGTCTACAAGAGCTGGGAATGAAAGGTTATAGAAACTGTTCTGTAATTTGAATGGGTATACAGAGATACTGAGAATAAAAGGGTTATTGAAAGGGTACTGCCAAATGAAAGGGTCTACAAAAGAGCTGGGAAAGAAAGGGTTATAGAAACTGTTCTGCAATTTGAAAGGGTATAAAGAGATTTTGAGAATAAAAGGGCTATTGAAAGGGTACTGCCAAATGAAAGGTTCTACAAAAGAGCTGGGAAAGAAAGGGTTATAGAAACTGTTCTGCAATTTGAAAGGGTATAAAGAGATACTGAGAATAAAAGGGTTATTGAAAGGGTACTGCCAAATGAAAGGTTCTACAAAAAAGCTAGGAACGAAAGGGTTATAGAAACTAGTCTGCAATTTGAAAGGGTATACAGAGATACTGAGAATAAAAGGGTTATTGAAAGGGTACTGCCAAATGAAAGGATCAACAAAAAAGCTGGGAATGAAAGGGTTATAGAAACTGTTCTGCAATTTGAAAGGGTATACAGTGATACTGAGAATTAAAGGGTTACTGAAAGGGTACTGCCAAATGAAAGGGTCTACAAAAGAGCTGGGAATGAAAGGGTTATAGAAACTGTTCTGTTATTTGAATGGGTATACAGAGATACTGAGAATAAAAGGGTTATTGAAAGGGTACTGCCAAATGAAAGGGTCTACAAAAGAGCTGGGAAAGAAAGGGTTGTAGAAACTGTTCTGCAATTTGAAAGGGTATAAAGAGATATTGAGAATAAAAGGGTTATTGAAAGGGTACTGCCAAATGAAAGGTTCTACAAAAAAGCTGGTAACGAGAGGGTTATAGAAACTGTCCTGCAATTTCAAAGGGTATACAGTGATACTGAGAACTAAAGGGTTACCGAAAGGGTACTGCCAAATGAAAGGATCAACAAAAGAGCTGGGAATGAAAGGGTTATAGAAACTGTTCTGCAATTTGAAAGGGTATACAGAGATACTGAGAATTAAAGGGTTACTGAAAGGGTACTGCCAAATGAAAGGATCAACAAAAAAGCTGGGAACGAAAGGGTTATAGAAACTGTTCTGCAATTTGAAAGGGTATACAGTGATACTGAGAATTAAATGGCTATTGAAAGGGTACTGCCAAATGAAAGGATCAACAAAAGAGCTGGGAATGAAAGTGTTATAGAAACTGTTCTGCAATTTGAAAGGCTATACAGAGATACTGAGAATTAAAGGGTTACTGAAAGGGTACTGCCAAATGAAAGGGTCTACAAGAGCTGGGAATGAAAGGTTATAGAAACTGTTCTGTAATTTGAATGGGTATACAGAGATACTGAGAATAAAAGGGTTATTGAAAGGGTACTGCCAAATGAAAGGGTCTACAAAAGAGCTGGGAAAGAAAGGGTTATAGAAACTGTTCTGCAATTTGAAAGGGTATAAAGAGATATTGAGAATAAAAGGGCTATTGAAAGGGTACTGCCAAATGAAAGGTTCTACAAAAGAGCTGGGAAAGAAAGGGTTATAGAAACTGTTCTGCAATTTGAAAGGGTATAAAGAGATACTGAGAATAAAAGGGTTATTGAAAGGGTACTGCCAAATGAAAGGTTCTACAAAAAAGCTAGGAACGAAAGGGTTATAGAAACTAGTCTGCAATTTGAAAGGGTATACAGAGATACTGAGAATAAAAGGGTTATTGAAAGGGTACTGCCAAATGAAAGGATCAACAAAAAAGCTGGGAATGAAAGGGTTATAGAAACTGTTCTGCAATTTGAAAGGGTATACAGTGATACTGAGAATTAAAGGGTTACTGAAAGGGTACTGCCAAATGAAAGGGTCTACAAAAGAGCTGGGAATGAAAGGGTTATAGAAACTGTTCTGTTATTTGAATGGGTATACAGAGATACTGAGAATAAAAGGGTTATTGAAAGGGTACTGCCAAATGAAAGGGTCTACAAAAGAGCTGGGAAAGAAAGGGTTGTAGAAACTGTTCTGCAATTTGAAAGGGTATAAAGAGATATTGAGAATAAAAGGGTTATTGAAAGGGTACTGCCAAATGAAAGGTTCTACAAAAAAGCTGGTAACGAGAGGGTTATAGAAACTGTCCTGCAATTTCAAAGGGTATACAGTGATACTGAGAACTAAAGGGTTACTGAAAGGGTACTGCCAAATGAAAGGATCAACAAAAGAGCTGGGAATGAAAGGGTTATAGAAACTGTTCTGCAATTTGAAAGGGTATACAGAGATACTGAGAATTAAAGGGTTACTGAAAGGGTACTGCCAAATGAAAGGATCAACAAAAGAGCTGGGAATGAAAGGTTATAGAAACTGTTCTGTAATTTGAATGGGTATACAGAGATACTGAGAATAAAAGGGTTATTGAAAGGGTACTGCCAAATGAAAGGTTCTACAAAAAAGCTGGTAACGAAAGGGTTATAGAAACTGTTCTGCAATTTGAAAGGGTATACAGTGATACTGAGAATTAAAGGGTTACTGAAAGGGTACTGCCAAATGAAAGGGTCTACAAAAGACCTGGGAATGAAAGGGTTATAGAAACTGTTCTGTAATTTGAAAGGGTATACAGAGATACTGAGAATAAAAGGGTTATTGAAAGGGTACTGCCAAATGAAAGGGTCTACAAAAGAGCTGGGAAAGAAAGGGTTATAGAAACTGTTCTGCAATTTGAAAGGGTATACAGAGATACTGAGAATAAAATGGTTATTGAAAGGGTACTGCCTCATGAAAGGGTCTACAAGAAAGAAAGGGTTATAGAAACTGTTCTGCAATTTGAAAGGGTATACAGAGATACTGAGAATAAAAGGGTTATTGAAAGGGTACTGCCAAATGAAAGGTTCTACAAAAAAGCTGGTAACGAGAGGGTTAAAGAAACTGTCCTGCAATTTCAAAGGGTATACAGTGATACTGAGAATTAAAGGGTTACTGAAAGGGTACTGCCAAATGAAAGGATCAACAAAAGAGCTGGGAATGAAAGGGTTATAGAAACTGTTCTGCAATTTGAAAGGGTATACAGAGATACTGAGAATTAAAGGGTTACTGAAAGGGTACTGCCAAATGAAAGGGTCTACAAAAGAGCTGGGAATGAAAGGGTTATAGAAACTTGTTTGGAAATTGAAAGGGTGCACAGAGATACTGAGCATAAAAGGGTTATTGATAGGGTACTGCCAAATAAAAGGGTCTATAAAAGAGCTGGGAATGAGAGGGTTATAGAAACTGGTCTGCAAAAATGAAACGGTCTACAAAAGAGCTGGGAATGAGAGGATTATAGAAACTGTTCTGTAATTTGAATGGGTATACAGAGATACTGAGAATAAAAGGGTTATTGAAAGGGTACTGCCAAATGAAAGGGTCTACAAAAGAGCTGGGAAAGAAAGGGTTATAGAAACTGTTCTGCAATTTGAAAGGGTATAAAGAGATACTGAGAATAAAAGGGTTATTGAAAGGGTACTGCCAAATGAAAGGGTCTACAAAAGAGTTGGGAAAGAAAGGGTTATAGAAACTGTTCTGCAATTTGAAAGGGTATAAAGAGATATTGAGAATAAAAGGGTTATTGAAAGGGTACTGCCAAATGAAAGGTTCTACAAAAAAGCTGGTAACGAAAGGGTTACAGAAACTGTCCTGCAATTTCAAAGGGTATACAGTGATACTGAGAATTAAAGGGTTACTGAAAGGGTACTGCCAAATGAAAGGATCAACAAAAGAGCTGGGAATGAAAGGGTTATAGAAACTGTTCTGCAATTTGAAAGGGTATACAGAGATACTGAGAATTAAAGGGTTACTGAAAGGGTACTGCCAAATGAAAGGATCAACAAAAGAGCTGGGAATGAAAGGTTATAGAAACTGTTCTGTAATTTGAATGGGTATACAGAGATACTGAGAATAAAAGGGTTATTGAAAGGGTACTGCCAAATGAAAGGGTCTACAAAAGAGCTGGGAAAGAAAGGGTTATAGAAACTGTTCTGCAATTTGAAAGGGTATAAAGAGATATTGAGAATAAAAGGGTTATTGAAAGGGTACTGCCAAATGAAAGGTTCTACAAAAAAGCTGGTAACGAAAGGGTTATAGAAACTGTTCTGCAATTTGAAAGGGTATACAGTGATACTGAGAATTAAAGGGTTACTGAAAGGGTACTGCCAAATGAAAGGGTCTACAAAAGACCTGGGAATGAAAGGGTTATAGAAACTCTTCTGCAATTTGAAAGGGTATACAGAGATACTGAGAATAAAATGGTTATTGAAAGGGTACTGCCTCATGAAAGGGTCTACAAAAGAGCTGGAATTAAAGGGTTATAGAAACTCTTCTGTCATTCGAAAGGGTATACAGAGATACTGAGAATAAAAGGGTTATTGAAAGGGTACTGCCAAATGAAAGGTTCTACAAAAAAGCTGGGAACGAAAGGGTTATAGAAACTGTTCTGCAATTTGAAAGGGTATACAGTGATACTGAGAATTAAATGGCTATTGAAAGGGTACTGCCAAATGAAAGGATCAACAAAAGAGCTGGGAATGAAAGTGTTATAGAAACTGTTCTGCAATTTGAAAGGCTATACAGAGATACTGAGAATTAAAGGGTTACTGAAAGGGTACTGCCAAATGAAAGGGTCTACAAGAGCTGGGAATGAAAGGTTATAGAAACTGTTCTGTAATTTGAATGGGTATACAGAGATACTGAGAATAAAAGGGTTATTGAAAGGGTACTGCCAAATGAAAGGGTCTACAAAAGAGCTGGAAAGAAAGGGTTATAGAAACTGTTCTGCAATTTGAAAGGGTATAAAGAGATATTGAGAATAAAAGGGCTATTGAAAGGGTACTGCCAAATGAAAGGTTCTACAAAAGAGCTGGGAAAGAAAGGGTTATAGAAACTGTTCTGCAATTTGAAAGGGTATAAAGAGATACTGAGAATAAAAGGGTTATTGAAAGGGTACTGCCAAATGAAAGGTTCTACAAAAAAGCTAGGAACGAAAGGGTTATAGAAACTAGTCTGCAATTTGAAAGGGTATACAGTGATACTGAGAATTAAAGGGCTATTGAAAGGGTACTGCCAAATGAAAGGATCAACAAAAGAGGTTGGAATGAAAGGGTTATAGAAACTTTTCTGCAATTTGAAAGGGTATACAGTGATACTGAGAATTAAAGGGTTACTGAAAGGGTACTGCCAAATGAAAGGGTCTACAAAAGAGCTGGGAATGAAAGGGTTATAGAAACTTCTGTTATTTGAATGGGTATACAGAGATACTGAGAATAAAAGGGTTATTGAAAGGGTACTGCCAAATGAAAGGGTCTACAAAAGAGCTGGGAAAGAAAGGGTTATAGAAACTGTTCTGCAATTTGAAAGGGTATAAAGAGATATTGAGAATAAAAGGGTTATTGAAAGGGTACTGCCAAATGAAAGGTTCTACAAAAAAGCTGGTAACGAAAGGGTTATAGAAACTGTTCTGCAATTTGAAAGGGTATACAGTGATACTGAGAATTAAAGGGTTACTGAAAGGGTACTGCCAAATGAAAGGGTCTACAAAAGACCTGGGAATGAAAGGGTTATAGAAACTCTTCTGCAATTTGAAAGGGTATACAGAGATACTGAGAATAAAATGGTTATTGAAAGGGTACTGCCTCATGAAAGGGTCTACAAAAGAGCTGGGAATTAAAGGGTTATAGAAACTCTTCTGTCATTCGAAAGGGTATACAGAGATACTGAGAATAAAAGGGTTATTGAAAGGGTACTGCCAAATGAAAGGTTCTACAAAAAAGCTGGGAACGAAAGGGTTATAGAAACTGTTCTGAAATTTGAAAGGGTATACAGTGATACTGAGAATTAAATGGCTATTGAAAGGGTACTGCCAAATGAAAGGATCAACAAAAGAGCTGGGAATGAAAGTGTTATAGAAACTGTTCTGCAATTTGAAAGGCTATACAGAGATACTGAGAATTAAAGGGTTACTGAAAGGGTACTGCCAAATGAAAGGGTCTACAAGAGCTGGGAATGAAAGGTTATAGAAACTGTTCTGTAATTTGAATGGGTATACAGAGATACTGAGAATAAAAGGGTTATTGAAAGGGTACTGCCAAATGAAAGGGTCTACAAAAGAGCTGGGAAAGAAAGGGTTATAGAAACTGTTCAGCAATTTGAAAGGGTATAAAGAGATTTTGAGAATAAAAGGGCTATTGAAAGGGTACTGCCAAATGAAAGGTTCTACAAAAGAGCTGGGAAAGAAAGGGTTATAGAAACTGTTCTGCAATTTGAAAGGGTATAAAGAGATACTGAGAATAAAAGGGTTATTGAAAGGGTACTGCCAAATGAAAGGTTCTACAAAAAAGCTAGGAACGAAAGGGTTATAGAAACTAGTCTGCAATTTGAAAGGGTATACAGAGATACTGAGAATAAAAGGGTTATTGAAAGGGTACTGCCAAATGAAAGGATCAACAAAAGAGCTGGGAATGAAAGGGTTATAGAAACTGTTCTGCAATTTGAAAGGGTATACAGTGATACTGAGAATTAAAGGGTTACTGAAAGGGTACTGCCAAATGAAAGGGTCTACAAAAGAGCTGGGAATGAAAGGGTTATAGAAACTGTTCTGTTATTTGAATGGGTATACAGAGATACTGAGAATAAAAGGGTTATTGAAAGGGTACTGCCAAATGAAAGGGTCTACAAAAGAGCTGGGAAAGAAAGGGTTGTAGAAACTGTTCTGCAATTTGAAAGGGTATAAAGAGATATTGAGAATAAAAGGGTTATTGAAAGGGTACTGCCAAATGAAAGGTTCTACAAAAAAGCTGGTAACGAGAGGGTTATAGAAACTGTCCTGCAATTTCAAAGGGTATACAGTGATACTGAGAATTAAAGGGTTACTGAAAGGGTACTGCCAAATGAAAGGATCAACAAAAGAGCTGGGAATGAAAGGGTTATAGAAACTGTTCTGCAATTTGAAAGGGTATACAGAGATACTGAGAATTAAAGGGTTACTGAAAGGGTACTGCCAAATGAAAGGATCAACAAAAGAGCTGGGAATGAAAGGTTATAGAAACTGTTCTGTAATTTAAATGGGTATACAGAGATACTGAGAATAAAAGGGTTATTGAAAGGGTACTGCCAAATGAAAGGTTCTACAAAAAAGCTGGGAACGAAAGGGTTATAGAAACTAGTCTGCAATTTGAAAGGGTATACAGTGATACTGAGAATTAAAGGGCTATTGAAAGGGTACTGCCAAATGAAAGGATCAACAAAAGAGGTGGGAATGAAAGGGTTATAGAAACTGTTCTGCAATTTGAAAGGGTATACAGTGATACTGAGAATTAAAGGGTTACTGAAAGGGTACTGCCAAATGAAAGGGTCTACAAAAGAGCTGGGAATGAAAATAGAAACTTGGGAAATTATGCACAGAGATACTGAGCATTTATTGATAGGGTACTGTTCTATTTTATAGAAACTGGTCTGCAAAAATGATCTACAGAGCTGGGAATGAGAGGATTATAGAAACTGTTCTGTAATTTGAATATACAGAGATACTGAGTTTATTGAAAGGGTACTGCCAAATGAAAGGGTCTACAAAAGAGCTGGGAAAGAAAGGGTTATAGAAACTGTTCTGCAATTTGAAAGGGTATAAAGAGATACTGAGAATGGGTTATTGAAAGGGTACTGCCAAATGAAAGGGTCTACAAAAGAGTTGGGAAAGAAAGGGTTATAGAAACTGTTCTGCAATTTGAAAGGGTATAAAGAGATATTGAGAATAAAAGGGTTATTGAAAGGGTACTGCCAAATGAAAGGTTCTACAAAAAAGCTGGTAACGAAAGGGTTACAGAAACTGTCCTGCAATTTCAAAGGGTATACAGTGATACTGAGAATTAAAGGGTTACTGAAAGGGTACTGCCAAATGAAAGGATCAACAAAAGAGCTGGGAAAGAAAGGGTTATAGAAACTGTTCTGCACTTTGAAAGGGTATACAGAGATACTGAGAATTAAAGGGTTACTGAAAGGGTACTGCCAAATGAAAGGATCAACAAAAGAGCTGGGAATGAAAGGTTATAGAAACTGTTCTGTAATTTGAATGGGTATACAGAGATACTGAGAATAAAAGGGTTATTGAAAGGGTACTGCCAAATGAAAGGGTCTACAAAAGAGCTGGGAAAGAAAGGGTTATAGAAACTGTTCTGCAATTTGAAAGGGTATAAAGAGATATTGAGAATAAAAGGGTTATTGAAAGGGTACTGCCAAATGAAAGGTTCTACAAAAAAGCTGGTAACGAAAGGGTTATAGAAACTGTTCTGCAATTTGAAAGGGTATACAGTGATACTGAGAATTAAAGGGTTACTGAAAGGGTACTGCCAAATGAAAGGGTCTACAAAAGACCTGGGAATGAAAGGGTTATAGAAACTCTTCTGCAATTTGAAAGGGTATACAGAGATACTGAGAATAAAATGGTTATTGAAAGGGTACTGCCTCATGAAAGGGTCTACAAAAGAGCTGGGAATTAAAGGGTTATAGAAACTCTTCTGTCATTTGAAAGGGTATACAGAGATACTGAGAATAAAAGGGTTATTGAAAGGGTACTGCCAAATGAAAGGTTCTACAAAAAAGCTGGGAACGAAAGGGTTATAGAAACTGTTCTGCAATTTGAAAGGGTATACAGTGATACTGAGAATTAAATGGCTATTGAAAGGGTACTGCCAAATGAAAGGATCAACAAAAGAGCTGGGAATGAAAGTGTTATAGAAACTGTTCTGCAATTTGAAAGGCTATACAGAGATACTGAGAATTAAAGGGTTACTGAAAGGGTACTGCCAAATGAAAGGGTCTACAAGAGCTGGGAATGAAAGGTTATAGAAACTGTTCTGTAATTTGAATGGGTATACAGAGATACTGAGAATAAAAGGGTTATTGAAAGGGTACTGCCAAATGAAAGGGTCTACAAAAGAGCTGGGAAAGAAAGGGTTATAGAAACTGTTCTGCAATTTGAAAGGGTATAAAGAGATATTGAGAATAAAAGGGCTATTGAAAGGGTACTGCCAAATGAAAGGTTCAACAAAAGAGCTGGGAAAGAAAGGGTTATAGAAACTAGTCTGCAATTTGAAAGGGTATACAGAGATACTGAGAATAAAAGGGTTATTGAAAGGGTACTGCCAAATGAAAGGATCAACAAAAGAGCTGGGAATGAAAGGGTTATAGAAACTGTTCTGCAATTTGAAAGGGTATACAGTGATACTGAGAATTAAAGGGTTACTGAAAGGGTACTGCCAAATGAAAGGGTCTACAAAAGAGCTGGGAATGAAAGGGTTATAGAAACTGTTCTGTTATTTGAATGGGTATACAGAGATACTGAGAATAAAAGGGTTATTGAAAGGGTACTGCCAAATGAAAGGGTCTACAAAAGAGCTGGGAAAGAAAGGGTTATAGAAACTGTTCTGCAATTTGAAATAAAAGGGTATAAAGGGTACTGCCAGAGATATTGAGAATAAAAGGGTTATTGAAAGGGTACTGCCAAATGAAAGGGTCTACAAAAGAGCTGGGAAAGAAAGGGTTATAGAAACTGTTCTGCAATTTGAAAGGGTATACAGAGATATTGAGAATAAAAGGGTTATTGAAAGGGTACTGCCAAATGAAAGGTTCTACAAAAAAGCTGGTAACGAGAGGGTTATAGAAACTGTCCTGCAATTTCAAAGGGTATACAGTGATACTGAGAATTAAAGGGTTACTGAAAGGGTACTGCCAAATGAAAGGATCAACAAAAGAGCTGGGAATGAAAGGGTTATAGAAACTGTTCTGCAATTTGAAAGGGTATACAGAGATACTGAGAATTAAAGGGTTACTGAAAGGGTACTGCCAAATGAAAGGATCAACAAAAGAGCTGGGAATGAAAGGTTATAGAAACTGTTCTGTAATTTGAATGGGTATACAGAGATACTGAGAATAAAAGGGTTATTGAAAGGGTACTGCCAAATGAAAGGTTCTACAAAAAAGCTGGTAACGAAAGGGTTATAGAAACTGTTCTGCAATTTGAAAGGGTATACAGTGATACTGAGAATTAAAGGGTTACTGAAAGGGTACTGCCAAATGAAAGGGTCTACAAAAGACCTGGGAATGAAAGGGTTATAGAAACTGTTCTGTAATTTGAAAGGGTATACAGAGATACTGAGAATAAAAGGGTTATTGAAAGGGTACTGCCAAATGAAAGGGTCTACAAAAGAGCTGGGAAAGAAAGGGTTATAGAAACTGTTCTGCAATTTGAAAGGGTATACAGAGATACTGAGAATAAAATGGTTATTGAAAGGGTACTGCCTCATGAAAGGGTCTACAAAAGAGCTGGGAAAGAAAGGGTTATAGAAACTGTTCTGCAATTTGAAAGGGTATACAGAGATACTGAGAATAAAAGGGTTATTGAAAGGGTACTGCCAAATGAAAGGTTCTACAAAAAAGCTGGTAACGAGAGGGTTATAGAAACTGTCCTGCAATTTCAAAGGGTATACAGTGATACTGAGAATTAAAGGGTTACTGAAAGGGTACTGCCAAATGAAAGGATCAACAAAAGAGCTGGGAATGAAAGGGTTATAGAAACTGTTCTGCAATTTGAAAGGGTATACAGAGATACTGAGAATTAAAGGGTTACTGAAAGGGTACTGCCAAATGAAAGGGTCTACAAAAGAGCTGGGAATGAAAGGGTTATAGAAACTTGTTTGGAAATTGAAAGGGTGCACAGAGATACTGAGCATAAAAGGGTTATTGATAGGGTACTGCCAAATAAAAGGGTCTATAAAAGAGCTGGGAATGAGAGGGTTATAGAAACTGGTCTGCAAAAATGAAACGGTCTACAAAAGAGCTGGGAATGAGAGGATTATAGAAACTGTTCTGTAATTTGAATGGGTATACAGAGATACTGAGAATAAAAGGGTTATTGAAAGGATACTGCCAAATGAAAGGGTCTACAAAAGAGCTGGGAAAGAAAGGGTTATAGAAACTGTTCTGCAATTTGAAAGGGTATAAAGAGATACTGAGAATAAAAGGGTTATTGAAAGGGTACTGCCAAATGAAAGGTTCTACAAAAAAGCTGGGAACGAAAGGGTTATAGAAACTAGTCTGCAATTTGAAAGGGTATACAGTGATACTGAGAATTAAAGGGCTATTGAAAGGGTACTGCCAAATGAAAGGATCAACAAAAGAGCTGGGAATGAAAGGGTTATAGAAACTTTTCTGCAATTTGAAAGGGTATACAGTGATACTGAGAATTAAAGGGTTACTGAAAGGGTACTGCCAAATGAAAGGGTCTACAAAAGAGCTGGGAATGAAAGGGTTATAGAAACTTCTGTTATTTGAATGGGTATACAGAGATACTGAGAATAAAAGGGTTATTGAAAGGGTACTGCCAAATGAAAGGGTCTACAAAAGAGCTGGGAAAGAAAGGGTTATAGAAACTGTTCTGCAATTTGAAAGGGTATAAAGAGATATTGAGAATAAAAGGGTTATTGAAAGGGTACTGCCAAATGAAAGGTTCTACAAAAAAGCTGGTAACGAAAGGGTTATAGAAACTGTCCTGCAATTTCAAAGGGTATACAGTGATACGGAGAATTAAAGGGTTACTGAAAGGGTACTGCCAAATGAAAGGGTCTACAAAAGACCTGGGAATGAAAGGGTTATAGAAACTGTTCTGCTCTTTGAAAGGGTATACAGAGATACTGAGAATTAAAGGGCTATTGACAGGGTACTGCCAAATGAAAGGATCAACAAAAGAGCTGGGAATGAAAGGGTTATAGAAACTGTTCTGTAATTTGAAAGGGTATACAGAGATACTGAGCATAAAAGGGATATTGAAAGGGTACTGCCAAATAAAAGGGTCTATAAAAGAGCTGGGAATGAGAGGGTTATAGAAACTGGTCTGCAAAAATGAAACGGTCTACAAAAGAGCTGGGAATGAGAGGATTATAGAAACTGTTCTGTAATTTGAATGGGTATACAGAGATACTGAGAATAAAAGGGTTATTGAAAGGGTACTGCCAAATGAAAGGGTCTACAAAAGAGCTGGGAAAGAAAGGGTTATAGAAACTGTTCTGCAATTTGAAAGGGTATAAAGAGATACTGAGAATAAAAGGGTTATTGAAAGGGTACTGCCAAATGAAAGGTTCTACAAAAAAGCTGGGAACGAAAGGGTTATAGAAACTAGTCTGCAATTTGAAAGGGTATACAGTGATACTGAGAATTAAAGGGCTATTGAAAGGGTACTGCCAAATGAAAGGATCAACAAAAGAGGTGGGAATGAAAGGGTTATAGAAACTGTTCTGCAATTTGAAAGGGTATACAGTGATACTGAGAATTAAAGGGTTACTGAAAGGGTACTGCCAAATGAAAGGGTCTACAAAAGAGCTGGGAATAAAAGGGTTATAGAAACTGTTCTGTTATTTGAATGGGTATACAGAGATACTGAGAATAAAAGGGTTATTGAAAGGGTACTGCCAAATGAAAGGGTCTACAAAAGAGCTGGGAAAGAAAGGGTTATAGAAACTGTTCTGCAATTTGAAAGGGTATAAAGAGATATTGAGAATAAAAGGGTTATTGAAAGGGTACTGCCAAATGAAAGGTTCTACAAAAAAGCTGGTAACGAAAGGGTTACAGAAACTGTCCTGCAATTTCAAAGGGTATACAGTGATACTGAGAATTAAAGGGTTACTGAAAGGGTACTGCCAAATGAAAGGATCAACAAAAGAGCTGGGAAAGAAAGGGTTATAGAAACTGTTCTGCACTTTGAAAGGGTATACAGAGATACTGAGAATTAAAGGGTTACTGAAAGGGTACTGCCAAATGAAAGGATCAACAAAAGAGCTGGGAATGAAAGGTTATAGAAACTGTTCTGTAATTTGAATGGGTATACAGAGATACTGAGAATAAAAGGGTTATTGAAAGGGTACTGCCAAATGAAAGGGTCTACAAAAGAGCTGGGAAAGAAAGGGTTATAGAAACTGTTCTGCAATTTGAAAGGGTATAAAGAGATATTGAGAATAAAAGGGTTATTGAAAGGGTACTGCCAAATGAAAGGTTCTACAAAAAAGCTGGTAACGAAAGGGTTATAGAAACTGTTCTGCAATTTGAAAGGGTATACAGTGATACTGAGAATTAAAGGGTTACTGAAAGGGTACTGCCAAATGAAAGGGTCTACAAAAGACCTGGGAATGAAAGGGTTATAGAAACTCTTCTGCAATTTGAAAGGGTATACAGAGATACTGAGAATAAAATGGTTATTGAAAGGGTACTGCCTCATGAAAGGGTCTACAAAAGAGCTGGGAATTAAAGGGTTATAGAAACTGTTCTGCAATTTGAAAGGGTATACAGAGATACTGAGAATAAAAGGGTTATTGAAAGGGTACTGCCAAATGAAAGGTTCTACAAAAAAGCTGGGAACGAAAGGGTTATAGAAACTGTTCTGCAATTTGAAAGGGTATACAGTGATACTGAGAATTAAATGGCTATTGAAAGGGTACTGCCAAATGAAAGAATCAACAAAAGAGCTGGGAATGAAAGTGTTATAGAAACTGTTCTGCAATTTGAAAGGGTATACAGAGATACTGAGAATTAAAGGGTTACTGAAAGGGTACTGCCAAATGAAAGGGTCTACAAGAGCTGGGAATGAAAGGTTATAGAAACTGTTCTGTAATTTGAATGGGTATACAGAGATACTGAGAATAAAAGGGTTATTGAAAGGGTACTGCCAAATGAAAGGGTCTACAAAAGAGCTGCGAAAGAAAGGGTTATAGAAACTGTTCTGCAATTTGAAAGGGTATAAAGAGATATTGAGAATAAAAGGGCTATTGAAAGGGTACTGCCAAATGAAAGGTTCTACAAAAACGCTGGTAACGAAAGGGTTATAGAAACTGTTCTGCAATTTGAAAGGGACAAAAGAGCTGGGAAAGAAAGGGTTATAGAAACTGTTCTGCAATTTGAAAGGGTATAAAGAGATACTGAGAATAAAAGGGTTATTGAAAGGGTACTGCCAAATGAAAGGTCCTACAAAAAAGCTGGGAACGAAAGGGTTATAGAAACTGTTCTGCAATTTGAAAGGGTATACAGTGATACTGAGAATTAAAGGGCTATTGAAAGGGTACTGCCAAATGAAAGGATCAACAAAAGAGGTGGGAATGAAAGGGTTATAGAAACTGTTCTGCAATTTGAAAGGGGTATACAGTGATACTGAGAATTAAAGGGTTACTGAAAGGGTACTGCCAAATGAAAGGGTCTACGAAAGAGCTGGGAATGAAAGGGTTATAGAAACTGTTCTGTCATTTGAAAGGGTATACAGAGATACTGAGAATAAAAGGGTTATTGAAAGGGTACTGCCAAATGAAAGGTTCTACAAAAAAGCTGGGAACGAAAGGGTTATAGAAACTGTTCTGCAATTTGAAAGGGTATACAGTGATACTGAGAATTAAATGGCTATTGAAAGGGTACTGCCAAATGAAAGGATCAACAAAAGAGCTGGGAATGAAAGTGTTATAGAAACTGTTCTGCAATTTGAAAGGCTATACAGAGATACTGAGAATTAAAGGGTTACTGAAAGGGTACTGCCAAATGAAAGGGTCTACAAGAGCTGGGAATGAAAGGTTATAGAAACTGTTCTGTAATTTGAATGGGTATACAGAGATACTGAGAATAAAAGGGTTATTGAAAGGGTACTGCCAAATGAAAGGGTCTACAAAAGAGCTGGGAAAGAAAGGGTTATAGAAACTGTTCTGCAATTTGAAAGGGTATAAAGAGATATTGAGAATAAAAGGGCTATTGAAAGGGTACTGCCAAATGAAAGGTTCAACAAAAGAGCTGGGAAAGAAAGGGTTATAGAAACTGTTCTGCAATTTGAAAGGGTATAAAGAGATACTGAGAATAAAAGGGTTATTGAAAGGGTACTGCCAAATGAAAGGTTCTACAAAAAAGAAAGGGGTTATAGAAACTAGTCCTGCAATTTGAAAGGGTACAGTGATACTGAGAATAAAAGGGTTATTGAAAGGGTACTGCCAAATGAAAGGATCAACAAAAGAGCTGGGAATGAAAGGGTTATAGAAACTGTTCTGCAATTTGAAAGGGTATACAGTGATACTGAGAATTAAAGGGTTACTGAAAGGGTACTGCCAAATGAAAGGGTCTACAAAAGAGCTGGGAATGAAAGGGTTATAGAAACTGTTCTGTTATTTGAATGGGTATACAGAGATACTGAGAATAAAAGGGTTATTGAAAGGGTACTGCCAAATGAAAGGGTCTACAAAAGAGCTGGGAAAGAAAGGGTTGTAGAAACTGTTCTGCAATTTGAAAGGGTATAAAGAGATATTGAGAATAAAAGGGTTATTTCTACAAAAAAGCTGGTAACGAGGGTTATAGAAACTGTCCTGCAATTTCAAAGGGTATACAGTGATACTGAGAATTAAAGGGTTACTGAAAGGGTACTGCCAAATGAAAGGATCTACAAAAGAGCTGGGAATGAAAGGGTTATAGAAACTGTTCTGCAATTTGAAAGGGTATACAGAGATACTGAGAATTAAAGGGTTACTGAAAGGGTACTGCCAAATGAAAGGGTCTACAAAAGAGCTGGGAAAGAAAGGGTTATAGAAACTGTTCTGCAATTTGAAAGGGTATACAGAGATACTGAGAATAAAAGGGTTATTGAAAGGGTACTGCCAAATGAAAGGGTCTACAAAAGAGCTGGGAAAGAAAGGGTTATAGAAACTGTTCTGCAATTTGAAAGGGTATACAGAGATACTGAGAATAAAAGGGTTACTGAAAGGGTACTGCCAAATGAAAGGGTCTACAAAAAAGCTGGTAACGAGAGGGTTATAGAAACTGTCCTGCAATTTCAAAGGGTATACAGTGATACTGAGAATTAAAGGGTTACTGAAAGGGTACTGCCAAATGAAAGGATCAACAAAAGAGCTGGGAATGAAAGGGTTATAGAAACTGTTCTGCAATTTGAAAGGGTATACAGAGATACTGAGAATTAAAGGGTTACTGAAAGGGTACTGCCAAATGAAAGGGTCTACAAAAGAGCTGGGAATGAAAGGGTTATAGAAACTTGTTTGGAAATTGAAAGGGTGCACAGAGATACTGAGCATAAAAGGGTTATTGATAGGGTACTGCCAAATAAAAGGGTCTATAAAAGAGCTGGGAAAGAGAGGGTTATAGAAACTGGTCTGCAAAAATGAAACGGTCTACAAAAGAGCTGGGAATGAGAGGATTATAGAAACTGTTCTGTAATTTGAATGGGTATACAGAGATACTGAGAATAAAAGGGTTATTGAAAGGGTACTGCCAAATGAAAGGGTCTACAAAAGAGCTGGGAAAGAAAGGGTTATAGAAACTGTTCTGCAATTTGAAAGGGTATAAAGAGATACTGAGAATAAAAGGGTTATTGAAAGGGTACTGCCAAATGAAAGGTTCTACAAAAAGCTGGTAACGAAAGGGTTATAGAAACTGTTCTGCAAAGGGTATACAGTGATACTGAGAATTAAAGGGTTACTGAAAGGGTACTGCCAAATGAAAGGGTCTACAAAAGAGGTATAGAAACTACAAAAGAGCTGGGAAAGAAAGGGTTATAGAAACTGTTCTGCAATTTGAAAGGGTATAAAGAGATATTGAGAATAAAAGGGTTATTGAAAGGGTACTGCCAAATGAAAGGTTCTACAAAAAAGCTGGTAACGAAAGGGTTACAGAAACTGTCCTGCAATTTCAAAGGGTATACAGTGATACTGAGAATTAAAGGGTTACTGAAAGGGTACTGCCAAATGAAAGGATCAACAAAAGAGCTGGGAATGAAAGGGTTATAGAAACTGTTCTGCAATTTGAAAGGGTATACAGAGATACTGAGAATTAAAGGGTTACTGAAAGGGTACTGCCAAATGAAAGGATCAACAAAAGAGCTGGGAATGAAAGGTTATAGAAACTGTTCTGTAATTTGAATGGGTATACAGAGATACTGAGAATAAAAGGGTTATTGAAAGGGTACTGCCAAATGAAAGGGTCTACAAAAGAGCTGGGAAAGAAAGGGTTATAGAAACTGTTCTGCAATTTGAAAGGGTATAAAGAGATATTGAGAATAAAAGGGTTATTGAAAGGGTACTGCCAAATGAAAGGTTCTACAAAAAAGCTGGTAACGAAAGGGTTATAGAAACTGTTCTGCAATTTGAAAGGGTATACAGTGATACTGAGAATTAAAGGGTTACTGAAAGGGTACTGCCAAATGAAAGGGTCTACAAAAGACCTGGGAATGAAAGGGTTATAGAAACTCTTCTGCAATTTGAAAGGGTATACAGAGATACTGAGAATAAAATGGTTATTGAAAGGGTACTGCCTCATGAAAGGGTCTACAAAAGAGCTGGGAATTAAAGGGTTATAGAAACTGTTCTGCAATTTGAAAGGGTATACAGAGATACTGAGAATAAAAGGGTTATTGAAAGGGTACTGCCAAATGAAAGGTTCTACAAAAAAGCTGGGAACGAAAGGGTTATAGAAACTGTTCTGCAATTTGAAAGGGTATACAGTGATACTGAGAATTAAATGGCTATTGAAAGGGTACTGCCAAATGAAAGAATCAACAAAAGAGCTGGGAATGAAAGTGTTATAGAAACTGTTCTGCAATTTGAAAGGGTATACAGAGATACTGAGAATTAAAGGGTTACTGAAAGGGTACTGCCAAATGAAAGGGTCTACAAGAGCTGGGAATGAAAGGTTATAGAAACTGTTCTGTAATTTGAATGGGTATACAGAGATACTGAGAATAAAAGGGTTATTGAAAGGGTACTGCCAAATGAAAGGGTCTACAAAAGAGCTGCGAAAGAAAGGGTTATAGAAACTGTTCTGCAATTTGAAAGGGTATAAAGAGATATTGAGAATAAAAGGGCTATTGAAAGGGTACTGCCAAATGAAAGGTTCTACAAAAACGCTGGTAACGAAAGGGTTATAGAAACTGTTCTGCAATTTGAAAGGGTATACAGTGATACTGAGAATAAAAGGGTTATTGAAAGGGTACTGCCAAATGAAAGGGTCTACAAAAGAGCTGGGAAAGAAAGGGTTATAGAAACTGTTCTGCAATTTGAAAGGGTATAAAGAGATACTGAGAATAAAAGGGTTATTGAAAGGGTACTGCCAAATGAAAGGTCCTACAAAAAAGCTGGGAACGAAAGGGTTATAGAAACTGTTCTGCAATTTGAAAGGGTATACAGTGATACTGAGAATTAAAGGGCTATTGAAAGGGTACTGCCAAATGAAAGGATCAACAAAAGAGGTGGGAATGAAAGGGTTATAGAAACTGTTCTGCAATTTGAAAGGGGTATACAGTGATACTGAGAATTAAAGGGTTACTGAAAGGGTACTGCCAAATGAAAGGGTCTACGAAAGAGCTGGGAATGAAAGGGTTATAGAAACTGTTCTTCAATTTGAAAGGGTATACAGAGATACTGAGAATAAAAGGGTTATTGAAAGGGTACTGCCAAATGAAAGGGTCTACAAAAGAGCTGGGAAAGAAAGGGTTATAGAAACTGTTCTGCAATTTGAAAGGGTATAAAGAGATATTGAGAATAAAAGGGTTATTGAAAGGGTACTGCCAAATGAAAGGGTTTACAAAAGAGTTGAAAATGAAAGGGTTATAGAAACTGTTCTTCAATTTGAAAGGGTATACAGAGATACTGAGAATAAAAGGGTTATTGAAAGGGTACTGCCAAATGAAAGGGTCTACAAAAGAGCTGGGAAAGAAAGGGTTATAGAAACTGTTCTGCAATTTGAAAGGGTATAAAGAGATACTGAGAATAAAAGGGTTATTGAAAGGGTACTGCCAAATGAAAGGTTCTACAAAAAAGCTGGTAACGAGAGGGTTATAGAAACTGTCCTGCAATTTCAAAGGGTATACAGTGATACTGAGAACTAAAGGGTTACTGAAAGGGTACTGCCAAATGAAAGGATCAACAAAAGAGCTGGGAATGAAAGGGTTATAGAAACTGTTCTGCAATTTGAAAGGGTATACAGAGATACTGAGAATTAAAGGGTTACTGAAAGGGTACTGCCAAATGAAAGGATCAACAAAAGAGCTGGGAATGAAAGGTTATAGAAACTGTTCTGTAATTTGAATGGGTATACAGAGATACTGAGAATAAAAGGGTTATTGAAAGGGTACTGCCAAATGAAAGGTTCTACAAAAAAGCTGGTAACGAAAGGGTTATAGAAACTGTTCTGCAATTTGAAAGGGTATACAGTGATACTGAGAATTAAAGGGTTACTGAAAGGGTACTGCCAAATGAAAGGGTCTACAAAAGACCTGGGAATGAAAGGGTTATAGAAACTGTTCTGTAATTTGAAAGGGTATACAGAGATACTGAGAATAAAAGGGTTATTGAAAGGGTACTGCCAAATGAAAGGGTCTACAAAAGAGCTGGGAAAGAAAGGGTTATAGAAACTGTTCTGCAATTTGAAAGGGTATACAGAGATACTGAGAATAAAATGGTTATTGAAAGGGTACTGCCTCATGAAAGGGTCTACAAAAGAGCTGGGAAAGAAAGGGTTATAGAAACTGTTCTGCAATTTGAAAGGGTATACAGAGATACTGAGAATAAAAGGGTTATTGAAAGGGTACTGCCAAATGAAAGGTTCTACAAAAAAGCTGGTAACGAGAGGGTTATAGAAACTGTCCTGCAATTTGAAAGGGTATACAGTGATACTGAGAATTAAAGGGTTACTGAAAGGGTACTGCCAAATGAAAGGATCAACAAAAGAGCTGGGAATGAAAGGGTTATAGAAACTGTTCTGCAATTTGAAAGGGTATACAGAGATACTGAGAATTAAAGGGTTACTGAAAGGGTACTGCCAAATGAAAGGGTCTACAAAAGAGCTGGGAATGAAAGGGTTATAGAAACTTGTTTGGAAATTGAAAGGGTGCACAGAGATACTGAGCATAAAAGGGTTATTGATAGGGTACTGCCAAATAAAAGGGTCTATAAAAGAGCTGGGAATGAGAGGGTTATAGAAACTGGTCTGCAAAAATGAAACGGTCTACAAAAGAGCTGGGAATGAGAGGATTATAGAAACTGTTCTGTAATTTGAATGGGTATACAGAGATACTGAGAATAAAAGGGTTATTGAAAGGGTACTGCCAAATGAAAGGGTCTACAAAAGAGCTGGGAAAGAAAGGGTTATAGAAACTGTTCTGCAATTTGAAAGGGTATAAAGAGATACTGAGAATAAAAGGGTTATTGAAAGGGTACTGCCAAATGAAAGGTTCTACAAAAAAGCTGGGAACGAAAGGGTTATAGAAACTAGTCTGCAATTTGAAAGGGTATACAGTGATACTGAGAATTAAAGGGCTATTGAAAGGGTACTGCCAAATGAAAGGATCAACAAAAGAGGTGGGAATGAAAGGGTTATAGAAACTTTTCTGCAATTTGAAAGGGTATACAGTGATACTGAGAATTAAAGGGTTACTGAAAGGGTACTGCCAAATGAAAGGGTCTACAAAAGAGCTGGGAATGAAAGGGTTATAGAAACTTCTGTTATTTGAATGGGTATACAGAGATACTGAGAATAAAAGGGTTATTGAAAGGGTACTGCCAAATGAAAGGGTCTACAAAAAAGCTGGTAACGAAAGGGTTATAGAAACTGTCCTGCAATTTCAAAGGGTATACAGTGATACGGAGAATTAAAGGGTTACTGAAAGGGTACTGCCAAATGAAAGGGTCTACAAAAGACCTGGGAATGAAAGGGTTATAGAAACTGTTCTGCTATTTGAAAGGGTATACAGAGATACTGAGAATTAAAGGGCTATTGACAGGGTACTGCCAAATGAAAGGATCAACAAAAGAGCTGGGAATGAAAGGGTTATAGAAGCTGTTCTGTAATTTGAAAGGGTATACAGAGATACTGAGCATAAAAGGGTTATTGAAAGGGTACTGTCAAATAAAAGGGTCTATAAAAGAGCTGGGAATGAGAGGGTTATAGAAACTGGTCTGCAAAAATGAAACGGTCTACAAAAGAGCTGGGAATGAGAGGATTATAGAAACTGTTCTGTAATTTGAATGGGTATACAGAGATACTGAGAATAAAAGGGTTATTGAAAGGGTACTGCCAAATGAAAGGGTCTACAAAAGAGCTGGGAAAGAAAGGGTTATAGAAACTGTTCTGCAATTTGAAAGGGTATAAAGAGATACTGAGAATAAAAGGGTTATTGAAAGGGTACTGCCAAATGAAAGGTTCTACAAAAAAGCTGGGAACGAAAGGGTTATAGAAACTAGTCTGCAATTTGAAAGGGTATACAGTGATACTGAGAATTAAAGGGCTATTGAAAGGGTACTGCCAAATGAAAGGATCAACAAAAGAGGTGGGAATGAAAGGGTTATAGAAACTGTTCTGCAATTTGAAAGGGTATACAGTGATACTGAGAATTAAAGGGTTACTGAAAGGGTACTGCCAAATGAAAGGGTCTACAAAAGAGCTGGGAATGAAAGGGTTATAGAAACTGTTCTGTTATTTGAATGGGTATACAGAGATACTGAGAATAAAAGGGTTATTGAAAGGGTACTGGCAAATGAAAGGGTCTACAAAAGAGCTGGGAAAGAAAGGGTTATAGAAACTGTTCTGCAATTTGAAAGGGTATAAAGAGATATTGAGAATAAAAGGGTTATTGAAAGGGTACTGCCAAATGAAAGGTTCTACAAAAAAGCTGGTAACGAAAGGGTTACAGAAACTGTCCTGCAATTTCAAAGGGTATACAGTGATACTGAGAATTAAAGGGTTACTGAAAGGGTACTGCCAAATGAAAGGATCAACAAAAGAGCTGGGAATGAAAGGGTTATAGAAACTGTTCTGCAATTTGAAAGGGTATACAGAGATACTAAGAATTAAAGGGTTACTGAAAGGGTACTGCCAAATGAAAGGATCAACAAAAGAGCTGGGAATGAAAGGTTATAGAAACTGTTCTGTAATTTGAATGGGTATACAGAGATACTGAGAATAAAAGGGTTATTGAAAGGGTACTGCCAAATGAAAGGGTCTACAAAAGAGCTGGGAAAGAAAGGGTTATAGAAACTGTTCTGCAATTTGAAAGGGTATAAAGAGATATTGAGAATAAAAGGGTTATTGAAAGGGTACTGCCAAATGAAAGGTTCTACAAAAAAGCTGGTAACGAAAGGGTTATAGAAACTGTTCTGCAATTTGAAAGGGTATACAGTGATACTGAGAATTAAAGGGTTACTGAAAGGGTACTGCCAAATGAAAGGGTCTACAAAAGACCTGGGAATGAAAGGGTTATAGAAACTCTTCTGCAATTTGAAAGGGTATACAGAGATACTGAGAATAAAATGGTTATTGAAAGGGTACTGCCTCATGAAAGGGTCTACAAAAGAGCTGGGAATTAAAGGGTTATAGAAACTGTTCTGCAATTTGAAAGGGTATACAGAGATACTGAGAATAAAAGGGTTATTGAAAGGGTACTGCCAAATGAAAGGTTCTACAAAAAAGCTGGGAACGAAAGGGTTATAGAAACTGTTCTGCAATTTGAAAGGGTATACAGTGATACTGAGAATTAAATGGCTATTGAAAGGGTACTGCCAAATGAAAGGATCAACAAAAGAGCTGGGAATGAAAGTGTTATAGAAACTGTTCTGCAATTTGAAAGGGTATACAGAGATACTGAGAATTAAAGGGTTACTGAAAGGGTACTGCCAAATGAAAGGGTCTACAAGAGCTGGGAATGAAAGGTTATAGAAACTGTTCTGTAATTTGAATGGGTATACAGAGATACTGAGAATAAAAGGGTTATTGAAAGGGTACTGCCAAATGAAAGGGTCTACAAAAGAGCTGCGAAAGAAAGGGTTATAGAAACTGTTCTGCAATTTGAAAGGGTATAAAGAGATATTGAGAATAAAAGGGCTATTGAAAGGGTACTGCCAAATGAAAGGTTCTACAAAAACGCTGGTAACGAAAGGGTTATAGAAACTGTTCTGCAATTTGAAAGGGTATACAGTGATACTGAGAATAAAAGGGTTATTGAAAGGGTACTGCCAAATGAAAGGGTCTACAAAAGAGCTGGGAAAGAAAGGGTTATAGAAACTGTTCTGCAATTTGAAAGGGTATAAAGAGATACTGAGAATAAAAGGGTTATTGAAAGGGTACTGCCAAATGAAAGGTCCTACAAAAAAGCTGGGAACGAAAGGGTTATAGAAACTGTTCTGCAATTTGAAAGGGTATACAGTGATACTGAGAATTAAAGGGCTATTGAAAGGGTACTGCCAAATGAAAGGATCAACAAAAGAGGTGGGAATGAAAGGGTTATAGAAACTGTTCTGCAATTTGAAAGGGGTATACAGTGATACTGAGAATTAAAGGGTTACTGAAAGGGTACTGCCAAATGAAAGGGTCTACGAAAGAGCTGGGAATGAAAGGGTTATAGAAACTGTTCTTCAATTTGAAAGGGTATACAGAGATACTGAGAATAAAAGGGTTATTGAAAGGGTACTGCCAAATGAAAGGGTCTACAAAAGAGCTGGGAAAGAAAGGGTTATAGAAACTGTTCTGCAATTTGAAAGGGTATAAAGAGATATTGAGAATAAAAGGGTTATTGAAAGGGTACTGCCAAATGAAAGGGTTTACAAAAGAGTTGAAAATGAAAGGGTTATAGAAACTGTTCTTCAATTTGAAAGGGTATACAGAGATACTGAGAATAAAAGGGTTATTGAAAGGGTACTGCCAAATGAAAGGGTCTACAAAAGAGCTGGGAAAGAAAGGGTTATAGAAACTGTTCTGCAATTTGAAAGGGTATAAAGAGATACTGAGAATAAAAGGGTTATTGAAAGGGTACTGCCAAATGAAAGGTTCTACAAAAAAGCTGGGAACGAAAGGGTTATAGAAACTGTTCTGCAATTTGAAAGGGTATACAGTGATACTGAGAATTAAAGGGCTATTGAAAGGGTACTGCCAAATGAAAGGATCAACAAAAGAGCTGGGAATGAAAGGGTTATAGAAACTGTTCTGCAATTTGAAAGGGTATACAGAGATACTGAGAATTAAAGGGTTACTGAAAGGGTACTGCCAAATGAAAGGGTCTACAAAAGACCTGGGAATGAAAGGGTTATAGAAACTGTTCTGTAATTTGAAAGGGTATACAGAGATACTGAGAATAAAAGGGTTATTGAAAGGGTACTGCCAAATGAAAGGGTCTACAAAAGAGCTGGGAAAGAAAGGGTTATAGAAACTGTTCTGCAATTTGAAAGGGTATACAGAGATACTGAGAATAAAATGGTTATTGAAAGGGTACTGCCTCATGAAAGGGTCTACAAAAGAGCTGGGAAAGAAAGGGTTATAGAAACTGTTCTGCAATTTGAAAGGGTATACAGAGATACTGAGAATAAAAGGGTTATTGAAAGGGTACTGCCAAATGAAAGGTTCTACAAAAAAGCTGGTAACGAGAGGGTTATAGAAACTGTCCTGCAATTTCAAAGGGTATACAGTGATACTGAGAATTAAAGGGTTACTGAAAGGGTACTGCCAAATGAAAGGATCAACAAAAGAGCTGGGAATGAAAGGGTTGTAGAAACTGTTCTGCAATTTGAAAGGGTATACAGAGATACTGAGAATTAAAGGGTTACTGAAAGGGTACTGCCAAATGAAAGGGTCTACAAAAGAGCTGGGAATGAAAGGGTTATAGAAACTGTTCTGCAATTTGAAAGGGTATAAAGAGATACTGAGAATAAAAGGGTTATTGAAAGGGTACTGCCAAATGAAAGGTTCTACAAAAAAGCTGGGAACGAAAGGGTTATAGAAACTGTCTGCAATTTGAAAGGGTATACAGTGATACTGAGAATTAAAGGGCTATTGAAAGGGTACTGCCAAATGAAAGGATCAACAAAAGAGGTGGGAATGAAAGGGTTATAGAAACTTTTCTGCAATTTGAAAGGGTATACAGTGATACTGAGAATTAAAGGGTTACTGAAAGGGTACTGCCAAATGAAAGGGTCTACAAAAGAGCTGGGAATGAAAGGGTTATAGAAACTGTTCTGTAATTTGAATGGGTATACAGAGATACTGAGAATAAAAGGGTTATTGAATAAAGGGTTACTGAAAGGGTACTGCCAAATGAAAGGGTCTACAAAAGACCTGGGAATGAAAGGGTTATAGAAACTGTTCTGCTATTTGAAAGGGTATACAGAGATACTGAGAATTAAAGGGTTATTGAAAGGGTACTGCCAAATGAAAGGGTCAACAAAAGAGCTGGGAATGAAAGGGTTATAGAAGCTGTTTGGAAATTGAAAGGGTGCACAGAGATACTGAGCATAAAAGGGTTATTGATAGGGTACTGCCAAATAAAAGGGTCTATAAAAGAGCTGGGAATGAGAGGGTTATAGAAACTGGTCTGCAAAAATGAAACGGTCTACAAAAGAGCTGGGAATGAGAGGATTATAGAAACTGTTCTGTAATTTGAATGGGTATACAGAGATACTGAGAATAAAAGGGTTATTGAAAGGGTACTGCCAAATGAAAGGGTCTACAAAAGAGCTGGGAAAGAAAGGGTTATAGAAACTGTTCTGCAATTTGAAAGGGTATAAAGAGATACTGAGAATAAAAGGGTTATTGAAAGGGTACTGCCAAATGAAAGGTTCTACAAAAAAGCTGGGAACGAAAGGGTTATAGAAACTAGTCTGCAATTTGAAAGGGTATACAGTGATACTGAGAATTAAAGGGCTATTGAAAGGGTACTGCCAAATGAAAGGATCAACAAAAGAGGTGGGAATGAAAGGGTTATAGAAACTGTTCTGCAATTTGAAAGGGTATACAGTGATACTGAGAATTAAAGGGTTACTGAAAGGGTACTGCCAAATGAAAGGGTCTACAAAAGAGCTGGGAATGAAAGGGTTATAGAAACTGTTCTGTTATTTGAATGGGTATACAGAGATACTGAGAATAAAAGGGTTATTGAAAGGGTACTGGCAAATGAAAGGGTCTACAAAAGAGCTGGGAAAGAAAGGGTTATAGAAACTGTTCTGCAATTTGAAAGGGTATAAAGAGATATTGAGAATAAAAGGGTTATTGAAAGGGTACTGCCAAATGAAAGGTTCTACAAAAAAGCTGGTAACGAAAGGGTTACAGAAACTGTCCTGCAATTTCAAAGGGTATACAGTGATACTGAGAATTAAAGGGTTACTGAAAGGGTACTGCCAAATGAAAGGATCAACAAAAGAGCTGGGAATGAAAGGGTTATAGAAACTGTTCTGCAATTTGAAAGGGTATACAGAGATACTAAGAATTAAAGGGTTACTGAAAGGGTACTGCCAAATGAAAGGATCAACAAAAGAGCTGGGAATGAAAGGTTATAGAAACTGTTCTGTAATTTGAATGGGTATACAGAGATACTGAGAATAAAAGGGTTATTGAAAGGGTACTGCCAAATGAAAGGGTCTACAAAAGAGCTGGGAAAGAAAGGGTTATAGAAACTGTTCTGCAATTTGAAAGGGTATAAAGAGATATTGAGAATAAAAGGGTTATTGAAAGGGTACTGCCAAATGAAAGGTTCTACAAAAAAGCTGGTAACGAAAGGGTTATAGAAACTGTTCTGCAATTTGAAAGGGTATACAGTGATACTGAGAATTAAAGGGTTACTGAAAGGGTACTGCCAAATGAAAGGGTCTACAAAAGACCTGGGAATGAAAGGGTTATAGAAACTCTTCTGCAATTTGAAAGGGTATACAGAGATACTGAGAATAAAATGGTTATTGAAAGGGTACTGCCTCATGAAAGGGTCTACAAAAGAGCTGGGAATTAAAGGGTTATAGAAACTGTTCTGCAATTTGAAAGGGTATACAGAGATACTGAGAATAAAAGGGTTATTGAAAGGGTACTGCCAAATGAAAGGTTCTACAAAAAAGCTGGGAACGAAAGGGTTATAGAAACTGTTCTGCAATTTGAAAGGGTATACAGTGATACTGAGAATTAAATGGCTATTGAAAGGGTACTGCCAAATGAAAGAATCAACAAAAGAGCTGGGAATGAAAGTGTTATAGAAACTGTTCTGCAATTTGAAAGGGTATACAGAGATACTGAGAATTAAAGGGTTACTGAAAGGGTACTGCCAAATGAAAGGGTCTACAAGAGCTGGGAATGAAAGGTTATAGAAACTGTTCTGTAATTTGAATGGGTATACAGAGATACTGAGAATAAAAGGGTTATTGAAAGGGTACTGCCAAATGAAAGGGTCTACAAAAGAGCTGCGAAAGAAAGGGTTATAGAAACTGTTCTGCAATTTGAAAGGGTATAAAGAGATATTGAGAATAAAAGGGCTATTGAAAGGGTACTGCCAAATGAAAGGTTCTACAAAAACGCTGGTAACGAAAGGGTTATAGAAACTGTTCTGCAATTTGAAAGGGTATACAGTGATACTGAGAATAAAAGGGTTATTGAAAGGGTACTGCCAAATGAAAGGGTCTACAAAAGAGCTGGGAAAGAAAGGGTTATAGAAACTGTTCTGCAATTTGAAAGGGTATAAAGAGATACTGAGAATAAAAGGGTTATTGAAAGGGTACTGCCAAATGAAAGGTCCTACAAAAAAGCTGGGAACGAAAGGGTTATAGAAACTGTTCTGCAATTTGAAAGGGTATACAGTGATACTGAGAATTAAAGGGCTATTGAAAGGGTACTGCCAAATGAAAGGATCAACAAAAGAGGTGGGAATGAAAGGGTTATAGAAACTGTTCTGCAATTTGAAAGGGGTATACAGTGATACTGAGAATTAAAGGGTTACTGAAAGGGTACTGCCAAATGAAAGGGTCTACGAAAGAGCTGGGAATGAAAGGGTTATAGAAACTGTTCTTCAATTTGAAAGGGTATACAGAGATACTGAGAATAAAAGGGTTATTGAAAGGGTACTGCCAAATGAAAGGGTCTACAAAAGAGCTGGGAAAGAAAGGGTTATAGAAACTGTTCTGCAATTTGAAAGGGTATAAAGAGATATTGAGAATAAAAGGGTTATTGAAAGGGTACTGCCAAATGAAAGGGTTTACAAAAGAGTTGAAAATGAAAGGGTTATAGAAACTGTTCTTCAATTTGAAAGGGTATACAGAGATACTGAGAATAAAAGGGTTATTGAAAGGGTACTGCCAAATGAAAGGGTCTACAAAAGAGCTGGGAAAGAAAGGGTTATAGAAACTGTTCTGCAATTTGAAAGGGTATAAAGAGATACTGAGAATAAAAGGGTTATTGAAAGGGTACTGCCAAATGAAAGGTTCTACAAAAAAGCTGGTAACGAGAGGGTTATAGAAACTGTCCTGCAATTTCAAAGGGTATACAGTGATACTGAGAACTAAAGGGTTACTGAAAGGGTACTGCCAAATGAAAGGATCAACAAAAGAGCTGGGAATGAAAGGGTTATAGAAACTGTTCTGCAATTTGAAAGGGTATACAGAGATACTGAGAATTAAAGGGTTACTGAAAGGGTACTGCCAAATGAAAGGATCAACAAAAGAGCTGGGAATGAAAGGTTATAGAAACTGTTCTGTAATTTGAATGGGTATACAGAGATACTGAGAATAAAAGGGTTATTGAAAGGGTACTGCCAAATGAAAGGTTCTACAAAAAAGCTGGTAACGAAAGGGTTATAGAAACTGTTCTGCAATTTGAAAGGGTATACAGTGATACTGAGAATTAAAGGGTTACTGAAAGGGTACTGCCAAATGAAAGGGTCTACAAAAGACCTGGGAATGAAAGGGTTATAGAAACTGTTCTGTAATTTGAAAGGGTATACAGAGATACTGAGAATAAAAGGGTTATTGAAAGGGTACTGCCAAATGAAAGGGTCTACAAAAGAGCTGGGAAAGAAAGGGTTATAGAAACTGTTCTGCAATTTGAAAGGGTATACAGAGATACTGAGAATAAAATGGTTATTGAAAGGGTACTGCCTCATGAAAGGGTCTACAAAAGAGCTGGGAAAGAAAGGGTTATAGAAACTGTTCTGCAATTTGAAAGGGTATACAGAGATACTGAGAATAAAAGGGTTATTGAAAGGGTACTGCCAAATGAAAGGTTCTACAAAAAAGCTGGTAACGAGAGGGTTATAGAAACTGTCCTGCAATTTGAAAGGGTATACAGTGATACTGAGAATTAAAGGGTTACTGAAAGGGTACTGCCAAATGAAAGGATCAACAAAAGAGCTGGGAATGAAAGGGTTATAGAAACTGTTCTGCAATTTGAAAGGGTATACAGAGATACTGAGAATTAAAGGGTTACTGAAAGGGTACTGCCAAATGAAAGGGTCTACAAAAGAGCTGGGAATGAAAGGGTTATAGAAACTTGTTTGGAAATTGAAAGGGTGCACAGAGATACTGAGCATAAAAGGGTTATTGATAGGGTACTGCCAAATAAAAGGGTCTATAAAAGAGCTGGGAATGAGAGGGTTATAGAAACTGGTCTGCAAAAATGAAACGGTCTACAAAAGAGCTGGGAATGAGAGGATTATAGAAACTGTTCTGTAATTTGAATGGGTATACAGAGATACTGAGAATAAAAGGGTTATTGAAAGGGTACTGCCAAATGAAAGGGTCTACAAAAGAGCTGGGAAAGAAAGGGTTATAGAAACTGTTCTGCAATTTGAAAGGGTATAAAGAGATACTGAGAATAAAAGGGTTATTGAAAGGGTACTGCCAAATGAAAGGTTCTACAAAAAAGCTGGGAACGAAAGGGTTATAGAAACTAGTCTGCAATTTGAAAGGGTATACAGTGATACTGAGAATTAAAGGGCTATTGAAAGGGTACTGCCAAATGAAAGGATCAACAAAAGAGGTGGGAATGAAAGGGTTATAGAAACTTTTCTGCAATTTGAAAGGGTATACAGTGATACTGAGAATTAAAGGGTTACTGAAAGGGTACTGCCAAATGAAAGGGTCTACAAAAGAGCTGGGAATGAAAGGGTTATAGAAACTTCTGTTATTTGAATGGGTATACAGAGATACTGAGAATAAAAGGGTTATTGAAAGGGTACTGCCAAATGAAAGGGTCTACAAAAAAGCTGGTAACGAAAGGGTTATAGAAACTGTCCTGCAATTTCAAAGGGTATACAGTGATACGGAGAATTAAAGGGTTACTGAAAGGGTACTGCCAAATGAAAGGGTCTACAAAAGACCTGGGAATGAAAGGGTTATAGAAACTGTTCTGCTATTTGAAAGGGTATACAGAGATACTGAGAATTAAAGGGCTATTGACAGGGTACTGCCAAATGAAAGGATCAACAAAAGAGCTGGGAATGAAAGGGTTATAGAAGCTGTTCTGTAATTTGAAAGGGTATACAGAGATACTGAGCATAAAAGGGTTATTGAAAGGGTACTGTCAAATAAAAGGGTCTATAAAAGAGCTGGGAATGAGAGGGTTATAGAAACTGGTCTGCAAAAATGAAACGGTCTACAAAAAGCTGGGAATGAGAGGATTATAGAAACTGTTCTGTAATTTGAATGGGTATACAGAGATACTGAGAATAAAAGGGTTATTGAAAGGGTACTGCCAAATGAAAGGGTCTACAAAAGAGCTGGGAAAGAAAGGGTTATAGAAACTGTTCTGCAATTTGAAAGGGTATAAAGAGATACTGAGAATAAAAGGGTTATTGAAAGGGTACTGCCAAATGAAAGGTTCTACAAAAAAGCTGGGAACGAAAGTGTTATAGAAACTAGTCTGCAATTTGAAAGGGTATACAGTGATACTGAGAATTAAAGGGCTATTGAAAGGGTACTGCCAAATGAAAGGATCAACAAAAGAGGTGGGAATGAAAGGGTTATAGAAACTGTTCTGCAATTTGAAAGGGTATACAGTGATACTGAGAATTAAAGGGTTACTGAAAGGGTACTGCCAAATGAAAGGGTCTACAAAAGAGCTGGGAATGAAAGGGTTATAGAAACTGTTCTGTTATTTGAATGGGTATACAGAGATACTGAGAATAAAAGGGTTATTGAAAGGGTACTGCCAAATGAAAGGGTCTACAAAAGAGCTGGGAAAGAAAGGGTTATAGAAACTGTTCTGCAATTTGAAAGGGTATAAAGAGATATTGAGAATAAAAGGGTTATTGAAAGGGTACTGCCAAATGAAAGGTTCTACAAAAAAGCTGGTAACGAAAGGGTTACAGAAACTGTCCTGCAATTTCAAAGGGTATACAGTGATACTGAGAATTAAAGGGTTACTGAAAGGGTACTGCCAAATGAAAAGATCAACAAAAGAGCTGGGAATGAAAGGGTTATAGAAACTGTTCTGCAATTTGAAAGGGTATACAGAGATACTGAGAATTAAAGGGTTACTGAAAGGGTACTGCCAAATGAAAGGTTCTACAAAAAAGCTGGTAACGAAAGGGTTATAGAAACTGTTCTGCAATTTGAAAGGGTATACAGTGATACTGAGAATTAAAGGGTTACTGAAAGGGTACTGCCAAATGAAAGGGTCTACAAAAGACCTGAGAATGAAAGGGTTATAGAAACTCTTCTGCAATTTGAAAGGGTATACAGAGATACTGAGAATAAAATGGTTATTGAAAGGGTACTGCCTCATGAAAGGGTCTACAAAAGAGCTGGGAATTAAAGGGTTATAGAAACTCTTCTGTCATTTGAAAGGGTATACAGAGATACTGAGAATAAAAGGGTTATTGAAAGGGTACTGCCAAATGAAAGGTTCTACAAAAAAGCTGGGAACGAAAGGGTTATAGAAACTGTTCTGGAATTTGAAAGGGTATACAGTGATACTGAGAATTAAATGGCTATTGAAAGGGTACTGCCAAATGAAAGGATCAATAAAAGAGCTGGGAATGAAAGTGTTATAGAAACTGTTCTGCAATTTGAAAGGGTATACAGAGATACTGAGAATTAAAGGGTTACTGAAAGGGTACTGCCAAATGAAAGGGTCTACAAGAGCTGGGAATGAAAGGTTATAGAAACTGTTCTGTAATTTGAATGGGTATACAGAGATACTGAGAATAAAAGGGTTATTGAAAGGGTACTGCCAAATGAAAGGGTCTACAAAAGAGCTGCGAAAGAAAGGGTTATAGAAACTGTTCTGCAATTTGAAAGGGTATAAAGAGATATTGAGAATAAAAGGGCTATTGAAAGGGTACTGCCAAATGAAAGGTTCTACAAAAACGCTGGTAACGAAAGGGTTATAGAAACTGTTCTGCAATTTGAAAGGGTATACAGTGATACTGAGAATAAAAGGGTTATTGAAAGGGTACTGCCAAATGAAAGGGTCTACAAAAGAGCTGGGAAAGAAAGGGTTATAGAAACTGTTCTGCAATTTGAAAGGGTATAAAGAGATACTGAGAATAAAAGGGTTATTGAAAGGGTACTGCCAAATGAAAGGTCCTACAAAAAAGCTGGGAACGAAAGGGTTATAGAAACTGTTCTGCAATTTGAAAGGGTATACAGTGATACTGAGAATTAAAGGGCTATTGAAAGGGTACTGCCAAATGAAAGGATCAACAAAAGAGGTGGGAATGAAAGGGTTATAGAAACTGTTCTGCAATTTGAAAGGGGTATACAGTGATACTGAGAATTAAAGGGTTACTGAAAGGGTACTGCCAAATGAAAGGGTCTACGAAAGAGCTGGGAATGAAAGGGTTATAGAAACTGTTCTTCAATTTGAAAGGGTATACAGAGATACTGAGAATAAAAGGGTTATTGAAAGGGTACTGCCAAATGAAAGGGTCTACAAAAGAGCTGGGAAAGAAAGGGTTATAGAAACTGTTCTGCAATTTGAAAGGGTATAAAGAGATATTGAGAATAAAAGGGTTATTGAAAGGGTACTGCCAAATGAAAGGGTTTACAAAAGAGCTGAAAATGAAAGGGTTATAGAAACTGTTCTTCAATTTGAAAGGGTATACAGAGATACTGAGAATAAAAGGGTTATTGAAAGGGTACTGCCAAATGAAAGGGTCTACAAAAGAGCTGGGAAAGAAAGGGTTATAGAAACTGTTCTGCAATTTGAAAGGGTATAAAGAGATACTGAGAATAAAAGGGTTATTGAAAGGGTACTGCCAAATGAAAGGTTCTACAAAAAAGCTGGGAACGAAAGGGTTATAGAAACTGTTCTGCAATTTGAAAGGGTATACAGTGATACTGAGAATTAAAGGGCTATTGAAAGGGTACTGCCAAATGAAAGGATCAACAAAAGAGGTGGGAATGAAAGGGTTATAGAAACTGTTCTGCAATTTGAAAGGGTATACAGAGATACTGAGAATTAAAGGGTTACTGAAAGGGTACTGCCAAATGAAAGGTTCTACAAAAAAAGCTGGGAACGAAAGGGTTATAGAAACTGTTCTGCAATTTGAAAGGGTATACAGTGATACTGAGAATTAAAGGGCTATTGAAAGGGTACTGCCAAATGAAAGGATCAACAAAAGAGCTGGGAATGAAAGGGTTATAGAAACTGTTCTGCAATTTAAAAGGGTATACAGAGATACTGAGAATTAAAGGGTTACTGAAAGGGTACTGCCAAATGAAAGGGTCTACAAAAGAGCTGGGAATGAAAGGTTATAGAAACTGTTCTGTAATTTGAATGGGTATACAGAGATACTGAGAATAAAAGGGTTATTGAAAGGGTACTGCCAAATGAAAGTACTGAATGAAATGAAATGAAATGACCCTTTCATTTGGCAGTACCCTTTCAATAACCCTTTTATTCTCAGTATCTCTGTATACCCATTCAAATTACAGAACAGTTTCTATAACCTTTCAAAGGGTATTTGAAAGGGTATAAAGAGATACTGAGAATAAAAGGGTTATTGAAAGGGTACTGCTAAATGAAAGGGTTTACAAAAGAGCTGAAAATGACAGGGTTATAGAAACTGTTCTTCAATTTGAAAGGGTATACAGAGATAATGAGAATAAAGAATAAGAGGGTATAAAGAATAAGAGGGTATCTTTATTCTCAGAGTTACTGAGAATAAAGAATAAAAGGGTTATAGAAACTGTTCTTCAATTTGAAAGGGTATAACGAGATACTGAGAATAAAAGGGTTATTGAAAGGGTACTGCCAAATGAAAGGGTTTACAAAAGAGCTGAAAATGAAAGGGTTATAGAAACTGTTCTTCAATTTGAAAGGGTATACAGAGATACTGAGAATAAAAGGGTTATTGAAAGGGTACTGCCAAATGAAAGGGTTTACAAAAGAGCTGAAAATGAAAGGGTTATAGAAACTGTTCTTCAATTTGAAAGGGTATACAGAGATACCGAGAATAAAATGGTTATTGAAAGGGTACTGCCAAATGAAAGGGTCTACAAAAGAGCTGGGAATGAAAGGGTTATAGAAACTGTTCTGCAATTTGAATGGGTATACAGAGATAATGAGAATAAAAGGGTTATTGAAAGGGTACTGCCAAATGAAAGGGTTTACAAAAAAGCTGGAAACGAAAGGGTTATAGAAACTGTTCTGTAATTTGAATGGGTATACAGAGATAATGAGAATAAAGGGTTATTGAAAGGGTACTGCCAAATGAAAGGGTTTACAAAAAAGCTGGAAACGAAAGGGTTATAGAAACTGTTCTGCAATTTGAAAGGGTATACAGAGATAATGAGAATAAAAGGGTTATTGAAAGGGTACTGCCAAATGAAAGGGTTTACAAAAAAGCTGGAAACGAAAGGGTTATAGAAACTGTTCTGCAATTTGAAAGGGTATACAGAGATACTGAGAATAAAAGGGTTATTGAAAGGGTACTGCCAAATGAAAGGGTCTACAAAAGAGCTGGGAATGAAAGGGTTATAGAAACTGTTCTTCAATTTAAAAGGGTATACAGAGATACTGAGAATTAAAGGGTTACTGAAAGGGTACTGCCAAATGAAAGGGTCTACAAAAGAGCTGGGAATGAAAGGTTATAGAAACTGTTCTTCAACTTTAAAGGGTATACAGAGATACTGAGAATAAAAGGGTTATTGGAAGGCTACTGCCTAATGAAAGGGTCTACAAAAGAGCTGAGAATGAAAGGATTATAGAAACTGTTCTGCAAAATGAAAGGGTATACAGAGATACTGAGAATTAAAGGGTTACTGAAAGGGTACTGCCAAATGAAAGGGTCTACAAAAGAGCTGGGAATGAAAGGTTATAGAAACTGTTCTGTAATTTGAATGGGTATACAGAGATACTGAGAATAAAAGGGTTATTGAAAGGGTACTGCCAAATGAAAGTACTGAATGAAATGAAATGAAATGACCCTTTCATTTGGCAGTACCCTTTCAATAACCCTTTTATTCTCAGTATCTCTGTATACCCATTCAAATTACAGAACAGTTTCTATAACCTTTCAAAGGGTATTTGAAAGGGTATAAAGAGATACTGAGAATAAAAGGGTTATTGAAAGGGTACTGCTAAATGAAAGGGTTTACAAAAGAGCTGAAAATGACAGGGTTATAGAAACTGTTCTTCAATTTGAAAGGGTATACAGAGATAATGAGAATAAAGAATAAGAGGGTATAAAGAATAAGAGGGTATCTTTATTCTCAGAGTTACTGAGAATAAAGAATAAAAGGGTTATAGAAACTGTTCTTCAATTTGAAAGGGTATAACGAGATACTGAGAATAAAAGGGTTATTGAAAGGGTACTGCCAAATGAAAGGGTTTACAAAAGAGCTGAAAATGAAAGGGTTATAGAAACTGTTCTTCAATTTGAAAGGGTATACAGAGATACTGAGAATAAAAGGGTTATTGAAAGGGTACTGCCAAATGAAAGGGTTTACAAAAGAGCTGAAAATGAAAGGGTTATAGAAACTGTTCTTCAATTTGAAAGGGTATACAGAGATACCGAGAATAAAATGGTTATTGAAAGGGTACTGCCAAATGAAAGGGTCTACAAAAGAGCTGGGAATGAAAGGGTTATAGAAACTGTTCTGCAATTTGAATGGGTATACAGAGATAATGAGAATAAAAGGGTTATTGAAAGGGTACTGCCAAATGAAAGGGTTTACAAAAAAGCTGGAAACGAAAGGGTTATAGAAACTGTTCTGTAATTTGAATGGGTATACAGAGATAATGAGAATAAAGGGTTATTGAAAGGGTACTGCCAAATGAAAGGGTTTACAAAAAAGCTGGAAACGAAAGGGTTATAGAAACTGTTCTGCAATTTGAAAGGGTATACAGAGATAATGAGAATAAAAGGGTTATTGAAAGGGTACTGCCAAATGAAAGGGTTTACAAAAAAGCTGGAAACGAAAGGGTTATAGAAACTGTTCTGCAATTTGAAAGGGTATACAGAGATACTGAGAATAAAAGGGTTATTGAAAGGGTACTGCCAAATGAAAGGGTCTACAAAAGAGCTGGGAATGAAAGGGTTATAGAAACTGTTCTTCAACTTTAAAGGGTATACAGAGATACTGAGAATAAAAGGGTTATTGGAAGGCTACTGCCTAATGAAAGGGTCTACAAAAGAGCTGAGAATGAAAGGATTATAGAAACTGTTCTGCAAAATGAAAGGGTATACAGAGATACTGAGAATTAAAGGGTTGTTGGAAGGGTACTGCCAAATGAAAGGGTCTACAAAAGAGCTGGAAATGAAAGGGTTATAGAAACTGTTCTGCCATTTGGTAAAAAATCTAACCATGTGTTTTCAAGAAGGCGAAAAGGTTTTGAAATGTGAAGAAACATGCCTAATTTGATGACTGCTATTTCTCTTAGTTCTTGGACTCCTTAGGATATTCCCCAAGATGCAAAAGGTTTTTCATGTACATGTTTTCCTTTTCGTGGAGAAAACATGGCCAGTTCAAGGATACTCTTGCGCTCGCTTGGGGTCAAACTTGGAGTAGGCTGAGATGAGTTGGGCTAGTGTCTTGATGTCTCCTGGGTTTGATCTGCACAGAAATGAACGAAATACAGATAGTCCAAATTATCCACAGTAATTTCATAATCTATTGAACAAATCTGCCAAGTCTATGCTAGCCAGTATAAGCTTTTCAGTGAAATGACTTTATGTATATTGAATGGTATAATATTTCATGGAAGTGTCCAGTATTCCATTATTAAAGTCACTTTGATTTTGATGTGACACAATTGAACAAATGTTCAGAATTGTGTGCACCAATTTTTACTACATCATCATCATCATCATCATTATCATAATCGTGATCTACAGGACAGCAGCGCCAAGTTTACGCCTGGAAGTGTAAGCTTTTCAATGAAATGTTGAATATTTTGAATGGTATAGAAGATATTTCATGAAGGGTGTTTAGTATCATACAATTTTTTACAATTGATCTGATTTAAAATGTGACACAAACGAACATATCTTTAGAATTATCAGAGGCAGCTTTCATTTCATCATCACCTCACCTTGTTAGAAGATGAGGTATTTTTCACACGAGATGAGGATAAAGGAAACCTAAGGGGAATTTTTGTCACTCACTTTCTGAGGTCCTCCAGCATGGAAGTGGCTGCCTGGGACTGACCGGTCCTCAACTTGAAAGCTGTGTTCTCTCGTAAGAGAGTGTTTAGCTCACTCTGTGGACCCTGTGGGTGCAAGGACACGAGGAAAGAAATAACATATCATCTAAACATGAGCAGCGCAATTTGTTTCAGCACAGTTCTTTCAACATCATCAAAACACAAGCTAAGATGGTGAAAACTATGGCCTGTAGCTAATTACAGGGCAGCCAATTCATAACTTGTCTGATTTCACCCTAATTTACCATTTGCAGATGAAACAAAAACTGAGCATTTGTGCTTCAAAATAGTTCTTAAATGTGAGTTAGGGATAGAAACAACCAATGTAAAATTTGAACCAGCATAATCGATGTTAAGTATTGTTAAATATACAAAATGTGAATAATAGTTAAATGAAAAAAAAGAGAAAATACAATAAAAATGTTTCCAGACTAAACCGTATACAGTTACGATTTAATAAGAAGAATAGTGATATCTCTGTATATTTTAGACTTTATGGCAAATATTTCATATGGCAGGATGTTTTGTGATACAGCTGACCTACACATATGCATCACATGTGATATCTTGAACATTTTTTGCATCACTGCTCCCAAAGGTAAACAGGACCTTTAACAGCCAGTGAATTGAGCACAAAACAATCACAAGCAGAAACTACCGACAGGGATTATAACTTGGTTGAAGTTAATTTCCTGTGAAGCAGTACATTTGTATGGTATCTCTGCAAAACAATCATAAAAGCAAAGCGGACAAGGTTATTACACCACCTGGGGGCTGTTTCATATAGACTGAACGTAAGTCGCAATCAATCGCAAATTGCATTTCATACACAACTTTGCCATTGATCGTAAGTAACACTCAATCTGCTGAAAGTTCCGCTTGATTTTTCTTGAAATCAAGCGTACATGTCTTTATGAAACAGGACTTAACGCTCAATACTGAACTTACGCTTGATTCAACAAGTTATGCTCTATAAATTGAGTGTAAAATCAACTGCAACTCTTTATGAAACAGGCCCCAGCAGTACTGACCACCAGTACTAGTCATGCTCACAAGTGTACAATGAGAAAATTACTACCAAGTTAGCAAAACTTTTTAAAGATCTGAATTGATCTGTGGATCTAATGTTAATGTTAGCATGATAAGAATGAGCAGGGGGGGGGGGAGGCAGCTTACCCCCTGGGACTTGTACCACTCCACCGCCTCATCTAGCACACCAATGGCTGCCTCACTGTCCTCCATGCCAGTGTAGAGCGCCACCAGTGTTGAGACGATGCCAGGTTTGTACCGGGTGCCGTTCAGTGATTTCAGCATGTCACAGGCCCTGCCAATGTTACCTGCACAACATGAGGGTAACCAAAAAAAAAAAAAAATCAGTTGAGATAAAAAGAAACACATTTCTGAGGATGTTTTAAAAAAAAGAATCAAGAACAGCAGAATATATATGAAAGGAAATAAGTTATAAGAAATAAGTATTCCTGGCATCCGAAAAAGTTTGAATGTATAAGCAGACATCAATGTATCACACTACAATGAAATGATATGAGATTGCTAATTAAACACAAATGACTCTGACGTTTCAAGATACATAACAAGCTTCTTTAGACTTGCATCTTTCCATTTACTTTTTTTTTTAATTGAAATTCTACATCCTTGGCAAAAGAGAACACTTTCTTTGAATTATATCACTGAACTCACAGCAAATGCTTTGTAAAACTTCAAGAAAAAATAGAGAAGTACTAAGTGTGTGATCATGGAGTTATTGAATATGAATTCCCAGGAAGATTACAAAACAGGTGCCTTGGTCAACTGACCATCATTTGTGTAAATCGCGGGGCTGGAATGTCATGAACTCTCACCTTGCAGCAAGAAGAGTTGTACAGCAGTGAGCTGGAGGGGCAGGCTGGCATCATCATGTGAGTCTACGTAATCCTGAGCAAATGAACCAAACGGGAGAAAACATTTTAAGTATGTCAGCGTTTGCCTGTCCAGCAGGAACATGCACAAAAGTGTCCCACTTGATCAGAACTCAAAAGGGACAAAATGAAGAGTTCATCCACAAGACATAGATCATTTTTCAGCATTGATGTCACTGTCTAGAGGAAGGCCAGTCATAGAGGCTTCTGTTTTTAGGCAAACTGGCTTAGTTTGTAAGTAATTGTTCATGAGGGGACTGCAAATTACAAGCCATTTTTCAGCAGTCCCCTTCATTTCCTACAACTTTGTTTTGGCAAAGTCGTAACGGTCACAGCACAGGATTTATTTTCAGTCACAGTATTTTCGTTACAATGTTGTGCTATTTTTTCCCCCAACTATGTAGATGGAAATGTTTTACTGAATTTGCAAAATTTCCTAGAAAAAAAAAGAAAAGAATTAATCAATCAATGAAATCACAAATAGACTTTGCTGTTATATACAGACAATCTTGAACGTAAGGAGCTCATGGATTCTTGGAGCTAGATATTTCTTCTCAATATGCACAGTAACATCTATCAGTAATGGCCAGCGAGTATGATACAATAATCACTGGCTGAACAGAGCACATAAAAGCTCTAGAGTAAAATGACCAGGCAGGTTTGTTGCCTCCTGCATAGTGGCATCCCTACCTGAATCAACTGGATGGCCTTGGGGATGTCTTTCTGTCTGGACAGGAGACTAGCCTGGAGTAGACACAGGATCTCGTCTCCAAAGTCCTCCTCCTTCAGGGTGGCTAGTAGCTTGCGGCACTGCTCAAACTGTGATTCGGAGAGAATGGGATTGCAAATCATGGTTATAATGACAATGACTCTTACTACCATCATCATCACCACCATCAGCTCCAATCAATTCTCCCATCATCATCACCATAATCCTCCTCATCATCATCACTGTCATTATCATCACCTTCATGTCATCATCATCATCATCATCACCACCATCACCATCACCATCACCATCATCATAATCATAATCATCACCATCATCATCATCACCATCACCACCATCATAATCATCACCATCACCATCACCACCATCATAATCATCACCATCACCATCACCATCATCATCACCACCATCATAATCATCACCATCATAATCATCACCATCACCATCATCATCACCATCACCATCATCATCACCATCACCATCATCATCACCATCACCATCATCACGACTGTCACAATCACACTAGCATTGCTATCATTACCACCAGTATCCACTAGCAACAGTATTATCTTCATCAGAATGGTAACTTCTACCATTAAATTTACAAATTAGCCTCATCAACATTACATGCTATTCCCCAATCATATCTCAGAATAATCATGACACTACTGGGGAAAAAAAATCATCATTATTACTGTCAGCATTCTCTTCACCTTCTTAATCATTATCATTATAATAACTGTCTTCATTTTACAATCAATATTGTACTCATCCTCATAACTATCATCTCTCTGTGTCTTTACAATTATACAAACTAATTCATGGATGATTCCAATATAAAATTTCAAGGAACATTTATTGTAACTAAGAGTATTACAGAATACCACCAGGACAGTGCCATTTTTGATGTGACCTAATTTTTGTGAAGGATCATTTATGTAAACATTTTAAGTTAAGAAACATAATCAACATAATTCAGACATGTGTTAAATGGAAACAGTGGCACTGTGCCTGCATCAGTCTCTTTGCACATGGACCTGAGGTCTGGTAACCACACGTGTCATGAACTTCTGAGAATCTGCACACTTTTGTTGGCATTACCTGATTGGTGTAGAGCAAGAGAAGGAACCGGTTGAAGGCGATGGCATTCCTCTGGGCCTTGGCGAGCTTGAACTCCACCCCTGGGGCGGTGGTCGCCTTGACTTTCTTCTTGGAATCAAACACATTCTGGTCCTGCACAGATACAAACATAATTATTCTCATAAGCCTCAAAAAGAATAGTGGTCATTCTCTGTTAGGCACTGTGGCAGAAGTATCGTATGCGAGTTTTGTTTCTTACTATGTTTTTTCATCAAACTGAACATGCATGCGCAGTATTTTAAAGCATACATATCACGGGAATTGAGAATCAGCTAGAGCCCTCATTGGGCAAATAAATACAAATCAGTTGAAAATAATACCTAATAATAACTAAGTGTTTGATCAATTGAGCTGCTTCCATAAAGATGCATTCATGACATTGCTTTGAAGATTGTTTGTTATTGTTTTGTGTGTAACCGTTTGTCCGTCTGTCTCTTAGTGGGCTGCTAAACCTTTTATGCCAAACTTTTCGTGCTGCTTTGTTGCTATATTTAGTCAAATTTTGCATCGAGTTTTTAATACAAGAGGGGCCCACACTCTACAAGCATTGTCTTTTTAGTGGGTCCCTCCGTTTTTTCACACAGTGCATATTGACAATTCTTTCATTTTCGTTACTTCTGCAACAATTGCAATGTATTGATACTATTAGTTTTTCTCATTATTGTTGGTTTCTTTGTACGAATTTACACACATTGTTTCTATCACTCAAGAAAGTGAAATTTATGTCTGTATGATTTTATTGTGGAAAAACAAATAAATTCGAACTTGAACTTGAACTTGAAGATAATACTGAAATGTGCCCCTTACAATAGTCACATGGTAAAGCTGACATTGTATGATACACAATAATCCACCAGTTGAGCAGTGATTCATACCCTAGTGGCAGCCATGTAATGATAATACAGTGGATCCTCATAATAACTACAGTTGAACCTCTCGTATCCGGACAAGTCGGGACCGGGGCTCAGCCGGATAAGGGATTTGGCCGGATACGGGAGACTCAATGCTTTATACATGTACGTATACATACACATGTACTGATGTAGCCCATTGTAGTACCACATGTAGTAATGTGTATACTGCAACCTTTTCATTGTTACATTTGGGGATGTTTCGGGATGTTGAAATGTCTGAAGGTAAGCAATTTGGAAGGAAATTTGATGCAATGTATGTTAATCATATTGGAAGTAATATGTAATTCATGTGTGTTTGGGTAGGAGTTCTCAAGGAGTTGGGAATCCCCCTTTCTTCCCGTAATCATTAAAAAAAATCACGGCGAGATTGCGTCCGGATAATAGAGAGATCCGGATAAAGGGAGGCCGGATAATAGAGGTTCAACTGTACGTCATATATTGAGAAATACCTGTCATAGCGATGTAATTTTGCAGGTCCCACGCTTTCATATTCTTATGTTTTTATCCCTGATATAACAAGATACCCAATATAACAAGGAAATTTCAGTGGTCCCAAGCCAAATGTATGCCAAATCATCTTGATACATTGACAATGCTAGAGAAATGTGTAGGACCCCCCCCCCCCCCAAAAAAAAAAAAAGAAGAAAAGGTTACATGTCTGTGGGCATAGCCCATGCCAACAATAAGGATGGGATAGTATCAAACATCACAAAGTTTTCTCTTACCTTATTCAAAGAGATGATATTTGCAGATGCTACAGCCACCACGCCAATGTCAGATGGTCTGAAATATTGAAAATTCAACAAAACGTTTCATTACATTTTGTACCCTTTCCCCTCAATTAAGTATGGCTCACATTCTTTATTCATGTAAAATACACTCCATACTACCATACACATTGTATTTGAGGAAGAATTCCGTCCATAATAGGTGCTTACGTCACCTCTTTCATGATTTTGAACACCAATTTGATCTGAAGTTCATTGACCTGATCTTGGTACTCTAGCTCTATTCCACACACAGACAAGAAATACCCCAATACTTATCAGTATAAAGAAATAGAAAAACAAACATATTGACTAAATACACCTTCTGTGTAGATGTGGATAATCATACGCATTATCATCTTATCATCTAACAAATGTAGAAATTATTACGACTGATGCTTTTAAAACATTTGCATGCACTTTTGACCCATTCCAGTTTTGGCCAGCAAGAAATGTATGAAATTCCTTTAGTTCTGAACTCACCTGGCCTTGACAAACTGGTTGTAGAGTTTGAGTGCCTCCTCATTCTTTCCCTGCATCTGCAGACAGAAAGCCTTCTGAACACTGATCACTCCAAGCTCCCCCTCAATGTCATCCTGGAGAGGTCAAGTAAAGGTCAAAGGTCAACAATCTATATCAGACCATGGAATTAAAGGTACCTAATTTTGAGTAAAATTGGTTAGTGTGACTGAAAACTAATGTATGTTACTTTATAAAATGCTTTCAGGATTGCCATTAATAATTTGACTCGATAATCCCATAAGCTCAGCAATTTACAGGCTATTTGTAACTTATGAATGACATTACAAACATTTTTCTTTTCTATAGCTCATGACACTGGCTGTACAAATGTCTATGCCTGCTATCTATCAAAGTTATTTCTTTATTTCTTAAAAATTAACAAGATTCTACCTGTTCATAATGCACTGAGTACAGACAACTATGGGCTATAAAAGGTAAGACTCATCTGGTTGTGAACCAACATATTGTTCCTCTCTATTATCTTGTTTTTTAATGAAGGATTCTCTATATATATATATTTTTTTTTTAGTCTGACTCTCTTAATCAAATTATAATGTTGATGAATAATCAATTTGGGGTAGTTTCTCATGCCAGAGACTCCATGAAATCACACAAAATGCTCCTCCTAGAGATAACTCCAGAATGGATTGATGTATGCAGTATGACTATCAATTTTGCTGTAGAAATCTCCTTGGTCACAATTAAATGCCAGGTTCATACAGAAATTGCCAAAGAGCTAGAGTTTGTCTGACACAGGAAGTGTATGGCCAGTGTTCAGTGTCAAAGAAAAAAAGTTGTTGGATTTCCTCACACCTACCCCTTCCTCCTCCATTTCCCTGCACAGCTCCTCGGCACTGTCCAGCTGCTTTAGGGCCTCCTGGTAGCGGCCCTGGCCAATCAGGAGGCAGGCTCTGTTGTAGCTCAGTTCATACGTGTCCTCCTTCAAGCCGAGGTCATCCTACAAGAGAACACACATGGGAATGTATGAACAGGCGGAGTGTTATCACCGAGGTCTACAGCGGCTTATAGTGCGCAGTGTGTATGCCTACACACAACACATCACCTTTGGCTACCCCATGACTCTCCTCTGATACCCCTTTCATAAACCAAATCATCCACATCATTTGGTCCTAAAATTGGAAGAGTCCAGAGCAATGTGCAATTCTATGACACTGCAATTATCTCCATGATATCCGCATTGTAACCAGACTGGGCATTTGTCAATGCAAATCCAAAATAATGAGGATTGTTTCAAAGGTGCGGTCAAAAGATCACCTCTCCCCCCCCTTTTTTTCCCCCTGAATTTCTCTCTGCGACACTGCTGGCTCACCAACTCATATTCTCTCACTGATGTTGGCCTCCCATCCCTGTTGCTGTTGCAGCTTTGTTTGCAGCTTCCTTAAACTGTCCCTTGCATGAAATATCTTTTTGTTTTTGCGAAGGCCTGTGGAGAAGAAAATGTGTCCCTACCACTTCAATTTTCGTTTCTTGACAATTGTAAGGTCATTGTGTTCTGGTTGTTATAGTTCTATGTTACTGCCTCATACACCTCATACATGCCTCATGCATCATTTGCCATGTGAGCCTGGTTGTGCATACAGCATATAGTTTGAGTATTGAGCTACATCCATGATTTGAGACATGATATCGACAACAATGTTTGCAGTTTCAAGAAGAAGCTCTACGAGAGTCTCCAAATCAATTAATGATGACAGGAGGAAACTTACCACATCGGTGTCATTCCAGAGTTTCAGGGCCGCAATGACAGCTGACAGATTGGTTTGTCTCTCCTCTTCATAATCATCCTGAAAGATTGACATAACAGGGGAATGTGATTTGAATGATAATATCACAAAAAATATAATTTCAACACAATGGAGGAAAACTTGTAACAAAACAGGTAAAAGGGTGAGGGAATTTTCTTCATTACAGAAGAATGTGCAGCCCAGACTCTGAAATAAAGGCATTTCCATGCACAAAGTATGGTGATTCTTCTGATTGTGAAACTCTGAAACACACATACCTAAAGTGAAAAGAAATTAGTAATCTTAAGAAAGTACAACATACACAAATGTGCAAAAAACTTAAATTTCTCTCTTTGCATGTCTTTCTGCACAGGTTATAAATCTTATAATAGCATAACACTTTGATAGTTTTAATTGAGCAGTTATACATACACATTACTAGTCTATTCATTTTTTTTTTCACTGACATTTTCTGAACATAATCACATCATTCATCATCTGCTTCCGTTCAAATTCGCTTGAACAAGTAATGTAGAATTCATATTTCACAAAGCAAATGAGTTGGCGTGTCGCTTTAAAACCTACCGAAGTGTTTTTGATAAGTTTCTTGTAGACATCCAAACATTCATCGAATTGATCCAACCGGTACAGCTGTAGAAGAAAGAAAAATAAGAACAAATATTAAATGATATCTAGAAATACACACAATATCATCTGAAAAACAAACTTTGAATATATAGCCTGTTCGAACCCACTAACCTAACAGTTTCTTGTTTTCTTCCTCTTTTCTTTTTCTTCTGGTTAAGGTCTGCCTCCTCCAATAAGCTGAAGATTTTTGCAGACTGTTTGAAGTACTTTTGACAGTATGTAACACTCTAGAAGAGAATGACGGGTATTCTATACATGATTAACTGACCCATTAAAGAGTGAAATGTCTTAATTTACTCATATCCAAAACAGGTTGTGTAATGTCAGACTCTTCCCCAAGCAAGAGACTTTTTCTTTTTTCTTTTTAACTGGGCAGGTGAAAAGGGTGGACTTGAAGATCCGAAATTACATTTAGCATCTCTTGGACAAAGAATGTTTCTCAACACTCTATGAAAGTTCTTTTCTCCCCCCTTTTTTTTTCTAAAGACAAGATGGACACATTTGTGCAAAGTTACATTCGTATTATGACACAAACACAGGCTGCCTGTCGGGTACAGAAACACACACAAAAAAAATTACACAGAAAAACTATAAAACATTTTTATAGTCTGAAACCTTTAAAATCATATTTTATATGCAGTTTTTACATCATGCTAATCTGTATTGACCTGAAATTCTGTAATCAGGTCCAACTCTTTACACATGACACATACCTCATAAATTACATTGAGATTTGGTAAGAAAGTACATACCACTTGTCCAAGCAATTCTTGCAGTTTGGGACTCGGGTCCGACACATTCCTGATGGTGGCCAAGGCTTCCGGGATTTTGTTCTGACGATACTGGCAGTAGGCCTTCTCAAATGATAAACCACTGTTGGTATAAAAAGCGGTTGAAGAATCAGTGTAAATTACCTTGCCATGACAAATCTCCACATAATCTAGGTAATGGTAATGTCTTTTTAGTTCTTAAACTGTCCATTTGTTGTACATCAAGCTGCTGGAGTGTTTGAACCAGCATGACAGTCGTATGGTAGTTTGTACTGAAATGTCTTATTTCACTCATATTTTTATAGATAAGCATCATGCATTATCATCATCCCAGCATATGTAAAGGTGAAAGAAGAGATCTCACACATGACTATTAGATCTTCGCTTTGCAAAGGCGGCAAAATCTGATTACATACGGAGCTCAACAATCTTTATTCTGAGGATACATGTAGTTATGAGTACATGTTGTATGAGCACAGTTTGTATGAGTAGGTATGAGCACAGTGGGTATGAGCACAGTTTGCTACGAAGTATTAGCTCAACACTCTAACCTGTCATGGACGTGATGCAGCTGTGGGTTACCACACTTCGCATCAAGTCTTTTTTCTTCACATTCGGATAATAGTGGTAGTTTTATTTCACAAAGTGTTGTAAAACCTTCAAACAGTAATAGCAGAACAAAGAATACAACTGAGGGAGCTGATAATACCGACCACCTGGTACATACATCATCGCTTGCCACATCCTCACCTCAGAGTCAACCTCCGCAAGGAGATGTAAAGGTACATGTAGGTGGACGTACATTGTAGTTCAGTGAATCTGAACAGAACATACAAACCTATGAAGGTATTGGTTGTGAATTTTCAGTCTATAAGAAACAAAACAGCAGAGTTTAATATATGTCTAGAATTTGACAATCCCGATATTTTATTGGGGACAGAAACGTGGCTGGATGAATTAGTAAGAAATAGTGAAATTTTCCCCAATGGTTATTTGGTTTTTAGGAAGGACAGGAAACCAAACAAGAAGGGACAGACACATGGAGGGGTGCTGATTGCAGTAAAAAACAGCATAAACTGCACACAGAGATTTGATTTTGAGGTAGAAAATGAGGGTGTATGGATAGAGGTAGAGGTGGATGGGTCCAAACTATTGTTGATAGGCTGTTTTTACAGGCCACCCAACACAGACAGAGAATATCTGGCAAGTATCAAGAACTCGCTGGACAAGGTAAAGTTTGATCATTACAGTAATGTTTGTCTAGGAGGGGATTTTAACCTGGGAGACATCGTCTGGGACACACAGACACTCAGACCAGGTACGTAGAAGGCATCAATGTGTAGAGATCTGATTGACATTGCCAACGACTATGGCCTTGCGCAAATAGTCACGGAACCCACTTGTGGTGAGAATACACTTGATTTACTGTTTGTGATGAATTCCTCTCTGGTTATTAGGTCCTCCACAGTACCTGGACTGAGCGACCACGATGGAATACCCATGATTTTGGTAAACACAAAGCCATCACTCAGTAAGTGTAAACCTAGGAGAGTGTTTCTGTATGATAAAGCAGACAAGGAAGAGGTGAAGAATATTAGTAGAGACATACAGAATGAAGCAGATGCCCAGAAAACATCAGGTAAAAGTTCAGTTGAAGATTTGTGGAACAATCTCAAGCAGAGATTACACAAGGCAATAGATGCGACTGTTCCATCCAGGATGGTAAGTAAGAGAGATTCCCATGGATAAATAAGTCAATAAGAAGGTTACACAAACGAAAACAAAGAGCATACAACAAGGCAAGAACGTCAGGTAAAACAGAGGACTGGATGAACTACAGGCAGATACGAAAGGAGACGAAAAAAGCAACAAAGAAAGCACGAAGGAAATACGTACAAAGTAAATGCCTAGCATCAGTTCAACAATTTTGGTCATTTGTTAAATCCCTCAGGAAAGATTCAATGGGAATACCAACACTGGAAGACAAACTTACAGGTGAACTGGTTATGGAAAGTAAACAAAAAGCTGAATTGTTGAGTAGACAATATCAAGAACAATTCACTCAGGAGAGACTGGATGACATGCCTACGACCCAGGAAAACCATGTACCCCCTACATGTATGCCTGAAATTGAAATAAACGCTACTGGTGTGACTAACTTGATAAAAAAAATTAGATCCCCATAAAGCAGCAGGTCCAGACGAAATCTCACCATGGGTCCTACGTGAAACAGCAGAAGAGATAACTACAGCATTAACCACGATTTTTCAATTATCTCTTGAAACAGGGGAGATCCCGGAGGACTGGCGACAAGCAAACGTAACACCCATCTTTAAGAATGGGGACAAAGCTGACTCAGCCAATTATCGTTGAGTTAGTCTCACTTCTGTTTGCAGCAAAATAATTGAACACATCATCCACACTAACATCATGCATCATCTGGATACACACCACTTACTGGACAAAAATCAACACGGGCTCAGGAAAAAACACTCATGTGAAACTCAACTAATTTCTGCTATACAGGACATAGCTGAAGAAGTAGACCACAGAAAACAATTTGATTTGATTGTGTTAGATTTTCAGAAGGCATTCGACAAGGTCCCACATCACAGACTGCTAACAAAACTGCATTTGTATGGTATAACAGGAAAGACTCACAGATGTTGAGATGGATTAAGGAATTTTTTAACCCACAGGAAACAAAGGGTGGTGGTGGAAGGAGAAAGATCAGAATGGGTCACCGTAGACTCAGGAGTCCCGCAAGGTACGGTCACAGGTCCACTCTACTTTCTGTTATACATCAACGATTTGCCAAATGACTTAAACTCCATCTGTCGATTATTCGTTGATGACTGCATCATCTACAAACAGGTCTCGAGAGTAGAAGATGCACAAAACCTACAGAGAGACCTAGATACTCTGACCGAGTGGCAAGATAAGTGGCAGATGAACTTCAACGCCCAAAAAAGTCATGTCCTACACATCACACATGCAAAAAAAACGGTCAAATACCAGTACTCACTAAACCACAGCACATTGACAGAGACAAAGTGTCACAGACACCTGGGGGTTGATATATCATCAGATTTGTCATGGAATGCGCACGTCGACAGACCATGTGCTAAAGCCAATAGAGTTGTAGGATTTTTAAGATGAAACCTTTATGATTGTATCAATGGAATTAAAGATACGACATATATTATAAGACTCTTGTTAGACCATTAATGGATTACTGTTCTACAGTCTGGGACCCCCACACTCAGACTCTAGTAGAGAGACTGGAAGCAGTGCAGAGCAGAGCAGCACGTTTTGTTAGAGGTGATTACTCTAGACACAGTAGCATTACAAAAATGAAGCGTGAGCTGGGCTGGGAGCTGCTGAAACAATCAACGCAGAGTAGGCCGCATTACCACGTTCCACGAAGCGCTTGCGGGTCGCCTATCCATCCCAGTTCGAAAAGCCCTGCGTCCGGTCCGAAGGGTTCTCCGGAAATCATCACTACAAGCTTCATCCCAATCGCCACAAACAAAAAACTGTTATACAATGTGTAAATACTTGTTTATTCCAAGAACAACCATAGACTGGAACTCACTCCTATCAACAGTTTCTAACATCACAAACAAGGACTCTTTTAAAGCAGCAACTCTACAATACTACAATACATTCAGGAGCAAAGCAACTAGACCCCACACTTCTCTCTCCGCGCAATTTAACACCAGCGCACCCCCTGTCCAGTTGGCCCCTACTAAGCGTGTTGGACAGTACAACATGTACATACGAAGAAGTTAAACAAGCAACACCACATTAAAACATTTGAGAATATAAATGACCACTATAAAAGAGAAAGGACAGAATACTGTATGTGAAGAGCAAACTGTTTATGTAAAGACTGGTAGATTTTAAAATATTTCAGCAACCAGTTGAGTGGCATTACAGACCTTGCTAAGGCTGGGTTGTTGACAATCTCCTTGAGGGCTATCTGGAACTGTCCCTGGTGTATGAGACAGACTACTTTGCAGTGAAAGGCCGTTTCATCTTGTCTGGATGCCTTTAGGACTAGGAAAAAAAGCAAAGAAAAGAAAGGAAGACGAGACATAAAGTTTGTTGCATGTCGAAGCACATTCCCACATCATGATTTGGCCATGGTACATGAGACGGACGAGACACTGATTCACTTAATTGTTGGTTTGTGTATTGCTAACATACAAAACCTACACCAAGGTTCGACCTCCCATGCCTGGATTCAACTGTACGCAAAAGCATACACATGTAGCAGGTGGTCAAATTTTGAACGGTGTTATGGTCGAATCATGGGCGGATTGCTTTAATCGTTTAATGTGTATTATAATAATACTGAATTATGGTCTGATGGGACTAGTATGAATGATGTATCATTATTGAGAGTAGAAGTAAAATAAAAAACCAAGCAAACAAACAAACAAAAAAAACACAACAAAGTTCAAACCTCCCGTGCCGAAATTCGACAGCCTACAAAAGCATAAAAGGTTGGTAAAGACATAAAAATCTGTCTGTCCGGATGTTTTTTACTCTTTTTCTTAACATTCATAGCTCTCATTGTAAAGGAGGGGATTCTGTGGAGCAAGAGGTACAAACTTGTAGATAGTTTCTACAAGAAGATCATTGTTTCCCCGACTACAGCTGACCATGAAGCTATAAGTTTAATATAACACATCCATGATGAGCTGACCTTGTTGTAAATAGAACAGATCCCAGGATTCCTAGATCTAGTCATTCACTCATACTAAAATCTCAGCAAAGAACATCTACTAATTTCACAAAATCTGAGTCGTCTAGGACTAGACTCTATACCGGTATATTACTATATTATTAGTTGCCTCCTACCCAATATTACAGTGTAAATCACTGGGACCTCCATGCTGCAGCATTGCAGGTTTGGGATATTTAGCCCGACCAGACGCTGTTAGTACGCTGTGCGAATACGCAACTTAATTACAGGCAATACAGTGACTATGGGCTGTGTATAGTTAGGATATTATTGTCTTCTAAAAACTATGGTGATCGAGGTTGACATTTGCCATGACTGTTTGATAATCAGATTCAAATTGGCTGAAGTCGTAAAGATAACAACTGAACTGAATGCGTAATTACACAAATGTATGCTAAACTGGTACGTGGTAGTGTGAGCTGAGCTGTGCTTTTACATTTCCATTTTATCATATTTTTACAATGATCATGATGATGGCCCCAGATGCATCAATATCGAGCCAGTCGAGGACACAGTTCATAAAACACAAGCATCACCGAACCACTTCATCATCACCACTAACCACACACAGGACACAGCATTCTCCATATAGATGGGTGGGGGGTCTGGGTATTCTGCACCGAGACTGAGTGTAGACTGTAGGCCCTATCGAGCTTTCTATATAGTGTTATGTTATACTAACTACAGTACGACCAGCAGCCGCAGCCCCATACGCATAGCGTGCGAGTGGGGCTGCCAGTATTAGGTCGCATGCTACACAGACTACAGTCACAGACAGACACAGATGGTAAATTTAGCATGACCACATATCGCCTCTACTTACTCTTATTTGCAACGTTGAGGGCCCTTGGATTGCTATATTCGCCATTTTGAGCGAATTTTTGCAATTCGTGGTATAGGTTCGTCAAATTCACTTCAGAACTCTTCTGCTTTGACATTGTCCTCCAGTTTTACACCAGCTACAGATAGTAGTGAGCAACGAAGTGGATTCCCGACATAATAATGCACACGTACAGCATGCATATAGCATGTGCATGCACATCTAGCTAGAGAGTATGGTGTCTGTCGACATCAAACAAGTGCAGAAAATCATACTGGACGCCGCTTGACCTAATTGTACTGTGTATAGGGGTGTGGTCGGGGTGGGGGATGTACGACCCCGCTGGTATATATGCAGGATCCATTTGAATAAACGGTAATGTTTTGTTTCATTTTGTTTTGATTTGTTCATCACCCTACAA